>NC_044320.2:58417599-59035965 GCF_007474595.2 Lynx canadensis | reverse complement strand
CAGAAATTTTGTCTGATTCTTTGTGTTCATCCCAGTTTCTTATATAGTGGCTATAATACAGTAAGTGTTTAATGAATGTGTCTACAAATATATTTTTAGAATTAACTAAAAAGTCTAGAATTGCAACAGTGTAGAGGAGTCCCACCTTTCCATGTTTTATTAAAACAAAAAAAAATGTCTTAAATACAAAGCTCTGAATGCATCAAAAATCCAGATAAATCATCAAACATACCAGATGAAGACTAGGGTCTCTGCATGTATAACTCATACCACAGTCCTTTCCAAATCACAACTAGAGCTAGACATTTATTTATAATTTAACTACTCAGCTGAAAATATAACGGGTATTTTTGTTATGCTATCTGTACTTTTTAAAGTTAGTAATATAAAGTAGCCATGTGAAATGTTTCATTTTCCAGGCTAAAGCAAATGAAAATTTGCTGGTGTCAACACCATGTGTCATATTTTTCACAGCATTCAACCATGGTGCTAAGAGAGCTATTTCTCGCTGTAATTCCCAGGGGCAGAAAGAGTCTGGGTAGAAGATATTTCTTAAGAGCAGCTTTAAATAGTCAATATTGAGGTTTTCATTTCAAATGATTTCATTCAAAAGAAGTCGCATCCTACATATTCTACAATATTCTACATATTCTTCTGATCCTCTATGGTATAGATTTTTTATCACCCTTTATTCAGTAAAAAAGTAAAAAATTTCTGTCACAGTATAGATTTTTTTTTGGCTTTCATGTCATCAGAAGACTGGAAAATGACAATTTTAGATGTTACTCTGATGGATTTCTTTATAGAGTTGTATTTGAGGACTTGTGTAGGCACAGTCT
Source organism: Lynx canadensis (assembly GCF_007474595.2). Classification (NCBI taxonomy): domain Eukaryota; kingdom Metazoa; phylum Chordata; class Mammalia; order Carnivora; family Felidae; genus Lynx; species Lynx canadensis. The sequence continues at coordinate 59,035,126 of NC_044320.2, read as the reverse complement.
TAATGTCCCTGGTGAGGACAGATCACCTTTTCAATCTGCTTTTCAAATGTGGTGGGAACAGTTTTTATTATTATCATTTTTGTTTCTGTTCAGTAGCCTAAGCATTGGGACTTCTGTGGTCCTTGAGGGGATCCCTACTGGCTTCGTTTGGCTGTGGCGCCATAATGTTCCCTTGAAACCTTTGTGGAAATGTTCCTTTGGAAGCTCCGTGCAACTTCAGCACAGAGCTGACCAAACACTAAGGCAAGTTCAACTACTACAATTTATTCCGACTATTTGAATTGAAACAACATGCATTTTTCTCATTAACACATGTGTTAAATCAACTTATAACATTCACCTAAGCAAATCTAATACACAGTTAGGCCAGTTGAAGTGTTTTGTGAAATGCTTATGAAATGAATATAGAAGCTAAACAGATCATTTGAATGTGTCCAGGAAGGAAAGTAATGCTCAGCCTGTGGTATATGTTCTCCCCCTTGTATAACATCATTCCTTATGTTCCTCAGTATCATAGGATGCAAATCTAGACATAAATGGAAGCCTTTACCTACTAAAGTGTTTAGGGAGAGTAAAGTTAGATTTCTATCAATGTCTAACAGTATATTTGACTATATATATATATATTTTTTTTTTTTTTGTATCGTCATTGTATGTGTGGGGAAAGGCATATTTAAACCCATGCAAAATGACTTTTTAAAAGTTATGTCATGATATAATTTTGACTTATGAGAAGTCAATCAAAACCTTAGGAAGTTTAACAATTCACTCATTAATGGTGCTGAAAATCTGTTAAACCACCATATCCTTACTACAATTTTGAGATTTCTTTTTAGTTAAAGTTTTTATTAAGTGTGAACTAGCAATATCGATTCTGGTGCTAAATATATGGTGCTAAATGAATTGTTAGTGTTAATAGCTTCAGTAATACTCTTTTTATTCATTGTTAAAAGTATTATCCATTTAATTCCTGATTCAGATATATTAATAAAATCCTGTTACCCATAAATAGGCCAGTGAACTCTTTTTTGTCTGACAGTCCAACATTATTTAGATTTTACAGAATTTAAATACATATCTTTAGAGGTTATCAATTTTCTTTTTAAGGCCTTTTTTAGCTTGGCCACATCCAAGTCCAAATACCACCTGAAGGTTAGATCACACCTACATCAACCATGCTGTAGGCACTGGCGCCCTCTGGTGATTATGAAAATAAATTTTTGATGGCTGCTTGGCCTGCAAGAAAAAGCCAGTGTTTTGTTCAAAAAAATTTGAAGTTGCACAGTATTAGAATTCTTGGATACTTCTTAAATCTGACAGCATTTGAAAATTCTTGCCTTTATTGACATAATTTTCTAAGAGGATAAAAGAGAGAATATATCTTGGCATTCACTTTCCTAAATAATGTTTTTTACTGATATTTTAGTTCTGAGGTGCTTATCGAAGTGTTTTTTTTTTTTAACTAAGTACTGCTAAAGTATATTTTTCATTTAGTTTACATCATAAATACAATTAGAATTAAAATTAACAAAATTATAAGTGTGTCTCATTTCAGAAGTGTTTATTTTTATTTGGCATAGTACATAAGATTGAAAGGAGATGTGTTAAAATAATTAGATTATCTCTCCATTTTTACTTGTTGGTCTAAAATTTGATAGTGTTCTTTGGTCATAGTATTTAGCTAATGATAAAATTGTATTATTCCCTTCAAAGTCCTTGTAGTCTAACAAATATACATAAAAGCTTAGAAGTTTATCACCTGATATAATTAATGAAGACAAAATTCTTAGGTAAACTTCTGGTTGAGGTGTCATTGACATTATATGTGTGTATCACATAATTGTGATGATATGTTTTGACGGAAATATTTCTTAAACTATGTTAGTACAACCAAATGAGATATATTTTGAAGCAGTTTTCCATGTTAGTATTTTCAAACTTATTTTAAAGCAAGAGAATACTTTTTATGATCTCAATTATATATAAAACTCTAACATATGCTACACATAAAATGAACCTGCTTATACCCAAGCCTTCCCCAGTGCCTGGGAAGTTTCTTCTGAGAGGCCTAGGATTCCATCAGTTAGAAAAACATGAATCTAAAATATCCAATTCCCCCCCACCCATTTTTCTCTAATATAATCAGTTAATTAAAGCAAGAAAAAATTTGAGGCACTTAATTATTTCAATGATTCTTTTAAATACCCACTTCACTTTGCACATGTTATAAGTTTCTGGTTTGATGAAGAATTAAATGCTGACTTTAACTGGTGCTTGGATATAGATCGTGGGATCTTGTGTTTTGTTATTTGACAAACAGAATTTTGGTATCATAGTAGTTTGAGAATTGAAGACAACTGTGGTGCACATATGAAAATAATGCATTTTTAAAGCATCTAAATGTTTCAAACATGTACATAAATCCTAAAATATACTATATCGTTTTAAATTTTTTAAAAGATTAATTTGGATGTTTTATTCACTTCCTAACACTGTGGCAGTGAAAGGTGCTCGATGTTGTGATATAATGTCATGAATGTGTGCATACATAAAACCTGTGTAAACCTCTGTTCTTATAAAGCATAACAACTGTAGCTTTGTGAGCTCTGCTGTACTTTTATTCTTTCAATAAAATATTATAATTAATAATTTTGTTTTAAAAGCATATCTAATTCTTTTATTTTCAATAGAGTTTTTAAAATAAATCTAGAGGCGCCTGGGTGGCGCAGTCGGTTAAGCGTCCGACTTCAGCCAGGTCACGATCTCGCGGTCCGTGAGTTCGAGCCCCACGTCGGGCTCTGGGCTGATGGCTCGGAGCCTGGAGCCTGTTTCCGATTCTGTGTCTCCCTCTCTCTCTGCCCCTCCCCCGTTCATGCTCTGTCTCTCTCTGTCCCAAAAATAAATTAAAAACGTGGAAAAAAAAATTAAAAAAATAAACTAAAATAAATCTAGAACTAGATGGCATGATAATTTTGGTAAGGTATTAGGAACTACTTTTCTAAAGCAACAATGATTATACCTTTAATGCATCACTGAAATACACCAAAAATCTTCTATTTTCCTTTTTTCCCCTTTCTTCTTTTCCCTGCTTAGTTCTTTCCTTCTTCCTTTCTTTTTTCTTTTTTTCCAAAAAATAGTTGGAATTAAAATACAAAAGACATTTCCATGGAGGGAGAAGAAAAGAACAATATATCAAGAAGTTCTGGCTGAGGGAAATTGCAGCAATTGAACATAGATATTTTTATGCTCCCCACACAGAAGGCCTGAAGAGAAACCATAGATGTTCCAGAAAGGCACACCTCAGGCCACTAGCTGGCCCAAGGATAGTGATTCCCAGGGTGGCTCTGCCTTGTAGAAGGGTGATTCTTTCACTCTGGTGAGATGTAAATCCAATAGGCCAGTTCACTGAGAAGGGTTTGAATCTAAGACTTCAAATTTCTCCTTACCATGTGTGATATTGTGATTTATTATAAGAAATACATATTTGGTCTTCCTCTGGTTTTTGGTTCACATCTGCCAAATCCTTGGAATTTCCTAACTGTTGAAGGAGAGTGACAAAGGTGTGTTTTGTTATGTTAATGAAGTTACATTTGGAAAACACTTAAGAATGGGCACTGGTTGTGAATGGAGCCAACCATGTGATTAGAGGGTGGGAAACTTTGGTCCCACTCTTTGACCTTTGCGGAGAGGGGGACTGTAAGTTGAATCAACAGCCAATGGTCAATGATGTAATTAACCATGCCTATCTGCTGTAGCCTCTAGAAAAACAAACAAAAAGACAAAAAACAAAAAACAAAAACACCAGGATTCTGAGAAACTTTCAGGTTGGTGAACACGTGGAGGTGCTAGGAGAGTGGCACACCAAGAGAGGGAATGGAAGAATGGAAGTTTTTGCCCTTTCCACATTCCTTGCCCTATGCATCTCATCCATCTGTCTGTTCCTGAGTTATATCCTTTTGTTGCAGGACTTTTTACCACAAGCTTCTCGCAGCTTCAAAAGAATGAAGAGGTGGATACAAAATGAGCAGCAGGAAAAAATTTATTAGAGTATAAAATTAGAAAGGAAGAATGGTAGGAAAGCTCTCTCCACAGAGAGGGGACATTGGAAAATGAATGCCTAAGGACTATAAGCAAGGGTCACTGTTTTATAAGGCTCTGGTCAGCCCTCCCCCATCCCTTCCTCCGTGTTCCTTCTCAGGTTCTACCCTTATTGGCTTGACAGCTCTAGGCCCTGGGTTATTTCCATTGTATGAGGGGTGGTCTATGGCCAGACTTAAGTCTTTTGTAAAATTCCTGAGGGGAAACCTGAGGGGGAATAGGTAGGATCTGTTACATTCTTAAGAGAAACCTTATGCCTTGGGGGGGTTTGCTGTGGTCAGACACTCCCAGCATTGTTCCAAAATTGGCATTTTTCCCCACCCAGGGACCTCAGTCCCTAATCTTTCCTTCTCTGCCTACTGAGTCCTATCTTCTCTTATCATACTTTTATAATAAACTGGTAATCTAGTAAGTAAATTTCTCTGAGTTCTATGAACTGCTCTAGCAAATTAATTGAGCACAAGGAGGAAGTGGTGGGAACCTCTTTTTTATAGCCAGTTGCTTAGAAGTGCAGGTAATAACCTGGACTTGCACTGGCATCTGAACTACAAGGAGGGAGTCATGGGAATCCCAGTCTATAGCTGGGTGGGTTGGAAGCACAGGGCTCCCAGCTGGCATCTGAAGTTGGGGGGGGGGTGGTGGCAATCTTGTAGGACTGAACCTTCACCTGTGGGATCCGATGCTACCTCCTGCTAGACAGTGTCAGAATTGAGTTGAATTCCTGGATACCCTGCCGGTGCCTGAGAATTGACTGGTGATGTATGGGAAGCCTCCTACCCCCTAACACACATACATTGGCATTGGTACTACAACCAATTTACCATAATTCACCCAAGACAAGAAAGCCTCACTAACCTAAGCCTTTTCAGAGGGTCTCCCCAGGAGTCTTGTGGCTTTCTGTCAATTGCTTTTCTTTCTCCTGCTGGTCCTGACTGTTTACTTCACTCTCTCATCTTTTAAGCCTCCAGTTTCCCATCCACATATTTGGAAAGTTACATGGCTGAATAGTACGTCCACATAAGGGAATACTATGCAAATAAAAAACAGAACGAGAAAAATCTCTGTATACTGGTAGAGAGTTGTCTTCCAGGATATGATACTAAATGAAAAGGCATGGTACACAATTATAAAACTAGAATGTTGCCCTTGTAAGAAATATTAGCAGAAACAATACACTTAAATACACATGCAGTTATAATATACATTTGTTCTTATTTGCAAAAATGGAGGTAGAATTATAAATTAAGAAGAATAAAAATGATTACCTATGGGAATAAGAAGGGAACAGGACAGAGAGGACAAAAACATCAAATAACTTTGAAACACAATAAGCATGTATTTTTTTTTAATTTTTTTAATATTTATTCATTTTTGAGAGAGAGAGACAGACAGACAGACAGCGGGGCGGGGGGGGGGGAGGAAGGGGGGAGGGGCAAAGAGAGAGGGAGACACAGAATCTGAACTAGGCTCCAGGCTCTGAGCTGTCAGCACAGAGCCCTGACGTGGGGCTCAAACTCACGAATCATGAGATCATGACCTGAGCCAAAGTTGGACGCTTAACAGACTAAGCAACCCAGGAACCCCACAATGAGTGTATATCTTTGGCAGAATATATTGTAAAGACAGAGCTGCAAAGAAGCACTTAACTTTATTCAGTAGTCCATCCATAGTAGTATTAGTGGGAAACTGAGGGAGAAAAATGCAAATAAGGAATTAGGGTACTTTTTTTTCAGTTTTTCAATGTAAGAGAAAAGAAGTATACTTTCCAAAAAGTTAAGAAACACTAAAATGTTAAATAAGAATTTGAAATATTAAATATGAATTATTAACTCAAGGCATCTTCTTTTTGAAAATTAATATATTTTTAGTTTTGAATGGTAAAAAGCCCTAGATGCTATATGGCAATCCAATAACAATAAGTGCCATTTGCTGCACAGATTGTTGTCTCTGACACCATTCACCACTAGACATAATGCTTGGCATCAGCTCAACTTTCATTGACCTAATCCAAGTCGCCATAGTTTCTCACATAGATTAATGGTGTCCAGTGTGGGGTTTGTGCTCCCAGAGTGTGCACAAGAAGAACCATTTAGAAAAGTACTTAAAAAACACAAGAACTTCTATCAAGAACTTCTATTTGTATTTAATTTTACCTAGGAAAAAAAATATTGTTAAGATTTTCTACAGGCTAATGGGGTAGACAGCATCCCCCTACCCAGGTCCACACATATAAGGATTGCATGTCTTCTGAGGAAAGTGGGGTGACCTGAAGGAATAAGGAGCTGTCCAAGGCAGCATTGCCATGCTCCTTATCTGGCTATTTGCTCTCAGGGCCTTTCAGTGTATTTTCGTGAGTCAGGTAGAGAATTATCTAATTTTGAGATCTAACTTTTACTGAACATTAATAAATGTTCTTGGAAAATTCCTGCAGAACCAATATTCAGAATAATTTACTAATGAAAGCCCAAGTTAACCCTAAGGAAGTTCAACTGTTGTAACTACCACGCTTATGATAATAGGCTTTCTGTCAACTGCACAATGATGTAAAAATATTGATGATCCAATCACACATGGCAGACTGGCCAAAGAATTAGAATTTTCCAAACCTACTTGGAATGGTGATGACGCTATTAAATATTCATTAATAATGAACATTTGCCTTGATATATTAGCTGGTGACAGTGAAGCTTTATGATTAGCAAACATTTTTAAACCAACATAAATGTAAATTTGTGCTTTATGGGATCTATATCCTTAGAGAATCTCTGCTAACAGAATTAATTTACCACAGAACCAGTTACCCAAGCCTGTTTTTCCAGAAAACCAATATCTTTCATCTAAGTTACCTTTTTTTTTAATCTGTAGCTGAAATCAGAATTAAATTAATATCCTTTTGGGAACATGTCCATGTAGTATGAATAGTCAACTTATGATAGAGATTGCCTAGAGAAACATTTTTATGTTTACCCCTGATTTCACCCTTATATGGGAAAGAATGAGGCAAAGAATGCTAGTTCTGAGAGAACAGCACCAAATTCTTCAGCTTTTTCCTGCACTATTTGTACTTAAAAATGAGAGTAGGCTACAGAAAAAGAGAAAGAAGCAATAAGTAAAAAGAAGTATGTCAACATCTGCATTTGCTCAGTAATGCCATGTGAATCAACTAGAACAATCTGGAAATAACAGAATTAATTGTGTGTGAAACCTGGGTCTTTTCCCCAAAGCACTTAGGGAGTTCTTGTACACAAAACACCGAGATAGTGAGAATTCTATTTTGACTGGATTCATGAACTGAAGCCATAAAACCAATTTGAAGAAGAAACACGTTCAAATAGAAAAAAAAAAAAAAAGTATCAAAAGTATCGGCTCCTGGGTGGTTCGGTTGGTTGAGCCACCAACTCTTGATTTTGGCTTAAGTCATGATCCCAGAGTCCTGGGATTGAGCCCCCTGCTTGGATCCACACTGAGCATGGAGCCTGCTTAAAGATTCTCTTTCTCTCTCCCTCTGCTCCTCTGCCCCTCTCCCCAACTGTTACAGGGTACTTTATTTAGATGGTGGCAGTCAAAAAAGGTCTCCCTGAAGAGGTGAAATTGGAACTGACTGGGAAGATCTGTGATCTATTTATTGAAAAGAGCGAGTACTTATTTTCTTCACTCTGTTGGGTTCAAGGCACTCTTCATTCTGTTTTGTTTTTATTTCTTTGTTTTTTTAATTCTTCTGCTTGGGTTCTGTACTCTCTTTGACCTCTATTGTCTTTGGTGCTTTTTTGTGGTTCAAGTGAGGAATAAGTAGGTTCTTAAATATGATGTGGAACTGAATTTATGGCACATCTTATTGCTAAATCAGTCTTTCTGAGGCCAACCCTGACACGTAACATCCCTGTTCACATACTTTCCTTTGCTTCTTGCCCCCATAGAATAAATGCAAACATTTCCTTACAGTTGACCTCCCCTATGCGGAGATGACAGTTTTTGTTGATAGCTTTTTCCTGCTGTGCTTCATACACATGTCCTATAGATGAACTAACCTAAACTTCTCAACATCTCTGTCTAGTCTTGTATCGTTAACATTTTCTGGATGCTTGTGTGTGTGTATGTATGTGTGTGCCCTCCATGACATACGTCCTTCTCACATAGCTTTAATACCTCCTCTGGCAATCTTAGGATTCAAGCTTGTCCTTACAAGCTTGTTCTCTTTAAGCACCAATAGCACTGAACTGCATCTCAATACTGCAATTACCTCTTAGCCTCCCTTATTGCATATTCAAAAATATTCCAAAACTCTTATTTTATTATGCTACAAGGCCTATGGTAGGGTCATCTTTGTATCACAAAGTATTAGCACAGAATAGCCTTTCGCTACTTAGATAATTAACGCTTTTTATGTAAGACTGTGGTTAAGGTGCTACATTATTTTTGCTATAGTCCCATATCTGCAGATATACATGAGTAACCTACAGATGCCACTCTTGTAACTATCTGTAGGAGCATACTTCTGTTAAAAAACTCACAGCAACTTAGAAGAATTTAATCATAGGACATTTAGTATTTCTCTTCTGTTACTTATATTAAATATAGAAGCAATGATCAATACATGTTAATAAAATCTATGCCAAGAATATGCAAATGATTTTAAGATTCCCAGCCATTGACAAAATAATGTAATTCATTCCACAGGTGGACAAACAAGTGGATGGTGATATTCTTGAAGATATTTGACGTTGTAGTTGAAGAGAAACACTAAGAGTTTGAATAATTGATATAGAGTTGTAAATATTAAATAATGGGTTAGTGTTATACTTTATGCTTAATTAAAAGTAATTTCAAAGGTGAATCTACTGTAGGCATTTTATACTTACTAAAAATTTAGAAATCAATTACAATGTAAGCATTGATCTCCTTATCCAGTAAATTCAATGATATGGGGGAAAACATAACTTTACAATTTTAATAAGTAGCTCTTAATTGTAAATACTATTCAGGGCATTTAACTTTTTTATTTTATTTATTTATTTTTAAATAGTTTTTAAAAATATTTATTTATTTTTGAGAGAGAGAGAGAGAGAGTGGGGGAGGGTCAGAGAGAAAGGGAGACAGAATCTGAAGCAGGCTCCAGGCTCTGAGTTGTCAGCACAAACCCACAAACCACAAGATCATGTCTTGAGCCGAAGTCAAACGCTTAGATGACCGAGCCAATCAGGCTCCCCTATTCAGGGCGTTTTAAAGCACGTATTCAATCGTCTAGTTTTAAAAATTTTTAAACAAGCAAAAACACACAAACAAAAATACAAATAAATAATGGCATAATAAAGTTATTTTTATGAATATGATTATATGATTAATAAAAATTATTTTTCATATGTTTTCATACACACACATTTGTGCATATTGGGAAAAAAAGGTCCATATTATTTGCATTCTGCTCATTTCTAGTGAAAGAAATAGACAGGCACAGTACGTTATTAAATGTGTTATAATGCAACATTCTAGGAAATAACACCGAGGGGAGACATAGGGTTTATGAGTAGGTATGGGACTGTCCAAAGACTTTCTAAAAGATCTGATATCTGAATTAAGTCCTCTTTCCCTATACCCCTGTTCTCTGATCCATAATCATAATGCAGGTTTTACATTCCTCTGATTTACTGAGATTTTTCCCAAAGCGATATGAGACATTTACCAAGAGATTAAAGAACCTCAATACATATCATACATGTATCATATATACATTACCTATATCATTCATATAATATGTGATATATATATGTATGTGTGTATATATATATGTGTCTATATACTATATATATATATGTGTGTGTATATATATATATATATTACCTTAAGGACATCATAGTCAAATTGCTAAAAGTTAAAGACAATAAAAGATCTTAAAAGCAACAGGAAGCAAAGGCCCATTGTCATTAATAGAGCAACAATAAGACAGATGGGTGACTTTCCAACAGAAACTCTAGAACATGGAATGCAAAGGAATATTGTCTTTAAAGTATTGTATTAGAAGTAGAAAACCTCTAACTTAGAATTCTATACCTATAGAAAATATCCTTCAAAAATGAAGATGAAATGAACAAAATTGCAGATTAAAAGACAACAAAGTTGAGAGAATTATTGTTGAATACCTGTATTTTCAAAAATACTAACGGGAGTTCTTTAAATACAATACAAGAAGGTAATCCTGGCTGGAAAATAAAACTACATGAAGAAATAAAAAGTGTCAGAAAAGTAAATATTGGAATAAATGTAAATGAATGTTAACTGTTTAAAATACAATAATAATGTCTCATGTAGTTTATAATATATACAATAATATATATGCGACAATAATGTAATAATGCAAATAGTCTAGGGAAGGAAAACTTTCCTTTCTTCCATTCTTGGTTCTTTGGTTGGTCTAATAATTAAATTGACACCAGACAGATTGACAGGAGAAAAACAAATTTAATTTCATACATAGGGGAGCTCATTAAAATATGGAAATAAAAAACGTGGCCGAAGTAGGCAGCTTTCATATCATTTAAAGAAAGAAACAATAAATTTGTGAAGAATTGACAAGACAGAAGGGTTTGAGCTTGGAGTAATAAATTAGTAAGAAGTAACAAGGCTTACAGCCTTCTTAGCCCTAAATTCGCTATCCTTGATCATAAGGGTGTCTCTTCCTCCTGAGACAGGGAAGGGACCTTTCACAAGGACATTTATTTACTAGTTTCAGGAAGACAAAGGAGGGTCACAGTGTCTTTCTTGCCCTGGATTTTGCTTAAGTAGCTTTTATTCAAAATAATCAATATACGAAATGGTATATTTGGATGTGGTGTATTCTGTTCCCCTTCAGGGATAGATAGAATTAAACTGTCCTAAGTTTCTTGCATTGAGGAAATGTAAGCAGTATCATGAGGAAATGATAGCAGTATTAATTTAAGTAATGAATTATGAAATCATATTTTAAACTCTAGAGCAATCATTTAAGGAATGATAAAAGATTATAAAAATAAGAGCCCAACAGAAAAGGAAAATGGGAAGACAGTGATTAATTGAAGGAGGTCAAGAAAGGAGGAATTCAACAAAGAAAAGTTGGACAAATAGGAAATAAATAGCTACATGTTTATTTTAAAATCCAATTATCTCAGTCTTTAATTACATTAAAGACTCATTATTCTTGATCCTATAGAAAGATATAAGAATTATATATTTTTTGCACCAAATAACATAGCTTCAATATCAAGAGATGATAGAATTAACAGAAAAAGTAGATAATTCAGGAATCATGGGGGGAGGGAGGGCTTAACACATGTCTCAAGTGACAGAATCAGCACACAAAAATTAGGAAGGACATAGAAGTTCTGATCAACCAAGATTACTTATTTGCTACATACAGAAGATTTCATCCAACAACTGCAGAATAATGTTTTGTACGTGTGACCATTTACCAAATTGGACCATATGCTGAGCTAGAAAGCAAGAATTAGCAAATCTCAAAAGACTGAAATAACACAGAGTATGTCCGTTTGTCTCAAGGGAATTAAACTAGGGGGAAAAAAAAGATAAATATAAAGAGAACAATCCCGAATGTTTGGAAATTAAGGAGTTCATCATGGGTCAAAGACTAAATCACATGGAAATTATAGGATTTTTTAAAACTGAATGATAATGAAACAATGACATAAAAACTTGGGTGCTGCAACAAAAACCAAAAAAGTGTTTAACTATAAAATTACAGCTCTAAATGCATGTAGCAGAAGAGAAGTCAAACTTTAATGACTTAAGCTTCTATCACAAGAAGCTAATAAAAACAGCAAAGTAAACTCAAAGATTGTAGAAGGAAAAAAAAAAAGTAAATGTAAGAGCAGAAATCGATGAAAAGAAAAACAGGTGTATGATAGGAAACACAGATAAATTAAAAAGAATTTTCTTTGCAAATATTAATAAATGTGATATATCCTTAACAAGATATATCAAGAATGAAAAACTAGAACCCACTATAAATCTTGTAAGTATTAAAAAATAATAAAATATGTTATAAATGGCTTTATGCCAATGTATTTGAAAATTCTAGTAAAATAGGCAAATTACTTGAAAAAACTTGAAAAAAATCAACAAAGCTACCATAAGAAGAAATGAAAAAGTTGCATAGCAGCATATTTATTAAATGGATTGAATCTGTAATTAAACATTTAATTCAATTAATGCTCCTTTGAAACATTCTTTCAAAGGATTCTTCAGGACTAGATGATTTCCCAAGTGAATTATGCTAAACATTTGAAAAAGAAATAATAGTAAAATTGCAAAGACTCTTCCAAAAAGTTGTAAAATGAGGGACACTTTCCAGTTTGTTTTATGTGGCCAGTATAACCTTTGATACATGAAGGTAATCAAGGACATTACATGAAAGAGTAACTACAGGACAATACCTCTCAAGAAACAAAACACTAAAAACACTAGAATCCAGTAACATATGTAAAAGACAGTATATGTGGACATTATGACCAATAGGTATTAAGTTTTACAGTTTAAAGTTTATTTACCACTCAGAAATCAATCAGTATAATTCTTATTATCATTAAAATAAAAGAAAATTCATATATCACCTGAATAGAGGCGCAAAGATCATTGATAACAATTAGCACACTATTATAAAAAACAAAAATCAAAACACTTCTCATTGGTTTGGAAAAGAAGGGAACTTCCCTTAATTTGATAAAAGCTATTGACAAATGTTTTACTGCTATCATCATATTTAAGCTGCTTAAATATTGAACAATTTTCTACTAAGAATAAAACAATGATGTACATTACCATCACTTCTATTCAATGTTGTACTTGAGTCTTACCCAGTGTAAAATGACAAGGAAATAAAAGATAAAAAGAATAGAAAAGAATCTTTTCACAGTCACTGTTTTTTTAAATGTTTACTTATTTATTTTGCAAGTAAGAGAGAGCATGAGCAGAGGGAGGGGCAGAGAGAGAGGGGAGAGAATCCAAGCAGGCTCTGTGCTGTCAGCAGGGAGCCAGAAGAAGGGCTTCATCTCAGCAATCCTGAGATTATTATATGAGCTGACCTGAGCCCAACTAAGAGTTAGGCACTCAACCACCCAGTGGTTGTGCCACCCAGGCACCCCAAAACTGTCATTATTAATGCAAGACATGCTTGCGTGCCTAGAAAAGCCAAAGGAACTTACAAATAATTAGAATTAATAAAAAGTCACTATTCACATAGATGTCCATTTGAATTTCTTCTTATTAGCAACAAAAGTAAATAAAAATTTAAAAATTCATTTACAGGGGCGCCTGGGTTGTTCAGTCAGTTAAGCGTTCAACTTCGACTCTCATGACAGGCTGTCATGATCTCACAGCCTGTGGGTTCGAGCCCCGCATCAGGCTCTGTGTTGACAGCTCAGATCCTGGAGCCCGCTTCAGATTCCGTGTCTCCCTCTTTCTCTGCCCCTCCCCAACTTGTGCTCCCTCTCACTTTCTCTCAATAATAAATAAACATAAAAAAATTAAAAGAAAAATTCATTTACAATCGTACCAAAATACCAAATGTCTAGTCTTTAAAGAAATATATGCAAGATAAAAAATTTACTATTTTTACTATTAAAAAATCCAAAAAATGAGGGAGGAGTGAAACAGATAAAAGGGATTAGGAGTACACTTATCTTGATAAGCACTAAGATGTAGATCAAATTGTTGAATCATACTGTACACCTGAAGCTAATATAACACGGCATGTTCATTAGACTTCAATTTAAAATGCATAAAAAATGCTGAGAGAAATTGTAAGAGTTTGTCAATTAAAATGTACATATTTTCTCATGCATTGGAAAACCCAACATATAATTTTTTAAGCTTATTTATTTTTAGAGAGACAGAGACAGCACCAGGGGCAGAGAAAGGGAGAGAGAGAATCCCAAGCAGACTCCACACTGCCAGTGGAGAACTTGATGTGGGGCTAGAACCCATGAAGCTATGAGAATATGACCTGAGCTGAAATCAAAAGTCCAACACCTAACCAACTGAGCCATCCAGGCACCCCAAAATACCCAATATTTTTAAGACATCATCTGGGTGGCTCAGTCGGTTAAGCGTCTGACTTCGGCTCAGGTCATGATCTCGTGGTCCATGAGTTTGAGCCCCGCGTCGGGCTCTGTGCTGACTGCTGAGAGCCTGGAGCCTGTTTCAGATTCTGTGTCTCCCTCTCTCTCTGACCCTCTCCCGTTCATGCTCTGTCTCTCTCTGTCTCAAAAATAAATAAACATTAAAAAAAATTAAAAAAAAAAGACATCAATACCCTCCAAATTGATCTACAAATTCAATGATATCCCTCTTAAAATTCCAGTACTAACATTTTACAATTAGTAGAGTTAGGTCACAGTGGTACAAGGATAGACAAATCAGAAATTAGTATATGCAAAAATTAACTTGGGATAGATTGATAGACATATAAGCAAAAAGTAAAACAATCATATTTCCAGAAGAAAAGAGACTATCTTCATAACCCTGGGATAGACATTTTTGGCAGAACAAAATAAGCAATAAAACTAAAAGAATAGATTGATAAATGAACTTCATTACAATTAAGACCTGCTTATCAAAAGATGGTATCAAGAGAATAAAAAGGCAAAGCATGAATTGGTAGAAACAGTTTAGAGTGCACTTCTAGAAGTTTTTGTATACAGAACTATTAAGTAAATCAGTATAAAAAAAGGCATAATTGTAAGTAACAAAACATTTGAGTTTTTATTTTCAAAGATACAATTGGCATTTACTCAAAATTTCTTGGTTATTATTTGAAGCATCTTATTCCTTTTATGGGTATTTTAGGCTTCATTTATTTCTTGCAGGAATTAAGTGTAGTTATTTTATACTCTGTATCTGCTGATTCTCTCCTCCACGTCATGCATACAACCAGGAATGTTATCTGTAGATTATTTGGGGCCTGGGTTCAAGCCAACTTCCTCCAATAGGAGCTTCCTTTGCTCAGTTAGTCTCCTAGGACACTACGAATCTTGAACTACCTTAAATTAAGTTCCTTGATTCAGATTTTTCAGACCACAAAGACAGAGTGGAGTTGGACCCGAAACGTTTGTCGAATAAGGGCTTGTTTGTGGTTGCAATTCTCAAGGACGATTGTATTTTCTTACCACCTAGTGCGAAGATGAAGTCAGGCAAGTTTTCAAGCTGTCTCCTCCTGTGTGGTGGGTTTATTTCTCATCTTCTCTTACACTGATGGGGGCCAGCTTTATGTAAAGTCCCCTAGGAAACTGCCCACTGCCCACCTGTTTCCTCTTTGGTTATCACATTCTTCAGATTCCTCCCCTCTCAAATAGGATTTGAAAGAATCCTTGAGAATCTTTAGCTAGTAAGTGGCAGAGTCAGGATTTGAACCCAGGCAAATTAATTCCAGACTGTGTTGTTAAACCATTACTCAATTTCATAGGTAGATTTCTTGACAGAAAGACTAGTAAATTAGTAAAAAGTAGATAAATATTGAATAATGACATTGCCCCTAGTTAAACATCGAATAATTGGTTGTAAATAATGACTATTGTTATCATAGATAGTAACACCCAAGTGATTATAGAAGCGAAAATAGTTGTCGTAAAGAAAAACAAAAAACCATGTCTTACAAATATTCTCCATGTGTTGCTGTGTTCACCCATAATCACATCAAGAAAATTGAGCTGGCCTTTGGATCCACTATTTGACTCTAAATCATCAAACAGTTTTTCATTAATATTTTTGATCCTCTTCTGAAGTCAAGAGTTTTGCTCTGTGTAATTCAATTTCTGGTATAATCATATCATTTGTAAAATAAAACATTTTTTACATTTTGACTTTCCTCCTCCCAATCAAAATAAATCTTTCATTTTTGCAGATTTAATTTTGTAAAACATTTATGAAACTACTAGGTTGCCCACATTCTCCGTTGAAATATTAGTAGGTAATTTCCCCTTAAAATTTTTCCCTTTTAGAGATTTCATCAAATTTCTAATATTCTTGTCAAACAGACCTTTCCCCTACAAGTTTAAAAGAGAATATGTTCCAGTAATCTGAATTTTCATGAACAGATGGTTGAGAAACAATCCCAAACATAATGTTTTAACATGATAATGAAAGTGCATTCACATTTAAGTACAGTTAAAAAGACTTTAGCACTTAACTGGAACTTGATTTTAGTTGTTTTGAATACCTTTTTCCATTCTAAAATTTCAAGAGAGTAGGAATAGTTTCCCATCCATTGCTGGAACTAACCAGATTCCAATAGGAATATAAAAATAGGAATAATATGTAATTTAAGCACAATGCAATAAAATTTACATAGGTTTAGATTTTTGACTAAATGCTATATTGTTACTCCAGAAGACTAACTGGACATCTAGATTGGACAAAGGGTAGACTGAGAGTTGGGGAACATTAACTAGAAGTCAAAGAATATGCAAGGTTAACATTTTTATAATGACAAAAAAAAAAAAAGAAAAGAAAAGAAAAGAAAACTAATGTTAGCTCCTTCTCTGCCAGATGGATTCACATTTTCTCTAGACTACTTTTTCGTTCATCATGAAATAGAATTTTTCTACTGGCTATCTCAGGTTCACAGTTACTTAAAGAAAGATCTGAATCTGAGGCTTGCCTTCAAGGCACTACATTTTGTATAAATGAATAATTCAAACAAACACTTTGATAGAGTGAATGATATGAGAAACAATGTAAGGAGTGAACACAAGATATCTTTACTGCTATCAGTTCATTTTATTAAAAAAATTAATTCATTAAAAAAAGTGGATACAATTTTCACTACACTTCCACTTAAGGTCTTCACATGATAGATAGATAGATAGATAGATAGATAGATAGATAGATAGAGACAGAAGATATATTTCCATGGAGAATTGGATTAAGAGGATTTTAGAGAAAAATTTAAATTCCTGCTAAAAATATTTAAACAAGAAATTATATCCAATGGGGGGAAGAAAAGCTCATTAAACTAAAAACAGAGTATGCACCTTGCTCAATATGAGCAATAAATGGAAAGGCACTTTTTTCTGTTCTAATTTGTGGCACCTATCTTTTCCCCACCTGCATTTGCCAAAAGGGGCATGGCACATTTGGACATGGACTATGAATGGACAGATATCTACACTGATATTTCCCCAAAATGTAAGCCAGTCTGTTCATGAATAAGATCATGTGAGTACCTGGAAGAGATCCTGGTGAAGAGAGCTAGCGGCTCCATGTAGAAACTAGCCATGCCTATGTATAGTTCTTTTCCTCATTTACAATGTGATCACTCTTCCAGTGGAAGCTAAAGGAGGAGACTAAAATTAGTTTTCAGGCTTTCACTTGAAACAGTTATCTTTAAAGTAATTTCCCCAACTAACTCTTTTGCTGCCGTCAGTTAACCTGAGGTTAAGAGAAGAAATAATTCCAATAAGCAACTGCGGATCAAGCACAATTATCCACTGTGATGGCAGCAACTCTAGACCGTAAAATAATTTCCAATGTTTGAAATCAAAATATGAGGGTACGAAGATTATTTTCCATTCAGTCATTATTATCTTCCTTGGATTAAAAGTTTCAATTTCACCAGATTCCTCAGATCTGTTTCTTTTTAGGGTTTTGTTCAAAAGTTGCCTTTTTTCTCCCACTAGTTTTGCTTCCCAGAACAAATAAGCATTTCCACTAACCACGGCCGGCAGTTTGGCTGGTTCTTCAGCAGAGATCTCAGTGCCTGCTTGTACACAACACTGTTTCAAAAGGTAGAGAGCTAGCTTCTGGCTTAGGGGAAGCTTTGGAAAAAAGTTTACCCTCTCTTTCACCTACATATAACATATCTGTGCATACAGGATATTAGCCCATTATTTCTTTGAGGATTTAAACAGCTGGGGATTCGCCCTCAATCTTCCAATTACAGTCTATGGGCTCACCTGATTTTAATATACTAGTTCCCCCTCTCTGCACTCTCTCCACCACATTGAATGGAAAACTGGACGGCTTCCGCTCTCTGAAGTTGTATTAGCTCTTCATGTTCTTTAAGGAGCTATTTACTTTATTGAAACGGTGACTGGAAAAGTGTTTCAGTGACTAGATGATTTGTACCGTTTCTAAGTTTAAACACAATGCTTAGGCTTTGCTTCGGCACTGTGTATTGTTTTAATTATCCCATCTGCCTTTTCTCATTTGGTATTGTTGTCCATACTGGTACAGTTTCCAAGAAGTATATGAGATTTTCCACACACTACAGAATACCCCTGCCGTTATATTCTGTCTTTGTGCACACACAATTGTCTTGGGGACACTTTTGTGGAGATTTCTGCAGTCTCAGCTCACAGCAACGCAAAAAATAGCTCCTTTGGATGTCATGGATAAAGAGAGCTGGAGAGGTTTTTCCAGTGAAGTCTGTCACAGTTACTTTGTCCAGGAGAATAGGTGGGAAAAGGTATGTTCTTGAATACTTTGCACTTCCTTTACATAGATTCAACACCTGTGGCAGGCCAAGGTGATGGAAGAACAGACTGCAGATTTCTGGAAAGTGAGTTGGGATGAGTTAAGAGTAAGATATTGTGACACTGTGATATCCCCCTGTCCTGGCAGTCTCTAATGCTCTTGGGCTGCTGGCTTCTCTTATTGCTCTGTATTCCCCAAATTTTGGCTCCGATCCATTCAGGAACATCTAGTTGGCAGAGGTACACATTGTGTGCAATGATCATTTTAGTTTAGTATTTATTTACTGTGCCTACTTCTCCTATTTGTAAGGATCCAGCTTGGGGAAGAGAGCCAAAGAAAGTCCAAGGGGTGCCTTTGTCTCTCCACTGGCTTGTCTGGAGAGACAGCTACAAAGGGAGCACCCATTAGTGGGTACATGGTGGGTCTCAGAACAGATGTGTGGATTGGATAGCCTGTGATGTCAACTGTCCTTTCAGTCTTCAAGTGTCATGACTCTCAGATTGGGTCAGGAGACATACAGAGTAACAGTGAGGGTCTGGTACCTTCTATCTAAGCAAGAAGACCATAAAGGAACTTAGATCAGTATAGGTTAACTTCCATTCACACTACTAGATATTCTAGGGCCTTGGTATCCCAGTTCTTTAGAGCTCATCTTTTCTCCTGGGTCTCCCTTTTCACCCTCAGGTCTCTTTTGACTCAGTTCCTAATTTGTCCTTCTAATTCTCCCATTGAGGGGTTCTCGGGTGACTCAGTCGGTTAAGTGTCTGACTTTAGCTCAGGTCATGGTCTCATGGTTCATGGGTTCGAGCCCCTCATCAGGCTCTGTGCTGAATGCTTACTCAGAGCCTGGAGATTGCTTTGGATTCTGTCCCCTTCTCTCTCTGCCCCTCCTCCACTCGTGCTCTGTCTCACTCTGTCTCTCAAAAATTAATAAATGTTAAAAAAAAAAATTTAGTTCTCCCATTGAATAAAGTTCCACCTCTCAACTCCAGTCATCTTGTCATTACTCAGCCATTATCAATTGGAAAAATTCTGTGAAACCATGCATATACAATTAAACTTGAAACCCTGAGTTTGGCTCTGCCTTTTTGGTTCAATCCACCACTGCTAGATAAATGAACTTTTGGGTACCAGAATGTGAAATGACTTACTAACAGTTTGTGTACACATGTCTTTTCCTCTTTTAATTACTATCCCCAATTTAGATCTCCTTTCAGATTTATATCCTGTGGACTAATGGACTAAGCCTCATGCCCCCCCCCCTTTTTTTTCTTTCAGTCCTGGAGAAAATCAGGAGAGAAGAGGAGTGTGTGTGAGAGAGATTCCTTTGTAGATTTTACTTCATCTCACCATATCCTCTCTGGTCTATTCCACTACTATCCAAGCAAGCTTGATTTTATTTCCATACTAGCTTCCTAAAAGCTACAGAACACAAAAAAGGCAGAATAGCATAATGGCATAGACTCTGGAGACAAAAGACTTGTTTGAATCTGGCTTTGAGTCTTGAGGAATTTGCTCATCCTTATTGTGTCTCAGTTTTCTCATCTATAAAATGGGGATAAAAACAACCTCATAGGATTATTGGGATAATTAAGAAAGTTATATGTAAAGGACTCGAAACAGTGCCTGATCTGGAGACATCTCTCAAGAAATGTTGGCTATTTTATATGGTCTTTGATCTTGAAGAAAACGTAGCAATTTCTTGGGTAGATCTACCCATCTCACAGCACAGCCTAAGCTAACAATAGTCCAGAAAGTTATTTCGGGGCTTTCCATCCTCAGTTCTAGACCTATTCTCCTCTGCCTGCAACTCTCTTCCCCAGACTTTTACATAAATTACCTTTCATCATTCATAGCACCACTTAAATGGTACCTCTTTAAAAGACGCTGTCCCTGGCTATGCTGTCTAAAGTTTTACCTCATTGTTTTCTATCTCTGGTCTTTATTTTTTCCTCACAGTTTACTTTATTCCTATTTCATCAATTTGATAATTTTGGTCTCTTTCCTCCATTGGATAGCAAATTTAATGAGAGTGGGGACCAAGTTTTACATAGATAGAACAATAGATTCAAGAGATATTGATAAGTACTGAATAAATATTGAAATATTACAAGACCATCAGAAATTTCAAAACAGAACATCCACGTTACACTTGCTTCTTTGAGGAAAATTGGAGAAATGAAGATGTTCAGAAAATCCTCAGGATGTTTCACCTGTTTTTCCCCCCAAATAACTCTACACTGATTCAGTATTTTATAGTCTTATTGATTTTTCTGAAATCTAAACTCTAACTTTGTTATATGTGAGCTGGAACTGAAACTTGATATCACATTGCAGTGTACTTAAGGCATTGTCTAAAATATGATCAGTTGGCAAATTATACACCTGACCCAAGAAAACTTGGGACTGATGAAGCCAGACTATAAGTGATGCATGTTCTTCTCCAAGTGGGCAAATGCATCTCAGCGTCTTCATACTCTTGTTCTTGGGTTAATTACCTGCTTGTAACAAAAGAGACAAGCTAGAGTAGATGATTTTGTATTTTATATTCCACCAAGATTATATGCTCTAGGAGTCACTTTATATCTTCAAACCCTTTTTTAAATGTCAACTTGATTCAGTTAATATTTATTAAGTGCCTCAGAGCAGGCATAATGCAGTGAGCTGTCAAGGATACAGGTGAGTAAGATGCAGTCTGTCCCTACACTTCACAAGGATAGAGTCTAATAGAGTTGTTAAATACATCAAAAAGAGGGGCACCTGTGTGGCTCAGTTGGTTAAGCGGCCGACTTTGGCTCAGGTCATGATCTCACGGCTTGTGAGCTTGAGCCCTGCGTCAGACTCTGTGCTGACAGCTCAGAGCCTGGAGCCTGCTTCAGATTCTGTGTCTCCCGCTCTCTCTGCCCCTCCCCTGCCCACGCTCTGTCTCTCAAAAATAAATAAATATTAAAATTTTTTGAAATACACCAAAAAGATAATAAAACACATTGCTAAGTATATTATGATAATTCCATTGCTATTCAAAAGCCAAGAAAGTACAGTTAAAAATATTACTTAACTACCATTTATCACACAGTGCATAGAGCCTCTGGACACTATTTGTTTCTTATTTAACTTATTTCATTCGACATTTAAATCTGGTGCTTGAAACCTGTTTTCTCCAGATGTACTCTGGGGCTTGAGATAAAGGACAGCATAGGAAAAGAAAGACAACTAGAAAGGTGCACAGTACATTGGAGAGACTGCAAGGAGAACAATGAGATTGAAGCAAGGGTTCCGTGAGGCTGAGGCAGGAGCTGAGGCTGCGAGGGTTGGCTGCATGAGAGCCACTTCATGACAAATAATCCAGAACTTCTGTTGGCCAGAAGCATCTATCTACCAAAAATGCATGTGTTAAGACTGCACAACAATTTTTTCAATAAAACATACTAGTATTACCATAAGATACTATTGGGAATGCCAATAGTGTATTGGGGTTACTAGTAGTAGTGTACTTAAATATATTTTTAATTTTATATTGATATATAAATAACGTTATTATTTATTTATTTACTTGATATTTATTTATTTTTGAGAGAGGGAGACAGAGCACGAGTGGGGAAGGGACAGAGAGAGAGGGAGACACAGAATCCGAAGCAGACTCTGGGCTCCGAGTCATTAGCACAGAGCCCGACGCGGGGCTCAAACTCACAAACTGTGAGATCATGACCTGAGCCAAAGTCAGATGCTTAACTGACTGAGCCACCCAGATGTCCCAATAAATATATTTTTAATAGCAATACCAACGCATGTCAAAATACTCCAAGATTTTGTTTATTTGGGGTTAAGGCATCATAAGCTAACTATTGATTAACTAAGCTATGTATTGATTAATTTAGATGGTGTTAGAAAACTGATATTTAAGAAAAACTGACATTCTTGGAGAATATTCTAATATCTAGTTAGTTAACCATTGGTCTCTCTCAGTTTTTTATTTCAACGTTTATTTATTTTTGGGACAGAGAGAGACAGAGCATGAACGGGGGAGGGGCAGAGAGAGAGGGAGACACAGAATCGGAAACAGGCTCCAGGCTCTGAGCCATCAGCCCAGAGCCCGACGCGGGGCTCGAACTCCCGGACCGCGAGATCGTGACCTGGCTGAAGTCGGACGCTTAACCGACTGCGCCACCCAGGCGCCCCACTCAGTTTTTTATTTCAACGG
Organism: Lynx canadensis; assembly: GCF_007474595.2. Lineage (NCBI taxonomy): Eukaryota > Metazoa > Chordata > Mammalia > Carnivora > Felidae > Lynx > Lynx canadensis. The sequence goes on along the minus strand of NC_044320.2, from coordinate 59,012,370 downwards.
CGCTTTCATAGAAGGGACTTGAACAGAGCCAGGTGGCCCCAAATATTACAAGGAGTAGAACTTGACCACATAATGATGAATTGCCGATTTAGAGGGTTATTATGCCCTTTTGAAGGGCATGAGTCATTATTTTCAGCTTTATTTTTCTTAAAAATAAGCCATAGATTGGACTGAAGTTTTGTCATGTAGATGTGTGTGTGCTCATGTATGGTTTAGCGAAAGTTTTGAATCTTTGTTTTCTCTTGTATTCATAGACTCTGAGGCAAAATTTTTGAAAATATGATATAAATAATGAATAAATGGACTTGAATTTTAAGAAGTATCAGAGTGATTTCTCTTACGAAAAAAGTATGTGAAAATCTTAACATACATGAGTTTTAAACAACATTTTGACAGCTTTTTTGAGCTATAGTCGGCATACAATAAACTCCTCATATTTAAATTATATACTTGGATAAGCGTTGGCATATGTGTATTCCTATGAAACTACCAGCACAGTAAGATAAGGTACACAATGTCCCTATTACTCCTCAAGTTTCCCATGTTGTTTTGTGCTGTCTTCCTCAGCCCCTCCCTTGATCTCAGGCACCTCTATTGGCTTTCTGTGTATAATTTACTAGAGTTTTATGTAAGTGAAATTATATGCTGTACATGATAAACACACACTGATGAATCTCTAAATAATTATACTGAATGGAAAAAGCCAGACCCCCCCCCCCAAAAAAAAAAAAAAAAGGTGTATTTTCAGGAGCTTTTTTTTTTTTTTTCAACGTTTATTTATTTTTTTGGGACACAGAGAGAGCATGAATGGGGGAGGGGCAGAGAGAGAGAGGGAGACAGAGAATCGGAAACAGGCTCCAGGCTCCGAGCCATCAGCCCAGAGCCTGACGCGGGGCTCGAACTCACGGACCGCGAGATCGTGACCTGGCTGAAGTCGGACGCTTAACTGACTGCGCCACCCAGGCGCCCCCAGGAGCTTTTAAATCCAGAGAGTTTTTGGTAATATTTATGCTCATGTTTTATCAAAAGAAGACCTCCTAATTTGTTTCATGAATCTTTTCAGTTAATTTTGAAAAATTCCAAATTTTAATTAGTAATTATACAACATTAGGAAGGAAAAGGAATTATAATCTTAAATACAAGTGGTAAAATCAACAAGTTGGATTCTCCAATGTCTTAGATATGATTAAAATTAAATCTCAATACTTTACAGTTTAGCCACCTTCATTAAACAATAATAATAATAACAGCTAAATACTTTATAATAATATGGTTCAACTTTAGCCAAATATCTCAGAGGGGAATAATGAAAATTAAAAGTCACAGTTTCAATTTCTTTCTCTTTATGGGCAAATATTGAAATTGACTTATAAGATTCTTAGTAAAATCCTGCCAGTGAGCAAAACTATTAGAAGCCTGGAAGAGCAATTTCTCTTTCATCTTGAGAAAACCATTAAAATATGATTTTATGTTTTTATTGTAGATGTCTCATCTCATTTCAATGATCTCAGATTTTCCATGAGAATTCTGACCAAAATGCTCAACTTCTTTAATGGCAGGCCATTCTGCCTTCCTATATCATGTGTTTAGATAATTTTTAAGAAATTATAACTCTTTATTCTGCTTAATATCATGTCTGAATGCATGAGTGCACACATGCATGCATGAATTAATCTCCATTTGATTCATTGCTTCTATAGTGAATGTGCCACCTTAACCTAAGGTTCATATTATTTTTCAGCCTATACCTCAGTCTAACAATGGTGATCATAATTTCTGATCCTATAACTTCCAAATCTGCTTGGAAACATTGGATGATGTGACTTCTGAATGAGCCTCCCTTTTCATATAACTGAGAAACAAATGAATTTCAGGACAACTTCCACCAACCACGAAAAATGGAAATGAGAGTCAGGTTGGAGTTCTTATGCTTCTGATTTAAAATTCAGCAACAGGGACGCCTGGGTGGTTCAGTTGGTTAAGCATGCACTTCTTGATTTTGGCTCAGGTCATGATCATATGGTTTATGAGACCGAGTCCCTGTGCTGATAGTGTAGAGCCTGCTTGGGATTCCTCTCTCCCTCTCTCTCTGCCCATCCCCGGCTCACTCTTTCTCTCTCTCTCTTTCTCTCTCTCAAAACAAAACAAAACTAAACAAATAAAACTAAAAAAAAAAGTCAGCAACAGACGAAATCTTAGTGTTTGATGAGAACACAGAATTGCACTGAAATCTACATAGGGGTGATATCAATTAAGCAGAAGTAAATCATAAAATGAATTGTAAATGGTAAGAATTTCACTAATTAAATGGAAGGGCATCCCAAGCCAAAGAAATAGCATGTACAAGGAGTGTATTTGAAAAGTTTATGGAACAAATTCTCCTGGTTAGTAACACAATTCTTCCTGGGCCTGTTTTGTAAACCTTTGTAAAATTTTGTTAACATTTCTTACAGTTAGATTTATGTCACCAGAATTTAAAAAGCACTTTTATTAATCAATTGGTATATATCACTTCTTCATTAATAAAATATCTTTTTCTCCTACAAAAGTTGACGAGACCCAACTGACATTAGATACTTTTGTCACATGCTCCCTCCCTGTATTTAATCACACACATTTGTGACATTCCTGCCTTGAAACTGAGGAACCCTGGTGTGTCAAGGGGGTCATTTGGATTTTCATTTACATACAAACACCCTTGTACTGTGGATGAAAATCTCAGGAGAGTTGAGGCCAATATTCAGACTCTCAAAGAACCAAAATTAAGACTCTTGAGCATTTTAATTCCACTAGGAAGTATATATGTGTGTGTGTGTGTGTGTGTATACATACATGTATATATACACATACATACATACATATATATATAATCCCTGAGTTCAAATGGATCTGAAATACTTGTTTGTTGTCATGAGCTACAGTTTTATCATCCACAAAGGAAAACGTTTGAATACGAGTCACTCATCTATCTTTTGCAGTCCTATCTCTGGGTGAAATGAAAGCCTTTAGATGAATAGAGACAAAAAATTATCCTGTAAACAAAGAATAGCAAAGTAATGGTAGAGTAGTATATGATGGTGATCATCCCCCCACGCCACCTTCTCAGGGTTGTTTTCTTCATAATACTTATTGTCACAAGACAAAAGATCTAATCCTGTTTGTTTCTATTCTCCTTCCCCTTCTAGAATGAACATTCCAGGAGTTTCTTTGTTTTGTTCACTGCTACATTCTTGGTGCCTAGAGTAGTGCCTGGCACTATTAAGTGCCTGATAAGTATTAATGGAATGAAATGAATATGTACTAATTGTGTGTGTGTGTGTGTGTGTGTGTGTGTGTGTGTGTTGAAGGGTTGATGGGAGCTCATTACAAAATCACTGAGGTTTTAAGTCCGTCTCTTCACTCTTCCTTCTCAGCACTAAGCATGATCTGTATATGGGGGGAAGGGGTACAAATTGCTTGCAATGATCTAAAAAACAGAACATGCAACACAACATAATGGTAGATAAACTCAGATACACAGTTTTCAGTATAAGTTACAGTTCCATTTTTTTTCTTGTTAAACAAAGTATATGGACTAAGAAAGAAAAAAAGGAATTTCAGAGCCTAAAAGGAGAAGAGACGGCAGTGGTTAAGTGCTTTCACTCAGATCCCGGACTAGCAAGGCAGCTGGACAGGCAGAGAAGTAGCTTGCAGGTCATTGCAGACTACCCAAATACATTACTTGCGGTCATTGATCAGACAGCATGCTTTAAAGTTAGCCTCCACCAGGAGTGCCTGGGTGGCTCGATCTGTTGAGTGTCTGACTTCCACTAGGGTCATGATATCACAGTTCACAAGTTTGAGCCCCGCACTGGGTTGCTGACGGCTCAGAGCCTAGAGCCTGCTTCTGATTCTGTGTCTCCCTCTTTCTCTCTGCCCCTCCCTGCTCATGCTCTGTCTCTCTCTCTCTTTCTCTCTCTCTCTCTCTCAAAAATCAATAAAAGCATTTAAAAAAAATAAAAAAAAATAATGTTAGACTCTACCAGCTGTTGGACATTACCCAGAGGACGAAAGATACAAGTCTAGGAATTTCAGTGCACACAGAACCTTGGGTGTTCTTAGTCATTTGACACCAGCTAATTGCTTCAGTTAGGACTATGTATACTTCAAGTGTGATTTATTTTGTGTGTATTCCCCAAAGAAGACTATCCTCAAAGACCTCAGTCTGTACTCTTAGACTGTATGCCATATCCATTTCCAGCAGTTGTGCCTTATTATTGTCCCACATGAATTCCCTCCCTTTAATCTCAAGTTTGTGTCTTCTCAGTTCTCAGAACCTCCTTGCCTTCTCCCTCAATCTATTTAGTAATTGTCTGACTTCCCAAGATTTAGCTTTCAAGTCTACCTTTTCCACAAGCCTTTCTGGACCCCTTCAGCTTGCAGAGAGCTCCCAGCCTTTGTCGTCTTCTGTTACATGGCTGTTCTTCTCAGTCTGTCTATAACACCATGATTTACAGGTGTATCATCTCTTCAGTTACACAGCATATTTCTGAATGGCAAGGATAAATTGACTTGCCTGTCTTTCATAAAATCTAGTTCCTCTAATAGATCAAATACTAATTTATGCTCAGTATTTATATTTAATACATAAATGCATGAATGACAAAAGATCAGCTCTGAGCACTATCTCAGGGAACTGCTATCACCTCAAGATGAGATTATGACTTTCTGGTATCAGTGCTTCTACTAACAATGTCAAGGGTTGTGGTGGAAGAGTATGGAGGAGTTGGGGGTTGTGTTATGATGGCACCTCTCTTCCCCAGAAAGAGCACCAGAAGGAACCAGATTTAGAGTTACTGCCACGTTATAAATCTCAGAACAGCAGGAATAGAGAAATGGAACATGGTCCCAACTGCCCGTACACATCTAATGGCCACAACTCCTTCTTGCAGGTGGAATGTCCAAGAGCAACCTCACAGAAGAAGTATAGAGAGGAGAAAAGGAACTAGAGAGTTCATAAACAAAACTGGGTAGGGGCTAGAAGCCAAATACCATAACCAGAATCTGATTATTTAATTCCTCCAATTTCAGTAGGGATCAGGGAAGCAAAGTTATTTATAAGTGGCTTATCTTTGGTAACCAAAGTGGTTGTACAATCTAAAAATATTTATTGAGCATATACTATGTTCCAGGTACTGCTTAGGAGCCTTAAATATATATACAAGTAATACTGTATAATTATGTTCATTTTCTTTTTTTTCTTTGTTTCAAGTTTTTACCTGAATTCCAGTTAGTTAACATATAGAGTGATATTCGTTTCAGGAGAAGAACTTAGTGATTTATCACTTACATAGAATACCGAAAGTTCATCACAAATATGTTCATTTTAAAGATAAGGAATCTGAAGCACAGAGAGGTTAGGTTACTTGCTCAAGGTCAAACAGCTAGTAACTGGAGGAGGCAGTATGCGAACCCAGATGGAATAGAAAATTTTTGCTTTGAATGTAGATTTAAAATGTATTAGAAACTAGTTATAAGAAAACACAATGCTGAATAAATGGCAAAAAGTAAAACCTACTTTTCTCCAGAAATTTTCAATCTTATTCCACTAGATTCCATGATTAAATATCAAACTATAAACATCAGTTATAGGCAAAACTGGTGGCAGTTAGAATTCTGAAAATATCCAGACTATTTTTTTTTAATGTTTTGGGCTTGGCAAAGCCTCCTAACACATTTTTACCAAGCCGTTTGCTCCTTGATTTTTAAATCCTTGAACATTTCAAGGGAAATATGATACATTTCCGATTCATTTACACTTAACTCATCAAAACTTTGGTAAGGGTTATCTCATGGCCAAAAGTTCTTTTCCCTTCCGAGGAAGTCATGTTTCACTGACATCCAACGGCACCCACCGCACAAAGCACAAGATCTCTCCTAACATTGCCAGTTCTAAAACTGGAAAGCCAATCAACTACTGGGTAATTTACAGTGGGCATAGTTGGGGGAAACTATAAATGGACTATGGCCTTGTTTGAATTCACAGTCTATGATGTATTTTGGTCATGTAAGAATAAAAACTGTGACAAAAAGGAAGTATCTAAAAAGAAACATTTTTGTACAAATCATTTGTGTCCATATCCACCTGAAATATAGTCAGTTGTAAGGTACCTTAAGGGTCCAAAATCAAACTATTCAAAACACAAACTAATAAATAAAAGAACAAATATTTCTTAAAATTGCCTAAATATGTAAAAAGAAAAAAATGTGTTCTTTTCATACTTAGAGGCTCAAGAATGATGTCAGGTTCTAAGTATTCAATGTATTTTGATTGATCACTATCTTTCTTAATGATTCCATTTTAAAGGAACAGCTTTCAAGTCCTTGTTAAAGTTGTCTCAGTGACCTAGTGAAGGATTTCTTGGTTGCCTCCAAGTTGTGGCAACTATGAATAAAGCTTCGGTAAACATTTGTACACAGGTTTTTAAGTAAATGTATGTTTTCAATTCAAATACCTTGCAGACTGATTACTGGGTCATGTGGTGAGAATATGTTTACTTCTGTAAGATCTGCCAAAATGTCTTCAAAGTGCCTCCTTTCTTTGATGATAGCTACTTATTAAATGCCATCTTAAATCACTTTAAATATGGAAATTTGAAAATGTTCAATTAAATGATTAATCTTTCTTTGTGAATTGCACAACTATCTATGTGTGACACAATGGTAGTGATTCACAAACAGCCCTTCCCCTAATCCCAATCTCCCTTTCCCCCTCGTAGGCTATCCTGCAACACAGCTGGAAAATTGACATGTGTCTTAAATTCATTGCCGATATTTAGGTAGAGGAAGGGATATAAGTGGAACTCTGTCTCATAGCTAATTACTTGTCAATTTAATAGATACTTGATTTAATTTATGGTTACAGGATATATTATAATTATTGAACTATGAAAATTTTGTATGTTGAGACTGACAAAGTGATTGTGCTATTCAACATTCACTCAACAGCTACCTCTTGATATCCTTCCTATATGTCATACATTGTGAATTTATTCACCCTTTGATTCATGAGACCCAATGCCAGGTTTTGTAAGATTCTTTGTTAGTCTCCTAACAAAGCAAAAATAATAACTATCATAAATAGGGATACAATTCAAAATGTAGTATTTTCTATCTGCACATAAGCATGGATCCACTATAGTCTTATTTAACATATATACAAAAGAATTTCTGGTCTGGGTTCCATTCACTGTTCATACAGTACAGCATATGGTTTTCTCAGTGGCATTAAAACATGTGGAAGTGTGTGTGTTTTCTGTTGAAACTCCATCCCTCTTGCTGTAGTGTCCCTTCCTCTGGCCATTCATCTGTGACATTTATTGGCCTCTCTTCCTCTGCCTGCATTTTAATTGCTGTGTTTCTCACGTTTCCTGTATTACTTCTCTCTCAAGATGATCTTACCTATTCCTCCCAATTCACCTACACTGAAAAATCATTACTTTTTTAACTCTCTTCTTTCTCATTCGCTAGACAGGAATTGCATCGGCTTACTGAAAATTTATCCCTGGAGGTGGCACATAGCACATATTTAGCTGGTCTAAAACTTAACTCATTGCCTTCCTCCAGTGGCTACTTTTTCCCTCCCTCCCTTCCTTCCTTCCTTCCTTCCTTCCTTCCTTCCTTCCTTCCTTCCTTCCTTCCTTCTTTCCTTCTCTTTCCTTCTTTCTTTCTCTTTCTTTCTTTCTTCTTTCTTTCTTTCTTTCTTTCTTTCTTTCTTTCTTTCTTTCTTTCTTTCTTTCCTTTTTCTTTATTTAAACAGATAATTCATGCACACATTAAGAACAAAATTAATCAATACAAAGCAATTCCTCGGAGACAACTGTCCTTGCCAGTTACTTGTGTTTCCTCCCATAGACATTAGAGGCAAATGAAAGGATGTATGTATGTGTGTTACCCGTTTGTGGCACCAGCAAGTACATATACAGACTGTTCTGCATCTTGCTTTCTCTTTTAATATATTTTGGAAATCAGTCCCCACCAATAGCGCAGTCCTGACTGATTGCTTTTAAGGAATATAAAATGTACACATTTGTATGAATTTACATACTTTAACTTCTTGATAAACATTTTAGTTGTTTCTGATTTTCATTACTATAAAAACGCTAAAATGTATTTTGAAATGCATGCTGGGCATTTATCTACAGGTTGAATGCATAAAAGTAAAATTATTAAGTCAAAGAGAAAAGGCTTTAAAAAATTTAATGGATATTGCCTAATTTATCTCTAATTCACATCCACACCCTGGCCAAAATACAATTTTTTATCAGTAATTTTCAATTTTTGCATATTTGATTAGAAAATAATGATACCTTAATACAGATTAAATTGTGCTTTTCATATTGTGGGTGCTTTTTAACATTAATTTGAAGTAATCTCAAATGTTTACCTGTTTTTCTATTTGCTTATTGGCTTTTGCTTCTGAACTTGAATATCCTCTTGATTACCAAATATATTAGCACTTTGTATGGAATACCTATTAAAATCGCTCTTTTCACAGAGTTTATTTTTTTGAAGTTCTTTTTAGCATTGTTTTCAAGCAGAACTTGCTAAATTTTTATGAAATAAAATTGACTTTTTCTATATGTTAATAGCTTTTCGTGCCAACATTGTATGGGATTTATGGGAAAATATGAACATTTTCCCTTCTTGCAATATTCTGAAATGATGTAAATAAAGCTTTGGTAGGAATTGTCTACTTTGCCATTTGGGCCTGTTATGTTGTGTGTGAGGAGCAGATTTTTAAATACTTTTTCTGTAGCTGTTATACCTTTCCATTTTCTGGTTCTTCTCAGGTAGATTTGGTAGAAAATTTTCACTTTAATTAGACTTTCAAATGTTACCGCATGACTTTGAACAGCAATATTTTGTACTTTGTTTCATCCCCGAGGAGCTGTGATTACACATTCAGCATGTGCATTTTGTGTATTTGTGTAGCTACATTTGCTTAGATTATCTACATTGTTAACATTTTTCGCATTTTCAACTACTACTCTGGTATTATTATATTTTTGTTGCTTTTTAAATAATTCTATTTTTATCATCACTTTTGTCTTTTGTCCTTTGGGTTGATTTTGTTATTTTTTTCAATCCTTTAGTTGAATTTTTATTCCTTTTTATGCTTCACTTGTTTATGTGAATGATTAAAGCTATTAATTTAATGTTAGTATGCTGTATCTGCTAGGTTTTGATATGTAGAATTTTCATTATTGTCTAACTTCATACATATTTTGATATACTTTTCACTTAGTAAATTTTCACATTGATGTATTATTTAAGAAAACATTTTCTTCTAAGTTTCCAGGTGGAAGGCTGTGCATTGTATGTCTTGTCTCATTTTGCTATTAGTTCCATATATATATATATATATATATATATATATATATATATGTATATGTATATACACACACACATATATATTGTTTTTGTTAGAAGAATATGCATACTATTTCTACTCTTTGAAAAAATGAAAATTGTCTTTATGACCAAGTTTTATGGTCTCTTTTATGACTCTCTGTTTTGTGTAACTACTTAGTTAACTCTGAATTCTCCCCTAAACATCCTTCTATTTTTCTTCACCATGGAGTATAAGGGGAATCATGATGTGTCCTGAAATCATCATGAGTGGAGTGATATGTATGCCATCATTTGTTCTTGCTGACCTTCGGTAAAGTGAACTCTGTCCTCCAAATTTTAACCATTAGTCTCAGCCCTTAGTGCATTTTTTAAAGGTGTGTTTTTTTTATTTTTTAATTTTTTAAAATGTTCATTTATTTTTGAGAGAGAAAGAGACAGAGCACAAGCAGGGGAGGGGAAGGGAGATTGGGAGACATAGAATCCAAAGCAGGCTCCAGGCTCCAAGCTGTCAGCACGGAGCCTGACACAGAGCCCCACCAGGAGCCCAACATGGAGCCCAACATGGGGCCAACAAGGGGCCCAACATGGGGCTTGAACTCCTGAACCATGAGATCATGACCTGAATCGAGGTTGGTCACTTAACCGACTGAGCCATCCAGGTGCCCCTAGTCCTTAGTGCATTTTTGTTGATATCCATTGCTTGCCATTGCCTCCACTTGTCAGATTCATGTGTACTGTGACCTTCTCATCCCCACTAAAGGATATAATTGAAAGTTATTTGTTTACTTGAAATAGTTATGTATCTGTATCTATATTTATCTATTGATAGATATATGTATAGAAAGACTATATACCACAAATTGAAATAAAAACATTGGCTCAGTGGATTAGCAAAGAAAAGTAAGTATAGATCCATAAGACCTAAATACAATAATTAACAATTAATCATTTTGTCCTGAAAACATAACTTAGTGTTTTTAGTAGCCATGCAATATTTCTATAAAAAACTCCATAGCTAGAACAAATGAGAGCTCATAAATCCTTAGGAAATAAGTCTGCTTCAATCAGAGAAAAATAAAGAACAATTCCACCAGTTTAAGAGAGAAAAGTGGGTTATTTTGTAGATTGCTATTGATTTTTATGGAGAAGCCTAGGGTTCAACATGGTTGCCAGAGTTCGTAAGTCTGTGGGAGGTGTCTGCAGTGTGGGCTTACAAGTTTCAGCCTATGGTGTAGGGAAAACACTGGAGAATTCTAAAACCCTTTGAGCAAGGTGTGGAAATAGCTTTGAGGGCCAGTAGAGAAGAAGTGACCATTCACTGGGGGAGAGGAAGATGAATAACATGTGGCTCTAAGAAGTGGGGGCTGTGGCAAGACCATGGACATTGGCAGCAAACGCACCAGGAGTTGAGGTCACTGTGTAAGACAGTGGAGACAAGCTGAGGCCAGCAAGGACATGTAAGGGCCATAGAATGGACACAGTTCCCTCGGTGCCAAGACAATTCACAAGCCACCACATCTACCTCTCTGCCTCCTCACTAGATATCCTGAACCAAGAACCTAGATCACTCCCTTCTCCTGGCAATAAGGAAAACAGAAGAGGAAGCTAAAGAAATTCTTGAAAAGTCCAAATAGTTACCCAAAGGTGACTGAGTTCTAACTGGGTCCAACTGAGTTACATTAAAATAGAAACGTTACATTTTCTATTATGACTAGAATTGAAATGTTATGAACAAAGGTGACTTCAGTTATGGACAAATGAAGAAAATTACTTTTAGGACATTTAAGTTTTTCACTGCGTAAAGTTGGCCCATGCCCAACCCTCTGGGTGTGCCACCTTCTTCAGAGAACCACGTGTTCTGTTGATTCCTTCAGATATCTCCAGCAGCAGAATTATCTCTTCTTTTTCTAGTCCCGTTATACGGGTCACCAGCCTCTCAACTTCCCTTGTTAGAAAGCTAAGAATTACCAAGGACTATGTCCCTCATTCTCTGCATCCAATTTTTCATGAAGTGTTACTGATTTTATCTCAGAAATATTTCCTGAGTTGGATCCTTCTCTATTTCCACTGTCTCTGTGACTCTCATCATGTCTCAAAATGATTGCAGCAGCGATTTATTACTCTGCATTCCAAAATTCTCTTCTGTAGTTTGGTGCCAGGTATCTTTCTAAAAAAATTAATTTACTTTTCTTTCTCCTCTGTTTACAACCCCAGCTAGCTTCTTACTGACCACAGTGCATGGTTCCAACAACTCATTGTGATCTTCAAGGCTCATCACCACCTGCCCTGTAGCTAGGCTCCCCCATCAACACCCTTTGATCTTGCCACAGGAACTTCCCATTGTTTTTTTTTTTTTTTTTTTTTGTCTAAAAAATCCTATTTTCATGACACCAGGGCTTATTTTTATGACCCTCTGAGTTCTCCATGGCTAATTATCTGCACTGTCTGTTCCATTTATTTAACAGTTAGCTACAGTGACTGTATGTTGAAGTTTTATAGAATTTTTAAAGACTTTCTCATTTTTAGGAGTGCCTGGGTGGCTCAGTTGGTTAAGTGTCTGACTCGGTTTTGGCTTACGGTTTGTGGGTTTGAGCCCCAAGTCAGGCTCCCTGCTGTCATCATGGGATTCTCTCTCTCTGCCCCTCCCCTGCTCTTGATCTCTCTTTAAAATAAATAAACTTTTAAAAGAAGACTTTGATTCCTATCAAAAATTTTATTTTAACAGATATAGGCATTTGATTGAAAAGGCAAACATTATTAAAAGGTTTATATTAAAACAAACAGAAAGCAAAGAGCATCCCCACAATCCTGCTCCCAGAGAGAGTCACTTTAACTTTTCTGTTATTACTACCATTACCTCCATTTTTTAAAAATATAACACTATGTAGCAACTTCCAATTATGGAACCACTTCCCTTTCCTGCATCATTGCAAAATAATTATATTACTTTTTTTCTGTTAAATAAAGATTGAATACATCGTTGTTATAATGTGAATGTTAAAATGAACACTATATATGTGTATCACATTTTTCATGCCATGGCTATTGTGAATAATGCTGCAATGAGCATGAGGACACAGGTATCTCTTTGACACAATGATTTCATTTCCTTCCTGTATATACCCAGAAGTGGGATTACTAGAGCAAATGATAGTTTTATTTTTAATTTCTTCAGGAACTTCCATACCCTTTTCCATAGTAGCTGTACCACTTTACACCCCCACCAAAAGTGTATAAGAGTTCCCCTTTCTCCACATCCTTGCTAGCATTTGTCTTTTGTCTTTCTGACAAAAGACAAACCAACATGTGTGAGGTGACATCTCACTCTGGTTTTGATTTGCATTTCCCTGATGGTTAGTAATGTTGAACAACTTTCCATGTACCTGTTGGCCATCTGTATGTCTCCTTTGATAAAATGTCTGTATAGTTTCTTCAAAGTTATTTCATCATGAAATCCTTTTTTTCATGTAAACATTTTTTTTTTACATTCTACTAATCTAAAAATACATCTCAAATAAACCAAACAGGAAAGCAGAAAATAGCAGAAAGGGAGGACCCAGGGAATAGGAGAAACTGGGTGAAAGCTGAGTTGCCTGTGGGTTCAGTAAAAAGAGATTCAAAACTTGGTGGTGGAAACGAGGGACCAGAAATGGGAATACCTTCCATCTCCAAGGGAGCTAAGGAAGCTGAATGGAGAAATACACTTAACCCTGGAACCAGAGTGTCAAAGCGAAGTAATCCCAGAGAAGCTTCTGCTAGGGTCTGTGATTCACACCAGCTCCAGAAACTATTTCAGTCTGGTAATCTTGATGTCCTTGAGCTTCAACCAAGTCAAGTCAACTACTGAACGAATTGGACCTCAAGTGCTTGTGTAGTGTCAGCCAAGAAGCCTGAGGAGACTTTGAAATTATCTTAGCATAGCAATTTTGTGCTCCGTAAGCCAGTGCTTTGTTTTTGTTTGTTTTAATATTTTTTTAATTTCTATTTGTTTTTCTGATTGACTTCGCTAGTAAAATCTTTTGAAAACTACCAGTCTACCAGGTAATAAAAGGGATATACTTTTTTTAATAAATTGACTTCAGAAATACTAACGTGTGGTGGTATTAGCAGTGGACTTATACCAGTTTGATTTCCCCCCAAACTGGTAGAACCCTGGGATATACTTGTGGCAAATGTTACAGATTCCAATTATTAAGAAGTGTTATCTGTCTTTTGCCCATAGCAGATGATCCCCTTTATGTTTCTCCCTAGTTGGTTGGCCAACTGCACACTTATATCCTGAGTGAAAAAGTATATAGTTGTGGAATATTATTTCACACACACTGTGTAACTGTAAGTTTCTTACTACATTTTTTGCATGTTATATCCTAAAGATACAATTTCTTAACATGGAATATTTATTTTTAGTGTGAATCACACCTTTATGTACCCCATGTATTTAAATAAGACTAAAATAGAGGAACATATTTATTTCTCTGTCAATAGACGTCACAGAGTTTTAAAAAAAAATGCTCATACTTTTGGGGAAAGAACCAAAAAATGGAACTCCTTTTTAAGTATAATAAGACTCTTGGAAAAATTATCCAATATAAGAAGAAAATTAAAAAATATAACCCACACAACCTTCAATTTAAAACATACTAGTTTGATTTCCAATATAGAATTTGTGTTCATATCTTTATTTAGCAACATTACGGTTGTTTTTTTCCATTTGCTGTCCTCATAATTGGGTAGTTAACCTTCTTGTTTTTTAAAAAGAAGTTCTGCCAAAATATGCTGAGCAAGTTGTTTGTTTCCAAACCCTGAGAAATCAAAAGGAGCAAGTAAGCTTTATTATTATGACATTTTAATTATGAGTGCATTTATGTATTTTTTCTTTTGATCTTTGAATCACTTTATGATTCTGGAGGTTAAATTTGTGAACTTGGGGGATCATAATCATTTAACTAAATAGTAATGCTAACCCATGTGTATATATAAATAAAGTTACATAAATAAAGTTATCCCTGTACTTTTCAAAATAATATGAACACTTTACATTTCTGTTGTGTCAGGGCTTTCATATATATAATTTCATCTGATTACCAAATAGCTTGGGATCCTACCAGGTCAAATATTGCTCTCCCCCAGGCTTCTCACCCCGTTTGGTTTGTTTGTGTGCTTGTTTGTTTGTCTTTTATAAATAAGGAAACTGAAGCTTACAGATGGAAAGTGAGGCCTCCAGAGTTGTGCAAATAGTAGGTGGGTGCTGGAGATCTGAACCTAAAAAATTCATCCTGCTTTCCATGACACTGGGCTCCCTGTCAGTGTATAAACAATTTAATAACTCTGACTTAAAGAGTTAAATGAGAAATGTGACTTCTCATTACCAAGCTAGTTATTAACCAAAAGAAACCATCCAAATGGATGGCAGAGGGAAATGTGCAGGCCTATACCATTGGATGAGAAGGTAGTAAGATGGAATCATGGAACTTTGAGGCTGTTTCTTTTTCAGCAAATCATTTTCCCAGGACTGTACAGAGTGACCACGACTCACCCAGCTGTAGGCTACATGCTCAGGATAGAAAGATAATATGACATGAACCCTGGACTCTAGAAGTTCACACTCTGCATAGACACCATCCACATACAGAGAAGTATTTATCATAAAGTATGGTCAGTTCTTTAGACTCTACGAAGCTCTGTGGAGCAATAGCAAGACAGATCTGGTTTTGTGAGGTGTTATAGTCTGACTTTTGTGCCCCCCCCCCCACAAAGTTTATATGTTGAAATCCTAATTTGCAATGTGATCGTACTAGGAGGCCTTTCGAAGGTGATTAGGTCATAGCGTGAAGAGTTCATGAATGGGATCAATGCCCCCACATAACTCTTCTCTCTCTCTCTCTCTCTCTCTCTCTCTGCCTTGTGAGGACATAACCAGGAAAAGGGCCCTTGGCAGCAACTGAATCAGCCAGCACCTTGATCTTAGACATCCCAGCCTCCAGAAGTGTGAGGAATGAATGTCTTGCTTAGGCCACGTAGTCTGTGGTATTTTTGTTATAGTAGCCTGAGTTGACTGAAACATGGGGTCTGAAGCTTACACAATTTGATGTGTGCTTGGGAGGTGGGGGTGGGGTATAAGCAAAAGACTACAAAAACTATAAATATAAAATTAGGTACAAGGTCTTGGAAGGGATATGTGCTAAGGAGGCTCCCTGAAGTTTAAGCTCCTGTAATGTCACCTTGATAATGTAATCTTGGTAGTAGAAGGGGGAGGATCCTGGGGAGAATTTTGAGCAGAATAGTCCTAGAGAGAGGAGACTACTGAGCAGAAAGATGTGGAGGCAACAACAGCTTAGAGAAGGTCCAGGGCAGCAGCTGAGAATTTCTCAGGGGCAGGGAGAAAACATTCCCTCCAGAAAAAGCCTCCTGACACTATAAACACCTGAGTTGTTTCCCTGACACGGAAATTCTCCTGTAATATGTTTAAAATAAAATGGATGAACTTGAGCAACTATAACCATTTCCCAGTTTAAAAAAAATAACTTTTGTCACCACATATAAAACATCTTTAAAAGTGGTAATCCTCAAAAAGGCTTTGTCTTTAAAATGTGAATTTAGGAGCACCTGGGTGGCTCAGACAGTGGTGCCTTTGGCTCAGGGTATGATCTAACCGTTCATGAGTCCAAGCCCCGCCTCTGGCTCTCTGCTCTCAGTGTAGGGCCTGCTTCGGATCCTCTCTCTCCCTCTCTGCCCCTCTCCCACTCATTCTTTCTCTCTCTCTCTCTCTTTCTCTTTCACTCTCCCTGTCTCTGTCAAAAATAAAAATAAAAATAAAATAAAATGTGAATTTAAAATAAGTAGATGGAAATGATGAGAATGCCATCCTTGTTTCAAAAATGTGAGGAATGCAGCAGAAAAAGATAGAAGGTATCTTAGCAGGTGAGCAAGCAAAAAAAAAAAAAAAAACCTATGACAGTAACTCAAAAATAGGGCTGATTGAACAAAGGGCACATAATCTCCCAACATTACTCCTGGTTATGTATTCAGTCATTCATTCGTTTATTCAACAAATAGTCATTGAATGATTACTAGGTGACAAACACTGTACTAACTGCTAAGGAAACAACACTGAAGAAAAGAGAAAAGAATAAAACTCTCAATGTCATGAAGCTTATGTTGTGGGAAGAAAACTGTCAAAAAATAACAAATAAATTAGTAACATATATAGTATATTGGGTAGTGATAAATGCTTTGGAAGAGCATTAACAAAATAATTAATTAAGTGGGTGGTGGGGTGAGCCATATGCCGGGAAGGCGAGAGTTGCAATTTTAAAAGCACAATTGGGGAAGGCCTCACATTCATGACAAGATTTGAGGAGAGGGAGTAAGAGAAGGAGCCTTTCCAGGAGAGGGAACAGGTAGTGCCCACAGGCTGGAGACTGTTATAAATTCCATGATAAGAATATACTAATAACAGAATCTCAATGCATTTAATTTGTGCTTAATACTTATATGTGTGTGTAGATATAGACATAAAACTGAACATAACTGAATAATACACTGCTATAATTAAAATTGATTTTTATGTTATTATTATTTTATTGAGGTATAATTGACAAATAAAATTATAAGATATTTAAAGTGTATAGTGTGATGATCTGATATACATTATGATAGGACTCCCCGATGTTGAATTAATTAACACATACATTTAATGATTAGAAACGATTCAAGTCCAAACAGGTGAATTTCTTTTTTTTTAATTTTTTTTAATGTTTATTTATTTTTGAGAGAGAGAGGGAGAGAGACAGAGAGAGACAGAGCATGAGCGGGGGATGGGCAGAGGGAGAGGGAGACATAGAATTTGAAGCAGGCTCCAGGCTCTGAGCTGTCAGCACAAAGCCTGACTCAAGGCTTGAACTCACAGACCACAACATCATGACCTGAGCCAAAGTCAGACGCTTAACTGACTGAGCCACCCAGGCACCCCATGAATTTCTTTAATAAGTCAACTTCTCTAATTTTGTTTGATTTATTTTCAACAACCTGGGAAAGAAATTTCTTAAACTTCCTTAAACTATCTCAACTTTTGTTTTAGTCAAAAACAAAGTGCTGAAATAGGCTGTATGCGAGGTATTTTAAATCTTTAAGTAATATGGGTGTCAGCTGGGGTCACTGTATCCTTTGAGAATTATAAACAATTAGTTTGAACTCTTTCTCCTATATTCCCTGGGGGTGTCTGATCTCCCCAAATTCTAGGGAATTTGTGATCTCCCTCAGTTCTTTCTCCAGCTTCTTGTCTCCTCCAAGGTTCCATTCCCAGTTTTGGCTCATTGAATCCCATTAGCTTTTCTCTCCCCTCCCCAGCCCTCCTTCCCAGCTCCCATGGCCAGATATGATCCCCAGACAATATCCACAGTAGGAATTTTTGTGTGTAAGATAACCTATTATATTTGGGGGCAATAAGATTAACTTGCATCACTTCACAGTTTTTTAGAAGTGCTCGCCACTGGAATTGTTTGATCTCTGTGTTTTCCCAGCACATCTCCATGGCCATCTACCTCTTCACCTGAACGCTGTGTTCCTGGTCCCTCCTGTCTTGTCAGCTCCTTTCTTACATGCTCTCATTCACACTAAAATTTCCATTTATTTTCTTGTGCAGAAAATTTCAGATTTCTCTTTATTTTTCTCTCTGTGATTATCCCTTGAGTTTTTCATATGTTCATATATAAAGGTATAGATAAAGTCATCTGGAAAGAAATTATACACTCCCTTTTTTTACTGTCAGTTTTGAGTTTTAAAAACCATTTTCCTTCTCATACACGTACTAAAACTCTTCAAAACAAAAATTACTGTTATTCATTGTTGTTTTACAGAGCAGACATTTAAAGTGTAAAGTAGTTTTTTTTGCCCAAGGCCGCATGGTGGATTCTAAGATTATTTGTTCCTAAGGTCAATGCCTGACCTGAACTCAATGGCACCATGTAGCAAAGCCATGACCAAGTCAAATAGGCTGTCTCCTTAGACAGGACTCTGGAAGGGAATATACTCTCTAATGTGCATCTGGAATATATTGAGGTCAGTGGTGGTATAAAGAAACTAGATTCGAGGCACTTGAGTGGCTCAGTTGGTTAAGCGTCCGACTTTAGCTCAGGTCATGATCTCCTAGTTCTTGTGTTCAAGCCCCGCATCCAGCTCTGTGCTGACAGCTCAGAGCCTGGAGCCTGCTTCGGATTCTGTGTCTCCCTCTCCCTCTCCCTCTGGCCCTCCCCCACTCATGCTCTGTCTCTCTCTCTCTCTCTCTCTCTCTCAAAAATAAACATTAAAAGGAAACTATATTCATTTTAGGGAAATGTGCTTAGTATAACAAAGTTTAAAGAGTCCTCATGTATGATGCAATAACAGGTTTTTTTAAAAAAAGGAGCTCTTAGGGGCACCCGTGTGGCTCAGTCAGTTAAGCATCCAACTTTTGATCTTGGCTCAGGTCACGATCTCACAGTTTGTGAGTTCAAGTCCCAAATAGGGCCCTGTGCTGAGTGTGGGGCCTGCTTGGGATTCTGTCCCTCCTTCTTTCTACTCCTTCCCAGCTCAGGCTCATTCACTCTCTCTCTCTCTCTCTCAAAATAAGTAAATAAACTTAAGAAAAAATAGCTTTCAAGGTACAAAACTTACAGTGGTTCATTGATATAATCCAAGACTATAAAGTCAGAAATCTTGTGAATAATGTAAACATTATTTTTTCCAAATTCACTACTGTATATTCGAATTAAAATGTGGGTGTTAAGACAAAGCTTGAGAATTTATATTTGGATCCAAATCTAAGGAATATTATATTATATAGAAATTAATAGTATTGGTGTCCTCATTATTCCAAACAGTACCATGGGCTTTCACTGAAGGTTTTAAATCTGTAGAATAGTTTTGATTAAGGTTTGACATCATGACATGCAAACTGACTCTTACAAATAACATTCTCAGAATGAACTCACTGATCTGCTCTGTAATTTTTATACTTTTATATGCTATAATCAGATGGGAAACATCATTTTTTCACAAGTTAAATATTCTAATTTAATAGGCATTTCAATACAGATAAAAGCTTCTGTGAAGGGCTAACAAATGAAGAAGATTTTAATGTATTTTATGTAACATCTAGTGGTGTTGACAATAAGTAATTATTGTGAAGTTAATTCAGATGTGAATATAAGCACTGATTTCTAGTATCTGGTTATTTGCTAGCATATCCTTAGGGTGTGAAATTCTTGTGGATTATCCTGTACCAACAATTAAGCCAAAGCATCTTTGAAGTAAATGATAAATCTCAAACTGAAACACATTTTCTCTAAATCAGAGACAGTATTGGGTATCTAATGATGCATAACAAATTACCACAAATGTAGTGGCTTAAAACAACACAGTTGTTATCCTACAGTCCAGTCATAGTTTATCTGGATTCTCTCCTCCAGGGTTTCCCACAGGCTGCAATTAAGTCATCAGTTAGGCTGTGGTCTCACATGAAGGCTCTCCTAGGGAAAGATCCACTTCCAAGCCTATGTGGTTATTGGCAAGATTCAGTTCCTTGAGGGTTGCTGACCTAAGGGCCTCAGTTTCTCACTGGACATTGGCTGGAGGCCACCCTCAGTTTCATATGGCTTCTCCATATGGCAACTAGCTTCTTCAAAGCCAGCAAGGCTTTGATGTTACTATCCCATGTCATCTAATCACAAAAGTGACATTCTGCTACTCTTGCTATAGCCTATTTATGAGAAGAAACTCATTAGGCTAGTGCACTCGCCAGAGTAAGGGATTATACATTGGGATCCTCTGGGACCATCTTAGTGTCTGGTCACCATAGAGACAGTGAAAGATAAAACTTACTTCATACTGTTATAAAAGGAAAGCTATTTTACACTCTTTCTACTTTTTGGCAATACCCAAGTCAGATTAAATTTTCAGTATAAGTAAAATAATAATGTACTATAAAAGTAGCAAATACAGCCAGGCATATCATAAATGCCTAATAATAGTTTGTTGGTTAGTTGTTTTTCTGTGTTGTAATTCTGAGATTTTAGAGGTTATCTGGTAGGCATAGTCTAAAAGCCAGTTACCTCCTTAGATATTCTGTTTCATTTTCTTTATGTTTTTCTTATTGCTATTGCTATCGTATCTTGCTAAAACTCATCTTTGAACTTTGGCAAGTTCTATCTTTCTGTGTCTTATTTTCTTAGTCTATATCATTGTAAATTTTTTGAAAATATCTCTTTCCTATCTCATAGGAATGTTAAAAATGTGGATGAGATAGAGAGATATATGTGAAATTATGTTAAGCTCAAAAGAGTGAGACCCTACTTAAATACAAAGGTGTAGAATTTCATAGAAAGTACAATAAAAGTCATACATCCTTGAAATCATTTTCAAAGTGTGATAATGGTAAACCTCAAATGCACACTTAGGTCTCTATTCTGATGTTGCTTACCTATGTATAGCTTAGTAAACAGAAGAATGACCTTTAAAAATGATATTTGAGAGGAAAAATATAAATTTACCACTGTGTGGTCATGAGAAGACAGTGTGCAGCCAGGAGTTTATACCACACACTCACCGCCACCACAGGGTACAAAAAGGGCTGAAGCTCTTTGTGCTTTGCCTTTGGTCACTCTGGGGACAAATTCTATTAACAGCTTTGCCTTCAGTGTGATGTTGGGTTGCAACTACTGAACACCGACTTGTCCCTAGTAAGGAGTTTTACAATGTCAACATTCTAATTAGCATCCACATGGAAGGTGCCTGTTATTGTTGGCTTAGTTGCCTCTGTAATCCTGACAAACCATTTGATTGAAGAGTACTGTTGATGTAGTGTATAGCAGCCTGTGGCTTTCTTTGAAAGGGTTTATTAGAGCTGGATCCAGATTACAAATGTTTAACCTGGCAAATAGCACTATGACCTCTAAAACAAATATTGTGTCATTAATATAGCAGTGTCCGCAGATGGGACTGGCAACCTAAAATGTGCTGTCTGTAAACATTTTCAAATTATATTTGAGGTCCTTAATTAACCCCATTAGGCTTACATATTGAAACAACCAGCCAATCAGTATAAAAGAACAATTGAATAAAGATAGAGATACGGTCATATAATATATACATACATATTATATTATATATATTATAAATTATCTGGAGTCTGGATTTTAAATCAGATTTAATGTTATTAGAAAATTATCTTTCTTCCCTCAAGAGGTCAAATTCTTAACATGCCATAACAAAATGGAATTAAGAATGATTAAATCCATCACTGAATTAGAAACTAGGTTGAGACTTGGCAGTTACCTTACAGGTCATCTATACCAACCCCTCAACTTACAGATAAAAAAAAAATGAAATTCAAAGTGGCTAAGTGACCCAAATACAAGTTGAATTGAAAAACCACAATTATGCTATCACACTCAATACATATATATTATACCTATCTATTAAAATTTTTCATCATGGACTTTTAAAACAGTGGTTTGGGATTTTCTTTCCAGCCAAGAATGTAACTGATGAAACCTTGTCTTATCTAAAATTTTATTGAAGAAATAGGTTACCATTATAGTGAAAACTAAAGATGGTGCTAAAAATTTGAATCCCTTATCAACAAATACATGTATTTGTTTCACATTACTCTTTGCATCTGAGATTGATACACTGGGTTTGATCACTGTTCAGAAGTGTTTTCCTCATTATGGTGAAGATTGTTAAGAAAATCCTTTGGTTTCTGGCATTATTTCCTACTTTGAATTTTATGTTTTGGGGTATCCAAATTTGGACTGCTCTGTGCTGGGTTGGTCTCCAGCCGTAGATTCTCAGCAGATTTCAACTATGGCCCAGAACGTGAAGTTGTGCTTCAGTGTTTCTTTAAACAGTGTTTTTCTCTCTGCACGTCTTCCTTCCATTTGATGATCTACTTTATTCATAATATAGCAGCTACCTCAATGTCCCCAGCCATCTATTATTCATAAATGTCTATGTCAGAATACTTTTGCAATGGGCTTTACTTCCATCAGGTGTTACAGTATACATTTCCCTTACCACTCATTCCTTCACTTGTTATCCAGCCATTAAAAGAAAAGAAACCCTCGTGAGGACTTCTACATTCTTGATCAAAGCATTGCCAGATTTAAAGATCAGCAGAATTGAACCTTTGGGGGTAGAGGAGAAGATCACTAGAATGTCTTATCAGAAACACATAAAAAAGCCTTAACTCTTGAATCTTTCTCTATTTAGCTCAACTTCTGGATCTCATACTGCTTCATCTATTTCCTGAATAGGTTTGAACAACAATAGTGTCAACATGTTATTTCAACTATTGTTGAAGAGGCAGCCATTGGGAGAATGTATTCCAGAGAAACACTGTTCCTCCCGGAGCTTCCCCCATGCTCTCTCTGTATCTGCTTCTCAGTACTAGGTGTAGCAAAGCAAACAGCCAAAAACCAAAACCAACCAAACAAATAGGAAACAAATAACAAAAATAAAATCCCTGACTACAAGGAGTTCTCCATTTAGGAGAGACAGAAAGTTTAACGCAAATGTACACATGAATGCAAAGGTTGCTACAGGAGAAATGCTATGTGGAGAAATTTCTTAAAGAAAAGGAATGATAAGCCAAGTGCTGGGTGGTAGTGTTTAACCCCACAGAAAGAGAGGTAAGGGGATTCCACGTATCTAGAGAAGTGCTGCAAAAGTACAGAGTCATGAAGAAGCATTGCCTGAGTTTTGAGCAGTCCAGTGTTGCTAAGGATGAATGCATCTCAGATACAGAGAGGTTTGGGCTGGGAAGATAGGCAACCACCATAGTGGCCTGGTGAGCAGTGCTAAACAGCTTGGACTATACCCCCAAAGCAACCGTAAACTATCAAAAGATCCTTAAACATGATTTGCCAATTTTATAAATTTTCTAATATATATTTGCTGTAGAAATGTAATACAGAAAACTGTAAAGACAGAAAAATCTTTCATTAACCTACATCCAGAGAAAATCAATTTTGACATATATTTCCTTCTAGCATATTTTTGGTTTGTACTTGATATGGTATATATTACATTTATTATATGAATTAAATCATTTAGGTCTTGTTTTAGCCTCTTAATGTATTAGCCTTTTGCTTTCCATTAAATATTTGTTGAGGCCATAATTTTTAGCATTTTGATTTGGCTTAACCATAAAATTATTTCATCATCCAATGATTGTTGGTTAATGTGTTGTTTCCAATACATTATCATCATACATAAACTGAACCCCTATGCCATTTGAGGGCTTTCTAGCCTTGTAAGATTGTGGTAAGTGTACCCAGATGACTGCTAAGTCCATGGCCTGTGGAAGACTGAAACCCTCCCCAGATTGCCTGCAAATTCCTGGGATTCTTTTGCACTCAGAACAGCAGTTCTGCAAATGTGGTCATTCAGGGGTACTGCGAGGTCAACACTATTTTCATTGTATTATGAAGAAATTATGTGCCTTTTCATTCGCATTGTCTCATGAGGGCGAAGTGGAGTTTTCTAGGTGCTACAGACATGAGATGACAGACAGAATCCTTCTCACGGGAATGGAATGTTTGGTTGTACTGCTTGGTTTTTTAAAGATTTTCAGGACTAATGTTGAAGACAGTGAAGATGAATAGGTATAACACAATGGAACAATAGCCCACTGGGGTCCTCAATACTTTTTAAGTGGACAAGGCTCATAATACAAGAAAGTATGAGAACTGCTATCTTCGTGCAATGTGGCTTTTTTTCCCAAAGGTAGAAAATTCTGTCTCTCAGAGTTAATATGGTGCCAACTCTTGATTAAGAGTTTTCTCCATATCAATATGTAACTACTGTTTAGATGATTAAAATTCCTAATATCTTAACTTTGGATAGGAGTAAAGAATGGAGGGTGTGGCATGTTCGTATTTCTGCTTTAGAAAGTTAGTGCAGACTATGCTAAGAGAACATGCAGAGTCCCGCTAGGAGGCTATTATGTAAACCAGGTGAGAAAGGATGAAGCAGTAATAGTGTGACTGAAGTAGAGCCAGATAAGTGAGATGTGGGAGAGATGGAATCCCGGGCTGCTCTATTTGCATCATTTTACAAACAAGGAAATAAGGGGCACAGTGGTAAAGTAAGGGTCAGGGTAGGTTTTGAAATGGATCTCCTGAAATACCAAGTCTGTTGTCCTTTCTACTACACCAGAGCTCAAGACTTCGTTGTCCATGAGAAAAGACACTTGTTAACCTGATCATAAAGGTGATAACAAATCTAACAACTCACTGTTTTCAGAGCGGCTTTGTTCACAATCTTACAACTCCCTGGAATGTATTCACTTACGCGTGGATGTTATCTTCATGGGTCAATGAGTTTGATGTGGTTCTCATTCTCTATCTCTGCCTTTTCCTTCCTCTCTCCCCTTGTCTTTTTTCTTTTCTTTTAACTTATTTGTTATTAGAACTGCCCACATAACAGTACTAGATGATGGTCATAAGTGAAACACATTTGCTTTACATATATAATCTTCTCAACACTTCTTTGTAATTTGTTTAACTATCTTATTCCACAGAAGCTGTGTCTGCCCTTTGAGATCACAATCCTTTGCAGGATCAGGCAAACGAGTAAGTGTGGTTTTGTTCAGAACTTTTCTGTAGGAGTGCTAATTATGAGTTCTGACATCTCTCAGAACTAGAAAGTCCCATCCAAATATTAGTTTGTGATTTCTTTGTTAATATAGTTCCCTGTAGCAATATGGTAGCTATTGATTTGACTCCAACTTTATGAAGACAACAAAAGACGTTAGGTCATGTCCACAGAAAACTAAATGGTTGCCATCCTCACTGCTCTTTCGGAGGAATATCTTCCTTTGAAATATTAACTCCTCAGTCATTGTTTCCACTTAATGATTTCAATTTTGACTGCATATTTTCCCATTGAATTATTAATACAAAGGGGAAACTGTGAACTGCTGTATACGTGTTCTGTATAGTTCCATAAACAATAATGCTTTATGTCCAGAGTCATTAAATTTTATAGTTAGCAAAATCCTTAAATATAGTTAAAATCGTCTATTGGGGGGACAAAAGAAAGAAAATACTTTTAAAGAATCACAAAAGTCAAAGGATTTGGGTGAAAGAGAAATATGTTTTATTCTTGCTTAAGATATTCGATTCTTTCTAGGCTCTCTCCTTATGAGCAAGTGCACACACTGAGAGCTTACGCAGTGTCATATTTCTCAGCATGAGTAATCGCAGAAAGTAAATATGCACTAACACTGGAAGCAAGTGAAGCCTAAAATGAGGCAAAAACAGCAGGGAAATGAGAAAATTGGGAAGTTTTCTATTTTTATGATGCTGTTAGACATATTGCCCAAAGACAACTCTGTATATTATCAGCAAAATCTACACTAAGAAGACAGAAGTAATTTTTTCATAGGGATAAATGCATTTATCCTTTTCCACAGCCCATCCTCCATGTTAAGAGTTCTTGATAATTTCTAGGCTGTTCTTCAGACAGACTTTCTGTTTTATACAATCACATATTTTACTTCAGATCTAATTGTTCATGGTCTAACTTCTTGTGTTCTAAATGAGGGCTTCATTAGCTTCAGGGTAAAATCTCACTTTCCATGATGCTACCTCCGGAGTCAAAATTGAAGATATAAATTCAGAAATGTTATTGGCTAGAACAAAAGTCTATCTGATCCAAGTGTACAGTATAATCGAGGAAATACTGTAAGAGAGTGGGTACTTTTCGTGTCCTTCACCTGAAACTTGGACTAAGGTTACATAAACATTCTTGTTTTTAAAATTTTTTAACATTTATTCACTTTTTGAGAGATAGAGAGAGACAGAGCATGAGCAGGGGACAGCCAGAGAGAAAGGAAGACATAGAATTCAAAGCAGGCTCCAGGCGCTGAGTTGTCAGCACAGAGACCAAATGTGGGGCTCCAACTCATGAACTGTGAGATCATGACCTGAGCTGAAGTCAGACAATGCTTAACTGACTGAACCACCCAGGCACACCATATAAACATTTTTAAATTCCCTTAGAACGTGTCCAATATCCACACTGGTAAGTAGTAAAGGGGGCACAGTGAAGAGAAATTAGAAATATGCTTGGATATCTCATCCTGAACTATAAATATATATAACAGTAAGACTATCTCAAGCATTACAATGATTCTTATCAGATTTTGAGGTAAATTTTAAAAGTTGCAAAAACTTATAAAAAATAAGTCTCCCAACTTTGGGAAAGATGTTCCTAGAAATTCTGATTATTCCAGTTTGAGCAACTCATGAGTTCTGTGGGGAACAAACCTGGTCATGGAGCAGAGGGGTTGAAATCACACTTACCAATGTAGGACATAAGGACATACTGTATATTTACTTGTTTATGTGTTTATTTCTTGTCTTTACACTCCAAAAAGTACATGCTGTGGCAAGGACTTTAACTGCCTTGTTCACTACTGGAGATCACCTTGTGGCATACCGCAGGTGCCTTACAACTATTACTTTAAACAATAGATACTCTGATTCTCCATTTAGTAGCTCAAGCAATTTGCTTCACTACCTCCTTTTACTGCCAAGGTTTATTTTTAGTTTCATTAGTATGGTCCTCCCATTGTACACTGTAAACAAAAACTGGAAGCTGTCAATAGTTATTTCACTTAGTGGATGAAGTAGTTAGATCCCTCTCTAACACACTTTGTTTCCTAGATCATGAGAAATACTCAATACTCCCCTAGAGAAGCCTCTAGTGGGTGCCAGGATTATGCCATTTTCTTGGGTGTCTATGAAGGAGAGTGCATCTTCTGACTCATGAAAGATGTTCTCAGTTCAAATCATGGACTTTGCATAACTTTGACTGTCTACCATGACCTCCTGAGAGCCTTGTCTTGGTAACAGGGAACAGTTTTGTGGGTTTTTCCAAGGCTTGGAATTTTTCCACTGATCTCTCAACCCAGAATAAACTTACTCCCTCCTGTGCCCTATATCCACAGTCTACTTCTCCTTTAAATATTATCATAAAACTGCTTATTTATTTCAGGAAGTATTTTCTGACTGTCCCAGAGTAGATGACTTTTCCATCATCTTATATGCCTCATTGAACTCTATTTGTACCTATCAAATGGTATTTTTTTTCCAATGATATTATTTAGGTGTATTTCTCATAGTCCACTGGAATCTGTGATGGGATAATGATATCTGCTTATCTTTTGATCACACCTATGATCTCCTGAAGTTTAGATTCCAGTGGGGGTTAGTAATCAAGTAGATAAAGTTGTAATTAAGAAATATAGCATATTGAGAAGTGCTCCACAGAGAATGAAAATAAGGTAGCACAATAAAGAGTGGCTTGCAAGTGGTCAGAGAGGTGGCATTTGAGCTCAGATCAGTATGACATCAGTAAGACATGGAGTCTTTTGGGTGCAGGCAACACCTCTTACCAGGCCTTCTTCGGGAACACACTTGGTGGTAGAGGAACTGAAATAAAGACTGTGTTGCTGGTGCACCTCAGGTGAGAAGGAGGGTGAACTAGTGTGAAGTGTGAATGGAACAGGGACCAAACAACGTAGCCTTGTGTAAACCAAGACAAAGAGTTTGAATTGTATTCTGAGTAAAGGGGAGCATCTCTAGGGGCCCCATACAAGGTAATATGCAATCAGATTTGGTTTCTTAATTCTCTCCCTCCTACCTTCCATTGGTCACTCCTTTTTCCTTTTATCTTTCTTCTTCCCTTCCTGTCCCCCTTCCCTGTCCCTCCCGTTCTCCTGTCCCTCCCTTCCTCCTTTCTTCCATTCTTTCCTTCCTTCCTTCCTTCTTTTCTTCCTTCCTTCCTTCCTTCCTTCCTTCCTTCCTTCCTTCCTTTTTTCTTTCCATCCTCCCTCTCTCCCTTTTCCCCTTTCTCCTACCCTTTCTACCTACATTTCCTTTCTTCTTTTATTTCTTTTTGTCTATTACTTTGTAAGCATTCTGACTGCTCTGTGGAGAATGCAATGGGCAGAAGGTTGTTGCTGGCTGCCTTCATGTGCCTCCACTGGTTTCTGGCATATAGTAGCACTCACTGCAGTAAAAATATGGAAAGACTAGAGCAATAAGATGATCTTATAAATACTGTTTAAACAATAGCACACCAATGTTTGTCTCCTTGCTCACCGTGGGCCCTTTCAGCTGCACAAAATATTGAAAACGTTGTACAGTGTGTGCTATTGTGTGTGTTTCCCTACCACAAAGTGCTGCAAGAGGACATAGATTTTTGTCTGTTTGGTGCAATGGTACATCCCAAGTGCCTGGGAAAGTTTGTGGCCAAAGTCAGGGCTCAATAAATACTAACTGAATTTTCAAGTAATTTTTTTTTGTTCTTTTCCTTTCTGAATCTTCTTTCCACTTGTTTCTGACAACTTCTCTAATTTACCAAATGGAGCTGAAGTGGTACAAAGGATGGGAAAAGTAGTGGAACTGTGTCCCTGCCACCCACCCCATGACAGTTCCTCATAATGCTGCATCAAGTCTTATGGTGTCCTTTGCATTTGTGCATTAAGATTTCCGTCAGTTGAGGTAGCAAACCAATGTGTTTGTTTTTCATAGTGTTTGGTGATTTTTTTTTGTTCTGATTTCAATAACCCTTATTTTTCTTTATTTTTTTAAATGCATATTTATTTATCTATAGGGAGTGTCAGGGAGGGGCGGGGGGGGGGGAGAGAGAGAATCCCAAGCAGGCTCCAGTTTTCAGCACAGAGCTCAGTGCAGGGCTCAAACTCATGAACAGATCATGACCCGACCAAAATCAAAGAGTCGGATGCTTAACCGACTGAGCCATCCAGGTGCCCCTCTTTATTTTATTTTGACATCCTTTCCACAGATACCTCTCTTCTAACCATTTTCTGAGATTCTTCTCTTTAACTTTTTTTTTCTCCACTCTAGCTGAAGCCAGTGGCTTCAAGGGACTTAATCAGTTCCATGTTTTTACTAGGAAGCCCTTTCCAGAGGTAGTGATTACAGAGAAAAAACAAAGCTTCATTGTTAATATGTTTCGTTCTATCTGGAGCCTTGGTAGAAAAGTTTCTGTTTTAATACTGTAATTCTGACTTTAATCTTAGGCAACCAGCAAACCAACTACCTTTAAGATGTTTGCAGTTCAAGGGATGTAGCTATAGTGATGAATAGGGAATTAATTATTCAAGGAAGCTCTATATTATGTTCAAAATGTGTGTGTGTGGGGGGGGATAGCAGAAAAGAACAAAAAATTGAAATGCAAAAAAATCTATCTGTAGAGAAATATTATTGAATTAAATTTTTACAATTGGTGGAAATCGAAGATAAAATTATTCAGTCTTTCAGGGTAGAATTAAGAGTTTATTTGATGACACTAAGTTAAGAGAAAATGGATCATGGAAGGACTCTCCAGGAGGGCTGGAAGATACTAGTTTTATAAGCCACGAGGCTATACCATGAGACTTGCTGGGAAGTCCTACTAGGCAGCAGGTGAGCAAAATCTGATGGGGCTGAATACATGTAGCATAGGCAATGACCTGGGAAGAAGGCCTGGCACATGCCAGGAAGGGGGTATATGTCTAAATCAGTGAGATCAACAGACACATTTGGACTTGGGTACAACTCAAGCTAACGTCACTACTTAGAGTGACTGAGCTGATAGAAGAGGGTGTGATAGCAGGAAGATTAATTCATCAGTAGTGTTGACATGCCCCCCCCGCCCGACACACACACACCCTACAAGAATAATAGAAACAGTTTTAGGGATAGCGAGGCAGGAAGAACTGTTGGACAGGTCTGGGCACTAGTCCAAGAAAACATCTGAAACAAACATTAGGAATGAAGGTCTGAGTCCAGTTAGACAGAATGATCCTAATTAGTGTGGATCAGGCAAAGAAACCACAGTTGATGTTCTCACAGGTAGTCTAGGGTTAAATACTTGTCACTATAACTATCTTTTAGGCATATTTGTTTTAGAAATAGCAGACTTTCTAGATCTCTTTCATCAGTAAGAAGGAGCTCCACGTATCTGATCAGTTCTAACTTACATCAGAATAGTGCACTGCCTTTAATCATCATCATTTGCAGATGAGCAGGACTGCAGCACACAGAGGCTGGCATCTGGGCAGAAGGTTGATATTTGACATGCTAAGGACTGTCATAGAAACCACAATAATTGATGCTGTGCTCTCTTCTATGTTGGTGTTGAATTATATTCCATGCTGTGAATGAATACACTGCTATCTATTTTATTCACTCCACTGATGGACATTTGGCTTGTTTCTCTATTTTTATTATTGAAAATAATGCTGCTCTGAACACTCTTTACATGCTTCTTTGTGCACACGTGAAATATTTTCTCCTAAGATAAAAATGAAATTGTTGGCTTACAGGTTATGCATCTTTGCCTTTCAAGATAATGCCAAATTGTTTCCAAAGTGGCCATCCAATTTGTACTCCCAGTAAAAGTTGTGCATGAGTTCCTCTTGATCCACATTCTTACCTACACATAATAGTGACAGATCCTTAATTTTTTTTAATCCAGTAAGTGTGTAACCAGGAAAACTGCCCATCTGAGACCATCTTGAATTGACTGACACAATTGAAAGTAAAATAAATTGTTGTTTTAAGCCTCACTAATATCAGGACAAATTCCTTTCTATGTGGCAATCCTTATACCTGTGCTATAAAAAATAAATTTAGGGTGACTTTATTCAGAAAAATACCATTTGATTCAATAGCATCACTTTCAAATTTGATGATACTAACACGTGTTCATGTCACTATGAATGTCATGTAACTGTCAACCATGCAATTCATGAATCAATGTCAAAATAAAAAAACACTGTAATAATAAAAGTAAAACAAAGTTCCATAAATGAGAAGCAAAGAACACATTCAAAAGCAGTCACACTTACATTGAATTTATAGAACTATTTAAAGCAAAAGATAGAAAAGTAGTGATTCATATGTAATTCCATAACTAATCCTATGAGTTAGGTAAAAACTATTACCACCATTTACATAGGTGTCAACCCAGGCTTAAAGAGATGAAATAATGTATAAAAGTTCACTGAGCTAAGAAGTGGGGAGAGCACAGATCAAATCCCAAGTCTCTGATTCCAAAGCCCATGGTCTTCACTACTATGCCAGACCTTCTTAGCCCTGGCTGCACATGAGAATCATCTGAGGAAACTTAGAAATGCCAATTCCCAGACCCCTTCCTGGAAAAATCAAATCAGTATCTCTGGAGTTCTGCAGGGAAATGAGCTGTGTGTGTGTGTGTGTGTGTGTGTGTGTGTGTGTTTTAACTTTTCAAATGGTAATAAAAATGAAAAGTTAGAGGTAAGCTCTCTTGCATTATGCTTTGCACTTACAGTGAAACCACTAATCCTTAATAGAGCCTAGATGGTCCTGCATAGCTTAATCCCTGTTCATCTCCAGACTTATCTTGCACCATTTGTCCACCCATGGATTATTAGTATTAATTAAATACAGCTTTCATCTTTCAAGAATCATCAGCTGTGAGATGGATTTAGAATTCACACAAGGACCATTGAATCATGTTGATTCCACACTTGAATTCACCACAAATTTGTTTATGTAACCTCAAACAAGTGCTTTAATCCCACAAAGCCATAGCATCCTCATGGACTCAGTAAGTTTGGAACTGTTTCTTGTCCAAGACCTCACAGTATTTTAAAAGTGTAATATGATTCTAAAAAGATTCTACAATTTATGGGAGTTTTTAATTGGCAATAGACTATCAACTTACTGAAAACCAATCAAGTAAGAATTCCAGAACCAG
Source organism: Lynx canadensis (assembly GCF_007474595.2). Classification (NCBI taxonomy): domain Eukaryota; kingdom Metazoa; phylum Chordata; class Mammalia; order Carnivora; family Felidae; genus Lynx; species Lynx canadensis. Next base: position 58,980,183 of record NC_044320.2, on the reverse strand, counting down.
TGAATTTTCTGTATTTCACTGCCATCTATTGGATTTCATCTGTATCCGAAATACTTTGCTTTTTGTTTTTTTTTTTTCTTTTCTTTTAGGCTTCCCATATGCAGATCAATTTACGTTAATCAGGCCTGTGTACTTTGGAGGTGAAGTTAAGTGCCCTTTTGAATAAAATGAGATTTCCTTGTATTATTGAGAATAAGCCTGTTGGAATGACTAAATATTCTGTTAAGGAAATATATCTAGGGACTCCCATTCTTACTATCTATAATAGTTACAAGTTTCATTCAACATACAGAACTAAGATAAAAATGATTGGATTATTATTTTTTAAAGCTTATTTATTTTGTGAGAGACAGAGACAGCAGGAGTGGGGGAGGGGCAGAAAGAGAGGGACAGAGAATTCCAAGCAGGTTCTGTGTGGTCAGCACAGAGCCCAATGCCAGCTTGAACTTATGAAACCATGAGGTCATGACCTGAGCTAACACCAAGAGTCGGACACTTAATGGACCTAAATCACCTAAAAATGATAGTATTATTTATTTAAAGAAAATCATACCAGCCAAGGATCTTCTTCTCCAAGATTGAGCTGAGATGTATCAGTAAAGTCTTCATATTATTAAGCTATCAATAATTTAGGTAGACTTGCCAATATTGGTGGATAGAGTTTTTATTTTGGGGAAAGATGTAAGTAAGGGGGAAAGAAATATGAACACTGGAGGGGACCCAAATCTTGAGAAACCATTTTTGAAAAACATTACATATAGTTTTTCATATGTGCTAGTGTACTTCATACTATCTTCAAATACTTTGGGAGGTGTCATCCAGCAGTACCCAGCATCTCTGTAGATGCAGTTTCACAACCTTCTCAGAAGCTTCCTGGGTATAATCTGAAACTGTCCCCCATACACAGATGGCAGGGGAGACCAAAGAAACAGGCAGGCTGCTCCAGGTTGATAGATGCAGTTTTAATAATAGCAAAGGGAACTTGCATGAGCTTGTCTTTGGTGGTGGCCCGATCAATGGATCCCTGTACATCCCCTCCAAATCTTAAGTTTATAAAGAGGCCCTAACTGGGCTCAGTCACATTACCATGCAAGTGTTTTCAACATCACAACACCATCGTAAGGCTATGTCCTTGGAGCAGCCTCTTAAAGTGGAAAAATCAAGCGGAATCCACACTGCAAAGGACAGGGGAGCAGTGTGAGTCAGAGTGACTGGGTCCAGTGCACTAGCCAATTGGGCAGTCACAGTTTTTTTTTTTTTTAATCATGTTCCCCAATGGAAGACAAAGCACAAAAAAATTATATTTTATTTTCCTGATGCACATTTTTCCCCAAATTATGATACATTCTGAGAGTGGATATTTATACTTAAAAATTTTTTAATGTTTATTTTTGAGAAGGAGAAAGAGAGAGAAAGAGCACAAGTGGGGGAGGGGCAGGGTGAGAGGGAGACACAGAATCTGAAGCAGGTTCCAGGCCCTGAGCTGTCAGCCTAAAGCCTGAACCCAGGAACTGCAAGATCATGTCCCTGAGCAGAAGGCAGACACTTAACAGACTGAGCCGCCAGGTGCCCTGATAATTTATACTTAATTGAGGATATATCATAGCTAATATTCAGCATCAACTTTCTCCAGCATTTTATTTAAAAATTCAAATAGTAATCAAAGGACTTTTAGAGTTAACATTTATCCATAACCTAGATTTAACCATTAATATCTTACTACATTTGCCTTATCACATCTCCATTCCTCTATCCAACATTAATCTCTCTCATTTTCTCATTTTATTGATACAGATACCTGTACACTTCTCCCTAAATGTCTCCCATGACAGATTTTCATGTCATTAGCTGGAGTCAATTATTTGTTTAAAATTACGTAAAATTTACATACAAAACATACAAATATTAAGGCAAATTGCTAGGTTTTGACAACTGAATACACCTGGGTAACCCTATTCCTACAAGTTACAGAACATGATGATAATGCCAGAAAATTTCCTCACCTCTTTCCCAGTCAGTTCCCAGTCTTTACCCCCAGAGGAAACTGTTCTTCTCATTTTTCCATCAAACATTGGTTATACATTGTTCTTAGACTTTCATATAGAGACATACGGCATATGCTCCTTAGGTAATGCTTATTTCATTCAGCATGGTTTGGGACTCATTCATGTTTGTTCTGTGTATCAATAGTTGGTTCCCTTCTTATTGCTGAGTGCCATTCATTATGTGACTCTATCAGTTAGTTTATATATTTTCCTGTTGATGGACACTGGTATTTCCAGTTTGGGGCTGTTTTGACTAGAGCTGCTAAGAACATTCTTATACAAAACTTTTTGTGAGAATATGGTTTCATTTTTCTGCAGTAAGTATCTGGGTGTGAAATTACTGGGTTTTAGGGGAGGTATAATGTTAGTTTTATGAGCAACTGTCAGATTTTCCCAAAGTAGTTTTATCATTTTATATCTCTACCAACAATGTACAAGAGTTCCAGTTTCTCTAAAATACTGTCAACATTTGGTATGTTTAGCCATTATGGTTGCTGTGGAATGATATCTCATTGTGATTTTTAAGTTAGTCCTTGGTGGCTAATGATATTGAACACTTATATGTTTGTTGGTTATTTAGATCTTCTTCTATGAAGTGTGGTCTAATCCTTTACCCATTTTTAGTTAAGTCATTTATCTATGATTAAGTGGTAGATTTTTTTTTTAATTTTTTTTTTCAACGTTTATTTATTTTTGGGACAGAGAGAGACAGAGCATGAACGGGGGAGGGGCAGAGAGAGAGGGAGACACAGCATCGGAAACAGGCTCCAGGCTCTGAGCCATCAGCCCAGAGCCCGACGCGGGGCTCGAACTCACAGACCGCGAGATCGTGACCTGGCTGAAGTCGGACGCTTAACCGACTGCGCCACCCAGGCGCCCCAAGTGGTAGATTTTTAAAAAAGATTTTTAATGTTTATTTTATTTTGAGAGACAGAATGAGACAGAGCATGAGTGGGGAAGGACAGAGAGAGAAGGAAACACAAAATGGAAAGCAGGCTCCAGGCTCTGAGCTGTCAGCACAGAGCCTGATGGGAGGCTCAAACCCACGAACCTCAGATCATGACCTGAGCTGAAGCTGGATGCTTAACTGACTGAGCCACCCAGGCACCCCTAAAAGGTAGATGTTTTAAATATATATATATATATGTGTATATATATATATATATATATATATATATATATTTGGTATCAGTCTTTGTCATGTATATATATTATGGATATTTTGTCCTGAAGTATGGATTCTGTATTTATTTTCTTAAGAATTGTTCTGATGAACAGAAATTTAAAATTTTGATGAAATCTAATTTATCATCTTAAAATACTATTCTAAGAAAGTTAAAGTTTTCTGACTATTGCCTTAGTTTTTTCATTTTTGTTTTTTTCACTTTTGTTTTTTCATTTAGGCTTGAAGAACTCCTTTCAACATTTCTTGTAAGGCAACTCCAGTGGTGGTGAACTCCCTCAGCTTTTGTATGCTTGGGAAAACTTTTATTTTTCCTTCCTATCTCAGGGATAACAGTGCTAGATTCTTGGGTGAATGTTTTTATCTTTCACTACTTTGAATATGTCATTCTTTCCTGGCCTCTAGAGTTTCTGCTGAGAAATCTGCATATAGCCTGGCATAAGTGCCTTTGTGGGTTAATGGTTCCCGCCACCCACACAGTTGCCTTAAAATTCTTTATCATTGACTTTTGACAGTTCAAACATAATGTGTCTTGGAGAAGGTCTTTGTGCATTGAGATAATAAGGTGTTCTATTGGCTTTGTGTACTTGTATATCCAGTTCTCTCCCCAGGTTTGGAAAGTTGTTGGCTATTATTTCTTTACATACCCAATCTGCTCCCTTCTTCCTCTCTTCTCCTTCTGGTATACCCATTTATCTTATGCTGGCTCATCTGAGTGAATCTGAGAGTTCTTTTAGGGTTTCTTCACTTTTTTAAAAAACTTGATTCTCTCTCCTCTTCAACCTCAATCATTTCTATAGTCCTAGCATTGAGCTCCCCAATTCTCTCTTCCAGCTGATCTGCTCTATTTCCAATGCATTCATCATCTCATTTATTGAGATCTTTACCTCCAGAATTTTTGTGTGGTTCTTTTCAGGAATTTCTATCTCTTTGCTAAAATACTTCTTCTGTTCATTAACTTTATTCATGAGGTCATTGAATTACTTTTCTGTGTTTTCTTGTAGCTTTTTGAATTTCCATATAGCAGCAACTTTGAATTATTTATTACTTAGTTAGCAATACTCCATGTCTTTGGGTCTGAGTGCTGGAAAATTGTATTTTTTCTTTTTGCGATACCACATTAGTGTAATTGTTCATGGTGTTAGATGAAAAGAGACTCTGCTGCAGCATTTGAAGTAGCAAATACCTTCCTTATTAAGGGTAATAAGGCTTTGTTTATTTTGGTTCTGACAGTTGATAAATAAGAGCCTTTCTCTTATTTTCTAGAAGGCAGCATTATTGTACAAGTTTTTGGTTTATCTTAATGGAGCTAACTTGCTAAGGTTTGGGAGCCACACATTAAAAAAAAAAAAGCCAACAGAGGGGAAAAAAAGGAGGATTTGGTGGCAGAGTAAGGGTAGTACCTAGCAGTTGGGGTTTTTTGGGTACCCACAGCCTGATAGGGTGATTGTTGAGTGAGGGGCCTCTCAGAGGTCCATAGGTTCATTCACCACACCCCCACAACAGGAGAGGCTTTCTTTCAGTTCTCTCTGTGAGCATTTCTCTTTCCTTTCCCTCCCCCCCCCAGTCACTGCTGTCCCTCTTTAGAGAGTAATGGGTCCCTACAGCTGCAGCACTCTTGGAGGGGAGCCCCATGCACTCACCACCTTCACCTTCCACCTCCTCTACCAGAAGGATAGCCCTGCCAGACCTGCCACTGCCCTCTCTGCCACTGCCACCTGCACCACCACTGGCCTACTGCCACTCCCCTCACTCAGCAGCCTTTTCTGTGGTCCAACCCACCCACTTTTGGGTTCACAGATGGATGGGTCTCTGCAGTATCCTGGTAACCTGTGCACAAGTGCTTTTTTCTTTTTTCCCCAGTTATGGATGTCTAATTAGTTGTACATCTAAGGGGAGAGAAAAAAGATATTTCTTTTTCTCATGCTGCCATGATGCTGATGTCACTACCACCCCCTCATCTTTCTTTTTTTTTTTCTTAATTTATTTTATTTTTGAAAGAGAGAGAGAGCAAGAGTGCATGTGTACACACGTGAGCAGGGAAGGGGCAGAGAGAGAGAATCCCAAGCAGGCTTTGCTCTGTCAGGGCACAGCCCAATGCAGGGCTTGATCCCATGAACCATGAGATTATGACCTGAGCTGAAATCAAGAGTCAGATGCTTAACCAACTGAGTCTGCTAAGCACTCCACCCTCCATATCTTTCAATTAGCTTCTGTGTCCCTTTGATATACCTTCATCTATATATATATGGTATATATACTATAATATACTATCTATCATATATATCCTGTATATAGTAATATATGGAGAGTATGATATAATACAACATGTATAATACATATATATGTATATGTATATTATACACACACATATAATATACACACACATATACACACACATATCTATATATACACACACATACAGTAATAAATGTAACAAAATTCGTGCAAGATATTTTTGGAGAAATGTATAAAATTTTACTTAAAGTCATTGAAATAAAACTTGTAAGGGAAGACCCAGTATTTCAAAGTTACCAATTCTTTCAAGTTACCAATTCTTTCATCCAATCCATATAAAAATACCAACATAACTTTTCAGGTAAATGTAAAACCTGATTCTAAATTCATATGAAAACAGATGACCAAAAATTTCCAGAAATATGTTGAACTAGGGGTGCTTCTTCTATCAGATAGTAAGACACTGAAAGCAGTAGTACTTAAAACAGTGTGATATTTGGGGCACCCAGGTGGCTGAGTCGGTTAAATGTCTAGCTTTTGATTTTGGCTCAGGTCATGACCTCACGTTTCATGAGAGCGATCCCTGTGATGGGCTCTGCACTTGGGGTTCTTGGGAGTCTCCCTCCTCCTCTGTGCCCCTCCCCTGCTCGCATGCATGACTCCCCCATCAAAATAAATAAATAGATAAACTTAAAAACCAAAACAAAGCAGTGTGATATTGGAATGAAATGAAATGGAATTGGAATGAATAAAAATGAAGTTAATAATATGTCAAAGGGGATACTGTAAAATAGTGGGGAAAGGGGAAAGGCATCAACAATTTCTAGCGATATTATATAACTGAGTATGAAAAAAATCATTTTAAATGTTTAGAAAAAATGTTGACAAATTTGTTTATGATCTTGAGATAGACCCAGAGCATAATCCATAAAGGAGAAGATTGATAAATTGATTTTTTCAAAGTGTGAAAACATCTATACAATAAAGACACCACTAATTATGTTTCAAATGTGACATGTAGGGATAAAATATTTGCTGTTATTTTTTAAGCAAAGTATTACTTTTTTCATATACATAAAGAACTCCTAAGCATCATTTGGGAAAATGCAAACCTCAACAGAAAAATGCCCAAATTCATGTATGAATATATTGCCCAAACTTACCAGTAACTAACTTTTTTAAAAATAAGGAAAACAAAGGATTGGCAAGTCCAAAGATTAGTATTTTTGTGAGGAAATAAGATCTCTGCTGCTGCTGAGAGTGTAAATTGCAAAAACTCTTTGGAAATTGATTGACTCAACTATAGAAATGCTGAATGCGCTAAAACAAAGCTCTTTCATGTCTAGGAATATATCCTGGAAAATTCATGCCTGTGCCCAGAAGACATGTAAAAGAATGGTCATTGTCATATTCATCGTAAGAATAAATATCTGAAAATAAATGTCCACCATGGGAAGAAAAAAAAAAATGTATGGTTATTCCTGAAATGGGAAACAATGTAACCGTCAAAATGAGTGACCTAGAGTTACAGGTATCAACAAGGGAGATGTGTTAAGAATATATTATGTGAGAGGTGCCTGAGTGGCTCAGTAGGTTAAGCTTCCAACTTTGGCTCAGGTCATGATCTCAAGGTTTGTGAGCTTGAGCCCTGCATGGGGCTCTTTGCTGATAGCTCAGAGCCTGGAGCCTGCTTTGAATTCTGTGTCTCCCTCTCACTCTCACTCTCTGTCTCACTCTCCCTCTTACTCTCTGTCTCTCCCTCTCTCTCAAAGATAAATAAACATTAAAAATTTTTTTAAAAGGAATATATTATGTGAAAAGAAAAGCCCGTTGCTCAAAGATATGTACAATGCAGCACTACTTTTGAAAAATTACACCTGATAAAACAACATCCTGTATTATATTTAGATGCATACATAAGTGTATAAATGACAAAAGTCATGGATTTGAGAGCTATGTGTTAGAATTGTGATTGTCCCTTAAGGAATGGGGGAGGGGAGTAGAGTTGGTAAGCCTAGGAAGAGAACTTCATAGAAATTTTGTGTAATTCTTTTTCCAAAAAGAGGAAGACATAAAGGTTTTTTTTTTTTTTTACTATTTTAATGAAGTCACTTTTAATTGCATAGTGAAGCAGAGCTCTTTTATTTTTCACTTAAGCAGAGTAAACAAAATCAGAGGCAAAAGCACATTAGCTGCTAATAAGAAATCTCACAAGGCAAACGAAGGTCACGTCTTTCAATAACTTGAGCAAATAAGCAGATGAATGGCCCAGCTGTGCCTGAGGTGAAGCGAAGCATCTGGCAGATGTGGGAAACTGGAGGGACTCTGAGTTGACTCTACATGAGTGACAGATCATTGAATGGACAAGATAACTCCTAAGTCAGGCTTCGTCAAAATAGGGAGAGGTAGTTATAAAATGCCCTCCTTATTTTGAAAAGAAGGAAGTCAATTTACTTAGAGAATAACTCTATATAATCAGTCTCATAACTCCATATCTGTTTGTCAAAATGAGGCCTTTAACCATCTGGTTCCAATTTTTCCTGTCTGCAGAACTTTCTCAGTTCTCCCACTGAAGGTATTGCAGGAGATGACCCATAAGCCAAACAGCACATTGCTCTTTTTAATTAGCTCCCTGTGTCCCTGAAACCTTCTTACAGAACCCACTGATCACGTGATTACTGAAAGCACATTTCTAGGAAGGCAGATGGGGAACCGCCAAAAATTTGCTGGGAGAGTTGCTGGTAGTAGACTGATTCAAAAAGAAACACAACACAATACAAAACAAAGCGTAACAATAACAGAACGTATTCCAGTCCTTCTCTCTGTGTTTGTCTGTCTGTCTCTGACATTGTCATCATTAGCACAGTTCCTTTCTGTGAAGTTCTGAAAAATATAAGGCTGATTTCCAGGACTTCAATCATCCCTATGAAAAGCTGAGAGCTCCCATTTAAGACAATAATTACTAAATGAAGGTAAAAAAATAAATGCTATGAGTCATGTATACCCTCCTGCTGTTTAAAGTTGAAACAGGAACTCATAAAATTTCGGCCAAAGAAAATAACATTGGCATAAATGATGTTTTTACACTTATGCCCTTGCATGAATGTCCTTCTGTAATATTCAGATTATAAAATCTTTGCAAGGGACTAAAGAACTCAGTGAATTCACAAATGTTCACAGTAAATCAAAACAGGTTGGTTTGTTGCATCTGTAGCAAAATCCTGTGGATTATTTGGGAATTATCCTCAGTTGATTGGAATCAGCCAATTAATCTAGCTATCCTTTCATTTTTATTCTCATCTCTCCTTTCAAAGGCCCTTGGCCAAGACCTAATAAACTCACACCACCCCAGCCTGCAAAGGATTTGTCTTTGGTTATGATGATTCAAAATTAAATTTTTTATTCCGTTACAAGTACGCATACTCTGGAGTCATTGATGGTCCCTAATGTGGTAATGAAGCACGCTATGCAGATCACACTTACTACTGTGAAATTATCTTTGTGTGATATGTCCATACAGCTTAATTTGTGGAACTCTTCTCTGCTTCATCTATCTTCTCTGCCTCAGTGATTTCATCACACATGAATGGTATTAAGTATCATTTATATTCTAAAAAGCTCAAAATTTACATCTCCATCCTAGAACTTTCTCCTGAGCTCTGGATTTATTAATCCACCTGCCACCACTTTGATGTGAATCTGAAATATAGTATTTTTATAACTGAGCTTCTAATATTTTCCCCCAAAGTGCTCTACCTGTCACTTTCTCACTGTCAGTTGACCCCATCGTTGAAGTTGTTCAGAGCAGAAACCTTGGGATTCTTTTGAACTCCTCTTCCCCACACACCTTACCTCCAAACTGCCAGGAAAATCTCTTGACTCTCCCATTGAAATGTACCCCAAATCGGACCATTGTTGCTAAACTTGTCCAAGTCACCCATTCCAAGGCTTGGTCTTCTACAGTTCCTTCCTACTGTATCCCTTAGCTCCTACCTCTTTCTACCAACAGTCCTTTTTCGACATAGCAGTCAGAGTGGACCTTTTAGTATCTAAATCCTACCATGTTACTTCTTTCAGAAAGCTGCATTACCTCTTCTTCATTTCACTCGAGGTAAAGCCAAGTCTTACAAAGGTTCACAGGACCCTCAGGATATGCCCTCTCTTTACTTCTGTCATATGTTTCCTTTTCCTCCTGATTTGCTCCAGGTAGGTCTTCTCTTAGGACCTTTCCTCTGGTTGTTGCCAATACCTGTTTGGAATCTCTTTTCCACAAATGTCCCTTTAGGATTAATCCTTTACCTCTTTAAATTCTTTGCTCAAATCTCATCTTCTCAATGAGACCCACTTTATTTGCCTATTAAATATTGCAACTTCCTCCATGATCAGCACGGCTAGTCTTCCTTTCCCTCATTTTCATGGCATTTTTTCATGGCATTTGTCTCTCTCTGAAATGCCATATAATCCACTTATTTATTGTATTATTTTTATCTGTATCATTTCTTCTAGGGTGTAATATTTTTGAAAGTAGTTAACTTTGTTTCATTCACTGATGTGTCTAGGTAATTAAAACAGCACTTGGTATATGGTAGAGATTCAGTACTTATTTGATAAATAAACGAGTGAATAATTCTCTACAGCCTGGGACTCACAATAAAGTAAATATTTCTATCACAAATTCCATAGGTCATCTGACTTTATCACTGTCCAAATATTAAGCACCCTCCCCCTTCACCCCCCTACCTGAAGTAGGTACTCATTGATGGAGAATAATTACAAATGAATATATATTTAGGATTGGACACTGGAAAGAGATTGACTATCTGGAGAAGTACTAGTTAGTACAGGAAGTCATCATGCCTACACACATATGGATATAATTTGAGTATCCTTGGGTAGGGTCCCTGACCAAAATTACCTCCTGTTCCATTTAATAATTTCAAATATTGTATTTAATAATCTCTTTATTTCTATATAAACACACATTTATCACATGTTTCTCATATGCCATGTTCTAGGTTCTCTACTGACATGCAGTGCCGCTTTTTGAGAAAGCTATCATTTAGCTACGTGACCCAACGGAGGAAAAAATCAAGAGGAGTACCTACTATATGGCAGGTGCTTTGACATCTTGTTTACTCTTCACCACAAACCATGGAGATTTTATTTATTTTGCTTATTTTATGAGAGGAAAGTAAGTACAGACAAGCAGCTAGTAAGCAGACCAGGGCACTACCTTCTTAAATCAAACATCCTGACTCCTCAAGTCTCAGATACGCTCCACTACTATCCTGCCCATTCTACCACCAAATTCCTCTCTCCTTTTGGAATAATGTTGCAATAAAAAGTAACAAATGGTTACTCTGGTCTCCTGTCAACAACACTAACAATAAAAACTTTCCTGAAATGTGTTTGTTAACTCTTTGGTACTCTTGGGTTTACCACTATAATTAATCACACATCCTCTAAGATAATTCACACTGAAATGAATATTATATCCTGAATAATTCAAAAACACATTGGAGAATGTGAAAGAAAACAATTATTACAGTATTTAAGATGGAAATAGATCTTCAAATTTTTGGACATAATTCTAAATACCAACCTGTCCTGAAGTGAGAAAAAGGAACCAAAGCCAAGCAAATTCGTGATCAAAACAGAAATCTACAATGGTTGTGTCAAAAGCAAGAGCAGTCGCTTATTCCTAACAAATAGCACACAATTTTCACAGAAATAATCATTAGATGGCACTCTTCAAATTCAAGTTATAGAAAGATAAATTATAAAGCTGGTTATCTTACCCGTTTCCAGAAACTTCTTTATTCATATGTGAATGACAGTGGATTCCTCCTCACTCTCCTGGGTGAAGTGAAAAACGATTGATTGCTGAATTTGAAAACATTTTAAAATGCTTACTAAGTACAGCACACTTTGTCTAAATAACAAATCCTCCATGCATTTTCTCTGAGTCTTATACACTGTCTTCTAAGGTTTAAGCAGTTATTTTGTCCAGTCACTCAAATAATTATAGAGTATCTTTTAAACATTTCTTTTTTTTTAATTTTTAACATTAACATAAACCTAAACTTTAAATCAAATGATACTAAATGTTAGAAAAATGCCTTATAATTTTTCCTATATTTTGCCAGTATTTTTTTTTTACCAATTTTGACTATATGAGATGGTTGTGTTAAATAAGATTTTCTGGAATGATGGTTCAAAATAGTGATATGAGGCAGTCTTGGCTTCTTCCGACTGCTATGCATTTACCAAACCCCATTTCCTTATCCTTTTCAATACCCAAATAGACTACATTTTCCATCCTCTCTGTTTTTTTGTTTGCTTATTTTTATTTTGGGAGAGAGGGACAGAGAGAGTGCAAGCAGGGGAGGGGCAGAGAGAGAGGGAGAGAGAGAGAGTCCCAAGTAGGCTCCATGCTGTCAGCGCAGAGACCAATGCAGGGCTCGATCCCATGAACCATGAGATCATGACCTGAGCCAAAATCAAGAGTCAGATGCTCAACCAACTGAGCCACCCGAGTGCTCCTCCATCCTCCTTTACAGTCAGGTGAAACCATATAAATGGATGGGATGTGAACAGAAACGTACTGTACATCATTCCCACAGCTGTTCCATAAGAACTTCCCAGTAATCTCCCTTATTCTTTCTCTTTTCTCATCGGAGATCAGAGGCCAAAATTCTGCTTCATTAGCAGATGTTGAGTTACAAAAAAAAAAAAAACAAAAACAAGAGGATTCCAATTCTGATTTTAGGGTCAACACTTAGAAGAGCTGCCTAGTAGAATTACCACTCTGAGAACTTTTCTTAGGTAAGCCACTAAAATTTGGGGCTGTTTGTTACAGTAATTACCTTATCCTGATTATAACACTGTTATTTCAATGGGAATAACACTAATCCAAACTCCTAAACTTAATCTCACCTGTTAGTTTGAAATAGAATCTTCTAAACCATCTTCTGATTCCTATTATATTAAAAACTTTATAAGTATAAAATCGATCTGAAGATTTATTGACCTCTTGTTTTTAATTTTCCCAATTTTACTTTTTTCCTTCTTTTTCTACTAATTTTTTATATATTTTCAGGTATTTCTATAATGGTTTTCTGGGGTTGTATTACCTTATACATGTCTTCAGGAAAAAAAAATTCTACTCTCTGTGGATCATTTTAATGGAATATACTTATTTATCACCTGAAGTTTGGAAGAATTTACATTAAAGTCATCTTGCTCCAGTGTTTTTTTTTTTGTGGGGGTGAAGTGGTGGTTTTTGGCAACTATCTTAGTTTCTCTCACGATTACTTGCTATTCAAATATTCTACCTCTGGTCAGTTTCAGACCTTTGTGATTCCCCTGAAAAGTATCCATTTTTGTAATTAAGACATTTATTTGTCAATTCCACTGTTTTATTCCCTTCAATTTTTGAATTTATGACTTGAAATTAAAAAAATTCCATGGCCAGATCTCAATGACATGCACAAAATCATTAAAACAACATAGTCTAAAACTAAACCTGTTTAGACTTCTTTTTCCTAAATGAGACAATCATAAATAGCATTCCTTTGGACATTCCTCATAACAAGCTGACTCTTACACTCCTTGTCTCATCCCTCACTGTGAGGCAATAATAAACAGAACTTGAAATTTTTCCTGATCACTGGTGGAGGAGAAAACAACTAGAGTTACCTTTCACAAGGATATGAGAGAATTGATGTTAATAGAGCAGTACTAAATCCGAAAATCAAATCCTCATCAACTGAGTACATGCTCAGCAAATATTTACCAAACAAGTAAATTAATGGTGCCTCAATCACTATTGCTCATATTCTCTTGGATGTTTCTTGGAGAAGAAAGTGGTTTCAGTTTGGTAAATTTTAAATTATATATTTTTTCTTGTTTTTAAATTTTTTAAATGTTTGTTTATTTATTTATTTATTTTTTATTATTTTGAGAGAGAGAAAGAGACAGAGAGTGAGCAGGGTAGGGGCAGAGAGAGGGGAGGGAGACACAGAATCTGAAGCAGGCTTCAGGCTCTGACCTGTCAGCACAGAGCCCAATGCTGGGCTTGAAATCATGAACCATGAGATCATGACCTGAGCCGAAGTCAGACACTTAACCAACTGAGCCATCCAGGTGCCCTTTAAATTATAGTTTAAAATGACAAAACATGGTTCGCATGGAATTGCAAGTTTATACAGTAGAAGATCAGCTTAAATGATTTTTGTCCATTTAATTTTGTCTCAAATGCTAGGATTTGTTAAATGAGAGTCTATTAGTTTAACCTTTTCCAATTATCAGTTGTGGTCTTCATATATGTATTGAACATTTTGTTATTCATTAAATATGGCTCTCAAAATATCTCCTTTGTAATAAAAACACCCTATTACAAGAAGTTGGGGATAGTCCAGTGGCCTAGGGAGAAAAAGTCCCCTAAACTTTGAAGCTAGTAATCCCTTCATGCACTTTAGAAAAGTAAAACCTAATTCAAACACAGTGTGGAAAATTAAATGATTAGAGATAACTTGAAGAATGAAGCACAAATGTTCAAAACTTTTTAGGGATACAAATTTTTTATCCACACTATTGGATCATTTAGCTCCTGTGATATAAGCAGATGGTGACCATTTTATGTAGGGAAACCTAATATTTGTAGCAAATATTGGTAGAAATCTGTTGTGTCAAGATTTCTTACCAAGGTCATGCTTTTGTAATACTTGAAACAAGTGTATAGATTCTGATTGAGATGCCAGTGGTGAAAACACAGTGGTTCCATGGATGCCTGTTAATTTACCATGTAGCCCCATTCCAACTCCTTTCATTACTTCCCCTGAGCCTAAAGGTAGCAAATGCACCTTTTGACAAAATAGAGTGTGCTGAGACTGACTTTCCTTCCATGCACTGAGTAAAGGAATGCTACCTTACTATTCATTATAAAGGGGAGGCAATTCTTGGGGGAGGAGCCAAGATGGCTGAACAGCATGGAAGTTTTTTGTGTGTCTCGCATGCATGAAATACAGCCAGACCAACAATAAACCATCCTGCACACCTAGAAAACTGATCTGAGGGTTAACACAACAATCTGCACAACCTAAACCACAGAACTCAGCAGGTACGCAGCGTGGAGAGTTGAACTGGGGGATAGAGAAGCCACAGAGGGCAGGGAGCCACTTTTGCATGTGGAGAGAGGATGGAGTTGGGGAGGGGGGAGAATATGGGAAAAGCCCCCCCCCACCCCCGCAAAAACAGCTGGAGAGAAAGTGGAAAAGTGGAAACAGCCGCAGGGACTGAACTAAAAAGGGAGAAAGGAGAAAGGAGAGGGTTTAAATTCCATTAAGACAACAAACAGGGGGAGCACAGAGTCTGAAACTCTGCAGCTCAATACGTGGCGGTGCTCTGGTGGGAAGAGTGAATCCCCAGGAGCAGAGTAGAGTCCGGGGTTCTTCAGGCCACATGGGGGGAGGCAGTTCCCCTGCTGGAAGGACACCTGGTAGAGGCTGTGTGGGTCCCCCAAAGGCAAGTCCACAGTGGACCTGGGAGAACAACCACATTCGCTCGTACTGGAACAAGGTCCTTAAGGGTGAGCCTGGTGACAGATGTGTGCTGTGATTTTCCATAATCCCTGAAACGTTGCTGCTACATGGTCTCGTGAACTTTTTCTGGGGTGGGCTGGCACCTGGCTGCAGTCTCTGGGCATCGGCAGCAGCACAGTCCTGCAAACGTTCCTGGTGCGGCTGGCACCGGGCCATTGCTCAGTGAGACCCTCTGCAGAGGGGTGGAATGGGTCAAAGCCGCAGTCCCTCAGAGGTAAGGGGTCAGCAAAAACAGCCACATCTGAGACAAAACTCAGGAGGGAGGTTCTGCCTGGGGCTTGGTCACGGACAGTATAAAAGCAGGGAGTGGATGGAAGCCGGAGACAAAGGACGGGTGCACAACTGCTGATCCGGGAGAAGAGAGTTCCGATACGAGAGACTGGGTAGCCCTGTGACGCCATTTTCACCACTCCCGTGAATGTGCATACACACCGACAAGGACCACCACAATCCACCTCAGTAAGCTAAGCAGTGCCATCTAGCAGAGAATGGAGCTGTTACACTGAGCCCCGCCCAAATGGGCCAACCTCGCTCTCCAGGAACACAAGTCTCACCATCTGCTTAGTTTATGGACTATAAAGTGCTTCATAGTTTGACTTCTAGGAGAAAAGAAAATAATTTCAGTCGTATTTCAGTCTGTTTGGTGGTCCATCTATTCAATTTTCTCTATTTTTTTTCTTTTTTCTTTTTTCTCTTTTTCGTTTCTTTTCTTTTTCTTGAATACAGAAAGACAAAAAATCCATTTTTATTTTCAATTTTTATTAAAATATTTTTCTTTAATTTTTTTCTAATATATTTTTTACTTTTGTGTGAATTTTTTCAAATTCTATTTTACTTCGATTATTTCATTTTAGTTTACTTCAGTGTATTCATTTTTTCATTTGTTCAAATGATTTCCTTTTTTTTTCCTTTTTTTCTTTACTCTTTTTTCTCTAATCTATCAAGCCCCTGTCAACACCCAGACCAAAACATACCTAGGATCCAGCATCATTTATTCAATTTTGTGTGTGTGTGTGTGTATTTATTTTTAATTTTTTAAATTTTAATATTTTTTTAAATTTAATTTTTTTAATTTTATTTTTTTACCCCATTAATTTCTTTTCTTACTTCAAAATGACAAAATGAAGGAATTCACCCCAAAAGAAAGAGCAGGAAGAAAGGACAGCCAGAGACTTAACCAACACAGATACAAGCAAAATGTCTGAACCAAGAATTTAGAATCACAAAAAGAATACTAGCTAAAGTTGAAAATAGATTAGAATCCCTTTCTGTGGAGATAAAAGAAGTAAAAGCTAGTCAGGATGAAATAAAAAATGTTGTATCTCAGCTGCCATCTCGAATGGATGCCATGGCGGCAAAGATGATTGAGGCAGAACAGAATCAGTAATATAGATGACAAATGTATGGAGAATAATGAAGCAGAAAAAAAGAGGGAGATTAAGGCAAAAGAGCACAATTTAAGAATTAGAGAAATCAGTGACTCATTAAAAAGGAACAACATCAGAATCACAGGAGTCCCAGGAGAGGAAGAGAGAGAAATACGGGTAGAAGGGTTATCTGAGCAAATCATAGCGAAAAACTTTCTTAACCTGGAGAAATACACAGACACCAAAACCCAGGAAGCACACAGGACCCCCATTAGATTCAACAAAAACCAACCATCAACAAGGCATATCATAGTCAAATTCACAAAATACTCAGGCAAGGAGAGAATCATGAAAGCAACAAGGGAAAAAAAAGTCCTTAACCAATAAGGGAAGACAGATCAGGTTTGCAGCAGACCTATCCACAGAAATTTGGCAGGCAAGAAATGAGTGGCAGGATATGTTCAGTGTGTTGAATCAGAAAAACATGCAGCCAAGAATTCTTTATCCAGCAAGTCTGTCATTCAAAATAGAAGGAAAGATAAAAAGTTTCCCAGACAAACAAAGGAGTTTGTCACCACTAAACCAGCCCTGCAAGAAATTTTAAGGGGGACTTTCCAAGGGGAGAAAAGATGACAAAAAACCAAAGAAACAAATTAAATAAAGACCAAAAGCAACAAAGACTAGAAAGGACCAGAGAACACCACTTTAGACCTAAAGACGCCTTCAGATTGAAAGTAAGGGGATGGAGAACCATCTATCATGCTAATGGTCAACAAAAGAAAGCCAGAGTAGCCATACTTATATCAGACAATCTAGACTTTAAAATAAAGACTGTATCAAAGATGAAGAAGGGCATTATATCATAATTAAGGGGTCTATCCACCAAGAAGACCTAACAATTGTAAACATTTATGTGCCAAATGATAAAGCACACAAATATATAAATCAATCAATCACAAACATAAAGAAATTCATTGATAGTAATACAATAAAAGTAGGAGACTTCAACACCCCACTCACAGCAATGGACAGATCATCTAAGCAAAAAATCAACAAGGAAACAACGGCTTGAATGACACACTGGACCAGATGGACTTAACAGATATGTATATTCAGAACATTTCATCATAAAGCAGCAGAATATACATTCTTCTCCAGAGCACATGGAACGTTCTCCAGAATAGACCACATACTGGGACACAAATCACCCCTCAACAAGTACAAAAAGATTGAGATCATACCGTGCATATTTTCAGACCACAATGCTATGAAACTCGAATCAACCACAAGAATAAAATTGTAAAGGTAACAAATAGTTGGAGACTAAAGAACATCCTACTAAAGAATGAATGGGCTAAACAAGAAGTTAAAGAGGAAAGTTCATGGAAGCCAATGATAATGATAACACCACAACCCAAAACCTCAGGGACACAGCAAAGATGGTCATAAGAGGGAAGTATATAGCAATCCAGGCCTTCATAAAGAAGGAAGAAAGATCTCAGATACACAACCTAACCTTATGCCTTAAGGAGCTGGAAAAAGATCAGCAAATAAACCCCCAAACCAGCAGAAGACAAGAAATAATAAAGATTAGAGCTATCGAAAAGGTAATGCTATCGAAACCAACCAACCAACAACCAAACAAACAAAAAAACCCAGTAGAACAGATCAATGAAACCAGAAGCTGGTTCTTTGAAAGAATTAACAAAATTGATAAACCACTAGCCAGTCTGATCAAAAAGAAAAAGGAAAGGACACAAATAAATAAAATCAACAATGAATGAGGAGAGATCACAACCAACACAGAAGAAATAAAAACAATAATAAGAGAATAGTATGGGCAAGTATATTCCAATAAAATGGGAAATCTGGAAGAAATGGACAAATTCCTAGAAACATATACACCACCAAAGCTGAAACAGGAAGAAATAGAAAATCTTAACAGACCCATAAACAGTAAAGAAATAGAATTAATAATCAAAAATCTGCCAAAAAAAGTCCAGGGCCAGATGGTTTTCCAGGGGAATTCTACCAAATATTTAAGGAAGAGTTAACACCTATTCTCTTGAAGCTGCTCCAAAAAAATAGAAATGGAAGGAAAACTTCCAAACTCTTTTCATGAAGCCAGCATTACCTTGATTCCAAAACCAGACCGAGACCCCACTAAAAAGGAGACCTATAGACCAATTTCCCTGATGAACATGGATGCAAAAATCCTCAACAAGATACTATCCAACCGGTTCCAACAATACATTAAAAAAATTATTCCATGACCAATTGGGATTTATACCTGTGATGCAGGGCTGGTTCAATATCCACAAAACAATCAATGTGATTCATGACGTCAATAAAAGAAAGGACAAGAACCACATGATTCCTCTCCAAATGCAGAGAAAGCATTTGACAAAATACAGCATCCTTTCTTGATAAAAACCCTCAAGAAGTAGGGATAGAAGGATCATATCTCAAGATCATAAAAGCCATATACAAAAGACCCAACACTAATATCATCCTCAATGGGGAAAAACTGAGAGCTTTACCCCTAAGGTCAGGAACAAGGCAGGGATGTCCACTCTCGCCACTGTTATTCAACATAGTATTGGAAGACAGCCTCTGCAATCAGACAACACAAAGAAATAAAAGACATGCAAATCACCCAGAAGGAGATCAAACTTTCACTCTTCGCAGGTGATATGATACTCTACATGGTAAACTCAAAAGATTCCACCAAAAAACTGCTAGAACGATTCATGAATTCAGCAAAGTTGCAGGATATAAAATCAATGCACAGAAATCGGTTGCATTCCTATACACCAACAATGAAGTAACAGAAAGAGAAATCAAGGAATTGATCCCATATACAATTGCACCAAAAACCATAAAATACCTCGGAATAAATCTAACCAAAGAGTGAAAAATCTGTACACTGAACACTATAGAAAGCTTATGAAAGAAATTGAAAAAAGACACAAAAAAATGGAAAAAGATTCCATGCTCCTGGATAGGAAGAACAAATATTGTTAAAATGTCAATACTACCCAAAGCAATCTACATATTCAATGTAATCCCTATCAAAATGACACCAACATTCTTCACAGAGCTAAAACAAATTATCCTAAAATTTGTGTGGAAGCAGAAAAGACCCCGAATAGCCAAAGCAATCTTGGAAAAGAAAACCAAAGCAGGAGGCATCACAATCCAGACTTCAAGCTATACTACAAAGCTGTAATCATCATGACAGTATGGTACTGGCATAAAAACAGACACTCAGATCAATGGAACAGAATAGAGAACCCAGAAATGGACCCACAAACATATGGCCAACTAATCTTTGACAAAGCAGGAAAGAATATCCAATGGAATAAAGACAGTCTCTTCAGCAAGTGGTGCTGGGAAAAATGGAGAGTGACATGCAGAAGAATGAACCTGGACCACTTTCTTACACCATACCCAAAAATAAACTCAAAATGGATGAAAGACCTCAATGTAATACAGGAAGCCATCAAAATCATCAAGGAGAAAGCAGGCAAAAATCTCTCTGATCTGGGCTGCAGCAACTTCTTACTCAACACATCTCTGGAGGCAAGGGAAACAAAGGCAAAAACGAACTACTGGGACCTCATCAAAATAAAAAGCTTCTGTACAGAGAAGGAAACAATCAGCAAAACCAAAAGGCAGCCAACAGAATGGGAGAAGATATTTGCAAATGACATACCAGATAAAGGGTTAGTATCCAAAATCTATAAAGAATTTATCAAACCTAACACCTGAAAAACCAAACAATCCAGTGAAGAAATGGGCAAAAGACATGAATAGACACTTCCCCAAAGAAGACATCCAGATGGCCAACCGACACATGAAAAAATGCTCAACATCACTCATCATCAGGGAAATACAAATCAAAACCACAATGAGATACCACCTTACACCTGTCAGAATGCCTCACATTAACAACTCAGTCAACAACAGATGTTGGTGAAGATACAGAGACAGAGGATCTCTTTTGCATTGTTGGTGGGAATGCAAGCTGGTGCAGCCACTCTGGAAAACAGTATGGAGTTTCCTCAAAAAACTAAAAATAGAACTACCCTACAACCCAGCAATTGCACTACTAGGTATTTATCCAAGGGATACAGGTATGCTGTTTCGAAAGGACACATGTACCCCAATGTTTATAGCAGCACTATCAACAATAGCCAAAGTATGGAAAAAGCCCAAATGTTCCTCGACGGATGAATGGATAAAGAAGATGGTAGATGTGGGCGTATATATATATATATATATATATATATATATATACACACAATGGAAATGGAGTCTTATTCGTCAATCAAAAAGAATGAAATATTGCCATTTGCAACTACATAGATGGAACTGGAGGTTATTATGCTAAGCAAAATTAGTCAGTCAGAGAAAGACAAATATCATATGACTTCACTCATATGAAGATTTTAAGACACAGAACAGATGAACATAAGGAAGGGAAGCAAAAATAATATAAAAACAGGGAGGGGGACAAAACATAAGAGACTCTTAAATATGGAGAACAAACAGAGGGTTACTGGAGGGGTTGTGGGAGGGGGGATGGGCTAAATGGGTAAGGGGCATTAAGAAATCTACTCCTGAAATCATTGTTGCACTATATGCTACCTAATTTGGATGTAAATTTAAAAAAATAAAATTAAAATAAAAAAATATAGGGGAGGCAATTCTTTCACAGGGTCAAAGGGTTCTTTCTCCTTTCTTTATTCATGAAGAGAAAGAGAGAAAAGGAATAAGCCTCCTTACCCATACATAAGTTAGTGTCCATTTTTAATATATGGTTCAGTAATGGCAAGATAGCACTCAGGCCCTGTCTTGCTGGAATTATATTCAACGTATTTCCTACTATAAATTTCTTGCTGCTTCTTTCAGAAAGTTAAAGCCTTACACTAGTGGTTGTCTGTATATTCATGGATCTAACTCTGTATTTCAAAACTCTTAAGCTTTCCCTAAATGCACATGTTCCCAAAACAATTCCTGAAGGTGATGATTAATTTAGGAAAGGACAACAAAGAGGTTTGGGAAATACTTGTTCTTTGAAGTAATGTAATGCTAAGACAACTGTGTAAGACAGCATATGATCTTTACTTGTAGCTGGGGGGGGGGGGTTGCACAATGAGTAAAAGACATTGCGATCTGTATATATATTGATTATGAGTGAAAAAGAAATATCCAGATTCTTTGCTAGTATTCAATAATAGATAAGTACATCTAAGTGCAGGATTCATTAGTGTACTTAGAAATTAAAACTATGTTATAATTTCCTTGAGGTTCATAATGTATAGAGACTTCTGAAATTCATTTACTCTTTATTTCTTTTTTCTTTCTTTCGAAGCATTGAAATAAATTCTTGCAGAAGCTTTCTTTTGTTACATCTTTCAGATAAAGTTAGGCTTTAAAAGTCTCTTGAAAAAAGACACTCATAGAAGTAGAAAAGTAGAATGGTGGTTATCAGGACTGGTGGAATGAAGGAAATGGAGAGATATTGGTCAAAGTGTACAAAGTTGCAATTATGTAGAATGGATAAGTCTAGAGATCTAATGTGAAGGCATGGTAACTATGCTTAAGTATTCCTGTTTTGAACACTAGATAATGTAGAGAGTGGGTTTCAGGTATACTCATCACATACAATAAGTGGTAACTATGTGAAGAGATAATATTAGGTTAACTAGCCTGATGTGGTAATTGTTTTCACTATGTGTCTGTATAACAAGTCATCATGTTGTACACTTTCGATACATAAATTTTTATTATAATAGATAAGGATATAAAAACACATATAAAACTTTTTAAATAAAACTCTGTTGAGAATTGACTGGCTAAAATTGACTCGGAGTCTACACCAGCAACTAAAATTTTCCTTTGTTCTAAGTTAAATGTAGAACTCCTAATTTCACATATTAATTACAAAAGGGTAGTATTTGGAAATAATTGTTTCTAAAACCCCTTTCTTTGCTTTTCTAAGATTTTGGTGACAGCTGAAAACACAGGTCCTGTTGGGGCACTCTCTCTTCTGTGAATAGTTAGCTTTCAGACATAGCTAGCCATGGCACCTCTCTTTTTGTTGATTTCCTCAGGTCTGGATTCAAAAGATCAATGGCATGGCTAATTCTTGGCTAAAAGGCAGTCATTACAAAGTAGTTTTAGATTTACAGAAAAATTTCAAAGATCGTAGATACAATACCCATTTACCCTCCACTCAGCTTCCCTTAGTGGGGATGATTATACACAACCAGGGCACATTTGTCAAAACTAAAAAATCATCATTGGTACAATACTATTAACTAAACTACAGATTTTATTTGAATGATGCCAGTTTTCCTCTAATGTCCTTTTTTCTGTCCTAGGATCTTATCCAAGGCATCATGTTCCCTTTATTCACTTTATCTCCTTAGTCTCCTGTGATCTGTGACAGTTTCTGTTTTTTCTTGTTTTCTTGTAATTTTGAGAGTTTCAAAGAGTGCTGGTTAAGTAGTTTGCAGGGTGTGTCCGTATTTGGGTTTGTCTCATGTTTTCTCAAGTATTAATTTTGTTGCTCAAATTGTCCTAGTTTTGGCAATTTGCACCTCTTTTGGGTTGGCTCCTGTGTTCTTCTGACATGCTTCTTCTATATTTTGTTGTTTGTTGTTGTTGTGTTGTTGTTGTTGTTGTGTTGTTGTTTTGAGGAAAATCCTTCCTTACTTCCTGGCAAAATGAATGCTCCAAGTTCATCTTTCATTTACCATGCCCCAGCCTTTGATATGGTATTTTTCCAAGAAGCTCTGGTTCTTTTTGTTGGATAATATTATTTATAAAACAAGATATATGATTAAAGATCTGTTTAAAATAAACATTTTACAACATGTTTCACCACAGTTACACTACGTCAGACATTCACTTTGATCTCCCTAGGGATCACTGTTTTTGCAGTGAAACAAATAATACAGATGAGAGTCAAGTTTGAATTGACTCTACCCTTAGACACAGTGGAATTGGACTTCAGACTCAATTGTGGTTTCTTACTGGAGTAAAGATCATGAAAATCCAGCAGTAGTATTCAGAACTAACATCTGCAATGTGATTGTTGTTCATCTCCAAAGCCTTATGCAGGTTTCACCCAAAGAGGAGAAATTTTTAATCATACAAAATGTTATGTTCTTTTTTTTTTTTTAAGTTTGTTTATTTATTTTGGAAGAAAGAGAGAGAGTGCAGGGGAGGGGCAGAAAGACAGGCAGAAAGAGAATCTCAAGCAGGCTCCACACTGTCAACACAAAGCCCGATATGGGGTTCAAATCCACAAATCATGAAATCATGAGATCATGACCTGAGCCAAAATCAAGAGTCAGATGTTTTTTTTTAAAAAAAATTTTTTTTTCAACGTTTATTTTTTTTGGGACAGAGAGAGACAGAGCATGAACGGGGGAGGGGCAGAGAGAGAGGGAGACACAGAATCGGAAACAGGCTCCAGGCTCCGAGCCATCAGCCCAGAGCCTGACGCGGGGCTCGAACTCACGGACCGCGAGATCGTGACCTGGCTGAAGTCGGACGCTTAACCGACTGCGCCACCCAGGCGCCCCAAGAGTCAGATGTTTAACCAACTGAGCCATCCAGGTATCCCCCCACAAGCTACCTTTATAAATACTTTGCCTGATGGTAAAAATGTCATTCTTGTTGGAGATAGAATTGCTACATTTTATGACTTGGTATAATTTTTTTTTTCACTGTTTTTGTTAACTTGGGTGCTCCCCTTCTATTCTTTCAAACACTTAACTTTTGAATGTGAAATAAGGCTTTACCCATCATGTTGATTCTACCCTCCATCTAAGCATTACGTCAAATATTTGGTTTTATTGCTTCATGTGATTGCTTATTTGAACAAATCATTTACTAAGGCTTTAGAGGCACAAATAACTAAAACTCAGATATGTCTTATCCATTCAGTTTTATAAGAAATGATTAATGGTGATCAAAATAGCTCAGGAATAAATTACTGTTTCAGTGGTTCTTCATCTTTTTTGGATCACAGGATCCTTTGAGAATTAAAACCACAGATGATCTTTGAAGAAAAATGTATAATTCTGCATATGTAACTTTTGGATCATTGGACTCCCAACTTCAGCATAATGGGATCCTACATACTATTTAATTATAAATCCTTATTATTCCCCCTGCCCCACCCCCATTATTAAGCATTCTCTTGAGGTCTTGTCTTCTCTTTGCTTAGTTTAGGTAGTTGAACAATGTCAGGAACAGATGTTTCTGTTGTATCCCAGTTGCTGGGATGTAAAAATCACATAGTCTGGTGTAGGGTTGGGAGGGAACACTCTTTCTCAATAATGTAACTATTTTCTTTTGGAATTCATTGTGAAAGCTTTTCTGCTTGAGTGTCCAGTTCTTTTTCAATTTTCTATGGTTTGGATTATTGTGTGAAGCAAGAATAAAATTCATTAACAGGAACTCTGGGAAGGAAAAAGTTTAAGACTCAGTTGTTCAAAGATCTGACAAACTAGGAGTTTCATTTGTTTGTTTTAATTAGACCTAGCTTTAAATTTTCTTTTTAATTCTAAACCCAAAACAAATATTGTAGAATTTAGATCCTCATAGTTCTTGACACAGTTAGTTGAACTTTAAGAAGAAAATGCATCTTTACTAGGGGTGGAGAATCTTCTTGGTTGCAAAGATTATACGTAGGCACCACTAAATACAGAACTGGATACAATCTTTCTACTAGATACAATACTTCTACAATCTTTGCTGAAGTGAACAAATGCTTAACTTGCAGAGACAGAAAAATATTTATTCCTTTCCACTTAATTAAAAAAATATTATTAAACTAGAAAAAATAATAAAATAAAATAAATAAAATAAACATGTTATTTAAAAACAGTTTTAGATATAAAAAATTGTGAAGATAGTAAGAGCTCTCAGATACCCCGTGTTACTAACATCTTATATTGAGGAGGTATGTTTGTTACAATCAATGAATACATACTGATACATCATTAATAACTAAAACTTACACTTAACTCAGATTTTCTGAGTTTTTACCTAATGTCTTTTTCTGTTACAAAATTCTGTCTGGGATATCATGTCACAGTCAGCATCGTCTTCTTAGGCTTCTACTTAGGCTGTGACAATTCCTCAGACTTTCCTTATCTGCAACTACCTTGACAGACATGAGGAGTAGTGGTCAGATCTTTTGTAGAATGTCTTTAATTAAGATTTTTCTGGTGTTTCTCATGATTACACAGGGAAATTGTGATTTGGAGAGGAAGGTCACTGAGGTAGAGTAGCACTCTCATCACATTATATCAAAGGTGCATACTCTCAATATGATTTATCATTATAAATATTGACCTTGATCACCTGATTGAAGTAGTATTTGTCAGGTTTCTCCACTGTATAAAGTTACTCTTTCTATGTTTCTTTCCATTCTGCACACTTCAAAGATAGTCACTGTGCACAAGTCCATACTTAAGAGTAAGGAGTTATGCTCCCTCTTTGAGGGCAGATTATCTACTCAGAATTTTTCTGCTAGAGAGATTGTTCTTCACCATTTATTTATTTATTTAAGCAGTAATATCAGTACGGACTCATGGATACTTACTTCATGTTATATTTATATCTATACCCTAGTGATATCTAGATCTACTTTATTTTCTTGCTCAAATGTTTTGATTTTGCAATAAGATACCTAGGAGTGAACCTAACCAAAGAGGTGAATACCTGTACTCTGAAAACTACTGATGAAAGAAAATGAAGATGACACAAAGAAATGGAAAGACAGCCCATGCTCATGGACTGGAAGAACAAATATTGTTAAAATGTCTATACTGCCAAAAGCAATCTACACGTTTAATGCAAGCCCTATCAAATACCAATAGCATTTTTTCACGGAGCTAGAACAAACAATCCTAAAATTTGTATGGAGCCACAAAAGACCCCAAAAGGCCAAAGTAATATTGAAAAAGAAAACCAAAACTGGAGGCATCACAATTCTGGACGTCAAGTCATGTTAAAAACTACAGGGATCAAAACAGTATGGTACTGTTACAAAAATAGACACAGAGATCAATGGAACAGAAGAGAAAACCCAGAAATGAACTCATAATTAAATGTTCAGTTAATCTTTGACAAAGCAGGAAAGACTATCCAATGGGAAAAAGAATGTCTCTTCTCCAGTACATGGTGTTGGGAAACTGGACAGCAACATGCAAAAGAATGAAACTGGAATACTTTATTACACCACATGCTAAAATAAACTCAAAATGGTTTAAATACCTAAATGTGAGACAGGAAACCATAAAAATACTAGAGGAGAACACAGGCAGTAACCTCTTTGACATCTGCCATATAACTTCTTTCTAGATATGTCTCCTGAGGCAAGGGAAACAAAAACAAAAATAAACTATTGGGACTTCATCAAAATAAAAAGCTTCTGCACAGTGAAGGGAACAATCAACAAAACTAAAAGGCAACCTTAGGAATGGGATAAGATACTTGCAAATGACACATTTGATAAAGGGTTAGTATCCAAAATATATAAAGAAAAATGGGCAGAAGTCATGAATAGACATTTTTCCAAAGGGTTAGTATCCAAAATATATAAAGAAAAAATGAGCAGAAGTCATGAATAGACATTTTCCAAAGAAGACATAGATGGCTAATGGACATGCGAAAATATGCTCAACATCACTCATCATCAAGGAAATACAAATCAAAACTATAATGAGATATCACTTCACACCTCTCAGAATGGCTAAAATCAACAACACAAGAAACAACAGGTGTTAGTGAGGATATGGAGAAAGAGGAACCCTCTTGCACTATTGGTGGGAATGCACACAGGTGCAGCCACTCTGGAAAACAGAATGGAGCATCCTCAAAAAGTTAAATATAGAACTACCCAATGATTCAGAAATTGCAATGCTAGGTATTTACCAAAGGATACAAAAGTACTAATTCAAAGTGATTCATGCACCCCGATGTTTATAGCAGCATTATCTACAATAGCCAAATTATGGAAACAGCCCAAGTGTCCATCAACTGATGAATGGATAAAAAAGAAAAGAAAATGTGGTACACACACAACTGAATATTATTCCACCATAAAAAAGAATGAAATCTTGCTGTTTGCAACAACATGAATAGAGCTAGAGAGTATTATACTAAGTGAAATAAGTCAGAGAAAGAGAAAAACCATATAATTTCACTCATATATGGAATTTAAGAAAAGAAAACAATATACAAGAGAAAAAAAAGAGAGTGGGAGGCAAACCAAGAAACAGACTCTTAACTACAGAGAATAAACTGATGGTTACCAGTGGGGAGGTGGGTGGTGAGATGGGTAAAATAGATGAAGGGGATTAAGGAGTACACTTGTGATGAGCACCAGGTGTTGTACAGAATTGTTAAATCACTATGTTGTACACCTGAAACTAATATTACACTGTAATATTAAGTAAAAACTTTAAATAAAGTAAAATAAAAAATTGTCTTGATTTTGGACAAGAAAAAAAAATTGGCCATTTCAATGAATGATGTCATACAGATGAATGATGACATTCAGAGTTTTAAAATAAGTCCCTTGGAATGAATTATTCTCAGTGATAATTAGCCACTATTGATTCTGTCTTGCCATAAGTCAGGCACTGTAGAAGATACTTTAAACATATTTTTAATCCTGAAAACACTAGAAGGGCCCAGTTTACTCATCTCTAATATTTCATGTTCATGTATAGACAGGTTCACCCTGCTACGTGAGACATGTTTCAAAACATGTCTCAAAACACTAGGTTTTATAGATTTCTTTATATGAAACCAAACTGATATCTGGGAATTTCACATAATTCTTTTCAGTAATATCTCAGGTTTTTAGTTTGAAGTTAATAAACTAAAAGTTTATGTAAGTTATCATGCCATGATTATCTATATCAAATATAAGCATTTTCAAATTAAATATAATAGAAATAAAAATTAATTTTAACTGTAGAAAAACGTGAAATAGTGTAACAATTCACTAGCCCAATCTGTAGGAACATCCTCCACAACAAAGAATTTTTCCTGATCATGCATATCTTTCAAATATCTTGTTAGACTTTAACATAAATGAAAAATGTATTTTTGATTACATGAGCTAGAATCTTTCTTTTTGATGAAAACAGAATACTTGGGATGCCTGGGTGGCTTAGTCAGTTAAGTGTCTGACTCTTAGTTTCAGCTCAGGTCATGATCTCACAGATTCATGGGTTCAAGCCCTGCATCAGGCTCTGTGTTGTGAGTGCAGAGCCTTCTTGAGATTCTCTCCCTCTCTCTGCCTCTCCC
The DNA here is from genome assembly GCF_007474595.2 of Lynx canadensis. NCBI lineage: Eukaryota > Metazoa > Chordata > Mammalia > Carnivora > Felidae > Lynx > Lynx canadensis. Next base: position 58,951,403 of record NC_044320.2, on the reverse strand, counting down.
CCTGCTCGCACCGTCTGTGTCTCCCTCAAAATAAATAAATAAACTTTAAAAAAAGAATATTTTTGTTTGGTTTTACTAAACTCTGAGTTTTCTGGGGATGCAACTACTATGTCAAATGGGGGAGGGCTTTGTTCAGAATTTAAGGAAGACTTGTTTACCTTTTTACATGTTTTTATGTGAATTGATAGCTTGTTCCTTTTTATTGCTGGTAAGTATTCCACAGAATCTGATTTTAACTTATGTAATGATTAAAAAATAAATATGGCATTTTCATTATAACAACTATCAGAAATAGGAGGAAAATAATTTATAATAAAACTATGCATTTGTATTGTTAAAATCCTAGCTGACTGCACTGGGAGACAAAATGATGACTGTTGAACATATTTATAATAAAACACTTGGAATGAAGAGAATAAAGACAACCAGAAGAAAGAGGAAAGTGTTAGCAGAAATAATAACAAACCAGAGTAAATTTGTGTGTAATAAGAAAAAGGTGAAAATAACCATAATTGAAGTAAGTATATTATGCCAAAAAATTACTGACTGTTGAAGGGAAGAAATAAGGGAAGTATTTACAAATAAACTGGACTTTATTTTAAATGTAGCATCTAACTGATGTCATGTTATGGGACAGGCTTTTGATAAATAGAATAGAAAATGTTTCTCCCATTTAAAACCACATCATATATCTAGGCAACCACCATCCAGTCTCTATTTCTTAAAAGTAACCTAAACACTATCCTTCAATATTTTATAGGAAGTAGCCCCTAGATTGGAACAACGATAAAATAATGAAGATTCTATACCAAAGTGATATTTCAACCCCCTGTGGACCATATAAGATAACATTTGAAAAGGGTAAACAACACGTGAAAGGTACAGCACAGGGAATATAGTCAATGGTATGGGTAGCCACACTTGTGGGGGAGCACAGCAGAACATGTAGACTTGTTCCATCACTATGTAATTTTTATTTCTTCTTGTCCCTCTCTCTCTCTCCTCCCTTTCTCTCCCTCTCTTTCTTTTCTTAAGAAACAAAGCCACAAACAGTGGTACATTCTTAACCCAAGCTTAAAAGACAAATTAATATGTAGATGTAGTAAATGTAGCTGATTGAAGAAATTGTTATTGTGGCACCTGGAAGGAGAGACATGTTTTATTTACAAAAATACTCTGAGAATCCACTTTGAATAAGAACATTCATGGTTGTCTAGTATCCTAGCCAATGACCACACCGGACCCAGGAACATCTTCCCCACCCCAAACAAACCATGAAACTAAATAATTCCCCAAACCCAAAACCCTAACACGTTTCAAGAATGGTCCTCTAGAGGGCACCCGCCTTCTCACTGCTTTAGAACAAGGTTGGGGAAGACAGGAGTTTTCCAAAATGAGACATCACTGCTATTAGAAGTTCTTCATTCTCCCGACAATCACTTTGATCATCTTTATTTTTCCCATGGTCTTCTGCTATGTTGCATGGCTTTCACTTATTGCTCTCCCGCTCCCCAACTATTACACAGCACACAGCACACTTCTAATCTGGTGCTACTTTGCAAACTATATCCACAGGGCTACAGCTTTCCCTAGTCCAAAGGTCCCTCTGAAGATATTTCCCTGAGTGACTCTTCCTTCTTGATAACAAATGGTAAAGCAAAAGAATTTCTCTTTTCTACTACATTACATGTCTATTAGACTTTTTACTCACTAGTAAAAATAAATAAAAGTCTCCATCATTTACAGCTGCGATTCTCTAAAAAAAAATTTACAAATTCCAAATCAGTGATTTACAAATTGACTTTAGACACAATCCATTCACAAATGAATGACTCTCAGATATAACCAAGAATCAAACAAGACAGAGGAAGAAAAGAATAACAAAGCTCATTTTCATCATTTATTCCAAAGTGGTTTATTCCTTTGGTTGTAACATGTTCTGTCACATTACCCCATTCCCTAAATCTGCCCTACTAAGCAAGAGGCAAAATCAAATAAATAAATCCTTAGGGGAAAGTGAATGTTGATAACATGCTCTTTTGGACCTCTTTATAAAGGAGCAGAAAAACATATTTTTGTTTCAGTGGGTTCCTCTCTCATCTACCCCACTACAATATAGTGTTTACCAGGCCTCTCCAATTTCAATCTGAATCATATTAATATGCATGATATACTCCATTTCTACCTCAGCAGCATACTTCACTCAATCACTTTATTGATTGATTCATTGAGACAGCATGAGCAGGGGAGGGGCAGAGAGAGGGAGAGAGAGAATCCCAAGCAGGCTCTGTGCAACGCAGAGCCTGATGGATGGCTCTAGCCCATGAACCATGAGATCATGACCTGAGCCAAAATCAGGAGTCGGATGCTTAACTGACTGAGCCACCCAGGCACCCTCAAGTGTTTTTAGGATAAAAAATTTTCACTGCTTACAAAGGTCAAGAAAATTAACGTTAGCCCTCAGAAATCCTATTTTAAATATACCTTCTGAAGGCTCAGTGTGGGGTCTCTATCACTCAGTTGCAATTTATTTTAAATAATGTACAGTAACATTTATTTCTTTGAACGATTGAAACCACTGCAAACCAAGAGCCACACATTTAATATTTTGTTTGAAATATCTTGCTTTACCAGAAGAGGGAGCAACTTCTCTAGTCTCTGCTTGATCTGTCTCCTTCTCTATAATTGTATCAGCATAAAACATTTGAAAGCTAGCTACAGTTTTACGTGATCCTGTTTTGTCACTTAAATGTTAATCTGTATTTAAATAAAAGGTAAGAAAAGTTAGAGTTTCTAAATTGTATTAAGAAACTGCAATAAATTTTGAGGAACAAATCATTTTGTAATTACCTTCCTTTTCTGAAGAAATTAAATGAGCTATTGGCACAGTTAGGATGTAATCACAGAGAAACAGAATGCCAAAAGATAGTTTAATGACCTCGAGGTAGTTATTGCTATTCATCTTTCTTCCATTACACTGATGTCATTTTTACTATTTAGCCATTAGCAGATTAAGTGGTGTAAGATAATGCTTTTGATCTTTTACTTCTTGTTTTTATAATATCTTAATAAACATAATATGTGGAAATGGATTAATGGCCAATCTAAAATTATTTCAGACTAACCACTTGAAGGTTGGAGGAAAGGGATAATATCAGATATAAATTTTCATTTGTTTTCACTTTTTAAAAAATGTTTATTTTTGAGACAGAGAGAGAGCATGAGCAGGGTAGGGGCAGAGAGAGAGGGAGCCAGAAAATCTGAGCTGGGCTCTGCACTGAAAGCAGTGAGCAGACGCTGGGCTCAACCTATGAACCACAAGATCATGACCTGAGCCGAAGTCACACGCCTAACCGACTCAGCCGCCCAAGAGCCCCTCCACTTTTTATTACCAATTATAATATAGAACACATTATCTTAGATGATCTTGTCCAAAAATGTGTCAAAATTATTTTTCAATTTATATGATAAGGAAAATATTTATTTCAGCCTGGTTTGCCTTGTGCCTAAACTGTTGTTCATGATAGATAAAATGCTTTTGAGATGGTTACATATCTCTGTATATGTTCTTTAAATAACAAATCACCTGAATGTATTAACAATTAGAATTATGGTAATATATGAAATATAGAATCATGAACATACAGGTGTAATATAAAATGCACCTGTTATATTTAAATACAGAACTGATTTTTTCAGAGGCTACATTCAGGGAAGGTAAATTTTGGTGACTCTTTATGGTAGACATGCTATGAACCTGAGGCCTGTGAGTCAGAAGAATTAATATGCCCTTCATAGCTGGTTACCTTACTTTACTGCCAACAAGAACCAAGAGCCTTGCCATATTCTTGAATCTGTTCTTCACTGTCTCTCTTGAGCAAAAAGGCACTTCTCAACTCATTCGGCTTTGGGAGAGAGCCTTGGGAAGAGTGGATGCAATCCAAGGGTGTTACTGGAATTAGGGCTTCACAGGGCCAAGGTTAGCGTGAGCATGGTTGCAGTTTGGTTTTAGGGTTTTCTTTCAATCTTTCTTTTTCTTTCTTTCTTTCTTCTTTCTTTTCTTTCTTTCTTCTTTCTTTCTTTTCTTTCTTCTTTCTTTCTTTTCTTTCTTCTTTCTTTCTTTTCTTTCTTCTTCTTCTTTCTTTCTTCTCTTCTTCGCTCTTCTTCTCTTCTTCTTCTTCTTCTTTCTTCTTCTTCTTCTCTTTCTCCTTCTCCTTCTTTTTTTTTTTTTTTTTTTTTTAAGTTGCCTTGTGAAGCTGTCCCCGGTTGAACCTCCGGTTCCCTCTTCCTCATGGCCTAGATGGAAAGGCAAAAGAGAGTTGCCTTTCATATCGAGCTCTATTTTCCTTTATGCCAAATGTGCCTGCTGGTTATAACAACATGTATGTTATGTCACTCAACTGTGGTAACCTAGGTGGACAGTGACTCTGTAAACTACCAAGGTCCCGTGTAGCACATGGAAGGAAACATTAATGGTGATCCAATAGGCAATCGAATTCACATGTGTTACATTCATATCTCTCCTTCAGTGTATACAGTGTGGTAACACAGAGTCTTATTATGCCAGTCAGACCTTCCTAGCTAGTGTGTGGAAGCATCCTTCCATCCATTATCATGGAGTAATCAAATTCTCTCCCAAGATAACAAAAGCCATTTCTGTCAGGCTAAGTTATTTTAAACATCAATGAAATGGGATTTTGATGTTAATTTCTTTACCAGTGGGAGAGCATGAGCTTTGGCAGGAAGATGGTGTTCTTTTCTACAATTTCCACTGGAGAGGAGACTTGGAAGTTCTGGCCAGTTTTCAGGGAGGATTTACAACTAAGATTACTGCACTGCCAATAGGAACTAACAGGACAGGGAGGGCTGTGCCTCCTTCTCCTAACCCTTTGTTACCAACTTAGTGACTGCTCTCCCTTGGTGTATCTTGGTATGCAGAGGACAAACTGAATACAGACGGATTAACTGAAGCTGATGAAGATCAAGCTTCAGAGTCCGTCCCCGTTCCCTGCAGGGGCCGACGCAGACTCTCAAGAAAGGCAATGGTAATATGTTCCCATGGTATTATGTTTTTGTACAATTTGCAAAATATTGTATTTTGATCACAGCTTGTTTAGAACTCTCCTTCATCACACATTTTCTCATGTGGGGTGATGTTAAAGTGTTCCCAGGGATTGTTGGGAAAATAGGAGTTGAGTCGGGCAGTTATCCATCTAGTTTAGAATAGGCAGAATATATTCATGTGGTCCACAGTCTCTTCTAGATACAGCTAAGTTATTACCAGCTGTCTGCAGTAGAAATGGCTTCTTTGTGGGGCGTCTGGGTAGCTCAGTTGGTTAAGCGTCAGACTTCGGCTCAGGCCATGATCTTGTGGTTCACGAGTCTGAGCCCTGCGACAGGCTCTGTGCTGACAGCTCCGAGCCTGGAGCCTGCTTTGGATTCTATGTCTCCCTCTCTCTCTGCCCCATCTCCACTCATGCTCTGTCTCTCTCTCTCTCTCTCAAAAATAAATAAACATTTAAAAAAAGGCTTCTTTGATCAACCATGCTGGAAGAAAGACTAAATTTCTATTATCTCTTTAGAAAATATTACAAGACATGAAACTAATGTAATATTGTATATCAGCTATATCTTAATGAGAAAAGAAAATATTACAGGACTGTTGTCATATGAAGAGGCAATCAAAGACTATGCATCCAAAGACTAAAAGATTATACGTTATAGAAGAATTTCATGTGGTAACTGATAAGTATATTATATTCCTTTTCTAATTTTGTGATATTAGTGTGGTTTGTTGGCTTTTTTACATTTGCATTTTGCTGTGAATTCTAATTTGTATGTATGGAAGAAAGCAAATAAGTGTATGGTATGCATATCTTCCTAGTCCTGCTTTTTCCTCTGTCTCTGGGAGTCAAATGGGATCCCAACAAGACAACCTCAGTGTGCTTCTACTTCCTTTCCACTTGAATGACTTTTAGCAACAAGCCTATATATATATCTGCCTGGGACCCTTTACTCCTTTGTATGAGAGCTGCCAGTTCTAGGTGACCTCTAGGTTCCTATGGGGATGAGTCAACATCACAATCAGCAACTATTTATTGAACGCTTACTATGTGCAAGCACTGTGCCAGGCAATGGAAATTGGGGGTTGCTAAGTCGTAATCAGAAGACATTGTTTCATTTCCTAAAGGAAATTGTCCCTTGCTTTGCATTGATAAAGTACATTATATTTAGCATCACATTTGGCCCTTACAACTCCTTGCAGTGGGTGTTACTGGATATTCTTTACAAATGAGTAAAACTAAGTCTCAGAGCGCCTCCAACAGCTTATGTGACTTTTCCGAATTCATCCTGCTCCTAGATGTCAGAGCTTGGACTGGACCTCCTATCTGGACTCCACACCACAGTCTTGCCTCTGTAATACAGATGCTGCCTACCAGTGTGTCCCCTGGCTCAGTGGTAGTCATAGCTGGTAGAATGCCTTGCCAGACATTTTTTTTTTTTGCATATCAAATTTGGGTTCTAATTATGCCTTAATCAGTTCTAGCTTTGAGCAGGTCAATTAACATCTCCCAGTTTCAGGGTGCCTGGGTGGCTCAGTAAGTTGAGGATTTTATTCTTGATTTCTGTTCAGGTCACGATCCCAGAGTTGTGGGAACAAGCCCCACATCAGGCTCCGTGCTGAGCATGGAGTCAGCTTATGATTCTCTCTCTCTCTCTCTCTCTCTCTCTCTCTCTCTCTCTCCTCATCTGCTCCTCTCCCCTGTTCACTCTCTCTCTCAAATTAAAAAAAAAAAAAAAAACTAATGAAATGAAATAAAACATCTCCCAGTTTCTGTTTCATTGTAAATCATGGGGAATAATAATAATTACCTCAACATACTGTGAACATTTATAGAGATACTAAGTGCATGAGTTCTGGGATGAGACTGCCAAAGGACAGAGGTGAGGAGGCTGCAGAAGTCACACCACCTAACAACTACCCTCTCGGCTCAGATCTCCATCTCTGTTCCTCTCAGTCTCTGTCTGTCTCTTTCCACTTAAAAGCTAAAGACACATGAAGACTTACCTTCTTTGGAATTGTATTCCCTGATTTCATTCCTCCGTCATTATTCTAAAGACAATCTCTACCCTAAACTGTTGTATATCATTCCCATGCATGTTTTATAATTTTTTAAGTTTTTATTTTAATTCCAGTTAGTTAACATACAGAGTAATATTAGTTTCAGGTGTACAACATAGTGAATCAACACTTCCATACACCACCCAGTGCTCATCACTACAAGTGCACTCCTTAATCCCCGTCACCTATTAAACCTATCCCCCACCCACCTCTCCTCTGGTAACTATCAATTTGTTCTCTATAATTAAGAGTCTATTTCTTGATTTGTCTCTCTCTCTCTTATTTTTTTTTATTTTTTCTCTTTGCTTCTTTGTTTCTTAAATTCCACATATGAGTAAAATCATATGGTATTTGTCTTTCTCTGACTGACTTATTTCACTTAGCATAATACACTCTAGCTCCTTCCACATTGCTGCAAATGGCAAGATTTCATTTTTTATGGCTGAATAATATTGCATGTTTTATAATTTGCCCATATTTAAATTTTTATCAGTAGTGGTATGTGCTTAGCAGAGATTCTGGCATACAGTAAGTTTCAATAATGTTAGTATAAGATACCTTCTTTCTCTGTATCCTTGTCAAATATTGATATTGCTAACATGATTATTTAAAATAGTATTTATTATTTTAATTTGCATTTTCCTCATTACTAACGGACAATACATTTCATAAATTTATTAGCCGTTCAATTTTCTTCTATTCTTAGGTCATCTTCTCTGGTTGAGTCATTTATGTTTTTCTTAATAATTTTTGAGGTGTGGGACACCTAAATGGCTCAGCTGGTCATGGGATAGAGCCCTGCGATGGGCTCCACACTGAGCTTGGAGCCTGAATGGGATTGTCTCTTCTCCTCTTTCCCTGCCCCTCCCCCACTTGTGTTTTCTCTCTCTCTCTCTCTCTCTCTCTCTCTCTCTCGTTCGCTCAAAATAAACACTAAAAAATAAATTTTGCGGTTCTTTGTTTATTCTGTATGCAAATCTATCAGTTATATAAGCTACAATTGTCTTCTTTTAATCCCTTTTAAATCTTTTAATGGTTCTTTTATTATACGAAAGCCATTAATTTTTATTATAATTAAGTATGTCAAATTTTCCTTTGGATATTGTGATTTTTCTAACTTGTTTACGAAAGTCCTTACTCACCTAGTATTAAAAAGCTATTCTACCTATTTATCCTACACGTTTCAAGCCCCACCCCGCAAATGTCTTTAATAAAACTGACAATGTTTTTATTTGTGATGTGAGACAAGTACAGAATTTCATGTTTCCACAATTAAAGCAATTTTTCATAGGACCGTTTATTGAGTGATCCAGTCCCACTTTTTATTTAATGCCATACCTGTTATATACCAAGTTTCCAAATATGCCTTGGCTTATTTTGTTCTGACTTATTGGTTCAAATAGTTAACACCTCAACCAGTGGACATTTTTAATGACAGATAGAAATTACTTTATTAATAGAATGTAACTAACAAGAATCTCTGCAGCCAAACACATGGATAGCATTGGCTATTTTTCCTTCAGGTCATACTTAGAGATCTTTAGCAACCTCACTCCCATTGTGCAGAAATCATCATGGGATGCTATCTACAGAGTCCTTGCCAACTCAGTGTTCAATTCTCGACTTGCTGACCACTCTAGTGGGTGTTAAAATCCTTTGAAAAGACCATTACAGTAATCCAGCTGAGCTTTCAAATAAATAATCATGGTGTTCACTTATAGATTTAACCCCAGAAAAAAATATGAACGTGGAGAGATAGAATAGAAAATCTACTGGAAGTAGTTCCTTATTAAAACAAATTCCACCAAACTTTGCCAACCATGCTGCTCCATGTGGTAGTAAGCACTGTTTTTCCCAATATTTAATTTTTTAGTATGTGTCTTGAGCAGAAGAGAAGGTCTCATTTAAGTGACCTCCTTTGGACCATGACTGGAACTGTTTTGTTTTTTGTTTTTTTTTTTTTTAATTTTTTTTTCAACGTTTATTTATTTTTGGGACAGAGAGAGACAGAGCATGAACGGGGGAGGGGCAGAGAGAGAGGGAGACACAGAATCGGAAACTGGCTCCAGGCTCTGAGCCATCAGCCCAGACCCCGACGTGGGGCTCGAACTCACGGACCGCGAGATCGTGACCTGGCTGAAGTCGGACGCTTAACCGACTGCGCCACCCAGGCGCCCCATACTGGAACTGTTTTTTACCTTTCCCAAAAATTCAAATTTCCAAACTTGTCTGAATTTGTAGTTATAATCATTCCATTTCTTCAGGGTCTGTCCTTGGGAGAACTAGTGTGTATGTCGATGTACTTTATCCTGCTTTGAGATCAGGATTTAAAAAGAATATGACTTTGCTGTGGAAGGAATTGAAACACTCACACATTTATGGAATTTTCATCCCCATAAACTGGGCTCAGTAAAAAACAATTAGAATATCTCTGAAAACCTTCCACCTAGATAGAGTGGAACTCAATGGTTCCAGTTTTATAGTCAGATAATTACCCATTAAAGTAATCAAAAACTGCATTCCCCCAGTGACGTTTCCTTCACTTTCCTTTATACTATGAGCACCTGTGGCAAGTGAGGTGTGTCTGATCCTGATAGTAGCCAAAAGGACATCACTCTGTCAAGCTATGCCTGAGAACCTCATCTAATGCAGCCTGGAGGACCAATTCTCAAATTTTCTCCAAAGCATTGTAATAATTCCATTAGAAGTTCAATAAAGTGGAAGGTGCATTGACTAGAGTTCTAAACCAATCAACTTTTAGACAAAATAAAGTTGATTTGTATTTATAAATGTATTCTTCTATTTAGAAAAGTTATACCTTGACTATAAAAACTAAGGTTACATAAAATGTTTATGTGTACTGAGTCCTCTATTCTTTTCATTTTATTTGATTTTACTGGTTAAACTATGATTCTATCAGACTTCAGTCCAGAAACAAAGGTTATTTCTTATACTGGAAATCTAGAAATAGCTATGAACGAAAAAGAAAATAGTCTCAGTTAAGTTGGCAAAATAGGTGGAAATATTATCTCAGAATATGGAACCAATGTTGTTAGTTGTTGTTAGCAGGCATGATAGCTTTTGAGTTGGTAATATTGAATTAAATGCACATAAAAATGAAATTAATATCTTGAACACTTTTATATTTTGAGATGTTATCTCCAGTGGTTAAACCTGAAGATTAGATGAACTTTGGCTTTCACTACTTTCTCATAGTCATGAAAGATATCATTCTTATATTTGATAACAGACCAACTCAAACCAAATTGTGGCATCTTCCTAGAATAAAACTCTCTAAGACAGTGAAGTTTTAATTTTTAAAAATTAACAATGACTTGTAAATAATTTGGCACATGCACCCCAATGTTTATAGAGGCACTATCAACAACAGCCAAATTATGGAAAGAGCCCACATGTCCATCAACTGATGAATGGATTAAGATGTGATATATATATGGGTGCCTAGGTGGCTCAGTTGGTTAAGTGTGCAACTTTGGCTCAGGTCATGATCTCATGGTTCGTGGGTTCCAGCCCCATGCTGGGCTCAGCAGACAGCTCAGAGCCTAGAGTCTGCTTTAGATTCTGTGTCTCCCTCTCTCTCTCTGGCCCTGGCCCTCCCCATTGATGCTCGCACGCTCTCTCTCTCTCTCTCTCTCTGTCTCTCTCTCAAAAATAAAATTAAAACATTTTTAAAAAGATGTGGTACAATGGAATACTACGATGAAAAGGATTGAAATCTTGCCAGTTGCAACAACGTGGATGGAACTGGAGGGTCTTATGCTAAGCGAAATAGGTCAGGCAGAGAAAGACAGATATCATATGATTTCACTCATATGTGGAATTTTATAAACTTAACAGATGAACATAGGGGAAGGGAAGGAAAGAGTAAGATAAAAACAGAGGGAGGCAAACCATAAGAGACTATTAAATACAGAGAACAAACTGAGGGTTAATGGGGGGGCTGGGGAGTGGGTTAAATGGGTGATGGGCATTAAGGAGGGCACTTTTCCAGATGAGCACGGGGTATCATATATAAGAGATAAATCACTGGATTCTACTGAAGCCAACACTACACTGTATGTTACTGTACTTGAGAATAAATAAATAAATAAATAAATAAATAAATAAATAAAATCTTTTAAGAAAAAAAATAAAATAGCCAATTATTTTACCAGCAATAATAATAATGATAATAATAATAATTTAGCTTAGTAAATGCATATGCCTAAACAATTAGTGAATGGTTATCTTTCTTACTTGAGGTTACTTGTCAATAAACATGAATAAAGAAAATTCTTTTTAACATGCTTTTTTAGATATCATTATGTCTATAATAATTTGAAGTTGTTCATTTTTATTACCACTCAAAGGTATTTGCCATGTTATTATAAAACAGATGAGAAGGTAAAACTTAATGAATAAAATACATTTCCAGAGGTTTGTGGAAGCTCTCTGCAGGCATTTTCATGGTGTTGATTGCCAATGGAAAGCAACCAAAGTCATGTAGACTTAAGAATCAGTAAGTCATAATTACTGAGCATTCATGAAATGCCAAGACAGAGCTACTTCTGTTTAAGGATATTATATTCTCCCTTAGATGGCCACAGTAGTAAGGGACGCCAGGATCATGCCACAAACTGAAGATCAATAGCAAGGTATTATTTACCAAATTAAATAGCTTTTAAAAAACAGAAATCATTCTTAGTTAAATCCCTGTTTAAATTATAAACATGTCAATATTAAAATGAAAATAGAATGACACAAACATGAGTTGTCTTTCAAAAAAGATAGGAAAAGGGAAAAGCAGATAGAATAGTAAAACGGGGCAGAAACAGTGAAAGAGTGGACTGTATAACTTGGAATTAATTTACTTTGTGTTTGCATTCTTTTAATTCTATTCCTATCCCTTGGTCTAACAAAGCAAGCCAAGGGCAGACTTTAAACAAATTCTGAGAAGCCAGAAGTGGAACAGAAAACCTGGTTTGATAAAGTGAAGGCAATTTGTTCAACATGTGGGAGAAGTGTTTCATCTTGTTAATAGACGGTCTGTGAGCCGAATCGTTACTAACAGATAAGCTATTAATTTAAAATAGAAATTGAATTTGTCTTATGGGATTTGCAGAAGTAATGGCTTTTCTTACATATTCCTTTCCAGATGTTCTTTTTATGACTACAGGCAATCTTAATTTTCAGATATTCCAAATGTATAATTAAAGCTACAGTTTCACCTCCAATTTAAAGTATTAAATCTTGAGTAAACTTGGCTAGACTGCTGCTTTGGCAAAGCGAGAAACGTGTCTTGAATTCTTCTGATTCCTCCTTCAGTCGTCCTGTCTGCCATGTGGATAACAGCCATTCTTCACATCTCAACACACACACACCTACCTCTTCCTGCTTGGCACCAGCGTGAACATAACTTTCAGAACATAACTTCCTTTATATAACATTGTTGAGGGCAGAGAGCCTTTGTACTTCATTTTCCCTTTTCCAACATCAAGAAATATGTCTTGCCTTGGATTTGAGCCTAAACATTTCCTGTTGTTCATTTCTTCAGTCAATTGAATACACTTCTTTGCACCATCACACTCTTCTAAACTCAAGAATCCTGCTCAGGATTGAACCAGTCTCTCAAGGTTTCTTTTTTTATAGTGTAGAAAAATATGGTATTTAAAAAATCTGACACTATTCTCTCTTAAAATATAACATTATCTGAGGTGCCTGGGTGGTTCAGTGTATTGAGCATCCAACTTGGGCTCAGGTCGTGATCTCACAATCGAGCCCACATCGAGCTTTCTGCTGTCAGAGCAGAGTCTGCTTCAGATCCTCTGTTTTATATGTATATATAATATTTTACATATATATTACATTATCCTGGGATTGACTAAAACAAAACATCGCCTAACAGATTTTTTAAATCAAGAAATTCTTTGGAGAACTGATACACTTCTGTCAAAGAGGAACAATCTCAAATTCTTGAAAACTGTGGAGTTTCATGATAGGAATACCCCTTACCCCCCACCCCTGCCATTTGCCTGTTACTCCTATCTTTTAGATATCACGTAGGTAGCACTGCTTATGAATAGTGTTATTTTCTTAAGATACATCAATTAACTTTTTGTCAAGGCTCAAAAAGATGTTCTCATATGTTAAAAGTCATAAATGAGGGTATTGAGCCATGAGCAAGACTTAGAAACTTCAAAACAAAATGTTTGGCGCAGGTATTCTCTATTAGTTAGCTACTCCTTATGTCCTGTTCCCTACGATTGATTAAGTTTGCATTTTCAAAAGATTCTTTACTGGTACCTTAAAAAGAAAAGGAGCAGTGGGGTCAGGGCAGGTGTGGTGGCAGGAAGAGGGAGGGTGTGGTGAGCACACTGGTCTTGAGGAAAAGATTTATCATCATTCATCTCTGCAGGTCACTTACACTTTCTGGAACTCACTAGTATATATTTCATAGGGCTGTTATAATGTGGATACATTAAATATAAAAGTATTTGTCTTTTGCTGTGATAGTTTTGTGCAGCACACAACAAAACCCTAGGAGCTTTTAGAAATGTTTACTTCTAAATAAACCTGACAGGTTGACTCTGGTCTTGGCTGGCCTCAGTTGGACTAGGCTGACCTCCAAGGTTTAGGAACTAAAAAAGTAACAGCTACCTGGGCAGCTCTTCTCATGACAGAAGGCAGAAGATCCAAGAGGGTGGGTAGAAATTACCAAGCTCCAAAGGTCTTAGCTTCCACCCACATTCTATTGAGCAAAGCAATATGGACAAGACTAAAGTCAACAGCAGGAGAAAGATATCCAGGCTAATAATTCAATCTCACAGCAGCTAAAATATGCTAAAAACATTAGCATATTTTAGCTGCTGTGAGATTGAATTATTAATGCTTTAGGTGAATGTTAGATAAATTATAAATGCTTAAAAATGAAAGATGCTTCCTTAAAAATGTCATATTTTACACCTAAATTCTAGCAAGTACTTATCAAATTCAATTTTGCTTATTTTTAGTTTATTATGTGTTTAGATTTATTTTTCTTAATATTTAAAAAAAAAATTAATGTTTACTTTCAAGAGAGAGACAGATGTGAGCAGGGGAGGGGCAGAGAGAGACAGAGACAGAATCCGAAGCAGCCACCAGGAATTGAGCTGTCAGCACAAAGCCCGATACAGGGCTCAAACTCACAAGCCATGAGATCATGACCTGAGCTGAAGTCGGCACTTAACTGACTGAGCCACCCAGGTGCCCCTATGTGTTTAGATTTCTAAATATTTCTTTTAAATAAAAGAGTTTATATTTTAAAGATACTAATGTCTAGATCACCAGTGTAATGAACCTGTCCACTCAAAAAATAGGACCTTTTCAGTTCCAAAAAAAACCATGTTCCTACTATTGAAATTGGTTTTCCTTCAATGTTTTCAGATATATATAGAGATTTTAGATTATTCTATATGAGGACAATCAGAACAATTTCCTGAAAGCATTAGGATTTGAGATGAAACATTGAAAGAAAGGGGCAGAAATATCCATTGCAGCAATTAAGAACAATGTTATAACTTGGGGAAGAATTTGGGCAAGGGTCACAAAGACAGGAATATTTAGGAGGCAGTGAGATACCATGAATGGGTCCCCAAGTTAAGGGCACAGCATGAAGCAAGACAAGAACAGAAGCAAAAGTCCCTGTGTGTAAATGCAGTTACATGATATTGAGGTTATGAATGTCAGATTTATTTGTGAAAGCTGTTTATTTCAGCATGTTTTTTACTTGCCCAAGTGCTCTGTTTATTATTTATCAGGTTATTTTTCACCACTTTTGTTTGTTGTAATTTCAATTGTTTTAGACCAAAGCTTTTATAAAATCTGTGTTAACTCTTAGGTTTATGTTCAGGAAAATAGCCAAAGATAACATATAACAAATGAAAAGTTGCACATTTTCTTTATTTCCAATATTTCCCACTATATCTATTTAAAATGAAATTGTCTTAATTTATCCCCATTATCTAGCAAAATAATGTGTTTAACCTTCAGATACTGTAAACATATATACATACATATACTTTATATATAATTTTTAATTGTTGAGATATGTATTTGCAGAAGACACCAGAGATTTTTATTGTTTCACTTTTGTTAAATGTGAGTCTTTAAAATTACCATTGAAAGTGGACTGCAGGGTTTTTGTTAAGGATAGTGCAGAAAGTTTTCATTTTCCATATATTAGGACAAAAACCCTGTCTTTGACATTAGTTCTGCAGATGAAAAGGTGAATACTTTTCCTTTTATAATGCTCACCTTTCAACAGCCCCTTCTGGTAAACCTGAAAGACAACCTCGAACCCAGGTGCATTGTGAAGCACTTCTGCAGACCTGGAAGGAAAAGCGATTATTAAAACATGAAGCAGCAACCATTTGAATCAGTATTTTTGCATTCTTTGGGTAAAAAACTAGTAGTGCAATGGCTGGATTGTAGGGTAGTTCTACAATAGCCAAATTATGGAAACAACTCAAGTGTCCATCAACTGATGAATGGATAAAGTTAGCATATGTATATATATGAATCATACATATTTTTCATATATATGATTCATATATATATATGAATATTACTCAGCCCTTAAAAAACAAGTAAGTAAAACAAGTCAGTGAGAGAAAGACAAATGCCATACGATTTCATTCATATGCCGAATTTAAGAAACAAAACAAATGAGCAAAGGGGAAAAAAAGAGAGATAGATAAGCCAATAAACAAACTCTCGTAGCTACAGAGAACAAACTGATGGTTACCAGAGGGGAGAGGGATGGGGAGATGGGTAAAATAGGTGATCGGGATTAAGGAGGGCCCTTGTTCTGACGGGTACTGGGTGTTGTATGGAAGGGTTGAGTCGCTCTCTTGTACACCTGAAACTAATATTACACTGTATGTTAACCAACTGGAATTTAAATAAAAACTTAAAAAGATGAAGCTGCAGCCTGATTTCTTAGGCCACCCTGAATGTACTTCAGAGACAGTTCTTTAATTTTAAAAGTTTCTAGCCTTACTTACTATTCTGGATAGTCTAATGTAAAGAAATTAAAATATAGTGTTTCAGCCAGACTGGACAGTTTTATATCAATGAATAGCTCTTTTAGCTTCTCATCTCTGGCTCCTGCTGCAATTTACAATGCTGCAGATGCCAACATTACAAAGATGCCAGGTCTTCATATAAGCTGTAAAGGGACCCATGGAAATGTAAGCAAGACATCAACAGGTAAAACATACATAGTAGGACATCAGCCAAGTAGTGCATCATTCTGAAATAAAATTTTTGATAAATATTTTACCTTGTTCTCTTTCCTTTAGTAAACATCATTTTCCTATGAATGTTTAGAAATGATATACTGAAAAGAATGCATGGTTTCAAAGTGGATTGGATTCTGATTCTTCATTGTATTAAAAAAAAAAGTTTGCCATGCTTGGTTTTCATTTTAAAATTAATCTGAATGGCCCATCTGCTTTTTAATTTATTTATGACATACACGTGTTTCAATATGTTTTCCCTCAAAAAAAAAAAAAAAGCTTTAAATGAAAATCGTCTCTAGCGTAATGTGCTTTGTTTTGTGGATTCTCACTCTCCTGCCCACAGGCTTGTACATCCAGGGACACATGTGTCCTTTTCTGTGAAATACTGAATATTCCAAAAATCCAAATTCACGGACATAAATTGTAAGTAATATAAAGGTCACATACACGTGGTCTCTTTTCTCTAGGAGCTCTGAGTATTGTTGGAGAGATAAGAAAAGTACACCAATAGCTTTAATTTATACAACAGATATTGATAAGAGTTAGAGGAAAACAAAATAACAGAGATAATGGTTGGCTGGACCAGTTAAAATCTTTGTGAAGAAGAATGGTTAGATAGTGGGTACTTAGAAAAGAATAAGTGGAGGAGACTTCAAACAGTGAAAACAGGATCAAGAAAGGCACAGAAGTGTGTATGGAAATTATTGAACTTTTGGGTTTTTTTTTCAGATAATGAGGACAGCACTGATGGGTAGAAGATATCTTAAAAACGAATCACTGCACTTGGTGATCGTAGATCAGTCAAATTGCAAATGGATGACAATATAGGTTGTCCAAAAATCTAATAATAAGCTTAAAATAATTCCTTTCCTAGACATCAAGAAACAGGTTAAAGAGTTTTCAGGCTATGACATCGATATGGGTCTCACTCAGCATTTGTATTTTAAATAATATGATTGAAACATTATAATGACTCTAGATTTCAAGAACAATGATATCTTTCTATCTTTTCATTCTGAAATTTATACTTTTTCCAGAATAAATCTGTAATTTTATAGTGATAACTACAAGCAATGTAGACTTACAATATAAACTTTGCAATCTTAAAAATAATTATTCCCTTGAGACAGCATAACACAGAAATCCACTATAGACAGATCAAAGACCTGATTGTAAAGTGTGAAATAATAAAGGCAGAAGATAACACAGAACTTTCTTCAAGGCTTTGGGATAGACAGATATTTCTCCAACAGGTCACACACATCACTTACCAAAAGAAAAGACTGATAAAATGAATTTCATTAAAATTAACACCTTATGTTCATCAAGAGACAAGATTACAAGAGTGAAAAGGCAATGGAAAGAGATAAATAAGAAATGTTTAATATATTTTATATCTAAAAAAGACATGTGCCCAACACTTAAAAAAGATTCCTGCAAATCAATAAGAAAAAGGTATATAATCCAGTTGATCTAATCGAATTGTACACAAGTATACATTAGGACACAGCACTTCTACTCCTAACCATATGGTCAATAAAAAAATATAAATATGTGCACAAAAAGACATGTACAGGAATGTTCTTAGCAGCATTAATTTTAACCCTACTAAACTGGAAACAACTCTTATATTCAACAACAGAGTGGGAAATAAGTTGCAGTATGTTCACCAGAGAAAAAGAACAAATTGCTGCTATATTCACAATGGATGACTCTTGCACGCATACTGAATCTGAAAGAAACAAGACACAAAAGAAGCCAAATGATGGAATAATCTACTATATGGTTCCATTTATGTAAAGATTAAAAACAGGCAAAGCTAATTTTAGATAAAATGTCAGAATATTAGTTATCTTTGGGGAGAATGTGACAGGAAAAAGGCACAAAGTAGGCTTCTAGGGATGGTTATGTTCTCTATCTGGATCTGAGTGGTTTTCACACAGGCGTATTAACTTTGTAAAGCTTATCAAGCTGCACACTTAAGATATTTGCATTTTAATGCATGTATATTACACTTCAATAATCAGGATTTAATAACAGATTACATACTTGCACTTAGAGTGGAAAGACTGTGTATGCCATTCACTAAAATTTTGTCATATATATGAAATACACATGCACATACACACACACATATACACACACACACACACATATTTTTAAAGCTTATTCAGGGACAAAGGGCTGCTTTGAATAAGAATGGGAACTGTTTCCTATGGTAAGCTGAATTAAATACTATTCAGTAGTGAGAAGAAAATTGACTACACATTGCCAAAAATATTATAAATTGTTTGCATCATGTCTATAACCGGTTACTTGTCTTCTATTTAAAAGTTAAGCTTTTAAACTGCACAGTACTTTGATAAAATCCCATTGAGTTTATAAAAAAGCATGTATAAAGCCTCTAATTCAGTTCTTATAATGATATTTAACTCTTGTTGAGTACTTTCTATTTATTTGCTGCTGTTTTAAGTGCTTGGATGCATTAACTCATCTTAATACACAAAGTGACAACACTTAAGATAGCTACTATAATTATTTCCTTTTAAAGAGGAAGGATCAGGGGCTCATATAGGTCAAGTAGCATAATCAAGGTCCCATGACAAGTTACACATCCTGCAACTAAGCATCCTGCAACTCCAGGATCTTAATTTAAAATCTCATTCTTTAAAACATTAAAACATTGCACTACCCTGGGGCACCTGGGTGGCTCAGTCCGTTAAGCGTCCAACTTCAGTTCAGGTCATGATCTCGCGGTTCAAGTGTTCGAGACCCGCGTCGGGCTCTGTGCTGACAGCTTAGAGCCTGAAGCCTGCTTCAGATTCTGTGCCTTCCTCTCTCTTTGCCCCCTCTTGTTCTCTCTCTCTCTCTCTCTCTCTCAAAAAACAAAACAACAAAAAACAAAACATTGCACTACCCTGATTCCACCTCTTAAAACAAGGCAGGAATTCTATTCTTATTTTTGCCTACTAGATGATGGGTTTATCAATGTTGTCCTAACAGAATAGCCAGTGCTTTAGCTGGAGATTCACATTTGAGGGTCATGAAACCATATGGTGGATGAAATGCCCACAGATGACTATGTACACAGATGAATGTATACAGACATACCTCATTTTACTGTGCTTCATTTTATTGCACTTTACAGATAGTACATTTTTTACGAATTTAAATTTTGTGGCAATCCTGTCAAGCAGTGCTATTGTGCCATTTTTCCAAAGCCTTTGCTCACTTCTTGTCTCTGTGTCACATTTTGGTAACTCTCAAAACATTTCAAGCTATTTCATTGTTACTGTATTTGTTATGATGATCTGATACCAGTGATCTTTGATGTTACTACTGTAATTTTTAGGGTGCTATGAACCATGTCCATATAAGACTGTGAAATTAATATATGTTGTGTGTTCTGACTGCTCCACTAACCAGCCATTGTTTTGTCTCTTACCCCCTTATTGGGCCTCCTTAGTTTGTGAGACACAACAATGTGAAAATTAGGCTAATTAATAACCTCATAATGGCCTCTAAGTGTTCAAGTGAAAGGAAGAATCACCATCTCTCACTTTAAATAAAAGACTAGAAATCATTAAGCTTATTAAGCTGTTTTTATGCCCAAAACAGAGATAGGCTGAAATCTAGGCCTCTTGTGTCAGTTAGCCAAGTTGTGAATACAAAAGAAATGTTCCTGAAGAAAATTAAACGTGCTGCTCCAGTGAACACATGAATGATTTGAAAGCAAACAGCTCTCTTGCTGATATGGAGAATGTATTAATGGTCTGTATAGGGGATCAAATAAGCCACAATTCTCTGATAAGCATAAGCCTCATTTTGAGCAAGGCCTCTACTCTCTTAAATTCTGAATGCTGAGAGAGGTAAGAAAGCTTCAGAAGGAAATTTTGAAGCTAGAAGAGATTGGTTTACGCGGTTTATAGAAGAAGCCGTCTCCATAACATCAAAGTGCAAGGTGAAGCAGCAAGTGTTGATGTAGAAGCTGCAGCAAGTTATCCAGGAGATCCAGCTAAGTTAATTAATGAGGGTGGTGACACTAAACATCAGATTTTCTACATAGATAAATCAGCCTTCTAGTAGAAAGATGCCTTCTAGGACTGTCATAGTAAGAGAGGAGACGTCAATGCCTGACTTCAATATGTCAAAGGACAGGGTAACCCTCTTGTCAGGGGTTAATGCAACTGATGACTTTAAGTCAGAGCCTTTGCTCATTTATCATTCTGAAAATCCTAGGGCTCTTAAGAGTTACGCTAAATCTACTCTCTTGGATTGGAAGCCAATCCAGCAATGCCTAAATGGTAGCACATCTGTTTACAACATGGTTTACTGAACATCTTTAGCCCACTGTTATGACCTATTGCTCAGAAAAAAAGATTCCTTACAAAATATCACTGTTAATTGACAGGCATCTAGTCACCCAAGAACTCTGGTGGAGATGTACAATGAGATTAATGTTTTCATGTCTGCTAACACAACATCCATTCCTCGGTCTATGGCTCAAGGAGTAATTTTGACTTTCAAATCTTATTATTTAAAAAATACATTTCATAAGGGTATAGCTGCCATAGATAATGATTCCTCTGATGGAATTGGGCAAAGTAAATTGAAAACCTTTGGAAAGTTTTCACCATTCTAGATGCCATTAGGAACATGTGTAATTCATGGGGAAAGGTCAAAATATCAACATCAATAGGAGTTTGGAAGAAGTGAATTCCAATCCTCATGGATGACTTTGAGGGGTTCAAGACTTCAGTGGAGGAAGTAACTGCAGATGTGGTGGAAATAGCAAGAGAACTAGAATTAGAAGTGGGGCCTGAAGATGTGGTTGAATTGCTGCCCTCTCATGTTAACACTTGAATGGATGAGGAGCTGCATGTTATGGATGAGCAAAGGAAGTGGTTTCTTGAGATGGAATCCACTCCTGGTGACGATGCTATGCAAATTTTTTTTAAGGACAATAAAGGATTTAGAATATTACACAAACTTAGTTGATAAAGCAGCAGCAGAATTTGAAAGGATTGGCTCCAATTTTGCAAGAAGTTCTGTGGGTCAGATGCTATCAAATAGCGTCACATGCTACAGAGAAATCATTCGTGAAAGAGTCAATGTGGCAAATTAAGAAACTGCCACAGCCACCCAACCTTTAGCAACCAGCACCCTGATGTGTCAGCAGCCATCAACACTGAGGCAAGACCCTCTACCAGCAAAAAAATAAAATAAAATAAAATAAATTATGCCTCACTAAAAGCTCAGATGGTGGTTATCATTTTTTAGAAATACTTTTTAATTAAGGCATATACATTGTTTCTTTAGACATAATGCTATTGCACACTTAATAGACTACACTATAGTATAAGACCTAACTTTCATATCCA
The DNA here is from genome assembly GCF_007474595.2 of Lynx canadensis. NCBI lineage: Eukaryota > Metazoa > Chordata > Mammalia > Carnivora > Felidae > Lynx > Lynx canadensis. Next base: position 58,929,621 of record NC_044320.2, on the reverse strand, counting down.
CTGGGAAATTTGAAAAAATCATTTGACTTGCTTTATTATGATATTTGCTTTATTGCAATGGTTTGGAAATTAAACCCCAAAATCTCTGAGGTATGCCTCTTCCTACTTTTGGAAGTGCAGGGATAGAAAAACACATACAAATATATTTAAAGACAGCACCTAAGTATGCACATTAGTATAAAATGACAGCAGCATGGAGAAAGTGACATTGCCAGAGGAAAGTATCTTCTTTGTAGAATATGTCTGTTTGAATACTTTGAGCTGCAAGTATTTGAATACCCAAGTCAACATGGCCTAAACAATACATTTAATATCTCTTGCAGGCAGAAACATGGAGGCTAGGTGTTCAACGACAGGTCAATGGCAGAGAGACTCAGACACATCTGTCTTTCCATTCTGCCATGTTGGTAATTCTCTGCTCTCAGGCTTGCCTGTCTTCTTTGTACAAGAACTGCTGCATCTTTAAATTTCACAAACTTATCAGCACCTGCAGGGGCATTTTCTCTTTCCGCATCTCTTTTTATCACAAAAGAAAACCTTGCCAGCCCTCTTCCCCATACTTAAGCAGATTTCCTCCATTCTTTCAGTAACCACTGTTGCCTGTAAATCCATGCTAAATCAATCACTCCTAGCAGGGATACATTGTGTTGATTGGCTTTGACTAATCAACATTCACCTCCTAAGGATGCCAGTTTGACAGCATGTGAAAGGGTGACCACCCCCAGTATACCAGAGGCTTGGAAAAAAGGGGTGGAAGGCTGGTTGTCGGTTAGGCAATCAACAGTGTCTGCCACAAGACAGTAGAAATCGTAAAGACAAACATGGCTTTCCAAGGAACATCCTTAGCCACAAACCAATGTGTCATTTTTACATGCACTCAGTGCTGAGATGTTCACTCTCCCTGCATGTAGATTTCTTAACAACAAATAAAAATGTGAAGTGATCATCTTTAAGTATTCAAGAATACTTGTTTCATTTTGCTCTTCAAAATATTTGCAGCACATACATTAAATCATATATGATCAGATGTATTATCAAAATGTTAATATTTAATACAATGAATGTTTGAATCATTCTTTTACATAAAAATATGACCGGCAGCACCAAATTGGAAGCCAATTTAAATGCTGAGCCAAAGGATACAAACTTTTTTATCCTTGTCTGGTGAGTTTGGAATTAAAACCTTAAAACCAAATCTAATTTTAATGTAAGCCTTTAGGTATATGATTTGTATATTGTGTGGAAAGGTTTATAATGGAAACATTCAAATATAAATGCACTTAACTTCAAGTCCTTATCATCTTAACTCCCTTCTTCCCAATTTAAATTCACTTAAAAAATATTTTAAGTACGGGGGCTCCTGGGTAGCTCTTTTTGTTAAGAGTCTGACACTTGATATCTGACTCAGGTCATGATCTCGTGATTCATGAGATCAAGCTCAGCATCGGGCTCTGTGCTGACAGTGTGGAGCCTGCTTCGGATTCTCTGTCTCCCTCTTTCTCTACCCCTCTCCCACTGTCTCTTGTGTTTTCTCTCTCTCTCTCTCTCAAAATAAATAAATAAGCATTCAAAAAAATTTCAACTAATGCTATTACTGTTAAGACTTTTAAATTTTTATTTATTTTTATTTTTTTAAAGTTTATTTATTTATTTTTTGAGACAGAGAGAGCAAGAACAGGGGAGGAAGAGGGGAGAGGGTGAGAGAATATCCCAAACAGGCTCCATGCTGTCAGCACAAGAGTCCCATGCGGCTTGATCCCAAGAGTCCCATGCGGCTTGATCCCACAAACCGTGAGATTACCACCTGAGACAGAATCAAGAGTTGGGCGTTTAACCTACTGACCCACCCAGGCGCCTCACTTTTAAGATTTTTTATTTGCTACTCCATATACTTTTCAATACCACATTAAAACTGTAGTTTCCAGGAGAGAAAGCCAGTTTTCTGAACCCTGAGCAGAAGAGTTATAAATAATTTTGAAAAGTATAAATCAAGCCTTTTGGGCTTAAACTGCTATGAAGTTGCAAAATTACACCTTCTATGAAAGTCATATGTGCACCAAAATCTTTCACCTTCTGTGCCCTCGATAGGTGATGCTTCCCTGTTCTTTACTGTGGGAAGAAGCAAGGTCTCATACTCAACTAGAGGCTTAAATCTCGTTTTTAGGTTTGATAAAGTGTAATTATATGGTGGAAGGAGACAGGTAGCAGCTTGGGATGATTTGGTAGTTACTGTCAAATGTTTTACTTCTTTTGATCATATGCTATATAGTGTAGCATTTAGAAGTAAAGAATTAAAATCATGGTTTACTATAGAAGGAAAGCAAAGGTAAATGAATTAAACAAATGCATCTTAATAAAAAACCCTTCCTGTAGAAGGAGCACCACATTCAGTAGGATGAGTTTCCGTGAATTTAAAGTTAGTAATTTTAGTACTCCAGATAATAACACGGACAACAGGGAAACTGACACTCATTTCCCTATCAGTTCTAGAGCTGGGTTTTTAATTCCTGTTAGTATAGCATTGATAAATTAATTGAGGGTGCCCTTTATATGTCAACGCCAAAAATATCTACATTCCTAGAAAAGAAAAAAAAAAAAAAAAACACTGGTCAACTTTTCTTCTGGTCACTTTGGGAAATGAATGTCCCATATCTTATGCATGACGAAGTGGGACTCTCAACTGTCAGGCAAGTGACAGCTCACAACATCATTCTATGAAACCCCTTCCCCATCTGGTCATCATAAGAGTTTAATGAAGCCAAAAAGAACAACATCTCAATTCTAGAACTGGGTCCTGGAAAACAGAAGTGATCTCCTGGAGAAAATAAAAGAAAAAGCCTTTCTTTCCCCATCCCCTTCTCCCCAGTACCTCTTCTGCATCTTTAGGGTCTAAGGTGTTAACCCATCCCTGCTCCCTCTGCATGCTCTCTGGAGCGCCCCCTTCTCTGTAAGGGTAGTTAGTTAAAGCCATTTTAGCATCTCTGGAAGGAACTAGGAAGAAGGCCTCCGAAAGCAGAGGAGCTGTGAGGGGCGGGAGGAGTGGGGGCCCTCCTTGCATACGTCCCCCCGCCAGGGTCCAGACCTGTACTCCGGGCCTCTGAATCCCAAAGCACGCCCACAAAGGCCAAGCGTCCAGGCTTCGCCGGGCCGGGGGGGAAACAGCGCGGCTGCTCCATGCTCCACAGCGGGCAGCAGGCCAGGCTGAGTAGAGGTGGGGGTGGGCGAGGAGGGGCGCACACGTCACGTGCGCGCGCAGGGACCGCAATAAATGCCCGGGAGCTCGCGGGAGCGGCGGAAGCGCCCGGCGCCTGGCTCTGCGCACCGCGGCTGCAACGGGTGGGAGCGCTAGGTCGCCGCCAGCTTTCGCCTCCCAGCCCCGCTCCTGTCTCCGCCCCTTGCTCTAGCGGAGAACGCTCGGAGAAGCCCGGGCGCCCACCCCGGCTAGCTAACCGGGCGGCTCCCTTTCAGCCCCAATTTCGAGCTCTAACTTCGGAGCGCTTCGCCTGCTCCAGGTCCTGACGGAACCGCGGAGGCCCAGGCTCGAGTCCACCGCAGTCAGCGCCCTCGTCGTCCTCGGACGTGCCGCGCGGGTCCTTCCCGACCCGGCTGTGTGTGTGCAGTCCTGTGCGCAGGCTGGGGCGGCTGCGGGAGGCCGGCCGTCGTGTTGGGCTCCGCTCTCGTAGGGAACTTCACGCTGGAGAGGTAAAGGCATTTCTAAAACGCTTTGCCGAGTCGTCAGGCTCCACCCTTTCCTATCTACCTTTTTCTTCTAAACCTCCAGTTAAAAAAAAAAAAAAAAAAAAAGCCAGCTTGTAGAGAATGGGCGGACACGGAATGTGGGTGGGCTACTTGGAAAGCTGCAGCGATGAGATTTGCGGGAGCTTGTTCTTGCAAGTGACTTTGTGGGCTTCACCTCCTCCTTCTGTCGCGCGCTTTCCGTTTGGGTTAAGTGAAGAATGTGCGCCTGCGGCGTGTGGGAGGAAAAGCTGAAGTTGCTGATGAACTGTTGGCTTTTTCGGGTGCAGGCCACAGGTTGGGCGCACACTTTCCAGGAAATAATGATTGAATTCTTCTTGCCCTGCGCCTGGTAAGAGGAGACTTCCTCCCAGACCATTATTTCCTTTTAGTTCCGTGGGCCCTCTAGATGTGCCCGTGGATACATGTGTGGATGACATTTTGTACTTCTTTAAAACATTCACCACAATTCCAGAATGTGATGGACATTCCGAGTATCTGCGAACTAGAGATAGGACACTGGTCGAAAATAATACCTTACAACGGAGGTATTTACAGAAAACACTGTAAATAGATAATATGCTTTGCAGGCTGTATTTAACACATACATAGCCCTTTTAAGCTTTTCAATTCAGAAATTAATTTGAAGGGTTGACTCTTTTTTTGCCATTTGTTTTGTCCTCGTGCATGTTATTTTGGTAATTATAGTTGTCTATTTTGTGGAAACAATGCATTATGAAAAGTCCTCTGGAGGAAAAATGGATTGGAGATAAGTTATTTCAAAAAGTGCATGGCCATTTGTTGGGATTATATAAACAAATCAAACTGGCCTTTGTTACTGTTACTTTACTTTTGTTATTAGAAAATTAATATCTGCCTAGATTTTCACCTTAATCACACTGCATGTCGTTATAGCCAAAAGGAGTGGAAGAGCCTGTCTTGGAGATTTTCCCGGGGAAATCCTGAGATCATCCATTATGAAGTGTACCGCGCAGGAGTGGCTCAGAGTAACCACAGTGCTATTCATGGCTAGAGCAATTCCAGCCATGGTAGTTCCTAATGCTACTTTATTGGAGAAACTTTTGGAAAAGTACATGGATGAGGATGGTGAGTGGTGGATGGCCAAGCAAAGAGGGAAAAGGGCCATCACAGACAATGACATGCAGAGTATCTTGGACCTTCATAATAAATTACGAAGTCAGGTGTATCCAACAGCATCTAATATGCAGTATATGGTAAGGAAATTTTTCAAATGGTATGTACAAAAAAATGTTCATTAATGCTTTCAGTCTTCCTGGTTAAATTACCTCATGCTATTATTTAATCTTTACCATTTGTCTTGTATGAAATTAAAATTTTTCTTTGGGAGTATATTCCTCTGCATATTCTTTTACTAGATTCCTTTTATTCTAAGAGTGGTTTGAATTTCGGAGTAGACTTAAATACCTATAGATGCAATGTTTCTACTAAAAGCTTCACATTCTACTCTTACTAGGAAGATTCCTATACTGACAATCCTGAACAGCTGATGCATTTGCTTTTAAGTGAGTTAGTAGAACAATTACTTCCTAATTCCTAACTGATGGAACTTTCTTATGAATGGTGGATCTGAAAAATCAAGGAAGAATAATCTGAAGCAGTTTTCTAGATTGTCGATAACTTTCCAAAGGGTCCATGCTTCTTACCAATATGTAAATAACATTGTGAAGGGTATATTTCTGTGGTTACTTTATGTTATGTGTGCTTTGGCAATGACTTTTTTTCTTCTTCTGGATTTATTTATGCACTTTGCACTTTGACAAGTGAAAACAAGCCTGGACAAAGAATTAAAAAAAAAAATAAGTGACTTATCCTAAAAACCTCATATTAATTTTTAGAATTAAGTACCAAGTTTGGGAATCAAACTTACTTTTAAAAAGCTATTAGTATATAACTCATTAGTGTAATACTCTATGCCTGAAATATTTAGAAAACTTTTCAAATACTTATTATACTAAAATTAGGAAGGTACTAGCAAAAATTGATAATAATCATTGGTGATGGCAATGCTTATGTAGGGTGCAGTTAATTTTAAAGCGTTCTAGTTTTTCTTCTTTCTGCATTCACAATAGTGTTGAGGGGTATTTCCTATTTAGGCAGCTTTCATGATAGAAGTTCTAAGTTCACATTACCCATTACAAAATATAGCATTATATTATTTTAACTTTTGCCAGAAAGAAAAAAAATTTACCCTGAAGAAAGTAGGTAGCACTCAAGAGCACTCATTAGAGGTTAAGAATCAGGACCTGACAATCAGGTGGTCTGGGTTTAAAGTCTGGCACTTATAGTCACTAGCTGTGTGACTTAGGGCAACTTAATTTCTCTCTACTTCAGTTTTCTCATGTCCAGCATGTGTACTCACCTCAGAGGGTTGTAAGGATTGACAAGATAACCTATGTAAAGTTTAGCTCATTATCAGGCATATTGCAAGATCTCAGTAAGTGTTAGTATGACATATAGCTAATGTTATGTCTCCCCATACTGTTGCAGTAAAGTTCCTAAGAAAAGTCATTAGCTCTTTGCAAAAAATCTGTGTAGGATATGGCATGGTAATGTCTCACATGTCTGCTTTTTGTGTATTTTAAACTGTTTGTCCAAAGTAAAAAATTCTAGGACTTCTTCATTTGTGAGCTTTCAAACAGAAAGAGCCAATTATGGAGCCTTTCCAAGGAGGCCGCCATATGCTTATTCCATGTGCATAGATATGCCATTGCTTTGTATTTAAAATAAGGAAGAACTTGGGAGTTCAAACCCCCAAAAAGAAACCTGAAAATATTTGTGTGTGTTTTAAGTTATATGGAAATAATGAAAGAACAGTTCTGTAATTTGTTTTCATGTCGGACTTCCAAAAAAAATAACTACCTATTGTATGATGTCTAGTCTGGGCTGTTTCTGTGAGTTTCTTTTTAGTTTCACTGGTTTCATTCTATCCTTGAAATGCAGATGTAGAAACCAGCCAGGGTTTATGTTGTGTTGCCCTTAGATACTGTTAGCACTGGAACTGTGTCTTGGCCATTAACGGGCTGCAGAGGACTTCATTGTCCAACTGTAATACTGGAAAACATTTTCTAGAATACACATTTAAGGGAAGTTTAAAAGAACAATACTACTTTATTTGAAATGTTGTTGACTTATGTAGTACATAGCAGTATAAGTACACATTTGATCAACTTTGTGAGAATATAATTTATTCAAATACTTATTTAAAGTGTATTTATTCTGAGAAAGCAAAATTAAAGTTTGGCTTAAAGATCTGCTTCCTGTAAAATCTGCAGTACCCTCTAGGTGCCACTAGGTCTATTTGTATGCCGTATGTCATATCACATTACCTAACAGTACCCTCTAGGTCTATTTGTATGCCATATGTCATATCACATTAAAAATGTGAATAGCCGGTTACCTTACTTATACTTGGTGCCTATTTTAGTCTACTCTTTGTCCTTGAACCTATGGCAGTCAAGCCACATCCACCTTTATTAACATCCCATCCCTACCCCTGTTCTTATCCTCATTTAACTAATAGGTTTAAAAATAGACTCTGGAAAGCCACATCTGCCCTTGGAGAGCTTATAGACTGAGGAGAAAGAGTAGACACATTTGAAAATGTTAAATAAACAAGGACACAAAATTCAATGCTCTAGTGAGTGAATAATGTCAAGAGAGTACAGAATAATGGAATATTCCTAATGGTGGGAGTTAATCAGTGGGGAAGATGGGTTTTATGGTGTTCCTGGAAGGTGGTCAGGACCCTGGATTGTGGCAAAGAGGGGAGGGCATATCTCAACTAGAGGAAGAGAAACAGACAAATGCTAGATCCAGGGAAATTTCTGGAAGAAGAGCAGGTGGAAGAAAGCACAGAACTGTGGCAGAATCAGTAAGGGCAGAGATGAATTATTGATTATAGAAACCAGTGATGCTTGGAAAGCCTCCATAATTGGCTATTTGAAAGCTCATATATAAGAAGTCATACAATTTTTTACTTTAGACACTTTACAGAGAGATATTACCCACATTTAATTTAGGGTAAATTGAAAAACTAGAGCTTTTAGGTAATCAAATTAAACTGTTGCTGAAGAGACAATGGATTTTAAAGGGAAAAATAGTAGCCGTGCACCTAGATAGCAGCAAGTTCACAGTTGCCTCTGCTCCTCGCTGGTATGTGAGCTCTGACAATCAGCAACCACTCTGGGCATTGCTTTTCTCAGTAGTGGAATTGATGTAAAGAGGAGCCTGGGTGGCTCAGTCAGTTGAGCATCTGACTTTGGCTCAGGTCATGATCTCATGGTTTGTGGGTTCAGGCCCCACCTTGGGTTCTGTGCTGACAGCTCAGAGCCTGGAGCCTGTTTCGGATTCTGTGTCTCTCTCTGCCCCTCCCCCCCCCTTCTCTTAAAAATAAATAAACATAAAAAATTTTTTAAAAATTGATGTAAAGAATAAAAACACAAGCTGTAATGAGATAAGACATTTGATACTGTTGTGCATACTCTTTTCAAGCCTTTCCTTTCCATGGGTTTTAACCTCATCATTTGGTTCTTTTACGTTTCTGGTTATATTATCAACATGTTCTTGTTTCCTGCTGGTCTCATAAAACTTTGTTTCTCAGGTTTTTCCTTTTGGCTGTCTCTCTTCCTGCTGGACATTATACTACTTTGGCTTAAAAACTTTTTTTTAAGTTTATTTATTTATTTTTTTTTAGAGAGGGAGAGTGCACAGGTGAGGAGGGGAGAGGTAGAGAGAGAGGGAGAGAGAGAATCCCAAAAAGGCTCAGCACTGTCATTCTAGAGCCTGATGCAGGACTCACGAACTGTGAGACCATGACCTGAGCTGAAATCAAGACTCACAGACTTAACTACTTACCTGACTGAGCCACCCAGGCACCCCCTTACTCCTTTGACTTTAAATACCGTGCGTATATTGATGGTGTTTAGTCCATAGCATAGTGTATATCTCTATCTAACCATCATCTCTTTGAGCTTCATTTACATATTTCCTTCTGCCTTCTGAGTCATCTCCGTGTGGTGTTACTCCACAGGTACTTCAAGCTTCAGATGTTTGAAAAGAAAATGAACTGCCTTACCTTTTTTCCTCCACCTTTGCCTGTGATCCTACTTCCTTTCCTGGATTCTTTCTTAGTGGAACTCATTAACACCTGCTTGGTCCTCTGTCAACAAAAGAAAATACTCCACAAAATAGAAGATTAAGCCCATTCCCGACTCTTGCCATGCTCCCATTTTTTCTCCCCACTTTAACATAACATATACATGCAAACATGAATACACAATTACTTGCCAAATTCTGTAGATTCTGTCTCAGAAATGTCTTTTGAATTCATCTCTTCCGTTTCATGCTAACCTTTGCTCATTATCTCACCTTTAGATTGGTACCACACCTTCTCACCCAACAGACTCTACCAGTCTGTTCCTACTTTATTTTGACTTTAGTCCACCTTCCTCACTGTCACTAAATCTTTTTATTCCAACAAATCTGTGGTGGTTACTTAGCTGCACAAAACTTCTGTTAACTCCTGTTAACTTCTGGACGCTCACAAGTTCAAGTTCACCTCAATAAATGTATAAAATGAGGCACATCCTGTCAATTCTGCCCCATGGCCCTCAACTCCCTTGTATATATCTGAATCTGTGTTCACATTGAACTATTCACTGTTCTTAAAGGTGGTTGTGCTTCCTCATGTTTCTGTGCCTCTTTACTCATTGATCTCTTCTGAGCCCAGAATGTCTGTGCGTCCTATCTCCTCATGACAATCTCTTACTCAAGACTAAGTTCAAATGTTGTCCTTCTGCAAAGCTTTCTCTTGTACACCTATTCCTCTGCCCTACTCCTTCTGTGCTCCTAAAATATTTTATTCAAACCTGTTTGTAGTATTAAAATTTTGTTGCAGTTAGTATTCACATGTGTGATTTCTAAGACTAAAATCCTTGAGGTAAGCATCAGTCCTTATTTATGTTTATGGCCCTGTGCCTGATGCACAGAAGTACTCAGTAAATATTTGCTGATTGAATATTGTTGGTTGTTCAATAAATGTGTGTTGAATAACAGGATGGATAGAAGAATAGGTAAGATTATATATGAGATAAGTATGAAATATGAGGACAGGCAAGAAAGAGGAATTAAAATAATAAAAGTTCTGAGAGGAAGGATATCAACAACACTGGAGATAGTGACATAGAAAATGGAAATACTAGAGATGAAGGATTAAATGTTTCAAATAATTCAATATTTAAAATATTTACGGTATACTAAAGACTATCCTGTAATATAGAGCTACTGAGATAGTAATAAATATATTCAAATGTTCTGAAATTCAACTAAATGGGTATTTACCTCTTGCTATAAATTTTTAACATGAGCCTCTGAAACATTATAGAGTGACTGAAATCCCAAATAGTTCACTGTGATGCGAAGTGTACCTAACTCTAGAATGTACTTTAGCAACCAAGAAATTTTACCTAAAAAAGGACACATGGGCCAATGATATAAGCTGTTCTCTCACTAAGATAAGTATTTCCACATCTTTTAGGGAACTGTTGAAAGACATTCTGCTGGGAGGGTTGATGGCTGTGCCTGTTTGCTGTCACCTCACATATGGGCGAAACTGTGGGTACACCTTGGCATTGCACTTTTCCAAATGTAGAACAAAATGCATCTGGATACCTCTCCTTCTGGTAGGCAGCCAGAGGTTCGCTGAGCCAAACAACCAGCAGTCCTTTTGGCCCGTGGTGCATGTTGCAATGACTTGGTTCCAGCTTGCCACTTAGAGTCTTTCTAAGGCCATGTTTAACATGGGAAGTCAAGTTTTGTTGTTATTGTTCTTGTTTTTTCCTATATTTCAGTATAGCACATGATCCCAGAAACTAGACATGAGTCAACCTAGTTTGCCATATTTTTGATATAGGACAGAATGTACACAGATCAGCTTTTTTTTTTTTTTTTTAAATAGTCTGGGTTCTGCCCTATTTCTGTCTGTAGCCTGAATCCATGCCTGAAATAGTGATCTTTGTCTTGTGAGTTGCTGTTTACTCTCATATATCCATATTTTCTTACATTATTTTCCACCTGCTACATATACTCAGAATAAATGCAGATAATGAAATGATGGCTTCATAAGTCATTTGGCCAAAAGCCCATGTTTACACATTTTTTATCTTGCTGAAAGTGGGAGGAATTCACATCAATTAAGATTTTGTTACAACTCTTGATTCCCCAAATGGTAACTTTTCTCTCTGTATATTGATACTTGCTTGGTAATTTTCAAAAAGTAAATGTTTTCATCTTTTATTGACATACAGTATAATCTACATTCACTTAAAAGTGCATGAAATATCTTTCTTAGTTCAAAGAATGTTATAATTATTTAAAGTTAAGATGTTTTATTCTGTATTTAAAATAGATTATTTAATTTTCCTAAAGTGTTTTTACTTTATCTTAATAATATTGTTTAGATAGAATAAAGTTATGTTTTATTTTCAGTATCTTACTCTATGGAAGTTAAAAATTTACAAAACCTTAATTTGAATAGATAGTTGTTGTTTTTTAAAGATATTAGCACTTGAAATTAATGTATTTTTCTTTTCAGAAGTTGCATTGTAAATGGCAATACCCATAGGAAGAAAGTGACATTACAGCCCAGTTTTATAGAATTTAGTAATTACCTTGGAGTTCTAGGAGATTAAAGATACCTCCTAAATGTAAGCAGCAAGTCAAGGGTCTTAGAAAGGAAAGAGAAGATAAGTAGTTTCAGTAGGAGAATGGAACACTCAAAGCCAGAAAAATGCCATATTTTGAAATTGTTGTTGTTATTTATTCCTTCAATCAGCAGGTATTGGAGGTTACAATTATGGCAGGCACCATCTAGGGCCCAGCGGTAACCACAACAAATATTCTTCCTTGCCTAGAATAGGTATGAAGACCCTGAATCTCCAAGTTCAACAAAGGGCCCACATGGTTGACACAGAGTGAAGGGCGGGAGGTGGGGATGTGGGGGTGGGGGGGGATGTAATGTAGGAAATGAGATCAGGACAGATAAAAATCATTTTAAAAACTCACTTTCAGTCTGAGTGGTAAGAAGCCATTTGAACTGTTTGAACAGAGGAATGGTATGATCTTCTACTTATCCAGAATCCTCTGGCTTTGTTGAGAACAGAGGTTAGATGGTGGGAGGTGGGGCAAAAGTGTGAGCAAGGAGATGAAGCTATTGGAATAAACCATCTAATACTAGGAATAGGTTGGTAGCCATGAAGGTAGTGAGAGGTGACAAGAGTGTGAACACACACTAAAACCCCTTTGTAATCATAACATCAGTCTTGAAATTTTCAAGGAAGCCTTGTTGCAAGACTAATGAAATTGCCTTGGTGAGCCAGGCAGCAGCAGGCTGGGAGTTTCAGCATCAGGTGCAATTTTGAAATCCACTCAATCCCTGGCTATGGTTTTTTGAAAACTGGTGGCAGTTTCCATTCTGGTTTGAAGATCAATGGGGAAGATTCTATATTGTTCAACTGATAGTGGTTTCCACAATGGTTTTAGAGATCTCAGAAATGACTCAGTTACTGGATACACATTTTGCCAACCATATTCCAATAGGTCAGAGGAGGTGGAACCAATCTCTGCCTCCCTGCTTTACAGGGTAAGAATGCCTGCTGTTTTCCCATGTGTTTTGCTCTCCTGTCCCACTTACCTAAAAGCCAGTCTACCTCTCACTCCCTCCATAAACGACAGAGGATGAGAATTTTAGCATGAGAAGCAGAACAGGACAGTGGTCCAGTTCCTGTCCAGTAGTCACCAGTTTCCCTATCATGGGGTATGTCATTAGGATTTTGTTTCATTTTGGAGTTCACAGATTTTGGATGTGGTGTATAGCTGTACAGATTTTGCCTGATGAACTAGAAATATTGGAGTTACCGTATTTTTAAGATAAGGAAGAATGTACACAGATCAGGTCTTTTTGTAAAAAAATTTTTTTTGTAATGTTTATATTTGACAGAGAGAGACAGAGTGCTAGCAGGGGAGGGGCAGAGAGAGAGGGAGACACAGAATCTGAAGCAGGCTCCAGGCTCTGAGCTGTCAGCACAGAGCTCGATGTGGGGCCCAAATTCACGAATCGTGACATCGTGACATCATGACCTGAGCCTAAGTAAGTTGCTTAACCGACCCAGCCACCCTGGTGCCCCGACAGATCAGCTTTTGGTAGAGAAAGCTGGAGCTCAATTTTGGACATATTAAACTTAAGATTTAGCTTAAATATCCAAGTGAATTTGTCAAGAATGCAATTAGACACGTGTGGTGTGGGCTAATCTGGAACATGAAGTTAACACTTGTCAGCATTTAGATGGTATTTAAAGCCGTGAAAAGAAATGAGATCATCAAGGAAGTTAGTATAGGTAGAGATGTTTGAGATTTGAGCCCTTGAGACACTTTACAGTGTAGAGGTAGAAAGGTGAGGAGAAACAGCAAAAGGAATTGGAAATTAGGAAAAAACAATAACAACAACAACAACAACAACAACAACAACAAAACAGGGAGCATGATGTCCTGGAAGCCAGAAATGCTGATCAGCTCTATTAGATACCGCTTATAAAGATAAGTAAAATGAGGACTCTTGAGTTTAACAACATGGACACCACACTGAAGGTGTGATAAAATAGTCTAGGTGAAGTCCCAGTGGTCCAAGGGTAGTTGGGCAGAATAGGATGAAAAAATGAACATGCTTTTTCATTCACTTATTTGTCAAACATGTATGTTCCATGTTCTGTGGGCCAGGTAGTATCTGCAGTCTTAACCATTTTCTAACCCAAATTTTTCAACTTAGTTTTAGAAGATGTAATTCAATTAGGGAACATATCCCAAATTTATAATGATGGTCAATAGGAAAATGCAGTTTCTTTGCATAATTATTTTTTTGCAATTACTGTTGCTGAATGCCTTCATTAAAAACAAAATAATTATCTAATAATTTATAAACACAAGCGAGTGACATTTAGTTCAAGACCATTTTTTGCTATTGTTCAGCTGTGTTCTCTCACAGTACTTTTAAGAACTTATACAACCAAATAATTATACATGATTTAAAATTTAAATTCTCATATTTTAATGATTTTTACTAATTCCATTAAAGCCAAATATTTACTAAACTGACATACATATGTCTTATATATTACTGTGTGTAATATATACATATATATGTAATGTCTAGTTTATTGGAAGAAAATGTACAAATTCAAGTGGTAATGAATTGTCTGGTGAAGGTATTATAATAAGTATGTTTAAGGAACCCTTTCCTTACCCTCTCTCTCTGTCCCTCCCCCATTCATGCGCGCGCTCTCTCTCTCTCTCTCTCTCTCTCTCAAAAACATAAAAAAATTTAAGGAACCCTTTCCTTATTTTCCTATATATGTGTTGCCTTCAAAATTTTAAGAAGTTACAGAAAAGCTGTTATAATTGATTAAACCAATTTGTTATTGATAAATTTGTGTTTGAGAAAACATTTAATTCAACAAATACTGATTGAACATTTTTATGCCTGGCACTGTTCTTGATGCTGGAGAATAAATCAGTGTATAAAATGTTCAACAAATTAATGAAAATAAGGAGAATGAGACAGTAGGGAATGATAGAAGTGGAGCTGATCCCACTTATCGGGTGGTTGGGGCAGACTTCTCTGAGTTGGTGGCTTTAAAAATTTTTTTTTTAACGTTTTTATTTATTTTTGAGACAGAGACAGAGCATGAATGGGGGAGGGGCAGAGAGAGAGGGAGACACAGAATTGGAAACAGGCTCCAGGCTCTGAGCCATCAGCCCAGAGCCCGACGCGGGGCTCGAACTCACGGACCGTGAGATCGTGACCTGAGCCGGAGTCGGACGCTTAACCGACTGAGCCACCCAGGCGCCCCATGAGTTGGTGGCTTTAGAGCTGAGAGCTAAGTTACAAGAAGTAGTCAGCTAAACAAAAATACAGTGATCTGGGCAAAAGGAATGCCAGACACAAAGTCTCTAAGTCAGAAATGAAGTGGGGGGTCACAAAGAAGGCTAGTGTGACTGAATTTTATTTAGTGATGAGGAAAGTGTTAGAAAATGAAGTAGACTTATAAGCATGGGCCAGAAGTCCTTTTGGGTTATAGGTGAGGAGAAACTTGGATTTTATTCTGAGTGAAATCCACTGGAAAATTTCTTGCAAGGGATTGACCTGGTCAGTTTCCAGTTTCAAAAATTATTCTGACTTCATTATGGAGAGTGGTCCGCAGGAGAGCTAAGGTTGAAAGCAGAGAGACAGAAAGCCATTGCTATATTCTGAATGTGAGATGATGGTGACTGGGACCAGGGGGATAAGTGGTAAAGATGGAGAGTGGTGGGTTGTTTCAGGATATGATTTGACGCCATTGCTGAAGGTTTGGTTGATAGCTTTAATGTGAGGGTGAAGGATACAGAGGAATCTGAGTTGTTATTAGGTTTTTCCTAAGCAGGTTGGTAGATAGACAATTTTGAAATCAGTCATCAGGAAATTAAGGATAGCAAGTATGTTTCATGGAAAAGCAATTAGGTATGATTTGGGGAATAGGAATAAAGGTGCTTTAGTCCAGCACTGCTCAGACTTTAATGTGCATATGAATCCCCTGGACATCTTGTTAAAATACAGATTTTGAGTCAGTAAGTCTGTGCGGGCCTCAGGATTATGCAAGCTCCCAGGTGATGTGGCAGCACTGTCTGGGAATAGACGTTAGGCTCCCTGGAGGACTTGAAACTTTGAATAGACTTTAGGCTCTCTGGAGGACATGAAATATTGACTCTTCAATTTGCATTCTTTATTTTTCCCCTCCTCAACTATCACATTCACCTTCTCCATTTTTAGAAGGTAGCAGCTGTAACTACCAATGCCAGACAACAGAAATTCCTTTTCACTCTTTTAAGAAGTGTTAAGAAACCAAAAAGGTGAAGACATTTGAATGATAAAATCCCCAATGCCTAATGTTTAAGTCAGTCTAATTGGAGGAGAAATGGAAAATGAAATCTTAAAATCAGTCAATGGCACGGTTCTGCAGGATAGTGAAAAGTGAGATGCAGTCAATGACAGAATAAACAATAAAGGCCATAGAAGTGAAGATGGAGGAAGCAGAGTTTGAAATTGGGCAAGTATGGAGGGGCAACTAGATAAGACCCAGGATGAACATGAGAGTTTTGTTCAGAGACTTCCCCACGTGTGTGTGTTATCTCAGACAATAGAAAATAATCCTGCAAATGGGGCAAGCCAATCAAGGTGTTGGGAGAAAAACATAAAACTGTTATCTTATATTTCCTCCAGACATGGCAAATCCATACCCGAAATACCGAATGGCTGTATATAGTAAGACCGGATGTTGTCCAGAAAAGGGATACCAAAGTTCTAGAGGTGTTGGGGGAGCCGTAGCTCTGGATTGAGATGGAATAAGAGCATCAGAACTCCTGCCTACAAAGAAAGGGCAAGAGGTCTGTTCACCAAGAGTTCTGTGAACACAGAAAACTAAACAAAAAGCATCAGTATTTCACAGGAGCACCTGTGCCATGATTCCATATACCTTGGGTTTTTTGATTTTTTTTTCCAGATCTTGCCAAGCCTGCTTACCTTTGCACATGTTAGAATGCTTTCCTTGTTTTCTCTGTAATGGATTTCTTCTCTTAAGAATCTGTTTTTGTCTAAACCCTCCGTACAGAGTTAGGTGCACTCCCACTCACTTCCCTGGCTTCCATAGCATTTCATATTTGCCTGTGCCCCTGGTGTTTGCATCCTGTCTCTTTCTCTGACCTTCCATTCCTTTATGGGAAGGGGCTGTGCTTTAGTAATTTTTGCATTCCCCAGCTAAGTGGCTGACAGATGCTTTAATTTGAATTTGAAATTTGCAATTCTACTTCCTCCATCTTCACTCCTATGGCCTTTATTGTTTATTCTGTCATTGCACCTCACTTTTCACTATCCTGCAGAACTGTGCCATTGACTGATTTTAAAATTTCATTTTCCATTTCTCCTCCAATTAGACTGACTTAAACATTAGGCATTGGCGATGACAGATGGTAGTTGGAAGGGGAAAAAATGGAATGAATAAATGAAAAATGAAAAGATGACTAGATTTCCACCAATAATTTTAAAATGGGTGCATGCAAAATAATTTGAGTATTTCTGTTCTGATGACAAAATGCTCTTAAAAATTGAAAAAGCATTCTTTTCAGTGAAGTATAGTGTTACATTTTACTTAATTTTATATATTGGTTAGGTAATTTTTTTGCATTTTGCTTAGGTAAAATCATTCTTTAATAATTATGACAGGTGGCTAATTTAGCATTGGATTTCAGTGTTAAAATGGCTTATGTCTCCTGAAGTGAGGATGTCTAGATCCCTCAGTAAGTAGGGAGACTCAGGAGATATAGGGATCAGAATACTATGCTTTTGCTGGAGAACTGCTTCTAAAATGTCAATCACAATGTGGTAAAAAGTACAAATTAATATATTTTAAAGTGCATATAAGTCTTAAAGAATTTCAGAAAAAGCAATAATCAGGAAAAGCTTCTTAGAAGAGGTATGTTTTGAAATAGTATGTGGAAGAAGTTTTAGTTATTGTATGGTGGGGAGTCTGGAAGAGCATTTGGGTGATGAGAACCTTCTGAGTAAAGGGGTTGATATGAAAATATGTGTACAGTTGATTTGAAGGCAAGGACATGGAAGCCACAATCTGAGAACTGATCTAAGCCTCTATTATGGAGATATTTGGGACATATTTTTTCTATATATGATGAAAAGAACCTTTTCAAATGCATATCATGACAGACTGGAGCAGCCTAACCTTATTCATCTTTGTATCCAAATCTAAAAGGAAAAAAATAAAAAGAAATACATCATTTGACATAATTTGACAGTATTTGTTTGATTTTTATAAGTGAAACTTACTACAATGGATTTCTAAGCTTAGTGTTTATGAACACTTTTTAAATTATTCCTGTGTGTATTTGTGTGTATCCTATATATGTATATATGTGTATGTATCGTACCTAAACTTTGGAGGTACTTGGGAGCTTCAGTGGAAATATCATCTTAGAAATGTATTCAGGGTGCCTGGGTGGTTCTGTAAGTTGAGCGTCTGGCTTCGGCTCAGGTCATGATCTCACAGCTTGCGAGTTCAAGCCCTGAGCGAGCCCCCTGTCCAGATCTGTGCTGACAGCTCAGAGCCTGGATCCTGCTTCAGATTCTGTGTCTCCCTCTCTCTCTGCCCCCTCCCCTCTCCCATTCTGTCTCTGTCTCTCTCTCAAAAAGAAATAAACATTAACAAAATTTAAAAAAAGAAATTTAATAGAAACAAAGGTCTTAAGTTCAAAAGTTTATTGCTAATAGACTCAAAACAAAACTAGGAATAACTTACTTATATGTATAATTAATAGTCTGTTAAATTTGAATTATAAGATTATTTACTTTTTCATTGGGACTTTAGGTGGCAATAATTATCTTGTTTTTCAGTTACTCAGAATCTTGGATTTTAATTTCTTCCTTAGTCACATAAATATCAGCAATGTTCGCTTGAAAGGCTATGTGAATCACACCAAATTAAGCAGATCCTTAAAGGAACAGGGAGAAAGAGAACATTTATTAAGATCTAATATGGTAGGCAGTTAGCTGATATAAATTCTGTGAGATATTTTTTATTCTCAAATATTATTTAGCAGGAAACAATGCCACAAAAACAAGAGTTCACCAGAAAAAGTCATGGGGCTATATTCAGAGTTGTGGACAGGGCTAAGGTGAGCCATAAGGGACCGGGGAGAGGCACCCAGGATTGAATGGCGATGTCACACCCAGGTGAGGACTGGCGTCTGGAAGTAGAGCTGTGTGACAGGACACTGTTGCCATCAGAATGAGGCAGAGGGTTCAAAGGAGATGAGTAGGGTTGGTGAGGGAGTAATGCATACTTAAATACACCTCCCACCCTCTGACTTCCTGTTCATGTCTTCCATTAGCCAAATCCAATTGGAATCCAGGGGCAAGAGAACCTAACCTAAAGTAAGTTAATGTGTAGAACTGAGTCTTTTGAGACATAGAGAATGGTACTTAGCGACTGAGAATGGCTTTGTGGAAACAAATGAAGAATATTTAACATAATATTCTTTCTCAGATTTTCAAATAAGGACCTTTGTAAACCATATTTCTTAGAATCATCATCTTAGTCATTGTTAATTATTGAAGAAGACAGACCTAAAGGCATATTCCTAAAGGGCACCTGAAAACCTGATTGCTGTGGTTATTAACTTCCCTTGAGTTTCCTAGCAGCCAAGGAAAACGGGAAACCATATTTACATAGCTCCTATTGACCTCTTGGAAGCATAACAGTTTATCATTCTTGAGATGGGAATTAGTGAAAAGTTAACACAGAATTCTCACTATAGGAACAATGAGCAACTTACTATAGCAGTTTCATTAAAACTATGTAAACATATTCTTTTAAATGTTTCCTATATTAGCATTTGGTTTAAATTGAAGGTACACTGTTAAATTATAGGCTTAGGTTTCTGTGTGTCCATCAGCTTTTTATTTTCCTGGTTTGCCTAAGTGTTTTATTTGTTAATCCATCTCTTTATTTCTGAAAACTAGAAAAGCATCCCTAATATAATACATAAAAGCAATTAATATCTTATTTACTTTCAAAACCCAAGTTATATTCAAATAGTGAAATACAAAATATAAACTATGGGAATGCAAGCTGGTGCAGCCACTCTGGAAAACAGTATGGAGATTCCTCAAAAAACTAAAAATGGAACTACCCTATGACCCAGCATGCACTACTAGGCATTTATCCACGGGATACAGGTGTGCTGTTTTGAAGGGACACATGCACCCCCATGTTTATAGCAGCACTACCAACAATAGCCAAAGTATGGAAAGAGCCCAAATGTCCATCGATGGATGAATAGATAAAGAAAATGTGGTATGTGTATATACATGCGCACACACACACACACACACACACACACACACACACACAATGGAGTATTACTCGGCAATCAAAAAGAATGAAATCTTGCCATTTGCCACTACTTGGATGGAACTGGAGGGTATTATGCTAAGTGAAATTAGAGAAAAACAAAAATCATATTGCTTCACTCATATGAGGACTTTAAGAGATAAAACAGATGAACATAAGGGAAGGGAAACAAAAATAATATAAACACAGGGAGGGGGACAAAACAGAAGAGGCTCAAAAATATGGAGAACAAACTGAGGGTTTTGGGAGGGGGGATGGGCTAAATGGGTAAGGGGCACTGAGGAATCTACTCTGAAATCATTGTTGCACTATATGCTAACTAATTTGGATGTAAATTTTAAAAAGTAAAAAATAAAACAGGTTACAATAATAAAAAAATGTTAGATTTAATTTCCTAAATCAGGTACCAAATTTAGAGGCCACTAGGGTAGGAGTCAGACCCAGCAATTGTCTTGTTTATTCTTGTTCATCCTCATAAACATAGACTGTTGTGAAGGAAGTTTGAAAAGAGTTAAGTAATAAAAAGTTACTGCCTGATTTAAAAAAAAGAAAATATAAACTAATGCGTAAGTAGATACTATAGGGTGATTTATTATGAGAGTTTATATTTCCTATCATATATTTTTCTAGGCTTGACTCATTGATCAATCTTGCATTTCTCTAAACTTAATGAGCTATAAATAAACTAAAACACAGGTGTTAATTCTTATAAATTTATCCATTGCCATAAATCAAGACTTATATAAGTGATGGATGGTTACTAAAAGATTTCTTTAAATAATGAAGTCTCCTCAAACATCTAGAACATGGTCTTGAAGAATATTAGCTATTCCTCTCTTAAATGACTAAAAATAAGGAAGGCATCGCAGCCTTGGATTAATCACAAAGTCAGTGCAAAGGTATGATATTTACAAAGCATAGGTACATTATGAATACCCTTCCGTCTGAGTTTATATCACACATGTATGTTTGGGGCAGAGAACTTAGGTCCTGGATCTTCGATCTCAGTTAGTGTCCGGTTCCCATGCCAGCTATGAGACAAGAGATAATTGATGGGTCCATAGCGGCAATGCATAATATGCCATATTCTATATTAGGTGCCATGGAAAACACACACAAAAGTGTGAAGCAAAGTTTTTATTTCAAATTCTAGTTTGGGAATTAAGACTCAAAACAATGGAGACAGATCAAGGGGAATATATAGTAATTGGTAAATTACATGCTTAAGAAGGTTCAGAGAAGTGTGTGATAAATGGAGTATCATAGTTGGAATGACTTCCAAACGGGGAGAGACTATGAACAGGACTTTGGTGAAAGGATTAAGTTTGAGTAACTAAGTAGGAGAGCAGAGAAAGAGCAGTTCCTTTTGGGGAAAATATCTAATGGATTCAGTTGGCCAAGAAACTAGACAGGTGCTAGAAGCTTGCAACTCTGAGTGTGGTTATTCATTGTGTGGTCCTAGCACCAGGTCTTAGAAAATAGCTTAGAGTTGTCTCCTAACCTACAAAATTGGAATCTGCATTTTATTTATTTATTTATTTATTTATTTATTTATTTATTTATTTTAACGTTTATTTTTGAGAGAGACAGACGGAGCGCAAGCAGGAGAGGGACAGAGAGGGGGAGACACAGAATCTGAAGCAGGCTCCAGGCTCTGAGCTGTCAGCAAAGAGCCCAACACAGGGCTCAAACCCACAAGCTGAGAGATCATGACCTGAGCCCAAGTAGGCCTCTTAACCTACTGAGCCACCCAGGTGCCCCTGGAATCTGCATTTTAAAAAGTTCTTCTGGTGATTTACAAGCTCTTTAAAGTTTCAGAGAGTCACTGTTGAGGGTCCCTCTTGAATAGGGGGTAGGATATAAGTGATGTAGTTAAGTTATGGCTGGACTGGGAGGGCCTTGGCAGTGAGATGAGATGAGATGAATCAGTAGATGTTTTGTAGAAATACAAGGATTGTGTCAAGTTAATGGCTCTGCTGTCTCACCAGGACAATCTCTCCTGCATCATGCATTCAGTCTCTCTGTATAATAGCGAAATTATGTGTTTAATTGAAATCTTCATGTGTGTTTTTCCATATGTTACATTTCCATTTAAAAAATATTTCAGTTTTAATGAAGTGAAGAGGCAGATCCCTAAATTATGGGTTGCTACTTTTTAAAGGTTTTAAGGCTTTGTTTTAAAGTGGATTTTAAGTGAAATACTGCCACATCTGCCTCTTATCCCTGTAACTTCCCGGAGCCCCTCAGAAGTGCATTGCCCGGAGGTAATGCTACTTTCTCGGTACCTGGCCTCTGTGCGTGGTAACACAGGTGTTCCTTTTGAAATCTGAGCCTCGTACATTTTCCCTGTCACTACAAAGTCTTTTCATAACAGATGAAATACAGTAGTTAAACACCTGAGGTAATTTCCGAGTTGTAAGGAATGTGTTACTGTGGTTTTCTATAGTACTTTTTATACCAGATGACTTTATCACAAAAAACATCATATACTCTTTCAGCATAGATTGATTTGCTTATTTATTTATTTCCTTGATGTCAGTTTCTTTACCGTAAGTCTGATAATACCACCAAGAGGATCAAAATAAGGTGACTTGAGAAATTTTATAATAAGGCATTTTATTTGGAATTTAAATCTGAAATCTCGTGAACTGTCAAATGTGTGACTTGCATAGAATGACAGATTCTTTCTTGGAGGTCACGTTATTGCTGTTGAGAGAATCGTGTTGACAACTTAGCCTGTCAGATTTTTGGATTGCACTTTCTGATTCATATAGGAGAACACAAAAGTGATTTGGGGAGGGATTTAGTTTTGATGTATGATGGATAATTTATAAACCTGTTTTTCCAGAAGTGATGCCACAATAAGAATTATCTTTTAAATAACGTGGTATTTGGGAAGACATAATTTTATATGTCTTTGATTTTCTTCAACCACTTCTACATTCATGAGCTGACTGAAAAATTCTTGTTCTATTTAGCTGTGCAGAAAAATTACATGTATATCACATGTATTTATGTCTTGGAAATCCATAAAACTATATCGGTTTTACAAAATGATATGAGCTGGCCAAAAATTCTTGTTCCTTTGGCTGTGCAGAAAAATTACATGTAGACGTCTGTGTCTTATTTCAGAGATTTTACCTTTATGTTTTCAGGATTAGGCTGAAAGGGTACTGGTTTTAAGTTCTCAGCTGAGAATATATTTTTGTCATATTCATTTAAGTTTCGGTCATTTATCTGTTTTGGACACTATTAAAACTTTCTCTAACAGAGATGATTCAGAAACAATTGAGTTCTTCCCTAGACTTACAACTGGAAGATCTGAAACTTTTCTGGTTTTGTAATCTTGTAAGTCACAATACAGCTTTAATTTTATTTTTTTTTAATTTAAGTGCAGCTGGTATACAGTGTTATATTAGTTTCAGGTGCACAACATAGTGATTTGACAATTCTATATATTATAGTTTGACAATTCTGTATATTTTGCAGTGCTTGCCATGATAAGTACAGTTACCATCTGTCACTACACAAAGTTATTATGCTATTATTAGCTATATTCTCTATGCTTTACTTTTCATCTCAAAACTTTTTTTTTATTTATAACTACAAGTCTATATCTCCTAATCCCTTTCAAGCATTTCACTCATCCCCCTACCCCCACCCCTCTGTCAGCCACCAGTTGGTTTTCTGTATTTATGAGCGTTTTAATGTTTTTTAACGTTTATTTATTTTTGAGAGAGAGAGAAAGTGTGTGTGAGCGAGCGGGGTAGGGGCAGAGAGAGAGGGAGACAGAATCTGAAGTAGGCTCTAGGCTTGCCTGACACAGGGCTCAAACTCACAAACCATGATATCATGACCTGAGCTGAAGTCAGATGCTGAACCGACTGAGCCCCCTAGGCGCCGCCTTATGAGTCTGTTTCTGTCTTTGTTTAGATTCCACATATAAGTGAAATCAAATGGTATTTCTTTTCTTTGAGTTATTTCACTTAGCATAATATCCTCTAGGTCCATTCATGCATGTTGTTGCAAATGGCAAGATCTCTTTGTTATGGCTAAGTAATATTCCATTGTATTCTAATAAAATATCTTCTTTATCAATTCATTTTTTGGTAGATATTTGGATTGTTTCCATCCTGGCTATTATAGATAATGCCACAAGGAATGAAGGGGTAGATATATCTTTTCAAATTAGTATTTTTGTTTTCTTTGTTTAAATAGTACTGGAATTACTGGATTATATAGTATTTCTATTTTTATTTTTTGAGGAAAATCGTTATTGTTTTCCACAGTGGCTGCACCAATTTGTATTCCCATTAACAGTGCAAGAGGGTTCCTTTTTTCCACAACCTAACACTTGTTATTTCTTGTTTGTTTTTTTTTATATTTTTTATTCTAACCATTCTGATTGGTGAGGTAATATCTCATTGTTTTGACTTGTATTCCCTGATAGTTAGTGATGTTGAGCCTTTTTCATGTTCCTGTTGCTCATCTGTATGTCTTCTTTGGGGAAAAAAATGTCCATTCTAGTCCTCTGCTCATCACAAAACAGCTTTTAATCACAAAACAGCTTTTGCTTCTTAGTTAGAAATGCCCTTAATTGTCATCAGAAGTTTTACAGACTTTTACAGTTTGGACGTTTTTACGAGGTTTTATAAACAATACAGAGCATTCTATAAGGGACAATAAGTGCAGAATAATAGAATTTTAAAGCTGAAAGCAATTGAAGAGACTTATATCAGGTTCCTATTTTTATAGATAAGGAAACAGAAGGCAAACTTGACATTATCAAGAGATAAGTTTGAAAGTACATAATTTAAATAGGAAAGAAAACTCTTCCAGGGTGTATCATGTGTTTTAATTACCCATTGAAATACTTTGAACAAGTGCAAGCTTATTTTTACTCTATACAAAGAAACGAAAGAAAAATTTATCACTAATGACCTTACTTGCATGTATCCAGAAGACTAGCACTAGGGAAAGAGTATTTTTAATACAATTGAAAGCTAGTGTGCTGTCATTACTTCTGACAAACATTGACTGCTCAGAAATGAGGTAGGCCTGGAGATATAAGGGTGGTATTCTGAGTTAAATATGCAGATGTATATGTCTCAAAACAAGAATGTTTGTGAAATTCTTTTTTGTCAAAATTTATTTCAAATGCTAAGATAGTTTTTAAAAATAATTTTATCCTGCTATTTATAGTTTTCAGTGGTGGGAAGTAGACCAGAACTTCTAGCCTAGACTGGACTTCCAACATAATTGCCTTTTCAACACCACTGTGTGTTCATAACGTTATTACTTTGTCAGAAAGCAATGCATATTTTAAAAGTCCGTATTAAATTGCCAACTGTATCATGGACTGATGTTTGCATTTGATTAGGCTACCTAATAGTGTGATAGTCAAAGACCAATTTTGTCTTTTGCATTTATGTTGGAAATCCATTAAAAAATCAATTTGTCAAAAAGGTATAATGAGTTGGAACATTATTTCTGTATTAGATACTCTTTTGATTTGTTGTATAATTAATTACAACATTAATTATATTTTCCAGTTGTTTTGGAAAAAGTTTACTTTCACTATTTAAAGACATTTTTCTCAACAGGTCTTGGAAAAGACCTATCATAGCTTCATCCACTTAGGTGGACTTTTGTGAAATGGTAGAAAATCTTGCAATCCTATTTCTCCCTGCTTAGCATGACATATAACAATTCTGAAATTGTATGAGTTTCTATCCAACAGATTATTTCTGTGTGCATTTAAATGTGTCAGACTGTTTAAAATTGGTCAATTTCCTATTGAAATGTCTTTATTTACTCATTTACATATTTTCTTTAGTGGTGAATCCAACTCTGTAAAATAAAGTACTTAACTTCAGTGTCACCTAGTGTATTCTCTTTGGTAGACTAATTATCATGATACCTTTATTAATAAGTGTATACCAGTAATTATGTGGGCTGATTGATGCCCATTGTGTCCACCCCTCTCACTGATCTTTGGGTAATTTATGTAGAGTCCTACTTAAATTTTCATCAGACAGATAATCTCACAAAATTTTACTCCATGTTCTTTAATACAGTCTAAAGTGAAAATGATTAATAAATCCTTTAACATTACTCTGTGGGAAATTGTTTGATTTTTATTTGAAAAATAGCCTACCTTTTATTTGAGCTTTTTTAATAACCATTTTGAAGGTTCAATTATAAGAAAATGCTTATCTTCAGGAAAAGTCTTAATGACTAACTTTGGCCTTTAATTCGTTTGATGTATTATAATCATAATTTTGAAGCTATAAAGATTAAACAATTTCCAGGACATGAATTTTCAAATTATGTTTATCTGGAAAGAGCTGAAAATTTACTGTGGTCAAGAAGATATATTTGAAAATACTTAATCGTTTTCAAGAGACAAAACTATTCTGAGTTTCAAACAGAAAGGAAAAGTAATATCACTAATATTATCACTGGTAACCTAGTATTAACTCTGTTAAAACTACATTCCTGTGTGATTTCTAGCTATCATTATCTATTCTTGTAGGAGAGCAGGTATTTTGCTAAGAATATGAATTGTATATGTTCACTCATGTTTCACTGAAGATAATATAATAGTGGAATTTTATGTACATGTCTAGATAACTATATACTACATTTCCAATTTCTACCAGTATGATATTTCAGTACTAAAATTGCTTTGTATTTCTAGGTTTACTTTTGGAAGTCCTTTGTTAACATTTAGGATTTCTCATATAAGCACACACATACACAAGAGGAAATGATAAAATCTCCATGTTAAACCAGCTTTAAAAATATCACTGGAGACAAAGAATTCACTAGTATTCTAAATGTTTCTTTTAGTACTAAAACTTCATTGAACACTTCACTGTGCTCTAAGAAGAAGCAGCTTACAGGTGTAATTGGAAAATAAACTGGTTTTCATTTCTACACACCTCAAGTACCCATTTTTTAAAGAAATGGTAATTTTAAGTGTGGTTTGGGTTTAAATTAGTGCTGGGTTAATAGTTCAGAGGGGGGAAAAAAACATCTGTCAGTACATCTTGATTTTATTTACAAACCTGAATTTAAAATTTTTTTTTCAACGTTTATTTATTTTTGGGACAGAGAGAGACAGAGCATGAATGGGGGAGGGGCAGAGAGAGAGGGAGACACAGAATCGGAAACAGGCTCCAGGCTCTGAGCCATCAGCCCAGAGCCTGACGCGGGGCTCGAACTCCCGGACCGCGAGATTGTGACCTGGCTGAAGTCGGACGCTTAACCGACTGCACCACCCAGGCGCCCCTACAAACCTGAATTTAAATAGAAGTGTGTAAAGACTAACTTACATTTAAACAGGATGGGTATGAATTATTGGTGGTCGTAAAACATATAATGTTGTGGCATAAAAATAAACATTGTATGCTGTTTTCACAATAATATTTCTTCCAGGACAGCTATATTTTCATTAGATTTTTTTAGAGTCTTCTTGATACTCATTATTGAACTTTACCTAGTAAACACCTATGCTTGACTAGATTCTTTAAAATAATTATTTTAAAAATTGTCACTAGTTAATTTGTTAAATATTAATAGGAAATTTTAGTTGTATGTTCCTCTGCCTCT
This sequence comes from Lynx canadensis, assembly GCF_007474595.2. Taxonomy (NCBI): domain Eukaryota; kingdom Metazoa; phylum Chordata; class Mammalia; order Carnivora; family Felidae; genus Lynx; species Lynx canadensis. The sequence goes on along the minus strand of NC_044320.2, from coordinate 58,902,223 downwards.
GTTTTTATATTAAAATAATGTGTCCCTGTTCTAGAATTATTACAGTTCATTTGATATGCTTCCCCCCTTATTTTTAGTGGATTATATAGAAAACCTACCATACCTTAAAAAAATAGCTTATCCATAGTGTATACTCAATAATTGAATTTTAGTCCTTGAAGGAACCTGAGTTATCTTCTGTTTCACATTTTGCCAATAAGAAAGCCTAGCCTAAAGCATTTGAATGATGTGTTTTAGATTTTATTTCAATTTCTATACAACAGAGTAAACAAACTTTTGCAATATAACATATTTGTGAATCTGGAGCTAGTTGTTTATCCTCTATAAAAAAGCATCCATCTTCAATTTAATCAGAAAAACTGACGTCTGAGATTGTAGAATCAGATATAAAACAAGAGTAGATTGACCTTGAAGAAGGGTCCTATGGTCTCTCTTAAGGGCTCAGCTGAGTAGTTCCTATTTGTGATCTCTTACGTGTTTGTTTGCAGTGACCTAAACTTGCAAACTGACTCATGCCTGGGCGAGGAAAACTCAATGGAAACTCGTCCTGCATCCCTCAGTCTGTGTGTGATCTCTTCACATTATCTTGCCAGCTAGGTCTTCAGGGTAGCCAGACTCTAATTGTTGCCTCAAGTCTGTCAAGGTGTGTGTCTTAAAAGAGAACTGGATAGAGGCTGCATTTCTTAACCCAGTCTGAGAAGTCTCAGTCTCGTTCTGTGTGTTAGAAGAGAGCCACTCACTGTCCAGCTCAAACTGAAGGGAAGAGGAGGAAATTCAATACCACCTTTGTGAGACTTGTGGGGAAGAGTATTTTAAAATCATCACAGTGGCCTCAAGGCGTGTGTGTGTGTGTGTGTGTGTGTGTGTGTGTGTGTGTGTCTTTTTCCCTTGGTGTGCGTTCCTTTGGCCTACAGTCATGACTATGTTTCTTCTATCCTTTAAAAATCCAGACAATCAAACAAATCCTCCCTGAGAACCTGGCATGTTACTTTTCTTCTGCCTATCTCTCTTCTTCTTTCTGAAGTATTAACAGAGTAACCCACACTTGGTTTCCCCACTTTCTCCTTCCAGTCGCATATGTGCCTGTGTGTTCTGATTTTCTCCCCAGCATTGTTCTGCGATTGCTTTTGATCGTGAATTAGTACTTAGCATCTCTTGTCTTTCTGGAATTTTCCGTGGCATTTGATTTTGTTGCCCACTCTCTAATCCTCCAATCCTTGTCCCATTGTTTGTATAACTTAACCTTTCAGTGTTCCCTTAACCTTAACCTTTCGATCCCATTTTCCCTGGTTTATGTTACTAATTCGTTTTTTTTTTTCCCTCCCTTTCAATTGTGATAGCCCCAGAATTTTCTTTTCATTCCTCTTCTCATTCTGTATCATCTTCCCGAAGAAAGTCATCTTTGGGTGATAATTCAAAATTCATGTCTTCATCACAAATTTCTTTTCCCAGAACCTCATTCATGTGTTTCTACTCTACTTGGCATACATACTGCATGAATCACAGATATCACCCTAGAAATTTGCATTGAAATACGTTAGACATATTTCCATGACAATAATCTATTCCTTCTCTATTTTCTTTCTCCTTATTTGTTAACCGTCATTGTCTTCATCTTTTTTCCTCCCTCACCACCTACCTTTAGTCATCTGTCAACCTCTAGGAATTTAAATTCTGCAACATGATTTCAGTCTGTCTGCTCTTCTCCAGTCTCATTGCTATCACCTTAGGTTGTGTCCTCATGTTCCAGTTCCAGAACTATTTTTCAGTCTTCTTAACATGCCCAGAGTTCTGTTATTTTACCAAGGTTGAACCCAGCTCTGTTTCTACCCTCACATTTACCAAACACTGCCGGTTTTTCAAATTAGCTAATTGAATATTAAACCTAGGACATAGAAAATAGTTTCAGTAGTAGTTTTGTAATTTTAAATACTTCTTTGTAAATTATTTTACTTTATTTATTTATTTTTTAATGTTTATTTTTGAGAGAGAGAGAGAGAGAGAGAAACATAGTGTGAGTGGGGGAGGGATAGAGAGAGAGGGAGACACAGAATCTGAAGCAGGCTCCAGGCTGTCAGCACAGAGCCTGACGCGGGGCTCGAACTCACAAACTGTGAGGTCATGACCTGAGCCAAAGTCAGCTGCTTAACCGACTGAGCCACCCAGGCACCCCATGTAAATTATTTTAAAAGTACAGTTTAATCACTCTCATTGAATGTTGTATATAAAAATGCATATATATTTTTATAGGAATCAGATTCATTAATCATTCATGTACTCAATAAGCGTTTATTAATCACCTTGTCTATATGACAGACACAAAACACAAAAAAATAGGCTAAAGATAACTGGCATGAGTTAAATGATTGCCTCTGAGCAACTCATAGTCTTGTTAAAGAGACAGACACATAGATACTAACACTGCATTGTAATAGCTGCTAAACAAAGAAGTATTACAAAGTTCTAAGAGCCCTAAGGAGAGAATAGCTTACATCTGAGAAAATTGAAAAGGTATCTAGACTGTATTATCTAAAGCTGGATTATGAAGAAAGAATAAGAGTCTATCTGACAAATAATTGGGAGAAGAATGTTTTAAACAGAAAACAATGCCAGCAAGAGCAAAGAACAGCATGTTTTATAAGGAACTGTGTGACCAAGGATCTTGAACTTTATGTATATGGGAGTTTGTTCTATGTGTTTAGACAGAAGAGTCAGTTAAGGATATTTGTGCTCACTTAGGTAATTCTAAAAATTTGTGGGGCAGATTGTAGGGATAAGAGATGGAGGCAGGGAGACTAGTTAGGAAGCTTGTGTAAAAATCTAGGTGGAAGATGGTGAGAACTCAGATTGAGATGTTGACCTTGCAAAGTAGTAAAAAGGGAAAAACAGAACTGAATAGAACCACATTATAGCCTGAAGAAAAACCTGAATTCTACCTATACATCATATGTGTGTTTCTGTATTTTGTTTCTGTTTTGAACTATAGACATGGGATGTTGAGCTGGAAAGATCTGCAGAATCCTGGGCGGAAAGTTGTTTGTGGGAACACGGACCTGCAAGCCTACTTCCATCAATTGGGCAGAATTTGGGAGCCCACTGGGGAAGGTATGTAAAGTGTTACTTTTTTGTTTTTGAAAACGTAAGTGATTGAAATACTTATTAATTCATTAATGAGAAATTTTCTGAGGCTTAAAGCCTAAAAAGAAAGCAAATAATCACACCAACAAAATAAAAGTAATAGCAGAATAACCAGCAATATGTTAGACTTAGTTTTTGTTTTAAACCATTGATGTAGTGGTAATGTAATGGGCATAGTACTTAAGATTAATAACTTACACAAGAATCTCTCTCTACCAGACTTTATCAATACATTTTGCAATATTTGATTTTACTTTTTCTCCAATTTTATTCACTCTTTGTGGTTATTTTCTCTCAAATAGATATAGACCTCCAACATTTCATGTACAAGCATGGTACGATGAAGTGAGAGATTTTAGCTACCCGTATGAACACGAATGCAACCCGTATTGTCCATTCAGATGTTCTGGACCTGTGTGTACTCATTATACACAGGTATGTTTTGGGTATATTACGCCTCATTTTTCTAAGTTGAGTTTGTGTAACTGCAGCAGAATTTACACAACTGAATTTACATACTGAACGTGGATGTCTTTCTTAGTGAATTTGGTATGGTTATTGAAAAAAGATATTGATGTCTGTAGAATAGGTTTATCAATTTCTATAAAAGATAAAAGTAATTATTAGAAAAAGTCCAAAAGTCAGTTTAAAAAAAAGACATTATCTTGGGACACCTGGGTGGTTCAGTCTGTTGAGCGACCAATTTCGACTCAGCTCATGATCTTGTGGTTTGTGAGCTCGAGCCCCACATAGGTCTTGCTGCTGGCAACGCAGAGCTTGCTTCTGATGCTGTGTCCCCCGTCTCTCTCTGCCCCTCACCCCCCCACAAAAATAAACAAACATTCTAAAGAAAGATGTTGTTTCAATGATTTTACATGTAAAACATGTTTAGTCTGGCCTCAGGAAATGCAAACGAGGAGGAATTTACCATCTTCAGTATTTTTTATTTTCCAAAGAATAAAACTATAGGTTATTTACCATGACATTCAGTATTGACCTGTGTGCAGCATTTACCTGTTTTTTTTATTCATTGTTCACATTTCGTATTGGATAAGTTCTAAACCTCTAAATTGAACAACGAAAGGTGGATTCAACTAGATAAACCACAGACCTGAGTTACTAGCATTTTTATGGCTGTTAGTGAATATAAAGCAAATTGTTCTGTCTACCTTTGCATGTGACAAGATTAAGATCAGTGATGAATTCCATAATAACCAGTGGTGCCGTGAAAAATACACATTATATTAGAAATTGAACCCATAAATTTTTGTTCCAATACAGTTTAAGATGTGAAATTCTGTTCCTTTGTTAGGTAAGCTTTTTCATGGAAACATTAACATAGCATTTAGGTTTGTGAGGATGTAACTTTTGAACTATTTAGTAAATGTGTATTTTGAAGATGCTTACTTTTTATAGTTAGAGTTATTTACTCATAGCACTCTTCTTCAGATTGAATTAAACCCTGCCCAAAGCCTCAGGAAAAATATCCTTTTGACATTGCCTTATTTCATCTTAAATGATAAAGATTCATTTCTCAAGTTCAGTTTTATACATTTCTCTCTGATACATATTGTTGTCTTCATCTCAGCCTACTTTTTCCAAGCTTTTTGGGTTTTTTTTGTTGTTGTTTTGTTTTTTTTTTTTAATTTAAATTCAAGTTACCATACAGTGTAGTCTTGGCTTCAGGAGTAGAACCCAGTGATTCATCTCTTACATATAACACCTGGTGTTCATCACAAAAAGTGCTCTGTTTAATGCCCATCACCCATTTGACCCATCCCTGCCACCAATGCCCCTCCAAGCAACCCTCAGTTTGTTCTCTGTATTTGAGTCTCTTATGGTTTGCCTCCCTTTCTGTTTTTATCTTAGTTTTCCTTCCCCTTCCCCTTCCCCTTCCCCTTCCCCTATGGTCATGTGTTGAGTTTCTCAAATTCCACAGATGAGTGAACTCATATATCTTTCTCTGACTCACTTACTTTGCTTACCATAGTATCCTCTAGTTCCATCCACATTGTTGCAAATGGCAAGATTTCATTCTTTTTCATAGCTGAGTAGTATTCCATTGTGTATATATTTTCTTTTCTCTAATGTAGGTGGTGTGGGCAACAAGTAACAGAATAGGCTGTGCCATTAATTTGTGTCATAACATGAACATTTGGGGGCAAATATGGCCTAAAGCTGTCTACTTGGTGTGCAACTATTCCCCAAAGTAAGTAGACAAAACATTACTTTTATATGTAAATTTGTATATATGTATTATCATATATATATAGTTGAGTATATTGCTTTAACTCAGTTTACTTAATATGGCAACAATTATGGTTGCCTGATGCATAACCTCAGCCCCTAAAAGGAATATGAAAATTGAAAATATGATCTTTGTCAACACAGGGATTATATTTTTATGACTTCAGTTTTACATATTATTATATTCCACAGGTATTTTTAATAATTTGGATTTATTAGAGAAAAGCATCTATAGATTAACTGAGAAATGTATTTTCACCTGTGTAAAGACCATTGAATGATTATGTTGAAAATATTACAACTGTACTTAGGGTCAAATCTAAGTCTCAAGTCTGTTTATTAAAACGAATGGAAGGGGCGCCTGGGTGGCGCAGTCGGTTAAGCGACCGACTTCAGCCAGGTCACGATCTCGCGGTCCGTGAGTTCGAGCCCCGCCTCAGGCTCTGGGCTGATGGCTCAGAGCCTGGAGCCTGTTTCCGATTCTGTGTCTCCCTCTCTCTCTGCCCCTCCCCCATTCATGCTCTGTCTCTCTCTGTCCCAAAAATAAAATAAACGTTGAAAAACAAAAAACAAAAAACAAAAAAAAACGAATGGAATATAGATGAATATCCCATAATAGAGTTTGGTGTTCTGTAAAAGTTTAATTTTGTAATTTTTAACAATGTACATAACAATTACTTAGAATATTTTCAAAATAATAAGGCAGCAGTTTACATAGAAACCTAGTAACCAAAGGGACTCCGATGAAAAATATAAATGATTTAAATATGCATACCAAAGTCGTTATTTAGAAGATAGTAATATTTTATAGTGTCTCATAAATTATGTTATTAGACTACCTCTTACTAGAGTGGATCTTCTCTTTAAGGGGAAACTGGTGGGGTCACGCCCCCTATAAACATGGACGGCCCTGTTCTGCCTGCCCACCTAGTTTTGGAGGAGGCTGCAGAGAAAATCTATGCTACAAAGGTATGTGCTATTGTGTCACAGTATTCAGTTTGATTTATATTTTAATATAAATTAATATATTTAATATTAATATATTAATATATATATTAATATTGTTACAATTAGTATATAAATATAAATATTTATATTTAATATAAATTAATCCAACATCTGCATTAATTTGTACTTGAAAGGCAAAAAGCATATTTAATTATTACTTACAAAGTTTCCAGAACTCTATTTAAAATATCTGAAGCCATTAAAAATATTTTAAAAATACATGAATATCTATTATAGCAAATTTGTATTTAAAAGAAAGTTTCATCATTATTCCACATAACCACTTCTAATTCTACTTTGAGATTATCCTAGAGTGACAAGTATATGTGCATTTTTAAAAGCGATCTTGATATATTATTGACTAGAGTTGTTTTCACAAGTGTCTTCATTTTTGAAGGATTTAGCAATCTAATGCAATTTATTTTTAACACTTTAAAAGTTTTTGCCCATATACCTATCCATGAATGTTACTGAATGATGGTCAATGAATTACACTAACTCTCTGCTTCTTGCTACAGAGTATATAATCTCTCATGGCCAACATGACAAATAAAAAAGATAAAATAGTATTGTAAAACTATTGTAAAAGTAGTGCTCTGAAATGCATTTAATGTCCTAAAATGTGCATATACAGTGTCCTGTTTACAGCACATGAAGAGCAAACTTAGATGATAAAGCTTTGTAAAACTTCCACTCTTGTTGGGCATCTGAGTGAACATTTCTACTCCCTTGTACTTTTTTCTTCCTGATGACCAAATGAAGATTAATGTAGACTAAGTGTTTTAGAAAACATGAATTTTATGAAAACATGAATTTATTCATGAAAACATGAATAAATGCAGCTCTTTTTCAGTATTCATAAAGAGATGTGCCTTTTTTTCCCCTTGATGACTGAGTGCTCATTAGTATAATGAGCAGACAAGAAGTAACAGTATAGTGTTTCACTGTTATGTGAGCCATTTTGCATTCCTGGAAGCATTTTTCATTGTGTGTGAGTCTGTTTTCCATTTTTGGCCATCCCTAAACTTCCGACTTACTTGCCCCTTCACCAGTGGCCACTATTTTACTTAAAACTGACTTTCCTCTGAAATCATACTTCCCTTTTCTAGGTTCGGAGTCCTTGGACATACATGAAAATAACACACCTTTCCAAATTGTGCCACTGTTAAGCCCTTGACATAAATAACCTGGAAAAAAATTAAACTCATAAATTTCTGCATTTTGAATTTCCTTCTAAAAGAGAAAAACCTTTCCGTGGAAACTGATATTGTAGTAAATTAAAAGGGCATGTCAGTCCTTCTTTAAGCTAAATTTCCTATTGGGAGAATTTTAAATGTGACGCTTTTGGAAATTTTAAATATGATTCTCCTAAAAATATGATTTCATGTCATACGAAAGCCCTGACTTCATCAGATCACTGCGTAGACTTCATGGTGGCATTATGAAAGGCAATCACTGATACCACTCTTAAGTATAAATCAAAGTTTAGAAATGACTCCATTTAATATTAGCCGATTTTTTTCATTTATTAAGCATAAATGAATCAAGAGCTCAAAGACTTATCCATGTATTTTATTTACTCCAGCGCAGTACATAAGATCACCACCTCAAGCCAAAATCTGTGCCAAGAAACTACAGATTTTTCTAGTTTTAAATGTTACACAGGCATATAAAGGTATACCATTATGTGATGATTTGTGCACATTTAAGGTGGATTCATATTTCTTACATCCATTCTCTCTAACAGAAGGATCAGACAGGTATTACCCTCCTCAAGAAGAAGAAACAAATGAAATTGAACGGCAGCAGTCACAAGTCCGGGACACCCACGTTCAGACAAGAGCAGATGATAGTAACAGAAATGAAGTCATAAGCACACAGCAAATGTGTAAGAGCTCTGCATTATTTACAAAAATGTTAAAGTTTATGTAGATGACAGATGCAACTATATTTTGTTAATTTGGATATTTTTAGAGTGGCAAAAGCTTGATGAATTGTAGTGACTTATACATTATCTAAGTTATTTTGGTATATATATATATATATATATATATATATATTTTATTTATTTATTTTATTTTTACTTTTCAGCCCAAATTGTTTCTTGTGAAGTAAGATTAAGAGATCAGTGCAAGGGAACAACCTGCAATAGGTAATGTTTATCCTTATTTTCAAAATTACCTGACAAAATACAAGTAATATTTTTATTTCACACTAACATTCAGAGAAACTAAATTTTGGTCCTGATTTCTTTCATCTAGATATGAATGCCCTGCTGGCTGTTTGGATAGTAAAGCCAAAGTTATTGGCAGTGTACATTATGAAATGGTAAGTATAATAAATATAATGATTTTGGAACAGGATCTTTCTATATAAAGTTTGATTTTTTTAATGCAAACATAATGATTTATATGAAGTATAGATATTTTGCTCAGATATGTTTGTTTAATTTAAAGTCATTTAAGTAATAGCTAGTCATGTCCTATGTAGCAATCTTAGTGTTTTAATATTCTTTTCTCCCTTCCTTTTTCTCTAAGCAATCCAGCATTTGTAGAGCCGCAATTCATTATGGCATAATAGACAATGATGGTGGTTGGGTGGATATCACTAGACAAGGAAGAAAACATTATTTCATCAAATCCAATAGAAATGGTGTTCAGACAATTGGGTAAGTACCCAAATGACCTTTTGGATGAGATGATTTTAAATCTTAATAATGAGTTGACACATTCTTTTAGAACAAAGCATAGAAGAATTTATAGAGAAGTTTGGTAATTGTCATTTCAGCTCACTTCAGCTGTGTAATTTCAAAGACAAAAAGGAGCCAAAGTATCTAAATTCAACGTTGAACATTTTCTGCTTCTAAAGAACATGCTAAATAAAGCTCCACATTTTCTGGAGTTTCATTGAGGATGTATAGATTTACAGTTATCCCTAATGTAAAGCAACAGATTTTTCAGCTATAAAATAAAATAGCTCAGAGAAGGCTAATTGTTTTGTGTACTTTCCTGCCCTGTTTATGGAAAATGGATTATTTCATGCAACAGTAACTTTGCTAATAAGATAAACTATATTAGTAGGTAAAAGAGAATTTTGAAAAGTTCTCTAAAATGTAAATGTATACTATGTACCTTTTGTCCATCTAAATGTAATTTAACTCAACATAAAAGCATTAACTTTTGAAATGTTTCTCATATTAAATATATGAAACATATTATTTTAGAGCATTGCATATTTTGATATAAACTCTATACAAGTTAGAAAAATGTGGCCTTTTGAAATAACTTTGTAGTGTGTTTCTTCTGTGTAAAAAATAAACTTTGAACCTCATATGGAATTCCTTTTCTTAGGATGTATGACATAGTTTCTTTCCTTTGTTAACTATACAATTGCATGACTCCACAGTGGAGGATTCATAATGATAAGAAAGAATTTATTAAAAACTCTTGAAAATTTGATGGAATGTTATTCTATGTAAATAATTTTGTTCAAAGGCTTTATGGATGGTTTTCAGTGCTTAGCAATCTCTCTTAAGCAAAAGCTGTATAGAAGCATTTATTCATTGGCTTATTAATTCAGTAAAATGTATTAATTACCTTCAATGAATAACAAAAGTTATGAGCTTCAGTAAGCCAAACATTGGGTGTTGGATTCAAGAAAATTGATCCTATTTACTTTTTTTTGTTTGAACTTAATTTTTGTTTATTACAGAAACTTGAAACATGAAGGGTGTCTCCTATTAAAATATTATCACAAATAAACTTTATCTTTTGTAGCAGATATTTTTCTGAAACTCCTGGTATAATTAAGCCAATTAAAAATTTTGATATATAATGGAATACCTATTCTTCTATCCTGCTTTTTAATGATGCATACAATAAGGAGGAATTCATTCATCGTTGACATTTTACTAGGTACTGGGGGAACAAAAAAATGAATAACACACATTCCTTTTAGGTATTTATGATCTAAAAGTCTTTCTATAATGCTACTTTGTATTTACCATTGTGAGAGTTTAAATAGTTCTGTTCAATGGTGACAGGGAATTAGTATTGTTAGAGTTTTAATTTTAATAGGAAACAAATACGTAGATATAAATCTATGTGGCTTTTTGCTATTATCTATATGTTTTTGAGATTAGTCATGAGAAGAGATCCTCCTCTAATATCAAGAATGATTAATTTGGTTCGTATTGATTTGGTTCATACTTGAAGTTAATATGGACTTAACATAAAATAGATGATGTATTCTTATACTACAGCTTATTTAGATATTTAAGTAAGAATGTTTAAGAAGAAACAAAGTATTCATAGACCGAAAAAATACCAGAAATTATGTTGATGATGATGCATCTAAAAAATGATTGACATTTTTATGCTCTTATTTTCAGCAAATATCAGTCTGCTAATTCCTTCACAGTCTCTAAAGTAACAGGTTAGCACTTTTTTAAACCTTATTTTCTTACCACCCTGTTGCATGTTATTATTGCCAAAGAGTTGCTTATTGTCTTGTGTTTTAATTCTTCAGTTCAGGCTGTCACTTGTGAAACAACTGTGGAACAGCTCTGTCCCTTTCATAAGCCTGCTTCACATTGCCCAAGGTAATGTTTTCTAAATTGTCTCATTATTCTTGACCAGTGAACATATGTGGATTGGGCTTTTACTCTGTGATAACTGTTTTTGCCTGGACTTCTTCTGTCTCCAGGATTTGAAGGGTGTATGGTCTTGTGAATGGATAGAATTATCCATTTATAATTGTGGTCTTGAACTGCGAAGCAAAAGGGAGCATGGTTCATCACAAACTCCCTGCTCTCCAGACACTCCTAGTGTGCTTTCTCCAAACGCCAGAGTGCTTTTGTCTGTTCCATAATACCAGGGCTGTGCGTGTATTCTGTATGTTCACATATCTTAGTCTGCCCAGGCTGCTGTAACAAGATACCATAGACTGGGGGAGTGGGGGGGAGGTGTAAAAAATAGAAATTTATTTTCACGTAATTCTGGAAGCTGGAGACGAGATCAAGGTGTTAGCAGTTTTGGTTTCTTCTGAAGCCTCTCTCCTTGTTGCCAGATGGTACCTTCTCTTTGTGTCCTCACAAGGCAGGGGAGGTAGGTTGAGAAAGACAGAAAGAGAGAGAGAGAGGAGAGACTCTCCTTTCTTGGGATCAAGGCCCAACCCTGGTGATCTCATTTAACCTTAATTAACTCCATAAAGGCCCATCTCCAAATACCATCACAATGGGAGTTGGGCTTCAACATATGAATCTGGGGGGACACAAACATTCAGTCTGCAACAAGTCATTACCACTGAAACTATAATGACACACATATTTTTAAGTATTTCCATCCACTTCCTAAATTAGATAAATCTAATTGAGATTGGTATGTCAAAAAGCCCATCTTCTGCCTTTCTTTTATTTTTGTTTTGTATACTGTCTTTTTAAAAACCATAATGGAGTTTATCTACTATACACTAATGAAAGAGTGCTTCTGGGGCGCCTGGGTGGCTCAGTCGGTTAAGCGTCTGACTTCAGCTCGGGTCATGATCTCACGGTTTGTGAGTTCGAGCCCCACATCAGGCTCTGTGCTCAAGCCTGGAGCCTGCTTTGAATTCTGTGTTTCTGTCTCTCTCTGCCCCTCCCCCGCTTTCACTCTGCCTCTCTTGTTCTCTCTCAAAAATAAACATTAAAAAAAAAAAAAAGAGTGCTTCATTTATCTTGACCACGCTAAGGTGAAAATTGTTAGAAGTATTATGGCTATAAGTCCTAACTGTACATAGGAAAAATGAAGAAGGTCTTTTCATATCCACTCTTATTTCTATCCATATTTCTTCCATTAATACAAGGAAATCACATATTAATTCCAAGAACCAATACTGAGATTTGAGATAGAATTATAATTGATAAACTGTAGTTACTAAAAAACTGAAGGAGCTCACTTTTTATGGAAAAGTTTATTTTGGAAAAGCTTCATTGCTTAGCCTTTTATTTTTAAAAAATTTTTTAATGTTTATTTATTTTTGAGAGCATGAGTGGGGGAGGGGCAGAAAGAGAAGGAGACACAGAATCTGAAGCAGACTCCAGTCTCTGAGCCGTCAGCACAGTGTCTGATGTGGGGCTCGAACTGACGAGCTGCGAGATCATGACCTGAGCTGAAGTCGGACGCATAACCGACTGAACCACCTAGGCATCCCTTCACTTAGCCTTTTAAAACTAAGGTAATGTTTTACTGAAAGAATAATATTGGTTGTTCACAAGGCAATAAAAGACTGTGATGATGTAAGAAGTGGGTACTTCTTGGGGCACCTATGTGGCTCAGTCAGTTAAGCGTCCAACTTAGGCTGAGGTCATGATCTCATGGTTTGTGAGTTCAAGTGCCGTGTCAAGCTCTGTGCTGACAGCTCAGAGCCTGGAGCCTCCTTCAGATACTGTCTCCCTCACTCTCTGCCCCTTTTCCACTCATTCTGTCTCCATCTCATAAATAATTTAGAATTATCCATTAATAAATATTTATGAAATACCAACTATGTACAGTATAATGCTAGGCCCTCTCAGCCATGTGACTAGGCTGTGAGGACCAAATAGTAAGGATAATCCTGATAGAGTATTCCAGCATAAAGCCTTCCTCTAGTAGATGCTAAGTAATGGCAATTTTAATATCTGTGGCATAAATTTATAGTAATATTGTTCCAAAATAAACAGAAAATCACTCAAGTAGACTGTTAATGCATTTTTCCTGTTTCTTTGGTTATTCCAGAAAGGGAAATATTGCCCCAAAAGAAAAATTCTTCTAGTTAAATTTTATCTTTTACTGCTACCAACGTAACAAATTGGTAGAAGTAATGATTTATACATAATTTTGACCTTACATAGTCTGGAAATTCACCCTTCTGTTTCCTTTTAGAGACTACTGAAACAAAGGGTTGTCTTTTCTCATATAAAAATTTTAATAGTTTCATAAATTATGTTATAACACATTATTTATATGACAGTTTATAACTTTTAGGGAACCATGTGGTTGGTACATCTGTTTCAGAATTTCATATAACTTAAATAAGTTGAGACATAAATCTTTTGGGGAGAAAATGCCCAGGGCAAATAAACGAAAGGAAATTAACTCAAGATGAGCATGAGGAAACAGTATTTACCTGTATAGTTGTGTCCTTGAGAGGTTCCATAGCTGATAGAAAAGACCCAAATAAGCAATCTCTATGATTCAGTACCATAACCTTATAAGTATCATATGTTTGTGTGTGTTATTAGAAATCTTTTTTTCTGGCCTGGGGATGACACATGGAGGGGGAGGGCAGAAATCATATCATGCTTAACATGTATCTATAAATAATTAGAGCTTTGAAGCCTATTGAATGTCCAAAATGTAAAAGCAGGTATCACTAAAATGTTGATACATTTTTATTCAATGCTTATAAGTAAATTGTATATAAAAGAATGTTTACCAGGTCACTGTCTACATTCTTAGTAACACATAACAAGGTGTTATAACCAGACATTAGAACACAATCAAGTAAAAACCTCCTTCAGTCTATCTTTGATCTGAACTTGCGTAAGTAGAAACTATCTCAGTTTGGAGCTACTCACCTTGGCCTTCCACAAACCAAGTGCCAAATATGGTCAAGGTAGAGCCAGCACAGTATGATCCTAAGGGCTGAGCACCTATTACTACCATAGGATGGGCAGTGAATGCCCAACTGTTCTCAAACACACATAGAAAATTTCACGTTCAATGGGGACAACTTTCCTCCTATAGAAACCCCCAACAGCATCTTTTATAAAAATCAACTCTTTAAAGTTATAAAACTCATTTATTTATATTTAAATGCTTCTGGTTTAGATGCTATAAGAAGCATATATCCTCTAAAATAAACAGTATTATACAGATTTTAGAAATAAGAAATGCAGCTGTTTCTTAAAAGCTATCTTAGGAAGGAGTTGCTTCAGTTGGTAAAGGTAGTTGCAATTGAAGTATTTTTAGAATACTTTGGGGAAGGGGCCCCTGACTGACTCAGTGGGTTGAGCCTCTGACTTCAGGTCAGGTCATGAATTCACGGTTTGTGGGTTTGAGCCCCCTGTCAGACTCCTTGCTGAGAACTCAGAGCTTGGAGCCTGCTTTGGATTCTGTGTCTCTTTCTCTGCCCCTCCACTGCTCACAATCTGTCTCACTCTCTCAAAAATCAATAAACATTAAAAAAAGAGTTTAGAATACTTTTGGTAAAATCATTGATTCCTTCATCAGACAGTGATTTTCATGTAATCATTTTGTTGAGACTCTGGTTTATTTACCAAAATGAATTCCCTTTTTTCCAGATGTAGTTTTTAATGTCCTTTATAAGTGTGTGTGTGAGTGTGAATCAAACCTTTTGTGTGTGTGTGTGTGTGTGTGAATCAAAGAGCCCATTGATTTAAAAAAAAAAAGTGCCACTTGATAGTTTCTTAAACTCTCAGAGTGGAGTTTTTAATCATGTGATTGATTGAACAGTGATAATTGGATCCTATGTGGAAATAAAAAGCTTTTGGAAATGTTATTTATTTTTTATTTAAAAATTTTTTTAATGTTTATTTATTTTTAAGTGAGAGAGAGAGAGAGAGCATGAGTGGGGGAGGGGCAGAGAGAGAGGGAGACACAGAATCTGAAGCAGGCTCCAGGCTCCGAGCTGACAGCAGTAAGTGTGACACCACAGAGCTCGAACTCATGAGCCTTGAGATCATGACCTGAGCAGCCAAAGTCGGACATTTCATCGACTGAGCCACCCACGTGTCCCTTGGAAATGTTATTTAAATGAGCTAAGCCAATCAGATATCAGTAAGGCAATAGGATATCTGGAGAAAGAATATTCCATGCTCAGAGAAAGATAAGTGCAAAGGCCCTGAGGAAGAGCCTATTTTTGTATGTTTCAGAAGTGACAGGCCAATATGACTGGATCTGGGGGAAGAAGTGGAAGAGGAGGAGGATATGGAGTCAGAAAGATAATGGGGGGACAGGATATGCAGGACTTATTGACCATTGTAAGGATTTTTTTCATTTATTCTGAATGAGATGGAAAGCCACTAGAATATTTGGAGCAGAAGAATGATATGATTGGTCTTGTGTGCTTTAATTCAAGTGGGAAAAAAACCAACACTGGAAGGGGCAGGGTTGGAAGCAGGGAGATCATAGGAAAGCCTATAGCAGTAAGCTAGACACCAGATGATAAAGTCTGGAGCTATAGTAACCGAGGTGTTTAGGGATGCTCTGATTTTATTTCATGGATGACCAATAGAAATTGCTGGTGGACTGAATATAAGGTGTGAGATAAAGAGAGGGATTGAAGCTAGAATAAAGTTTTTGGCCTGAGGATCTGAAATAATAGAGTTGCCATTTATTGTATGAAGCCTCCATAAGGAACAGATATAGGGACTGGAGGAAAAGATTAGGAATTTGGTTGTAAACACCCTTAGTTTGAAACTGTTATTAGATTTTAGTAGAGATACTGAATAAGCAATAGGACACAAATTTGGAACTAGGAGGTCTCAACTGGGGATACGTATTTGGAAATCAGTAACTTATAATCATAATTAAAACCATGGAATTGAAGGATGTACCAAAGATGTGAACATAGAAGGAAGAAGCTTGATGTGTGAGTCAGGACAATGAGTCAGTTTTTCAAGTTAGCTGTTTATTAAATTCTACAGAAACATTGGGTACAGTTCCCAGATACTGAGAGATACAACCTGATGTGTCTTTCTGCTTAACCCCTAAATTAGAAAGCTTCCTGGTTAAGTTAGAAAATAAAAGAAACACATTTGTGCCAAAAGCTAGAAGTGGGTAAATTAAGCAGAAGCAATTGCATCTACTGCCTGGCTTCTACAATTGACCTATTTTAGAAAAAAAAAATGAATAGGGTGAGAATGCTGTTAACATTTGTGTATGCATGTCTGTGGTCTTATGAGTAAGAATGGCTAAAGAAACCCGCTACTTAATATTTGTATATATATATATTTTTTTCAGAGTCTACTGTCCTCGTAACTGTATGCAGGCAAATCCACATTATGCTCGTGTAATTGGAACTCGAGTTTATTCTGATGTAAGTATCTTAATTTATGCAGCTCTCAGTATTCATGTATATATGTGTTTACACAATATTTAAATGTATGTATATACATTTATATATAGAAAAAGGAAACAGATTCTGTGTTGGTATACATATTCTCAGAGAAGCTAATCAATAATAACACTGAAAAACAACTATTCTTATGCAAATATGAGTGCATAATAATTTATTTTTACCAAAATTTTTTTATGTCCTGCCCATATGTTATATCAGACACTTTTGAAATAGACCAGAGGCATCCTTCTGAAGGAAAATTCATTTTGTATTTTTATTATTTTTTTATTTTTTGAAGTTTATTCTGAAAGAGAGAGAGAGCAGAGGGGAGGGACAGAGAGAGGGAGAGAGAGACCCAAGTAGACTCCACAGTGTTAGCACATGGGGCTCTAACTCGGGAACCACATCATGACCTGAGCCGAGATCAAGAGTCAGACACTTAGCCGACTGAGCCACCCAAGTGCCCCTCATTTTGTTTTTTTAAATCTTCCTTTTGGTTCTTCAGTATTTGTAGTGTAAACTTGATAATTAAGAGATTGTCAAATGTATGAACAATATCTTACACTGCCAAGGGAACATGTTTTTCTTTTGTTTTAAAAAATTTTATTTTTTTTTTACCAGTTTTTTAAATTTAAATTTTAGTTAACATACAGTGCAATATTAGTTTCAGTAGAATTCAGTGATTCATCACTTACATACAACACCCAGTGCTCATCACAAAAAGTGCCCTGCTTAGTATCCATCACCCATCTTGCCCATCCCCCTCCCACCTCCCTCCATCAACCCACAGTTTGTTTTCTGTCATTGAGTCTCTGGTGGTTTGTTTCCCTCTCTCCTCTTTTTCACCCCTTCCCATAAATTCATGTGTTTCATTTCTTAAATTCCATATATGAGTGAAATCATATGGTATTTGTCTTTCTCTGATTGACTTATTTCACTTAGCATAATACACTCTAGCTCCGTCCATATTGTTGCAAATGGCAAGATTTAAAGAGCACCATAAAATCAAGAACAGATAATATGTTAAAATACATATGAAAAGAAAGCACTTCAGGGGATGTTATAATGGACAACATTACTGGGTTGGACAAGGACTCTTAGCTGGGAGGCCTTTGGTATGGACAAGTGCTTTTTGAGCCAGGTTTCAAGTGTGGGTTGGGGAATTGGATTAGGGACACATTCTAGGTGGGATGAACAACATTTACAAGAACGGGGAGATGACAGCAAGCGAGATGTATGCATAACACATAGGTTTGCTTATCTTTGAGCAGGTGAGCATTGAATCTAAAAGGGGTTGCAGCCAATTTTGTGTGAGGGGTGGGGTATCCAGCTCTTGAAACATGTAAATGGAGAGTCTGAATGCATGTTGATGAGTTTAGATTTTATGTGGCAGACATTTAGAAACCGTTACAAATTTCTAAGCCAGAGAGTTGCAAAAACAAATTCAGGAAATATACTCTTGAAGCACATATTCAGTAGAATACCATGGAAATAGGTTTGTAAAAAGAGACCTGAAATAGTATTTACCACCTTATTTCTGTTGGTGAGTTCATTAAAGTCCAGGGTTTGTTTTCATTCAGATTTACCTTTGCAATTGTTCTCCACATCTGAGTCCCTCCCAGGGTTCAGCTTTGCCCTGTACTTATTTGCAGCTTAAATGTCCTGCTGGTATAATAATTTATTAGTCCTCATGCTTTACTTACCTTCCTGTCTGTTAAAATCATGGTCATTCTTCATGTCCTAATTTATTGCCACTTTCTCTGTGGAGTCTTTTGCTGGATCTCCTACTACATGTATTACATAGCCCTTCTTTCAACCCCTAGAACTTTATTTTTTTTTTTACTTTTAGCACTTACCTGATTCTGTTAGTGTTATGACTATTTCTCTATCTCTTTTATTATTTTGAAGTTCCATGAGGGCAACAGCCAGGCAATTGGAGCGTCATTTTTTATTAACAGTTTGATGTATGCCAACCTGTGAACAAGACAGAATTATATCCTGCCTTAACAAAACTTAGAGCACACAGTGATATCAGAAATGTAGCAAATACCTTGCACATAAATATTTGTTGAAGAAATAAATCCATAAATGTATATGAATAAGCCTATCTAGAATCTTCAAAGATTTCAGAAGAAGTTATTCTTTTTAGATTGTCCATTTAAGCACCAAACTTTAAATTTTAATCATGCCCGGTGAAAATCTTTCATAATATCCTATACCCTCTTATACCTATAGGCCGTCTATTTTTCTAGAGTTTAGGTTTTGTTAGACTTTGTGTCTTGAGATCATTTTATCTTCCTACCTTATCGGACTGCATAGGCAATTATGTATAGGAAATGATTGTATAAATCATTTTAAGAGTTAGTTGGAAATGCAAGGACTACTATTATGTGGTCAGTGCAGATTCAGAGATTCAAGCATTAACTACCAAACTCCCCCTCCCCCCCAACACACAAAATATATTATTTCTTTAAATACAAGATATGGAAAAATATCTTCTCTCTCCCTCAACCCCTCCACCTTTCTCTCTCTCTGTTTCTTTCCATTACTACTTGTACATTTTATTGCTTTGAATTTTTCTCATTTGTTACAAGTAAAGTTAATTTCTGCATTCATTAAAAGTGTTCCACTGTTTTCACAGATAAATTCTTTTTTTCGTGATATGTTAATTCTTACAAAGTACGGGTATAAAAAGAAAATCTCTTCTGACCTTTGAACTCAAATAGGAATGCCTGCTGACTGCGTAGTTATGGGCAAAACAATAGTTTCAAAACATATTAAGTGCTTGGATTTAGTGAATGTTATATGTAAGCACTTTTATGCCTTGGGGAAAATGCTGATAATACTCTTTTAACAGAGCAAGATAAATACTGAAACGCGTACAGAACTATTTTTAATTTCATCTGTTATGAACCATATTGGATACAAATATTAAATCAGTGAGGAACTTTAAACTGTGAATAAAATGCCTCTTTGGAGTAACGATACAAGGTTTTAGATATATGGTATTTTTTGGTATAGCAAAAGCATGAAAAGGATTAAACAGCTTGGCATTCAGGCTCTCTGATCTAATAAGTTCTGACTGATGCCACAAAGTTCAGAGCACAGTAATAAAGCAAGGTCATGTAAGATGCACATGCTTATGTGAACTTAAAAAAGCACATTAAGTCACTCACATGTGCATAGAGAGAAAAATAGAACACACTAGTACGATCAGAAAAGACCCCTGGGATATGAGGGGGGATTGTTTCATACAGAAACAGTTCAAGTGTTTCATTTTGTGGGATTTCCTCAGGCTGTATTCAGCTATTGACAAATTTTGGTAGAACATTAGGATTAAAGCAAATGTTAAAATCTGGAGAAGTCTTGAATGGGGCAAAATAAAAAAAAAAAAAAAGTCAACTTTTAGAAGTCCGTAGGTAATGGTTTTAAAAACATGGACCTGAAACAATAATTTTCTCTTCTGTAGAACTCCAGTTCAATTAAGAAGGTATAACTGGTACAATGTAAACATAGTGCCTCATGTCAGACCATTCAAACCAAGGTGATAGACATTGCAGATATAGGTTGGAAGCTGTGATTGTTCTTTATATTTTGCTTCATGGTTAAATTTTCTCTGTGTAGGCTATAATATTTAATAGAAGAAAACTCCCCACTTAATACACACCTGTATTTTGGAAAGGGAACTGTAAAGGTATACAGAACTATTATCTGTTAATAAGACAAAAATGAACATAAACCAAGTACAGATAATGTAACCTGTTAACATTTGGTCAGAGTGACTAGCAAGAGCTAGAATTTAAGTGATAAAAGGAGCAGGGATGCCTGGGTAGGTCTGTTGGTCAAGCTTCCAACTTTGGCTCAGGTCATGGTCTCACAGTTCATGAGTTTGAGCCCATGTTGGGCTCTGTGCTGACAGCTCAGAGCCTGGAGCCTGCTTTGGATTCTGTGTCTCCCTCTTTCTCTACCCCTTCCTGCTCATGCTCGCTCTCTCTCTCTCTCTCTCTCTGTCTCTCTCTCTTCTCTCTCTCTCTCTCTCTCTGTCTCTCTCTCAAAAATAAACATTTAAAAAAGAGATAAAAAGAGCAAATTTGTATCTGATTACTTACTTCCACTATAGAAAAAGCCTGATGTTTGGAAAGGCAAGTGTTTGTTAGATTAAACGGTGATGGGAGTTTACCATTGTGGCCACCCTTGAGATCTGCTTTCAGACTTGCTCAGAATTGGCTTTAACTCTGTGACTTTTGCAACATTCCTTTATGCACAGAACATCAACCTGTAACTGCTGACTATCTGTATAGAGACAGGTGCCAGTGACTTTGGTCCAACAGAAGAGTAGACTGGACAAGTTCAGCAGGAATTTCCTAATAACGGTGGGTTTTTCCTTGTTGCCTCAGCTGTCCAGTATCTGCAGAGCAGCAGTACATGCTGGGGTGGTTCGAAATCATGGTGGTTATGTTGACGTCATGCCTGTGGACAAAAGAAAGACTTACACTGCGTCTTTTCAGAATGGAATCTTCTCAGAAAGGTAAATTTAAAAATCTGTTTACATATATATTTTGTATTTTATATACTCAGAGTCTCTCTCCCTCTCTCCTCCCGTGTCTGTCTCTCTTTCTCTTTCTCTACATATACATACATACACCTTTATGCTTGCTTTATAACCAACTCACTTTAGTATGGGTTTGGAGTTACGTGGCTGTGCCAGTGTGTTTCCTTTGCACACTGAAATAGTTGGTCTTCCAGGGATGGGAGAATCTGAAGTACCAGAGGTGCCTGTCTCCTCCAGGCTTATAAAAATCAACATGAAAATCGGATTATGAGTCAGAACCACTCTTTTGTTAATTGTTAATAAGGAAATTTCTTTTATCCTCCTTTGGATTTTCTAGATTAGTTTGTATATGTAATTCATTCTAGGTGAGCAGGGCACTGAATATTTTTCTAATCCAGTTATATGACAAAGTATTTGATAAAAGAGTGAGTCTGATTTTCTCCAGAACCAAATTCTCTTTTTGATTGGAAGTTGGATATCTATTATGACATAAATCCATGCTTTCTGGTCATTTCATACTATTTGGTCCATTAGTATTATATATTTTTGTGGTTTGGGAAAATTCGTATGACTTACTTTATCAAGTAAGTTAAGTATCAAGTAACTTATTATCAAGTAAGTTAAGAGCACAGAACCTATAGTGATTTTTCAAATCATTTGTATCTGTACAAATAATATTAGCTCTTATGTATATTGTATGGATACAGAAAAATTTCTAACTTTTAGACATTTACTGGATTCTTCAGAATTGCTAGTGGAGGTTCCACATCTACGGTAAAGTTTCTCTAGAGGACACCAAAGGATGTGCCATGCAGGGTATCTAGATTGACTTCCACATAACCTTCTGAGTGCCATCTTTATAAAAAGACAGCTTTGCATTTACCATCTATTTTCAGCAGACCATATCAAGAAGCCATTGTTAAGAAGGTGATTTCTCTATAACCTGACTCATGTGGTTCATAGGAATAGTTTAGAGCACTAACTTATTATTTCCTAAGTCTGACAAAATTTAAATCATGTTGCTATCATACTGATAAATATTTTTAACATCTATGGTTTCAAGAAAAAAATTTAAGTTTATTTAGAGAGAGAGCACAAGCGAGTGGGGGAAGGGAGAGAGAGAATCCCAAGCAGGCTCTGCACTGACAGCGGAGAGCCTGATATGGGGCTTGAATTCACAAACTGTGAGATAGTGACCTGAGCTGAAGTCAAGAGTCGGATGCTCAACCGACTGAGCCACCCAGGTGCCCTGGTTTCAAGAAAAATTTTAGTGAGGAAATTTAATGGTCAAATCTGGAAGATCCTAGGAATGTCTTCAGTAAAATGGAAACACACACATACACAGCACTTAATACATACACATTATATATATAATATATATTGTATGATATATATAAAATAGATATGTATAAACTACATTTTTGAGTTGTAGAGTGTGATAGGCAATTTAATAAGCTAAAACTAAGTGGTGTTTCATTTACCTGTCATATTTCTTATATTTATTCTAAAACTATAAGATGATATCCTGAGAAAACTGAGAATAATAATTATTTTTAAGCACCTACTATGAATTTCCCAGACACTGCTGAGCACTTTAGTAGCTCAGCTCCACCAATGGCCTGGTAAAGTCAATTCTGTAAACCCTGATTTAATAAATGGGTTAACTTAGGCTCATAAAGGTTAAATGATGTGCCCAAGCTCTTCTAACTAGTCAGTCTCAGAGCTTGGGTTCAGCAGTAGGTCTGTAGACTAAGAAATATGCATTTTTCCAGTGTATCACTGTGTACAAAGAATAAGTACACCAAACACATCTACTTTCTAGAGTACTCTGTCAGTGTCCTATAGATAAGTATGGCTTTTGATTGGCTATCTGCTTGTATGAAAAACCTAGTGTGTCTGTGTGAGTACATGTTTATGTGCACTCTTGTGATACCCTCATACTTCTTCACTCTAAAAACTCTCCTCTTTCTTTTCTTGTACGTAAATATATATGTAAAAGGAATTGCACTTGGTCTCCCTCTTAGCATTTATTGTGTTTATCTCTAAAAGCCCCTTTTTATTATTAAGAAAAACTTCATTCAAAAATGTAAAGACTTCAAAAGTTTACATTTAATTAGACTAAACAACAGTTAATGGTATTATCGACGTTTTACCTTTTAAGCATTTAAGTGAAACATATCTTAACTGATATTGCCAAATAAAATATAAATAATTTAAGAAAGAATTAAATGTATGACTCTGTATCACTTTTAATTTGTGTTTTAAAATACGTTGTGTTTAAAATGAGATTGAGTGCTTGTATGCGTGATTCCATTTCAGTGAAGAAATTCTTAGGACCTTTCAGATTTGACCACTAAATTCCTCACTAAAACTTTTCTTGAAACTATAGATGTTAAAAATATTAATAAGTATGGTGGCAACATTATTTAAATTTCATCAGGCTTAAAAAATACTAAGTTAGTATTCTAGAGTATTGCTTAATTATCACTGTCTTCTCAACTTGCAGTTAACTTTTAACCATATTGGTCAGTTGTAAACTGGATCTCAGTACTCCTCCAGTAAAATGGAAAAACAGCTGCCTAAGTCTGTTTTATTAGAATCAAAGGTGGTAATATGGGAAAACATGATCTGGAATCTACTAAGTTCTATATAAAATACTATTATTACTGTGCACCTTAAATTTTAGTAAACTTTCAGCTCAGCATACAACCGAGATTTAAAGAATTATGTCATTCTCACTCAGGCTTTCCAATAGCTATAAATTATAGTAGCCTAAGAAAGTTGGCCATCTGGATTCATAGAGCTGCTTTCTTGACTGTCATAAGTAAGCATGATTTATTTGGAGGATTATATGTAGAGATGACATCAATATACTTTTTGTATTTTTTGCAGTTTACAGAATCCTCCAGGAGGAAAGGCATTCAGAGTATTTGCTGTCGTGTGAAATGGAACACTTGGAAGAGGATCGCAAAGACTATTCCAAATGCCATATTTCTGAAGTTTGTATAAAATTGTAACATTACTGTACAGAAGATATCAACTATTTTCAGCCCCCAAAAAAGTGCCAAATGCATATAAATCTTGATAGACAAAATCTGTAAAAATAAAACATGGGACATTATTAGCTTCAGGAAAGGTAATGAATATGTAATGGTTTTAGAAATCCTGTGTTAAATATTGCTATATTTTCTTAGCAGTTATTTCTGTAGTTAATTACATAGTCATGATTGTTCTACATTTCACATGTTCTTTTATATGGTGCTTTGAATATGCCACTAATAAAATGAATCTAAACATTGAATGTGAATGGCCCTCAGAAAATCATCTGGTGCATTTAAATATAATCAACTCTCAAAAAATGAAAGGAACCATATTATCACATTTTTCCCAGTTCAGTACTATGCCATTACCTACTCCAAATAATCTGAAATTGTTTTCCACTTAATACCTGTATAGTTTTTCTCTTCTGTTAAGTTTAGGCATATAGAATATTATGTCCTGATATTGCACTTCTTATTTTGTATAAAGTAATTCCTTAATATCCAAATGAATCTATTAAAATGTTTGATTCCTTGGGAATGGCTTTACTAGTAAGTGGAATGAACTATTTATTCCATAGTAGAGTAGTGGTATGAAAACATTCCTAGTGATAATATAGTAAATATAGGGTTAAGCACAGGCAGCCAGAACTTTCTATGTGTTGTTCAAACTGAGGTCACACATTTTTCTTTTGTATCCTGGCAAATACTCCTGCAGGCCAGGAAGTATAATAGCACAAATTTTAACAAAGATTAACTAATGTATTGCATCACCATTGCCACTGATTTTATTAATGGTAAATGGCCTTGTGTATAAATGTTTCCATATTATGGTACCTATGATGGTGATATATTTGTTTCTATGAAAAATGTATTGTGCTTTGAGACTAAAAATCTGTAAAATGTTAATTTTGGTAATTTTTTTTTCTGCTGGTGAATTTACTCTTTCCTTGTAAACATATTAAAATTAATCATGTTTCAAAATATTTTTAGTTTAATTTCTTCCTTATTTTGATTTAGAAATCATTTTAAATTAACAAAATTATTGCAAGTCTTTTAAACTTGGGTTACTGACATTAATATAAATAACATCCTTAATACCAGAAGTCTGTGAAGTCAACTTGATTATTTAAGTATTTGTATATGAAAAAGAAGACCAGATAATCATATATTTATAAGCATTGTATCAAGGGAAAATTTGAATAAAACGAGGAAAGAATCTGAAGGATAGAAAATAATTACTAAAAATTGACCAGACAGTAAATACTTCATACATTTTCAGAAAATAAGTGACTATGTGTTCAGGAGCAGAGAAAAGGGAGATAAATCTCATGCAGAATCTGGGAAAGCAAGACAGCTGGATAATAGAAAAGAATAGAGAGGCTCACATTGACCGCTGCTGGAGAACAAATGGTAAAGAAAATAATGTCATGATCACTTATCAAGCACTGGCCAGAAATTCCGTAGTTCAAAATATAAGTAGTCAAAACTTAAGCATTTGTAGATTAAAAATATCAAAATTTAAAGCAGATTTGTGGGCACATTTTTTTTTCCAAAGACACATTACATCTTCTTAAATAGCATGATTGAAATGTAAACTTTGCCCAGATTCATCTTTTGCTCCCCATTGCACACTCCCCCTCAAATAGGGAAGTCCCATCTATTCTTGTCAGTACACGGTTTCTCGTATTTGTCCCTAATCTAGATATTCATCATCAATTTCCTATACTATTTCAGTGTCTCCAACTGGAGCCTCATGTTGTTTCTCTCCATTCCTTTTCAATCCGTCCTCAAATTTTTCACTGGAATTACTCTCTTCTGTAAGTTTCCATTATCTAAGAAAACCAAATCATTTTATAAAAACATTTAAGAACCTCCATAGCTTGGGACACCTGGGTGGCTCAGTCAGTTAAGTGTCTGACTTCCGCTCAGGTCATGATCTCAGTTCATGGGTGCGAGCCCCACATCAGGCTCTGTGGTGACAGCTCCGAGCCTGGAGCCTGCTTCAGATTCTGTGTCTCCCTCTCTCTCTGCCCCTCCCTCACTCATGCTGTCTCTGTTTCTCTCAAAAATAAATAAACATTGAAAAAAAATAAAAGAGAATGTCTGTAGTCTTGCTCCATATTGCTTACCTATGCTTTTCTATACAAGGTGTGGCCTTGAGTAAGTTATTTAACTTTCTACACTTTACCTCACCTAAAAACTGGGACAAATAATACCCAGTAGGGATTACTCTAAGAATTAAATGAAGTAATTTGTATAATGTAGTCAATGTCAAACATGTGCTATGTGGTCAGTATATGTTAGTCTTGTTATTATAATCATTCTGTTATTTACCTTGGGAAACTATGCATCTATCATGCTACACTACCTATCCATCAGCACTTGAAGTGAAATCCTGTAGGAATTCTCCTGCAATTCTCCTGGTAAGAAGTAAATAATGCCCTTTTAATTTGACCATACTAATTTTTCAATTTTGCCTTTTATTATATTTAAGGATAATCTCCTTGAGAATTTTAACATTCTTATCTTTTTACCCCAGGGACACAGTGATTTTTTACATTCTATAAATGGTTGGTCAATATTGATAAATGGATATTCCAAAAATTCCTAGTTTTATTCTTGACACAAATGAATATTGCTGCATATTATCACATCATATTAGAGCTAATGAAAATAGTTTATTGATAAACATTCTAAATGTGGATTTAAGACAGGTCAATGCTTATAAAATACTATTGATATTATTTCAACTTTTAAAGTTACCCGACCATGTGTTTCCTTAATGTTCTGAATCTAATAAAACTGATCTGTGTATTTCAAGCAAAGCAGAATTCTCCAAAAAGATTTTCTCTTCTAACCTGTTAATTGACTCATTATAATGTATGCTTTTCTATTCAATATTATATTTTGAAATATTGACTTCTCTAGCATTTCTAAAATGTTTCAAAGAGAACTGTAAACTCTCGAAGAACACAGTAAGCTAAACAGAGCTATCATTTCTGCAAATATACCAAACGTCAGATTTAGGGTTTAAACTAATTTATTGCACAAAGAATGACATCGTTTAAGTTGAGTTAAAACACTTATCTGAAGTGATATTTCAACCGTGGCACCATAATTTTCAGGAGTTGAAGAAATAGTGTAGCCAAGTAATGTGATCCTCTTTCACTAATCTTTTAAAATTAAAGGCTAAGTTATATCAATTTGAAGTTTTTAAAGGCACTAGGGGATGCCCACTCTCCCGTGGATTCAGAATCTGGAAACGTGATTACATCATACTCCGTTTAATCCTGCTGATTTGGGACATATCCGGCCATTGTAATTCACTGGTGCCTCCCATCATCTCTGACCCTGGTCAAGCCCACATGCCTTCTGAGATCCCGGGAGGTTTGGTTCTGAGGTATCGCGAGATCGGACTTTCGCAGCATTATCAATTGTGCTGTGGAGCAGGAGGGACTCTGGTAGCTGGGGGTTTTCTGGAGAGGTCCACGCCTTCGGCTTGTCCTAGCACTACGCACCCCAGATCCTGGGAAATCCCAGCAATCCTGGATGCTAAGCAGGAACCTCGCATAAACAGCTCGCTCGCTATCCCTTCGCCTTTCCCCGCGTGTCCTGGGACTGTAGGCCCGCGTTAACAGGGGCCGCCCCAGCCCACCATCTGCCTGGGGCTGGGGGCTCCTCCTGCTGCGTTCCCCCTGCCTAGTGTGGAAGGTCGCGTGAGCCAGAGGTGTGTGGCGGACGCACAGGGCGTCTTGGGGCGTCAGGTCTCCCACGTGCCTCTTATCCGCACTTAGCTGCACTGCTCTGGATGGCAAGACTGAGGAGCTCCTGCGGTATCTGGCCGCAGGGGAATAGGCCTCTCGGCTTGGGGGCCTTCTGGACCTCGGCAGCTCAGTGTGTACCCCAGAAGTCCAAGTCTGTGGCCTGCTCTAGCCTCCACTGCCCAGACCCAGTTGGGGGCAGCCTGGACCTTGCAGTAATAGAAGTAAGCCAGACCCTGTAGTTGCACTTAGCTGAGAGGTGAGTGTTCATTTATAGCTGGTAAGTACAAGTGATCTTTATTTTAACTCAAAGAATTCCACCAGAAGTGTTTATCATACATTAGGAGAAGAAAAGAATTGGAGACTGTTGTTGCTGCCTAATAATAAGATTTTTGCTCCTACTTGGCTTATTGCTTTGGTACTGCTGAGATGTTCAATGGAAGGAAATAATTATGGTAATATTATCCAGAACAGATGTGCTGGAAAATGTCCCATAACTTTGATATGGTTTTAATCGACAAAACAAAACAAACAATCTTGGGCTCCTTTGAGAACTGTAGTTGGACAACTTCTGCCTATCTTGTGTGTGAGTTTATGTGTGTGTATAAATTTACATTTGTCACAGATTGATACTGTGTTAGAGAAATGTCTTAGAGTTCATCTAACTACCATTTATTCTCTCAGTTTGCTGATGGAAAAAGAAAATGAATATGTACTGTTTTGGCCAAAGTCATATAGAGCTGTGACTAATTTCAAATAAATTCTTTATATTTCCAATCATATTTTCTATATTTCCCTGAGATACAGTCAGGAATAAGAGCACAAACCAAATGTTAGAGTCCTGATACCTAAATACTTTGATTAGGTCCTCACAAACTTAGAAAGTATCAAAAGTTATCATAATGTAATCAAATACTGTACATGTAAGGGTGATTGCCATACTAGTAAGAAATAAACCTAATTAGGTAGTTAAATGTGTCAGTTTAGGAGCATATTGGTTTGTTGCATCTGAACTTATTTTTAAAAAGTAAGATAGGGGCACCTTGGTGGCTCAGTCTGTTAAGCCTCTGAGTTCGGCTCAGGTCATGATCTCTCGGTTGGTGAGTTCACGCCCCACGCCCCACGCCCCACGTCAGGCTCTGTGCTGACAGCTGGATCCTGGAGCCTGCTTTAGATTCTGTGTCTCCCTCTCTCTCTGCCCCTCTCATGCTCTGCCTCTAAATGATAAATAAACATTAAACATTTAAAAAAAATTTTTTTTAAAGTAAGATATGTCTTTTACCACATAAGCTCTCTCAAAGATCTTACAAAGCAATCAGACAACTAGTATTTCTGTGTGAAATAGAAGCCTATCAAATGCTTTTTATAAATAGTACTAATAGCCATTTTCACATAGTGCTTGTTTGTGCCAGGCACTGTCCTTAGCAGCTTACACCTAAACTCACACAATCGACACTACAATGCAGTGAGGAGAGTACTGGTATTATCATGTTCATTTTATAGATGATAAGAGGGGTTCAGTAACTTCCTCAAAAATCATCCAAGAAATAATTATTGGAGCCAGGATTCGAACTGTTAAAATAATGGCTCTGGATTCTGTGCTCTAGTTATTTCCCCTTCGGTAGCCAGCATCTTTTTCAGTAGGTGTAAAAGTAGGTTTACAGTCTAATCTCTGTATGTAAACATCTTTTTCAGAATAGGTACAAAGTATGAAGATATTTTTGTCATAAAAAGATTCCCTGAAGAAGTCATTTATTACAGAGGAGGCATCCAGCAACCAGACATGCTCCCCTTGGGTTCCTAAGAGACATCACTTACACACTTAAGTCCCTTGTGCGATTCCCTGGCCCCTTGATTATATTCCTGTGTCTTTCCACCCCCCACCCCTTTGCTTCCCATCAGTCTCATGTTGTGAGGGCTATCCCTCCACAAGCAAACCTATCAAAGCATTGCCCAATAAAGTTTGTGTGTGCTCCTTATACCTCTGGTTATATATTTTTCCTTGGTCAGCTCTGAAATATATTTACCCCCTATGGTTAGTATATATTTTCCATTTGCACATCTGTTTTTTATTCCTTGTTCCTCCTTTTTTTGTCTACTTTTGAGTGTATGAGGTTTTATTTAATTATTTCATTAATCTTAAAAATACAACTGTCAGTTATTTTACCAGGAAAAAAATACATATATTATGGGAATAGCAAAGAATTGCAAGCTGGGATGAGTAAGCTACAGCAAAACTATAGGCAAGTTGTGAGAACAGAGGGGAGGAGCACTTTCATAGAGGAAAGGGGGAGAATTGGGGGGACTGTTATAAATAAAAAGTCCATTGGAGGAAACTGGGAGTTCAGACTATGTGGCTTTTCATTGGCTGAGTTGTTATTGTCCTTCATTGGCTGGGTTATGGTAGGGAGAAGAGAAGAAATCTTTCCCTACTGCTGGTGTGGTGCCGTAGTACCTAACATCTTAGTAAGGACTTGCAAGGTATATCTTTTCCTGTTGGGTTTGCAACTGATGAATAGCAGTGCAGGAGAGCTCCCTGCTGGCCTCTTGACTGCCTTCTAAAGGTTTTTTTTTTTTTAAATTGGTTTTCACAGTTCCATTTTCTCCTTCTCCATTCAGAGTTTAGCTCTGTTATTTTTCTTACAGTGGTAATTTCTAGAGAATGTACTATGCATTCTTTATGTATTACTGTCTACATTAAATTAGCACATTGGTCACTTCTCAATGCAAGCACTTTCAAACAGTTAACTGTTTGCCCCACTCCTGCCTTTTGTGCTTTTATTGTCCTAAATTTCACTTCTACATTTGTGATCTGCCTTACAAGATACTATTGTTGTTCACTGGAGTAGTCAGTATTCGTTTGCATTTACCTTTTCCAGTGTTTGTCTTTATTTCTGATGTTCTGTTTCCATAGGGTCATATTTATTCAGTATGAGGAACTATCTTATAATATCCTGTAGTGAAGCCTACTGATTGTGCATTTGCTCAGTTTTTATTTATCTCACGCATCTTTACTTCACTTTCATTTTTGAAGGATATTTTTGCTAGAGGGAGTTCTAGGTGAATTGTCTTTTTCTTTTAGATCACTTTAAAGATATTCCATTGTCTTCTGCCTTCCATTCTAATGATGATCCTTAAGGTGTAAATTTTAGTCTTTTTTTTTTCTTTCTGGTGCTCCTTTGAAAGCAAAGTGTGATTTTCTTTGGCTGCTCTTAAAATTTTCTCTTTCTCTTTATTTTTTGGCAACCTAACTAATAACCAACAAGTAACTAAAATATCTAAGTCACCTCTTTATTTCTTATTTCTCTTTGATTCTTGGTGATTTGTTTATTTTCTTTTTGCATGCCTCATATGTTTGGACTGGATCAAAATTGTAGAAATTCAAAATGATGTTATCTTCCTCCAGGTGGGCTAAATTTTCTTTTGGAAAACAGCCAGAGCACTAGTGGATCACCTTGGTCCCATTAAGACTTGGTTTCAGTCTTTGTTAGGGCTATTTTATTTTTGTCTTTAATCCCAAGGCGTAGCCCTTAATATTAGAGCATAGCCCTTCTAGGGTCTCAGATTTAAGCCTTGGGAATTTACCAAAGCCATCCCACCTTGGCAGTGTTTGAACTCTAGCTCTTCTCCCAACACCCTGTGGCTGCTGCAATCTTGGCTTGAGCATGTTAACCTCCCACATTCTGTCTCTACTAAGACTTAAAAAAATTTTTTTGGAGTCTTAATCTCTGAGTGCAGTTTAGAAGTCAGCCCGTGATTTAGGGGAGATTTGTATACTAATTTTTGAACTCTGTCCCTGGGGTTTCCTTTTCCCCTGCTGTTTGTCCTTTAAATGGTGCAGCCGCTCTGGAAAGCAGTGTGGAGGTTCCTCAGAAAATTAAAAATAGACCTACCCTATGACCCAGCAATAGCACTGCTAGGAATCTACCCAAGGGATACAGGAGTACTGATGCATAGGGGCACTTGTACCCCAATGTTCATAGCAGCACTCTCAACAATAGCCAAATTATGGAAAGAGCCTAAATGTCCATCAACTGATGAATGGATAAAGAAATTGTGGTTTATATACACAATGGAATACTACGTGGCAATGAGAAAAAATGAAATATGGCCTTTTGTAGCAACGTGGATGGAACTGGAGAGTGTGATGCTAAGTGAAATAAGCCATACAGAGAAAGACAGATACCATATGGTTTCACTCTTATGTGGATCCTGAGAAACTTAACAGGAACCCATGGGGGAGGGGAAGGTAAAAAAAAAAAAAAAAAAAAGGACGTTAGAGTGGGAGAGAGCCAAAGCATAAGAGACTGTTAAAAACTGAGAACAAACTGAGGGTTGATGGGGGGTGGGAGGGAGGGGCGGGTGGGTGATGGGTATTGAGGAGGGCACCTTTTGGGATGAGCACTGGGTGTTGTATGGAAACCAATTTGTCAATAAACTTCATAAAAAAAAAAAAAAAAAAAAATGGCAGTCAGCATGGCAGTCCCCAAATCTGCCCTCAGTCTCTTCCGTGCAGCAAGACTTGCATTTCCTGCCTAGTTCTGTTTCCTTTGTCTGATATTTGGAAAATGACTTCAGTGAAAAAGGCCAGACGGAATATGAGTCTCACATTATACATTCCCTTCTCTCAAGGAGGTTAGGCCTTCAAGCCTTTTCTATATTGGATGCCTTCCAAAACCTTCAAATCCATGTTTTATAAAATTTTCCAGCTTTTATAGTTGTTTTTTGCTGGATGATCAGGCCAAAACAAGCCATTCTACTGTGGCTGGAACCAGAAGTCACATGTGTTTATTTTTATGAATTGTATTTTATTCAGAAAAGGCAATGTAATCCATGACGGCAATGAAAAAGAATATGGAAATTTAAAAGATATATGATGAAAAGTATATTTTTATGACCCCCAGTTTCCCTTTATAAATTCAACTAAGCTTCATATGTATTTACAATCACAGATATGCATGCATTTGAATGTATGTATGAATTTGTGCATATATGCATGTGAACTCTTAACCATTTTGCTACTCTAACTAAAAAACTAACACTTCCTAGGGCTCCTGGGTGGCTCAGTTGGTTGAGTGTCTGAATTTGGCTCAGATCATAATCTCACAGTTCATGAGTTCGAGCCCCACGTCAGGCTCTGTGCTGACAGCTCAGTGCCTGGAGCTGCTGCCCACCTCTCTCTCTCTGCCCTTCCCTGCTTGTGCTGTGTTTCTCTCTCAAGAATAAATAAACATTAGGAAAAAAAAAAAAAAAGGAAATTAACACTTCCTTAGTATTTTAAGCTGCTTTTGCCAGTCAATTTTCTTTACATTTTAAAAACTTTGTATGTTGTTAAATTTATCAAATCTTTTTCTTAATGATTTCTGAATCTTGTGTTATCTGCTTTAAAAGGGTCATTCTTACTCCAGGCATATGTTTAAAAAATCTTCATTGTTTTCTCCAAGCACTTTAAGGTTTTCATTTACTATATTTAAATGCTGCATCAATCTCAAATTTATTTTGGTATACGGACTGAGGGAAGGAGAAATCCAACTATATTTTTCCAAATGGCTATCCATTTTTCCTAGCACTGTTTTTTATTAAAAAATTTTTTTTTCAACGTTTATTTATTTTTGGGACAGAGAGAGACAGAGCATGAACAGGGGAGGGGCAGAGAGAGAGGGAGACACAGAATCGGAAACAGGCTCCAGGCTCTGAGCCATCAGCCCAGAGCCCGACGTGGGGCTCGAACTCACGGACCGCGAGATCGTGACCTGGCTGAAGTAGGACGCTTAACCGACTGTGCCACCCAGGCGCCCCATCCTAGCACTGTTTTTTAAATAATTTATCTTTCCTACATAAATTTGAAAATGTTGCTATATTTGAACCAAATTTCTATAAATATTTGATATAATTATTGGCTTTATCTTCTGATCTGTTACTATCTTCTGATTATCTATGAGCCACTGCTAACATGCTTTATTAATTTGCTTTGTAATATGTTTTAATGTTTGGTATGGCTTACTACTCATGTTTTAACATTTTCCCAACTAGTCTCACATCTTTTTCACTCACATTTTCAGTGTAAAAAGTCATTTTTTTGTCATTAAATAGTCCAGTTTGAGAAACACAGGTAAAATATTGAACACCCTGTGCTTTTGCTTTTGGTCATAATTGTGGTTCCTGCTATTGTAGTCTCTATCCTTTCTTTTATTTATTTATTTTTTTATTTAAATTCAAGTTAGTTAATGTACAGTGTAGTCTTGGCTTCAGGAGTGGAATCCAGTGATTCATCTCTTACATATGACACCCAGTGCTCATTGTAGCTCTAGAGCCGATGACTCAAGGTCATATGTGATATGCACTCTGTGATGTTATAACATGTCCCTATTCCCCCTGTGCATATCCAAAGGCAAAACCTCTTGAGAGTTCCTTTTCTTTTTCTATCTCCTGGTACAGAACTAACTCTAGTCCATCTATATAGGACTTTGATGACATAAATGTTTAAAACATACCACAGGGGCGCCTGGATGACTCAGTTGGTTAAGTGTCGAGTCTTGATTTAGGTTCGAGCCTCACGTTGGGCTACACGCTGACAGTGTGGAGCCTGCTTGGGATTCTCTCTCTCTGCCCCTCTGCCGCTCAAGCCCTTTCTCCCTCTCTTTCTTAAAATAAATAAATAAACTTAAAAAAGAAGTACTGGATATAAACATGCAACAAGTTGTACTCGGTACCAAAAAGAATAACATAGCAAAATCTGTGTTTCAGCTTTGAACTTTGCATTGAACTCACATAATTCTCACTTACTTCCTATGCTACAAATATTGATTACATTGTTGTGAATAATAATTCTTCATACAATGCTGAATGTACACAGATTCTAAAATTTTAAATTATGATTTAAAACTTTAAAGTATGATTCCAGTCTATATTTTATGGAAGCAAAATATATTACAAAACTCATTTAATATTAACACAAGCTTCTGTTACATCTTTTAATAGATGAAAATTATATTAATTTTTGTTATGCTGATGGAAATGTCACATAATAGTTCCTGATATTCCATTAATGTCTTACAATTTGCAAAATTTTGTCACATATAGTATTTAATTTGAGTTTGACAAAAACTCCTGGAAGTAGATGCTTGTATTCCCATTTTACAGCTGAGTAAAGCAAAATGCAGGAATGTTAAATGATTTCAGACTCAAACTCTTATTCACTGCACTCCAAAAGTAATTGAAAATAAATAAGACACTTTTGTTTTAAATGTGATAGCTATTAATTTTGTATTAAAAAGCTGATTAAGAACCTGTGGTCGGGGCACCTGGGTGGCTTGGTCGGTTAAGCGTCCAACTTCGCCTCAGGTCATGATCTCACGGTCCGTGAGTTCGAGCCCCGCGTCGGGCTCTGGGCTGCTGGCTCAGAGCCTGGAGCCCGTTTCCGATTCTGTGTCTCCCTCTCTCTCTGCCCCTCCCCTGTTCATGCTCTCTCTCTGTCTCAAAAATAAATAAACGTTAAAAAAAAATTAAGAACCTGTGGAGGGGATTCCAAAATTCTTCTTGCATTTATTTAAACACTGAAATCATTGAAATAGTGAAATGATACACGTTTTATTTTACCTGTTACGACTTACACATTTTATTTTACCTATTATTAATATCAGAATATTTTCTTATCACAAGTTCAAATATCGCTTTTTTTCTAATAGAAAGCCCATGAAATATTTTACCTCAAAAGAATAAGCCGTCAACAATCATAGAGACATAGAAAAGTATTACTATTGTACATTTCAAAGGGGAAAACTAAAATTTGGGGGGAAACTAAATATTTCTGTCATTTACTACTTTATTTGAAATGTCAAACAATTTAATAAGGAGGAATTTTTAACACAATTTAAAAAACTGAAAAATAAAAAATAAACTGAAAAATAAAAAATAATAAACTTTAAAAAACGTTTTATTCATGGGATAGTATCGATAAATATTTACACATCTAAGAATTTATGTACAAGAATACACATAGATATAGTATCTACATATTAACCATTTAAGTATAAACACAAGACAAATTTACTTATTACATATCGGTTATTTCTTTTTATCTGTAAACACTCTATTGCCTAATAACACCACAGATGATAAAGTGTTGAAATTATAGCATTTGGCATGAAGTACAATAAATATGAGGATTTTACAAACATTTGAAAATGAAAATATGAATAAGAAATCCTTTATGTGCTCTTTAATAATAGGTATTAATATAAACTTCATTGCATATGTTGTATTGCCTTTCCTTCTTTATATGAGTCATCTTGTTTAAACCATTGAAACAATTTCCTTGTATCAATTGAGGATCTATCATAATCCTGAAAGGAAAAAAAGAATGTTCCTCCGCAGTTAAAAAAAATTATACCAAGCCACAGGTAATTTCTGCTGGTTCCAATGGCTCTCCCCCAGCTCTCTTGGTCAATATGATGTTCTATTTGACAGTAGCTGTTAGTGTAGCACTGCCAGAAAAAGCTAGCCTGTGCATGCACCAGCCAATATTCCTCCACATCCTCACATGTTGAGTAAATCTTTGCTTACTGGCAGCCTTGTCTACTGGTTGGAGCACTTGACTGGAAAGGAGAAACAGATATAGATGTGAAAACTTGGTCTGAAAGAAAGAGGAGACATGGAAAAGTTCGGGGGGAAAAAGGGAGAAAGGATTTGAGAAATCTTTTCCTTAAAAATAAAAAGAATAAAAATTTTAGAATGATGAATCAAAGTAGAAAATATTCATGTATAATTCTTAGCCACCTAACCATTGCTTCCACAGATTTTTAAAACAACACAATACAATGGAAAAAGTGTTTAGATAAAAGTATCAATAGTATTGGCTTGTTACAAATTCTTTATACTCCGAAGAAACACAGTTCTTGCAAGAGCAAGATGAACGTTTACTTCCAGGGAAACATGCTACCATAATCGACAAGGAAATGCTGTCATTGTTCTCAATTAAAAAAAACATTTAATGTTTATTTATTTTTGAGACACAGAGACAGAACATGAGTGAGGGAAGGGCAGAGAGAATGGGAAACACAGAATCCAAAGCAGGCTCCAGGCTCTGACCTGTCAACACAGAGCCCAATAGGAGGCTTCAACTCACAAACCATGAGATTATGACCTGAGCTTAAGTCAGATGCTTAACTGACTAAGCCACCCGGCCGCCCCTCTTCTCAATTTTTCTGAGCCCATATTTAGCCGATATGTTCTCGTCCTTTCGAGTCTTCTTCAAATGTCTACAGATAAATGTATAGTAGCTATCATTTCCATTTATCCCTATACAAGAAAGAAGTAAGTTATTTCACTTTGATAGAAAGTGTCAGATTGAAAAGACTTGATAGTTGAACAGATATTGAAAAATATTTCTTTCTATTTCCAAAATCCTAATAGTCACAGAATAAATGAAAGAAAATGTAAGTATATGTTCTGATTGAAAAAAAAATAAAGATTTATGTTTGTTTGCATTAAGAATTTTTAATCATAGGATGATAACCTAAGTAAAGTATAAGTGAATTCCTAAGCATAATATAACCATAACTAACAGCACAAATGTCATAATAAGTAAAACTCGAGTATTTGTTATGTTCTAGGTGTTTATAATTTATTCTATACCTTATATAACAAAATAAAAGCTGAAAGTTTTCATTTTTGGAAAGATGACAAGGAGGATCAAGAATAAATAAGCTCCTGGAATAAGAATATATTTTCATAAACATCATTAAATATTAACTACAAATAAAGGTTAAAATGTTTAAAGTTATTAAGGCCATCATACTTCCTATTCTACAATCATTTTTAAGCACATTCCTTTCATAAACATAATGTGTACAGGTTAACTTGTATGAAGAGAGAACAACAAACTACTTTGTCTTGCATTATCAACAGATGAGTAGTCCTCTATGAATGAAGTAGATACAAAAAACTTGCCAATATCAAACTTCCAATGAGATTTTTTGGTAAACAGGGGCGCCTGGGTGGCGCAGTCGGTTAAGCGTCCGACTTCAGCCAGGTCACGATCTCGCGGTCCGTGAGTTCGAGCCCCGCGTCGGGCTCTGGGCTGATGATGGCCCAGAGCCTGGAGCCTGCTTCCGATTCTGTGTCTCCCTCTCTCTCTGCCCCTCCCCCGTTCATGCTCTGTCTCTCTCTGTCCCAAAAATAAATAAACGTTGAGATTTTTTGGTAAACATATTCAACATACGAGGATAGATATATAAATTTCCATAAGCATCAGTTGTTTAAGGAACAGTTTAGATACCTTGGACAAGCTGGATATGTAATGTAAAAGGTTAAGCAAGATAAGATATTACCAGAACTTAGAATTCAAAGACTAGGCATAAGGTAAAAGAATACCCATGATGTAAGTGTGTTACATTGAAGGCAGGGCAGACATAGAAAGCAAATTAGAATAATGGAACAAGTATCAAAGGGTTAAAGATTTTGGCTGAGATAAGGAAGTTGAGAAATAATGTATCCCTGCATATTCATAATAGAATCGATATAGCTGGAGAATGAATGAGTTGAGAGATTGAATTAGGGAAATCTCCCAGGAAGCAGCAAGATAATATAAAGTTATAGAAAACAAACAAGAAATGCCAAGAGATAGTGAATCCAGAAATAGAAACATGTAAATCCACACAGAAGCTTCCAGAATAGAGAATGAATGTAGAAAATAGTTGAAGAAACAATTAACCTAACATTTTCCAGGATTGAAAAAAAAAGGTGAAAAGCCTGAGGTTGCAAGTATTCAGAGTAGAAAAGAGGAGAGAAGAAAATTCACGCCTAGTGCAGTGAATTTTAAGAGTATTAAAGTCAAAGGGAAAATTTTAAATATTTTTAGAAGGAAAGAAAAGACCAAGAAGAACAAGCTTCAGATGAACATCAGGGATTTAAGTAGCACACCAGGTGTAAAATATCAAAAGGGTAGTATTTTTTTTTTAAGTTTGGAAAATAAGAACTTAAAATTTTAGACTTTTCTATTCAAGCATATTAAATTCAAAAGTGAAGATACAAGAACCATATTCTCAGACATGTATAATTTCAGAAGGTTTTACATGAAGGTACACATATTAAAATTAAACACTCTTAGATGTTAGCAATCAGATAAGAGGAGAAACCATTATAAGAGAATCCTACAAGAAGTCTACCAGAATAGAGTAGCCCATTTCTCCCAGATATTCTCCCTTACAACTAAAAATGCCTACACATAACCCACAACAGGGAAGCATTGGGTATCTCTCAGAGGCAGAAAGAAGACAGGTTGCTTAGGAAACTCAGACTTGAAGAACTAATTGTTGGTGAGTTCCTTGGGTTTCTTATTGCTCCTGGACAGTCTAGATGTACTGATGTATAAACCTCCAGTCTGGAGAGTACTGATTAAAAAAAAAAGTGGGGGGTAACCTGATAATAGAACATGTTTTTGGCAATATCTCTCCTACTTCAGTCAAACACCAACAGAACATCCACCCCTATACCTGTAGTTTCAGAGAAACGGAGGGTGAAGTTGATCTTCCACACTATGCCTGCCTCACAGAATCCAGTGATTCTGACGGCCCCATTGGCTGTTGGTGGGCCCAAGCAGGCAGCTGACCTTCCATTCTCAAACAGCTTAATTAGAAGATGCTTTAGTTCCCTAGGTAGGGTAGTGGCAGTGGGGCTAAATGGGAAACTGGCGTCCGTTCCCCACCCAACAGAAGTGGGCAGTGCTCCTTTTACCCCCACCCAGGTAGTTTCAGTGTAGTCCAGTGATTGGTGAGCCCCCACGTTACCTGGCATCAAGGAGACGGAACAAGGTGGTGCAAAGCACGCTACTCACCCCTCTACGGCCTCCCACCCCACTACTCACTCCTCTGCCACCTCCCACCCCAGCATCAGCAGGGTTCAGTGAAATAGTAAGAGATAGGACTAGTTTGTATTCTGCTCTTCCCTCTCTCTTCCACTAGTAGCATAGGGCCCAGAATGGGCTTGCTGTTATACTTCTACTTGGAAGAAATTGTGCTGCGCTAGTGGGTACCCCACTTGTGTGGGGTGGTGTAGTTGGACCAAGCAAGAGCTAATCTTAAATACCTGCTTGGCCTTCGTGCTACACCTCAACAGGGGAAAACCTTTTATAAATAAATATATTATAATTTATATAAACACATAATATATATATAGAATTCCTGGACATAACACAAATTATATTTATATGTATGTATTTCATTTTATTATATTACAAAATCAAAAAAGTCTAGGATGCAATTAAAAAATCCTATCAGGAACCAGGAAAATACCACCTTGTGAATGAGAAAAGACAGTAGCAACAAAGACAAATCAAATGTTGGAATTATCTGACAAAGATTTTAAAGTAGCCATCATGAAAGCACTTAAGCAATTTAAAATTCCCTTGAAACAAATGAAAAAAATAAAGCCCCAAATCTCAGTTAAAAAATAGAATATCAAAGGAGAACCAAGTGGAAATTACTGAACTGGAAAATACAATAGTGGAACACATAACTTTCTGGATGGGTTCAGTACTTAAGTGGAGATGTCAGAGGATAAAATAAATTAACTTTGACATATCAAAAGGGTTTACCTGGTCTAAATAACAGAAAATGGAATGAAAATAAAGTACTGCCTATATAAAGAAACAAGAAAGATCCCAAGAAAACACCCTAACTGTATGCCTTAAGGAACCAGAAGAAGAAGAAAGAAGAAAGCAGCAGAAGAAATGAGCCCAAAGTTAGCAGAAGAAAGGAAATAATAGAGATTAGAGCAGAAATAAATGAAGTAGGGGACTGAAAAATTACGGAAAAGATTATCCAAACTAAGGGTTGTTTCTTTGAAAAGATAAAACCAAAGCCAAAAATCCTTAGCTAAACTAATCAAAGAGAACCCATATCAACAAAATTATAAAAAAGGAGACATTATAGCTGATACCACATGAATTCAAAGGATCATCAGAGACTACCGTGGACAACCTAGAAGAAATGGAAAAAATTCGTAGATACATACAATTTACCAAGACCGAATTAGGAAGAAATAGAAAATCTGAATAGACCAATTACTAGTAAGGAGATTTCTTCAGTGACACCAAACCTCCCAACCAATAAAGGTCAGGACTAGATGGTCTTATTGGTGAGTTCTACCAAACAAACATTTAAAAAATTAACACCAGTCCTTCTCAAACTCTTCCATAAAACTAGAGAAGTTCAGGCTCCCAAACTCATTTTCCAAGGCTGGTAGTATCTTGATACCAAAACCAGAAGAGGATATTACCAGAAAAGAGAACCATAGGCCAATATTCAATGAATGCAGATGCAGAATTTCTCAATAAAATATCACCAAACCAAATTCAGCGGTACATTCAAAGGATCATTCACCATGATCAAGTGGGATTTATCCCTGGGATGCAAGAATGGTTCAGTGAACAAATCAGTAACTTTGATAAACCACATTAACATAATGAGACATAAAACTTACGTGATCACCTCAATAGATGTAGAAAAAGCATTTGACAAAATTCAACAACTATTCATGATAAAAACTCCTTAACAAATTAAGAACATATCTCAACATACTAAATAATGACAAGCCACAGCTAACATCATACTTAACAGTGAGAGGTTGAAAGCTTTTTCTCTAAGATCAGGAATAAGACAAGAGTGCCCAATCTCATACCCCTGTTCAACGTAGTACTAAAAGTCCTGGCTAGATCAATAAGACAAGAAACTGAAATAAAAGGTATTAGAATTAGGAAGGAGGAAATAAAAAACTTTCTGTTTAAAGGTGACATGATCTTATGTATAGAATACCCTAAACACTTGATAGTAATAAAAAAAAAAAAAACTTTGAGAACTAATAAATGAACTCAGTAAAGTTGCAAGGTCCAAGATCAACATAGAAAAATCACTCACATTTCTATACACTAACAATGAACTATTTGAAAAATAAGTGAACACAGTCCCATTTTATTTTTTTTTAATTTTTTATTTAACGTTTATTTATTTTTGAGACAGAGAGAGACAGAGCATGAACGGGGGAGGGTCAGAGAGAGGGAGACACAAAATCTGAAACAGGCTTCAGGCTCCGAGCTGTCAGCACAGAGCCCGACGCGGGGCTCGAACTCACGGACCGCGAGATCATGACCTGAGCCGAAGTCGGAAGCTTAACCGACTGAGCCACCCAGGCGCCCCAGTCCCATTTTAATAGTATTTAAAAAATTAAATACTTATGAATAAGATTTAACTGTGGAGGTGAAGAAAGAAACCAAAAAAAAAAAGTAAAGATTTTATATGTCCATGAATTGGAAGAATTAATTTTCTCATAGTCAGTTTCTCAAATACTCTGACAGACAAATAGAAAGTAAATAGCATTTGAACAGATATGCCTTCTTTTTGATACTCTTTAACCATTGGGCATTTCTTCTTTTTGTTTGTGTTATCTCTTAAAACATGAAAAAAAAACTATTTTGTGTAGGAAATTTAAGAAATTAATCATGGGTGATTCTGTGTTCAAATTTATTCACAATATTCTTATGTATTCATGATTGTTTTTCCAGTTTAACATATTTTAAAGATCCTCCTTTCTATCTTTCAAATACATTGAACTGCATTTAAAAAAATATTAATCCTCTGGCTTTCTCAGTTGTCAGCCTGTAGCATACATTTTTTACAAGGGAAACTTACCTTCCATACAGAATTTATAAAACTGAAATAATGATTCAAATACTGAGTTTATAAAGTATGAGGTGCCCCAAAGGCTCTCTTTTAAAACGTAGGGGAGAAGAAAACTTTGGCAGGAAAGTCCTATGTAAAGCAATTCTTTCTTCCTGGAAAACTGTGGGTATTAGCAATTTTTGATGTTTTCATTAGTTAAAAGAAAATACCAAAGTCATCCTCCTGTGGTTTTGTCTTTTTAAACTTGAATCTGAGTTTCCATTTTTTTAGGCAGCATATTCCTGCTGCTCAGTACTTTACACTGGCAAGGATGCTAGACCTCTGAAGAAAATTTTGAATGAAACTGCTCAGGTATTAGATAACAGGACAGTTGCTAATTCTGTTGCTAAACTGATTCATGAGTAGTCTTTTTCACCATATACCTATCCTTATATCCTTATAGACATGTTATTCACAATGCCAAATATTTTTACTAAGTCATAAATCGGATGTATCATTTCTCTGCTTATGAGGCTCTCTTTTGCCTATGGGATATTCCAAGCTCCTTCTTGATCCTTATAAAGCTTTCCATTACTATGAAATGGGTGATTTTATAATCAGCCCCATTACTTGCTTCTCTGGCCCCAGAATTTATGGTCCCACTATACCAAGGTATCTGTAGATCTCCACAATCTAAATACATAATACTCTTTACTTCTCTACTTCTGCTTGTTGGTTTTAGAGTCTTTTCCATTGTAATAAAACAGCATGTTGCAATGTTGGGGGGGAAAAATGTTACTTGAAGGCATCTATTTAAATCTGCATGATATTTGTATAAACTTGGCTCAGACCCACAGATCTGTATTCAGTTTCCATATGTGTAAGATGGTAGGCAGTATCTCATGTTTTCACTTAGATTGCTGTGCACTCCTAGGATCTTACTTTTTGTGGTGACTGTGGGATCCTAGTTCTTGGTCCTATTGGATGTTCAGTTTCATGTCTCACTTCCTGAGACTCTTCTCCTCTCTTTGCTCCATACCAATACATGTGTAGAAAAAAAATTGTTTTTCCTTGAGTTTCTTAAAACCCAAGTATTTGTGTGTATAGTGGACCTTATCTTAGTCTAGGGTAATGGAAAACATTCATATTGAAACAAAAATGATTCAAAACTGATTATAAGTTCCTGTTATTTAATAATCCTTTAGGCATCCCAGTGTTTGAATTCCATACACATTTTGTCCCAGTGGACTTCCATACCAACCAGATTGTTTTATAAGTTTTATACCTTGTTATCTTTTTAGTCTCTTTTCTAGGCCCTCGTTTTTACCAGTACACCAAGATCCTCTCACCTTGTAATGTTAAGCAATTCCACATAATTCTGGACTCATCACGGCTTCATATGAGTTAATTTAGTTAACCAAAAGGGACTTAGTGGCATTAAAGTTTAGACTCATTTTTCCCCCTTCCTTCAGTACATCTCTGTATAAAGAAATATAGACTTATATACTCCTTTGCTATGAATTAGGTTAGCTTTCATAGAAGCCAGAAGAAGAAACAGTACATTTAGTATTTAAAATAATTCTCTTTCCTCTCTGCCCACCCTTAAACATGTGCCCACACTTTATAAACACACACCCTCTAACACATCTGTCAGCAAGATGATAAGCTCCCTGAAGGCAGGGTGTTCTGTTTGTCTTGTCCACCACATTTCAAATGTTTGAATACTGTCTGATATATAATGGTACTTGATAAATAAATATTTTTAATTAAATTAAATTTTGGCTAGTTGCTGCATATTCCTGAATATTATCTTTTTAAGGTTATCTGGAAGTTTGAGTTTGTGTTATTGAATACAATAATATCTTTTATTTAT
Source organism: Lynx canadensis (assembly GCF_007474595.2). NCBI lineage: Eukaryota > Metazoa > Chordata > Mammalia > Carnivora > Felidae > Lynx > Lynx canadensis. Next base: position 58,857,848 of record NC_044320.2, on the reverse strand, counting down.
ATAATACTTAAGAATTCTAAAAGCACTGTCATGCAAACAGAAGGACTTTGTGAGGGTAGATAGAATAGGTAATGTTATTTCTGTTTTGGGGGTAAGAACACTGAGATACAAAGACAGTATTATTTTTATTAACTAGTAAATTTGAACTCCGAATTCAAAATTCATGTCTTTGTATGATGATTTTGACTGCTAATAAAGGGCATATGCAAATTCATACATGGTACATGAAATATTCTTTGTGAAATTCAGAACTGAGTGTTGGAAGAAGTTTTTTTTTCTTTTTTTTTAATTAGAGAGAGAGAGAGACAGAGAGAGAGAGAGAGAGAGAGAGAGAGAAACAGACAGCTGGGGAGAGGTGCAGAAGAGGAGAGAGAGATCTTAAGCAGGCTCCATGCTCAGCACAGAGCCTGACGTGGAGCTTGATCCCACAACCCTGGGATCGTGACCTGAGCTGAAATCAAGAGTCAGACGTTCAACCAACTGAGCCAACCAGATGTCCCTATAAGTTATTTGATTTAAATAAATAGCTGCCCCCACACATAAAAGCATACTAAAATCATACTTATGCTAAACTACTGGAAGCATAATTTCTTCACAGTGCCTCCATGAAATCTTATACATTAGCTGCTTTGAGAAGAAAAAAATTATACTTCATTACCTGTAGCTGCTTTACAGATATAAGGTTATATCTTTGTATTAATAATTCATTAATTTCATGGAAGGCATAAGACCATACAGAGCAAAACTGTTGATAAAAACGCATCATTCTAAAGTCAAGCACACTACCTTTCACAAGGGTGTGTGTGTGTGCGTGTGTGTGTTGTTTTCTGTTTTATGACAGAGTTTATTGTGTAGTTACTATGTGACAGGCACTATCCTGAATCCTACAAATACAGGAAACTTCCTTACTCTCTTTGGGCTCTCATTCTCAATATATTCACAATCTATTTATATATTTACAAAAATATATAAACTAGATAAGAAGAAAATAATATATATGGAAAATGTTTGATAAGTGTTTACAAAACAAGTTCAAAATGAAATTTAGTTGGGAATTTTGAGGGGGGAAGTTATAAGTCCCCCCAATTCAAGCCATAGGTTAGCAAACTTGAAGGTTTATGACTTTTAGTGCATAGCTTGTTTTTTGCATAAAGTTCTTAAAACTGAATTGAAACTACATAACTGGCAGAGCTAAAGTGTAACATTATCACAAACACAATGGCAGCAGCATTATTTTGTGTTTCATTGCAGTGACTGGTACTTCTGGCCAATGGAGTGATATGTGCCTACTTAGAACTGAATCATCTTTTGTCAAGCTAGGAAAGAAAGCACTGGTGCAGCCAGGAGTTCCTCCGGGCAGACGTCATTTGGGTTCTCTAATTTAGTAGGGTGCAAATAGATCCTAAAATTAAAAACCCAGTCCTCTGTTTATTTCTTCTGTTTGGGAAGCAGTCAATAAACTCCACAAAACATGAGCTCTGTGCTGTGTTTCCAATGTCAGCTGCCCCTGTAGCCAATTTTGCTTGCTATGAAAGGATTCCATTGACTTTCACCAACCAAAAACACAGGAGACTGACTATCCAGGAACCCCACTTTATTTTCAGTTATGGCTTCTTCTGTTTCCATATTTAAAAACAAAAAGTCTTTCTTACCTCTGGTTTTCCAGTTTAACCAGGTCTTCAATTTTACTAACAATATTATGTTTATATGGTGTTTCAACCCAGTGGAAGCCCCAGTTCCTTATATGAATATATACATAGTCTGTCTTTCTTCTCCTTACCTTCCCATCCTCCACCCCATACACACAAATCACGTCATTCCTGAAATACGACCTCTCAAGGGTGGAGTATACTTCATGCTGAAACAGCATATAGCACTGAGTATGACTGACTTCATATGGGGCTTGCTGAAAGACTAGAGGGGGAAAAAAAGAAAAGAAAAAAAAATTGCACTTCTCTGAGCAAAAGCCATCCGGTACTCTGCACAGAAATGAGGACAGTTATTCTCCAGTTCTCCTTCTCAGAGGGATAGGCTCCAACCCAGGTCACCCTGCTGTACATTTGTGTAATAGCATGTTTTGTGCTTTTCTAAATTTGAGCTGAAGTCTTAACTCCACCCTAAAGCAGCAATGTATAATGAAAAGAGCATCACGTTTGAAATCAGAATATCTAGGTAAATTTGACACATTTCCTGTGAGATTATAAGGAAGATATTTTAACTCTTTTGAGCCTCGACTTACTGATTTTTAACATTTGAGTAATAATAATGTTAATCATAGGAGATAATTTGGAATTTAAAACAAATATGGCAGAATTTGGTTTACTATACATTTTAGTGTAAATTTATTACATTAGGCTGGGATCTTTTGGGTTCTAAGTGACTGTTATCTTTTACTCCAGCTGAAAAAAAAAAACAAAAAAAACCCAAAAACATAATATGGATTGTAGGCCCAAATCTGGATCTGATGCTTGTCTTGATTCTTTTTCTTGGTACATCTTGCCTCTTTTCTTGGCCATCTTCTGCTGATTCACATGTGCTCTTCCCATGTGGATGACAAGGTAGTAGAGGACAGGCTTCTTGGTTGATATACAAAAGGAGAAAGACCCTCTTTCACACTGTGGTTAGGTGGTACATTTCAAGAAAAGGTTCTAATCAACTATAATTGAGTTATATGTCCAATTCTTTGCTGTACATAGTTTGGGTCACATGGCTATGGTTAAGGGAAGGCATCCTAGAATAACATGGAATGAGAATAGTGTTTTTTGTTTTTTTGTTTTTTTTCTGAAAAGAGGCGTGCTGTGCAGAGAAAAGAGAGTTGCCCACTCTAACTCTGGAACTGGTGAATATTAAAATCCATTTTCACTACATACTTTACTTCTTTAGCTCTCCTTATTCTCTGACCCCACTTGATAGTTTAAGACTAATATACCAAACACTTACTGAGTTCCTACTCACTGCCAGTCATGCCAAGTACTGGAAAACAAAAATGAAAAGACGTGGTTCTCAAGAACTCATTGCCCAGTTGGGGAGATTGTAATGACATAATGTGACCTTCACTACACTGTAGAGATAGACATTGAGTGCAGTGAAATACCACCCAGTGCGATGTGGGGCCAGGACAAGGGAAGTGTGGCATATTGGGGCATGCCTCCTAAAGGACCTATATGTAAAATGAATCTTGAAAGATGAATAGGAATTAGCCAGGAAAGATGGCGGGAAAGAATATTGTTGTATGTTTAAAATTACACACCACCTGGTTTTCTTTGCTCTGTGTTTTAGCATTCTCCTATTTTAATGTGTCTTGATAGTGATCATGCCTTCTAATTCTTCTGTACTGTTGACAGTGCTTGCACAATGCTAACCACCTGATTGACTTTTACCTTCGAATCTGTTTACTGTTGGCTATTGTTTCTTTTCCTCACTGGCCATCTGGAACATTTTTTTTCTCCTTAGGAAAACGAGCTAATTATTAATAATGGAATGGTGTGTGAAACTGAGTGTCAGTTTTCCCAGAGAGCTTTTCAGATTTCACCAGGTTTTAATTTTTACCCCCTAAGAATTCTTAATCCTACTCCAGTAGTGCCATTTTAGCTAGTTTTAGACCCTACAGCCATTCTTACAACAATGTCAAAGTGATGCCTCCTCTGAACCACCCCTTCAAATGAAAAAATAAAAATCTGACTTGTGCTAACTGCTCTGGTCAAACTTTTGTTCAAAAAATAAATTAACTGAGGAAAATAGCATCATGTAACTATGTCATGCCAGTAAAAATACCACCATGTCCAGAAAATACATTCGTGGGTGGCTTGATTTGCCTAGAACACCTAATTAAATTTTCTTCCCTTTCCTCAATGACACATGCACATTCACTGATTAGTTGCTGATACTATATGTGTCCCCAAAACCACCAATCTCTGATTTAACTCATGTGCAAGACTTAGATGCAAGAAAAGTAATACTGACTTTGAGTAAACTCATAGGCAACTCTTTTTCTCTGTCATGTTTATCTATCTACATATGGTGTAAGTGGGTTTAGCTATGTGCATACATAGGCTGACCAGAATATTTTTTCTTAATACAGTGTATATTAGGAGTATTATTGTATTTAAGTGTATCAGTCAACACAATCCCCACATGTGGTTGGGGCTATATAGATATTTTCTCTGTGACTATGAAGTAATTCTCACTTTTTTGGATTTTGGATATGAGAAGAGAACGAGCAACAGTGACATGCCATCTCTGGAAACTGTCTGGCAGCATTTGCACTTTCCAGGCCTGCTTTACCAATCCCACCTCTAATTCTGTTGAATTTGTTTTATGCACTTATTTTTCACACAAAGAAATATGGGCACAATCATACTCATTGGCTCCAAGAAGTCATTGGTAGAAAAGTTTTCTTTGAAATACTCATTTGGTTCAATTATATTCCAGATATTTTTGGATAAAGGGGATATTTAACACATACATATTTCTTATCTTGGGAAAATAGATGGCCCAATGATCTTTCTTTGGCTGGAGTATGGAAATTGAGTGATGTTGACCTGTGTGGTATGAGTTCAAGGGAACCCACAAAAACAAAAGGCAGTGTCCTTGATAAGAAAAGGCACAGTGTACATGACTCTGGGGTCCAAAATAGAACACATAAAAGGACAAGTTCTGAGGCAAGGAGAGGGCCTCAGGTTCAGGTTCTTTGGTTGCCTGGGGCATGTCCCTGAATCAAGGGAAGGTGTTAAGAGCACTGTTCACATAAATAAATGCTTTTTAATATGCTTGGCATCATTCTCAAGATAGGAGGCCTGTTCCCACAATTGGCTTCTTTGAGCCAGGCCTTTACCAGTAGGATAGGCATAGGCCAGCCCTAGAATCATAGGAAGGGCTACTGACTTTCGGAGTGAAGAGTAGGGTCTCTGTGGACTAAGAGCAAAAGGCAGACTTGAAATATCTGGTGGACCCCCTGGGATGGAAGTTGAGGAAGTTAGGAAACTATGGCAAGATTACCTCTATCTCAATGAAAAAGCCCTGGGAGCCATTCTCTTGCTTCTCACTGGTCAGATAGCATTTACATGTAATGTATAAAGGGTCAGATAGTATTTTCCACCTAAATATCTTCTCTTTTTGCCAGTCTGTGCTTACTATCTGTGGTGTTTTCCCCCACTCCTATCAATCTTCCAAAATTTATCTGAGTAACCTATATTCGGTTTAGGTTTTGATTAGCTGTCAATATTTTATGGCTGGTGGGGAAGTTGCATGGGGTGGAAACATAGAGTGCAGTGAAATGGGGGTATTTTTGATGGAGCAGGGCAATAAGACAAGACTAGAAAGGTGAAACAGCCATGCTGTGGACAGGAAAGATGCTACACAGTGATGGAGTTCTCCATTTAGGCCTCTGTCTGTGGATTGTGCGCAGTGGAATGTGGGCATGTACTGGGGAATATGAACTTCTAAATCCAGGAGCCTGTTGAGACCCATCATTGGGGAACTGATAATTGGAAGAATGGTTAGTGTTCTAGATAGGGACTGTGTGAGTTTAGAGTAGACTTCTCAGAAAGAGTGGCTCATGAACCTGTACTTAAGTTTGTGCTTGGCTAGAAGCTTGGAAAGGAAGTGTGCCTGCTTTGGGAGCATACAGGCACCAGGCTTTTGGAACCAATTTAATTTCAGTCTTCCTCACACAAAATACTACATTTCTTGGCATGTAAATATTTTGATGAATTCTATTTAAATTGAAACCTAGACATTTTACTCTTCATGTTATTTATTCCAGAGCTCATTTTGGAGGCACAAATGATGCTTTAATCGCTCTTTCCATTAACATTTCATATTTATTTCTCTGTGAAACTCTTTGTAAACTGACCTAATTCCCTCTTATTATCTTAAAGATGAATGAGATGTCATCAAACATATCCAGACTTATTCCTTTCAACATACTGGCTCCATGGGAAAGAGAGCCTTCTCTGCTATCTCTAACAGAAATTTTCTGAGCGGATCAGTGTTGGGTCAATGGTTATTGGATAGAGATGGGTCAGTTGTCATTTCTGAACCGGGAATAGCCTGATTGGCCAAACTTAGGTGTCCTGCCTGTTGCCATAGATGCTGGGGAATGGAGGGCATGCTGACAGTTCTACTTAAACCTCATGGAAATGGGGAGGAGTTATCCAAAAAAAGAGGCTGTTGTTTTTAGAAGAAGGATAGGGCATCCGGGGTAGATAAAACAAAAGCTCCCATAGTCTGCTACTCCTTATGTGTTATCTCTTAAAGTTGGAAAATTTATATTTGGAATAAATGAAAGAAGTTCAGAAGTTCTCTTTATATGCAATTCTGGTATAAATATGCAAATATACTTATTAATTTCATCGCAGCCATTATAGGCAGTTGGCAATCAATACTTTTCAAGACAATTTAAATTAGACTAGAAAAAAAAGATAAAAATGAAGATATAGGGATATGGAAAAGGTTAATAAAATGATAGAAAGTAAACCCAGGCTTTGCAAATGTACCATATTAAGATCATCTGTTAACTTAAAAGGTACAACAAAAGAAGTGGAAATAGGAAGATGAAGCTTATGGGCACCAGGATTATGATGGTAGAACAGCCAGCACTTGAGTCCAGATTGCCTTAGTTCAAGCCCTATTACCTTTCCACTTGATAATGGAAGTAGAGTTATGAATAGACTTCTTGGCTTTAGTTTGTCCCCCATCCAATCAATCTGTCATTTTTTTTAATACTATCAATCAGATATAAATATGTGGTCGTTATAATGTCTTGAAAGGCTATGAGAATGGAAATATTAACCACAGTGAGAAATTTCAAACTGGCTTGTCCTAGAAATGGACTTTGAAGGGCAGAAGAGTGATGTAAGGGAGATCTCAAGTCAGGTAGAACTTGATATATATTGAGATAGCTGGAGAGAGGCAAGTCTTTTTAAGGCAAGGAAGTGACATTAGGCAGGACCACAAGAGACAACACAGTGCCCCTATATTGAAATAGGTAAAGATGTCAACATTCAAATGAGAATATTGAAAAAGTGTGCTAGCAGGTATCGTACTCTTATGGTAAGAAGAACGTTAACCGTTAATGCCTGAAGCAGGCTTCATAATCCATAGGGGTTTATGGAGAGTTGTAAGAGGGCACAGGAAAAAATGGTATGCAGAATTTAATGCATATGTGGACCTGTTACCATTTTTCTGATGCTTCATATAAATCCCCAAATGTTCACACTGAAAATAAATTTCTTTCATATTTGCTTTCTAATGTATAGAACTTATATGATTTATTTAAAGAAGAGTTGGAAAAAGTGCCATTCAAATTGCAATCATAATATTCTATTTTTATGTGATTTTTAACCTATATTAAATTTTTGAAACTTTATGTTCCAGTTTGAGTGATAATAATAAGTTAACATGATGCATGTTTTTCCCTCTCTGTATTTTATTTTTATTCTCTAATTTTGATTTATTGGGAAAAGTAGAAATTTTTATAAAATGTATGCTTAAACATTCCATTTGGAAATTTTATTTTTATATTTTTTCTCTCATCTTTAAAAATTCTGAAAAACATAGTTTTTCTTATGATAATAAGATATCATGGAGAAATCTGAAGCTGTTTTTAACCTTAAATTTGTTCCAACAGCTAGTTATTTTTTAATGGTTGGGTAATGGATTCCTCTTTGTGCTTTCACACTCCAGTAGCTAGCACAATGGTTGGCATGTAGTGGCTGTTCAATAAATATTTATTGAACTGAATTGAAGTGAATCAAGTTGTACATATTTTCTGGTCACATGAGTGAAATTAAGAAATATACAGCTTTTCGGGGCACCTGGGTGGCTCAGTCGACTGAGCGTCTGGCTTCCGCTCAGGTCATGATCTCACAGTTTGTGAGTTCAAGCCCTGCTCCGGGTTCTGTGCTGACAGCTCAGAGCCTGGAGCGTGTTTCAGATTCTGTGTCTCCCTCTCTCTCTGCTCTTCCCCTGCTTGTGCTCTGTCTCTCTCTCTCTCAAAAATAAATAAACATTAAAAAAAAATTTAAGAAAAAAGAAATATACAGCTTTTCTTGGTTGAGCTTAAGAGCTTTTCTCATGCTAATAATTAAACATTTGCCTTTGGGCCAAATTTTGAAATTTGAGTTGAGATCACTAACTACGTATATAACCTGTTTCTTTCTGGAATTGCTGATGAAAAAATTTCAAAGCCTTGCCAATTTATTTTTGGAAAGGAAATATGTGGATATAATAACTGTAGAGAAAGCAGTATTTTACCCCTTTTGAAACTACTGATTTATAATTAAAATATTGCATATTAAAAATTGTCAGCATTTACTTATCACAATATGATGACAAGAGGCCCTACTTGGAAGATAAAAGAATTCTTAAAATGAAATTGTTGTACTCTACATTGCATCCAAGATCATTCTATAGGCTCTTCCCTAAAGGAGTAAGACAGCTTCTAAGTATATTCAGTCTCATTTAATTGAATTCTGTATTCAACAAGAAGCCTTAACTGGACTCATTTTGTCTCTCAGGCATTTAATTTATTTTGGGAAGGACTATCTTTCTTTTTTTAAATTTTTAATGATTATTCATTTTTTGAGAGAGAGAGAGAGAGAGAGAGAGAGAGAGAGGAAGAGTGGGGGAGGGGCAGAGAGGGAAGGAGATACAGAATCCGAAGCAGGCTCCAGGCTTTGAGCTATCAGCACAGAGCCTGACATGGGGCTTGAACTCGCAAACCACCGGATCATGACCTGAGCCAAAGTCGGACGCTTAACCGACTGAGCCACCCAGGCACCCCTGTTTTGCTAAGGACTATCTTTCAATGTGGAAATACATATCCTGATCATTGGTATGACATTATAAGCGAGGAAATTAAAATTCTGTCATTTTATCAGTTTACTGTTAAAGTGGTGTATAATATATAAGTCTGATCACCTGAACTATGCTGATTTCCATAAGATGAGATGAAACCTATAAGGCTGGGGATCAGATCCTAGAGTGATAAGCCTCCTGAGACAAAATTACCAGGAAAAACATAATTTAAAGAAGATAATATTCTCTTTTGATACTTGTGGTTTACAATGTTTTCATTATAGAATGATTTTCTATCAAAATTTGAAAGTTAAGAAAGGCCAGTTATTAGTGATGAATTCTTCATCTTTACATGGGTCTGTACTTAGGCTGGTGAATTTGGAATCAGGCTTTCTCTTGTGAATTTATGAAAAAGTAATGCCAAAATCTTAGATTATATTGTTGTCAATGAAACCTTTTTGATGAAAAAAATTAGTCACAACCTTTCAAAAGAGCACTCAGGACTTTAACTTATCTATACTCAGAACATAAATAGTTGTATAATTTAAGCCAAGTGATTATCCAGTTCAATCTGTGAACTTAATATACCTCATATGTGAAAAAATTCACTTGTTTACATGGGGAAAAGAGTAGAGCAACTTAATACGAAATTATAGAATGGAAACCTTGTAATAGCTTCAGCTTTATACTCCAACATCTTGGCATGAGGTCAGCATTGCTTATTATGGTTGGCACAAGCTGTAGACTGGCAAGTTAGCCTAGTGAAGCTAGAGTAAGTCTAGCTGTTTACATCATTAAATTTTGAATGATGGCATATTTTTACTTTTTTCTGCCAACTCTACCTTTGATAAATAATTCTCAGGATCAATAATTTGTTAGCTATGACAATCGGGAATGAATCCAGAAAAACTAATTCCATATTATTTATTTTACACCAAATTCTCAAGCTCTCCTAGGGGGACTCTGAGTTATTAGTGTGTATTAAAAGCAGAAACTGAATACAGTAGATTTCCAGTGAGCACTGAGTTTACTCCAAAAGCTTATATAAATGTTCTCATTAAGTTGCAGCTCTACAGCTCTATTAGAGAACTGTTTTATTTAATTCCAAGGCAACCTTTCCAGTGCTTGGCATATCTGTCTCCAGGCTAGGGCCTTAAGGTCAGTTTTTCACCTTTAAAAATATAATTAGAAAGATAAAATGAACACCCCCTACCATCTTTTAAAAGTCATTAATTAAAACAGTCTTATAGTAACCTTGGATTGCATTCATATCCCAAGGGGAGTTTTACAAAAGAGAAAACTAAAAAATGCCCCAAATTTCACAAATCTGACAAGAAAAAAATTGTTGGCTTCAAAATCAGATAAATGGAGGTTTGAATCTTAGCCTTGCTACTACCCCTCGGTGTTGTTCTGAGTATAAGCAAAATAGAGTATGAAATTGTCTAGTAAAGAGCGTGGCATAGTGTGGATATTTTATTTTGTTTTCTTTCAGCCCTTCCCCATGATAATGTGATTTACTTGAGGACAGAAATCTTCATCTTTTGATTAAATGCTGTAACAGAATATCACGAATATTCTGCCACATAACAATACTCAGTAGTTGTTGAATAGAATAAATCTCAGTCACTTCATTGCTAAAATGGAAGGAGGAAATAAGTTGCTACTTATATTCCAATTAAAGTTATCTCATAATTATCTTAACGTGGACAATTTATAAGTTTTAGGATGTACATGTGCATGTACATATTTTGTGAAATAATCTTTATGAATTATTTTATGTAGAACTATTGCATCAAAATGAATCAATATATTAAGGCTCTTAATACATGCACAAAATATATTTCCAAAAGTATTACATCAATTTATGCCCTAAAAATAGCGCATAAGAATATCTGTTTAAACACATTCTCATCAGAAATGAGTATTCTCATTTTAAAAATTTTGATCATGTTAAAGATAGTTGGACAGTTTCATTGTCTCTTGCTATCTTTAATCATATAAAATAACTGTGCAGTCTGACAAAGAAGTTTGTTGAGCTAAGTCATGAGTTTTTACCACTGGTGATTAAAAAAGTCCTGACTGTCCAATCAGTGCTCAGTTGAGTGAACGATGTACTGTACCCCCAGCATGGAGTCTGATGGCAGCAACTTTAAAATACTTGATTTTTCAAACAATCTTCTCTAAGTAAATAGGGTTGTTGCTTTCTAAGTATTATGAGTATTATGTATTATATTATACTCTTAATATTTTATGAGTATTTCTCATAAAGATGGAGTATGGTAAGTAGTACGATGGTGGGAATTAAACAACATGCTATGGCACAAAGGAAAGGCTAGGAGGGTGGAATTATGGGCTTTGATCTGAATCTTGAAATAAGATCACAGTCATAAAACTAGTAGAGAAAAAGACTTACTTAAAGATAAAACAGGAATGTCAGATTGAGAGAATTTTATGAAAGACTTAACTATTAGGCTAGAGGTACAGGTTTTTTTAATTTTTTAAAATATTTATTTATTGTTGAGAGATAGAGACAGACAGAGCATGAGCAGGGGAGGGGCATAGAGAGAGGGAGACACAGAATCCAAAGCAGGCTCCAGGCTCTGAGCTGTCAGCACACAGCCCGATGTGGGGCTTGAACCCACAAACCGTGAGATCATGACCTGAGCCGAAGTCGGACGCTTAACTGACTGAGCCACCCAGGTGCCCCAAGGTACAGTTTGTTTTTAAAGCAATGAATAACCATCAAAGTTATTTTCATCACCATGTGGACTTTATAATTTATGGTTTTCCAAAGCTAACTCTGGCAACAGTGTATAGAAAGATGCAGTGCTAATAATTGTTGAGAGCACCTGAATGTGCAGATGAACTAGAGGAGATGGGTTTAACCTTCTATGTAAAGTTAAGGAAGTCTTTTCTATCTTGAAACAAAATCGTCCTTTATTCATGTGACAGTATTAAAAAGAGGCCACTGGAGATGACTAGCTGCCATTAATCTGGAAGGTTATTTATAAGCAATATGCAAATGTTTAATTCTTACATCACTTTGCTGTAAAGTTAAAGGATATTCTAGATTTGTATCTTCATCAGAATATAGAAAATGCATTCTTAGGCTTCCTATCACAACCTTTATATTTTCTAACAAATTATAGCTTGTCCTGAGAACTTTCTCCTTTGATAACAACAATAAAAAAAGCCTTCAAAACCTCATAAATTCTACTTATATAAGAGATCATGTGGAATACTTTATTAAATTTTACCATTCATGACTTAAAAATGACTTTTAATAAAATACCCTAGATTACCATATTCCAAATCCTTATCACTTTTTCCTGCCCTTTATATCTTGTCAAAGTAGATTTTATGTATTCAACTGTCTGTGTAGTTAAAAGTACATAATTAAGAAGGAGTAAATTTCAACAACTTGTCATTTTGGGGGAAAAATAGTTTTTAAGCAAGTGTACTGTACATGACTGTATAAACATAAAAGTAGGATACATGCTGCTGTACAAAAACACATTTTGTTAGCTTGTAGGGTGGCCACACAGGTTGGCTTGCCTTAAATGACTGGAAAATAAAGCCTTCTTGTTTTGAAATGATCTACGCTAGTTTGAGGCAATACACTCATTCGTATTAAAAAACAGAATAGGCTTTGCAATTCATTACCTAACTTGATTTCAGGTCTTCTCTACTTCTTGATTTTAACCTCTTGGGAGGGTCTTTCTTTTTGCTCATATTCAAGTACCTAACTCTCAAAGAGATGTAAATAAAAACATTTCTGTACTGCCTTTCAAATAAGGATTCCCAAGAGTCTCATTGTGAAGCACTCATAGGCATTTTTTATAGTACAGGAAATGCAAGCAAATAGAGGTTAAGGAAATTGCTCAAGGACATTCAGCAAGTTGGAGTCAAAGCCAGAAATAGTAAACAGGCCTTCCCATTCCAAGTTCTTGGCACAACTGCCAGATTTTGGACACTATTTGATGGTGAAAGAATGAGCCATCTTGGCATCATTTATTTCAGTTCATTTTGGTGCTTAAGAAAGCAAGTGTATCACAACAGGCTTTAAAAGGAAAGTACAGCCCAGAGCAGAAGTTCTTATTAAACTTGACTTTAATTCTTACCCTTCTTTAATCTCTTCTGTTCTCAATCATCAGTTAGAGGGGCAAAGGTGAAGAGTTAAATCAAGGATATTTTGGAATGGTACAGGTAGGATGACAGTGGTCGTACTGCATCTGTAGTATTATTATCAGTTCAACACATATTCCTGAAGGATTTAGCCTGTGCCAGGGCTGTATAAATCTGAAGACATGATTTAGACATTGCGCCTATCTTTGAGGAGCTGACAGTCTATCAGGAAAGACAAACATAAACACACACATAGCAATCAAGTCTGTGAAGTGTGACCATCCGGGAGTATATGGAGCCTTAGAGAAGCTGAGAAAATGGGTACAGAATTTTAAAATAAGCTCTGGGATCAGGGAATGCTCTCTTATGGAAAGGATACTTGGATTATACTTTTAGCTAAAGAAAAAGTCAGAAGGGAAAACAAGCAAAAGGAATAATATTTATGAATGCAAATAGATGCGAATTACAAATTTCATGCAAGCAATTATAGTTCAATAATGTGTGACTGTAGAAGAAAGTGGTGGAGAGCTGAAACTGGAGAGGTAGGAATAAAATACAAAAGACTTTGTATGAGACATTAAAGATCATACCAAATCCTTTTAGGAATGGAAGCCAGAGGAGGCTTTCAGCAGTCATAGGGTGTGATTTTCTTGTTAGATACATTATGCTGGGTTAAAGAAGACAAACTTAAGTGGATAATGCAACAGTCTAGGAAGGGCTGCTGAGGAAATGATGAGGAAAATAGTAATTGGGACAGTGAGGAGAAGGTAGGTTGAGAAGAGATACAGATGAATCTAGACACAGACCATATGTTCTTCACAAGAGTTAGCTCAAAGTGCATTATAGACTTAAATGTAAAATGAAGAATTACAAATATCTTAGGTAACATAGGAGAAAATATAGGTGACCTTGTATATGGTGATGATTTTTTAGATACTGCACCAAAAATACAACCCATGAGAGAAAGATTTGCTAAGCTGGATTTCATTCAATTAAAAATTGCTCTGTAGAAGACAATGTCAAGGGAATGAGAAGACAAGCCCCAGATTGAGAGAAAAGATTTGCAAAAGATACATCTGATAAAGGACTATTCTTTAAAATATACAGTGAGTCTTAAAATCTAACAATAAGTTAACAACAACCTGATATAAAAAAATGCCCCAAAAGCTAAACACCTCTCCAAAGAAGATATACGGATGGAAGTAAGCATATCAAAAGATGGTCAACATCATACGTCATCAAGGAATTGTAAACTAAAACAACGAGATACTACTATATACCAAAATCCAGAACATGTACAGCATCAAATACTAGTGAGGATGTGGAACAACAGGAAGTCTTATTCATTGTGGTGGGAACGCAAAATGGTACAGCCACTTTGGAAGACAGTTTGGTAGTTTCTTAAAAACTACCATATTCTTACAGAACAATCTAACAGTTGTGCCTCCTGGGGTTGAGAACTTTTGTACACACAAAAATCTGCACATAGATGTTTATAACACCTTTTTTCATGATCGCCAAAACTTGGAAGTGATCAATGTGTCCTTCAGTAGGTGAATGGGTACATAAACAGTGGTACCTCCAAGCACTGGAATATTATTCAGCTCTAAAAATAAATGAACTATCAGGGCCATGAAAAGACATGAGAACCTTCACTGCATATTACTATGTGAAAAGGCTATGTACTGTTTGATTTCAACTATATGACATTCTGGAAAAGTCAAAACTATGAAGGCAGTAAAAAGATAAGTAATTTCCAATGTTCAGTGGAGAGGGAGGTATGAATAGGCATAACTCAGAAGATTTTTTGGGCTGTAAAATTACTGTATGATACTATAATTATGGGTACATACCATAATGTATTTGTCAAAACCCATAGAATTTATAATACCAACAGTGTACCTTACAGTAAACTATAGACTGAGTTATAAAGATTTGTCAAGAGAGTTTCATGGATTGTAATAAATGTTCTACTGTGATGGAGGTGTGGATAGCGGGAAAGATTGTGTGTGTGGCAGGGATGAGGTAAAGGGAATTACTTGTACTTCCCACTAAATTTTTCTGTGAACCTAAAACTCTTCTGAAAATAAAGTTTATTAATTAAAAAAAGATACAATCATAAGAATGTAGTGATTGACTATAAGATGTGAGGAAAGGGAGGAGTCTATATTTTCTCAAATTTCTGGCTTGGGTAACTGCATAGACTGTAGTACTAACTTTATCAAGAATATAGAAATAAAAGTTGTGGGGAGATGACAATTTAAATTGGGATTTTAGTGGGCACATCATTGACTGTATGTAATTCTGAGTGAGCCTCAGAAAATATGTCAGATCTGGAAATAGTTCAAACTTCTCAGTGTATATGTGGCACTTACAATCTTGGGAGTAGAAGAAATAAACCAAGAAATGGGACTGAGTAAGAAGAATAGTGAACCAGGAATAAATCTTAAGATAACCCTGAGATTAAGGTCCTGGCAGAAAAAATAAAGAAATAAGAAAGACAAGAGCTGCTGAGATAAGTAGGTATATAAATTGAATAGTCACTTAAATAAAATAATGATGTTTATCTAGTAATTTATTTTATCCAAGGATTTTTCTTATCAGACAATTTACTTGCATCTCAAATTGAACATAGGTGAGGTAAAATGCCAGTTCTTACAGTATTTACAGGATCAGTTTTAGAAATTAAGGAACTGATCATTCTTTCATAATCTCCTTTACAGATTATTTTTAGTTAGTGCAACCTTAAATAATAGTATCATCTTCATTTTTTTGTTTTCTGCACCGTTCCTGAATTGTTTGAATCTATTCTAATTGTTTCTATTTTTTCTGTAAATTGCTGACCCAAATTATTCTTCTTAGTACAGAGATTTGCATTTCCAACTCTTTGTTGAACATCTTCATCTGGATATTGCATTAACTTTTCCTTTTAGGTTTTCATCCTATCAGTGGCAACATTGTTAATTCAGTCATTAAAATCATAAACTAAGAAATCACATTGGCCTTCTTTCTTCTTCAGTCCCCACATCCAGACAATCACCAAAGCCTATCAATGTCCCTTCCTAACCTTCTAGTCTTTCCACTGTTTCCATTCTATAAGTGCCTCTACGTTAAGACATCATTTTTTTCTTCCATAAACTATTATAACTATTTCATGATTTTGCCTTTATTCGTACCTCTTATTTAATCCCTTGGCAACACTGCAGACAGATCAGAGTATGTCATTTACCCCTGCTTAAAACTTCCCATTTTCCCACCTCTGCCTTCAGGACAAATTCTAATGCTCTTTCCATGGCATACATGGCTCCTCAAGGTCTTGTCACTCTTACTCCTAAATTCATAACTTATCTCTTATTGTATCCTATTTTCCCACCACACAAGGGGCACTTGCTGAGAATATGTTTATTCTGTCTTTCTCTCTCCTGGCTTCCTGTTCTATTTGCTTGTTATGCTCTTATGTTTTTCTTTTAGGACACACACACACACACACACACGCACACACACATGGAGTGAACGGATACATGGTACTCCTTCCAGATTTTCTTTTTGGCAGAACTCACTATTTCATTCTCTTATGCACATGATTCTCCATCTCAAAGTCTGTTCCCAGGCAGCTCAATCTAAGACACACAATTTGTCTTTGCACATCAAGTTAGGAAGCCTCCTATGATTAACCATGCTTTGAGATACTTAGAAAACCTGTAATTAACCTTAGCTAGTATTTACCAACTATAATATAACTGTTTTTCTTAACAGGTAGTAAACGGCTTAAGGAAAGACTTTGTCTTTAATTGTAGTATTATTAATGGCTAGCACTGAGGCACTCAATGATTTTTTTCTTAATGAATGATTAGTGTGTCCAAGTAAATATTTGGTGACTTAAAGGTGCCTAAAATGTAGGTCTCCTGAGAATAAGTCCCAATGTATTTATGTACAGCAGACCACATAGCACTGATTACTCAGTAATATATGGAAGGAAAAGCTCTTGGAAGTGTTTTGTTTTGTTTTGTTTTTGCTATTTTTCTATACCCTTATCAGATGTGGCTGAACTCTTGGACAGAGATCTAAATTCTTGAAAAGAGAATACAAATATATTTACAAAATTAAACATGGGGAAGATTACACTAGAGATCCTCTCTCAAAAAACTCATAATATTATTATACTAGTTAATTACAGAAGCAAATCATAGGTGGTATGAAAACTATGTGATAATCCCGGAATGTTATAGCTGTAATGCTGTATACAAAGAAATTGGAATAGATTTACTTTCAAGAAGTAAGTATTTTCAAGCATACAGGTCATTGTTCAAAATTGGAACTAAGCATGAGTTTAGGATTTCCTTTTACTTGATACCTATATATATATTAAACAGATACTTTTACAGCAAGTTGTTTATGTAAGATTAAATGAGGGCATTATGTAAGGTTAAATGACAATGAAAAGTTTAAATTCAAAGGCCTAGTCTGTAGACCTCAAAATTATCACTGCATATTCAAAAAAAAGCATTAGGTTTGCTGCATGAAAAAGTAAAATGATAAGATTCAAGAAAAGTGCATGTCAGAATAAAAATATTGGAGTAGAAATGAAGAATGTTGGAAGGAATGTGCTGAAAATAATGTAGTAATTCAATCCAGGGAAAGGCCAGCTAAATTGACTGCTGGTAAAAATAGCATCATTATTTTTAGTTATTGTTCTATATAAAATTCTTTCTATTCAAAATTTATGTCTTTGACAATTTCTGTGCATATGTGATATTACCTCACCATTTTGACCCTGAAATGATTTTTATAATATGTATACATGTACGAAAAATGTTTTCTTTCACTTTTGTCTGTAGTTGCTGGTTTTATAGCCAGTCACTATTTATAGTTCTATTTATTTTCACAATCTCTTACTTTAACATGCTGTGTTTCTCAGAATCTGAAACTTATTACCATGGCTCTATGTCTGAAAAGATACTTTAGTATGAGAATCATATGCATATTTCAGCGCACTGACGTACCAGACTTGCATATACCAATCTCATTCATTGTTCTTTACCCCTCAACAAACCCATTTTAAATGATTTTCAAGGAGTTCCAGAGGTAGACTGAGAAACATATGATGATAAAACTGATTTTTTACTTAATGAATCATGTAACTAAGCTTTTAACAAAAAAGCTAGGTATACCATCTTTTCCAGTTCAGTTAGAGCCATTTTGGGGAGCAATTACAGAATGATAGAATTGCGTTTAATGTGAAGCTTGATTTTATTTTGGCAGCTGTCTTATTGTCCATG
This sequence comes from Lynx canadensis, assembly GCF_007474595.2. NCBI lineage: Eukaryota > Metazoa > Chordata > Mammalia > Carnivora > Felidae > Lynx > Lynx canadensis. The sequence goes on along the minus strand of NC_044320.2, from coordinate 58,839,645 downwards.
AAGGACATGTTGATATTTTCATTTCCACTTTGGACATTATTTTCCAGATTTCCTTTTAACTATCAGTTTTGTTGTAGTACTACTGTTCCAAATATACAGTGCTATACTGTAATAGATTTTTAAAAGAGTGATTCTTTTTGTAGTTGCCTTTTTAGTTTGGCTTAATTTGTATGGTACCAATTGCTTAAAATATACTTGTAATCATATGTGAAGTAGTTCATTTTAGGCAGCGTCATGTTAAAAAAAATAGTTGACGTAGTTGAGATATAGTAACATTTCCAATGTCTGATGATGAATTAGAATGAACATTAAACTGTCCTCTGATCTTCTGGTGGTGGTGTGGCAAGGCAGTAATTCTCAAAGTGTAGTTCCCAGACCAACAGCATCAGCATTATTTGGGAAGTTGTTTGAGTTGCAAATTCTCAAGATCCAATACCAACTTACCAAATCAGAAACTATGGGTTTTTGACTCAGCTACCTGTGATTTAACAAGACTTTGAGGTGATTCAGAGTCATGCTAAAATTTGAAATCTGCAATCACAATTACCCATCAGTATAAATTTGTGGAGGCTTTGAAAAATATACATCAGAATGGGAGGTAATTTATTTACACTTACCATAATGTCATATTTTCATGTTCACACTGAAAGTTACTCAAGTATCTTTATGCATTGATATTTTTCACATTTAATTAATAGGTGAGCCGTTCTGATGAGTTTTAGCTATTTTTCATGAATACCAGTTTTTTCTTTGTCTTGTTTTTTTCTTTGTTTTTTAATGAAAGACTTTTTTAATGTTTATTTTTGAGAGAGAGAGAGAGAGAGAGCAAGCGAGCACGTGCAAGCGGGGGAGGGGCAGTGAGAGGGGAAAAAAGGATCTAAAAAGGGCTCCATGCAGGCAGCAGTGGACCTGATATGCGGCTAGGACTCAAGAACCTGGAGACCATGACCTGAGTCAGACGCTCAACTGACTGAGCCACTCAGGCACCCTTTCTTTGTCTTGTTTTAAATTGATCCTTTTTTTCATTATGTAATATACCTCTTCGGCTGTGATAATTTTCTTTGTATTTTATCTGGTATCAAGACAGACAACTACTCTCTTATTTTCTTTCCCCTTACTTTTCCTTCTTTCTTTCTTTCTTTCTTTCTTTCTTTCTTTCTTTCTTTCTTTCTTTCTTTCTCTTTTTCTCCTTCCTTCCTTCCTCCATCTTCTTTTTCTTCTTTCTTTCTTTCTTTCTTTCTTGCTTGCTTGCTTTCTTTTTTCTTTCTTTCTTTCTCCTTCCTTCTTTCCTTCTTTCTTTCCTTTCTTTCAGTAGGCTTCACACCCAGTGTGGGGCCCAACATAGGGCTGGAACTTACAGCCCTGAGATCAAGACCTGAGCTGAGATCTAGAGTCAGATGCTTAATTGACTGAGCCACTCAGATGCTCCATCTCTTACTTTCTTTTTGATTAATGTTTGCTTGGTGCAATTTTTTCCAACCTTTTATTTTCAGTCTACTTATTTCATTGTATGTGAAGTGAGTTTCTTGTAGACAGCATATTCTTGGATTATATTCATTATTTTTTAATCCATTCTGCCAATGTCTGTTTTGAAATGGGTATAGACGATTTAGATTTAAGAAAATGTTGATATATAAAGGCTTAAGTTTGCCATTTTGTTTTCTGTTTCCTTTATTGTTCCTCTACTTTTTGTTCTCTCTTTTAAAAAATTTTATTATGGATTATTTGAACACTTTTTAGGATCTCATTCAGATTTATTTATAATATTTTTGGGTATATCTCCATATATAGTTGTCTTAGTGGTCGCTCAAAGCATTACAGTAAATAGTCTACTGTTATTGATAGTTTTCCCACTTTAAGTGTAGAAAAATTACTTCCATTAGATCCTTTACCTATCCCGTTTTTAAAATATAATTGAGGGGTACCTGGGTGGCTCAGTCGGTTGAGTGTCCAACTTTGGCTCAGATCATGATCTCACAGTTTGTGGGTTTGAGCTCCATGTCGGGTTTTGTGCTGACACTCGGAACCTGGAGCCTTCTGATTTTGTGTCTCCCTTTCTCTCTGCCCCTCCTCTGCTCACACTCTCTCTCTCTCTCAAAAATAAACATTGAAAGAAATTAAAATATAATTGAAATATTTCTTCTGCATGCATGGAGTGCCACATCACATTTTATTATAATTTTACTTCAACAATCAAGTATTATTAGAAACTCATGAGAAACCTATTACATTTAGTGCAGTGTTTAACATTGCTTTCTGAAATTCCAAGCCTTCTGTTACTGTTTCTTTCTGTTCAGAGGATTTCTTTAAAGGCAGGTTCGCTAGCAACAAGTTCCTTCAGGTTATTTTGGTTTTATTTTTGGTTTTCTTTTAATAGCTTTTCTTTGGAAATAAATTCATGAGGAAATTAGAATTATGGCTTAATATTGATTCAACAGCATTCAAAAATATTGTATTGATCTGAGACAAAGGATTTCAAAACTCGATTTGAAAGACATCTGGAGGCAGATTGCCTGGGTTCTAAATCCTAGACCACCATTTACTAGCTCTGCGACCATGGGTGAGTGACTTAATCTCTCTGTGTCTCAGTTTCCTATCTTTAAAGGATGCTTATGATACCTGCCTTTACATGAGTTAAGACATATAAATTGCATAGAACAGTGGCTGGTATGTATGAGAAGTAAAAGTCAGCCATTGTTACTAATGATTATGGAACTAGATGCATGCCATCACATCTGAAGTATTCAGTTTCCTCTGTTCTGATTATAGGTTGACATATAATTTTGCTTTATATGTAGAACAAGCAGATTATAGATGATGTGTTAATCTGTTAATCTGTTAATCATGTGGAAACATATTTCAAGGTAGTACAGTAAGTATTATTGAGAGTTTGCCTGAATTCTTAGTGCATTCCTCAATAGAACTTTGGTAAATTTCTTAACTTTTAAAGCCTAGTCATCTTCATCTGTAAGTAAATGTGATATGTTCATTTCCCCAAGTCGATATGAGGATTAAATTAAATAATGCATATAATCTACTTAGCCCGGAGCCTGATACATGGTGGCCATCCAACAAGTAGGAAGCCTTGCTCCTACTACTATGGCTCAGGTAACAGTTATATTTGACACTCTAGTTTAAGACTCTTACAGTTCTAAATATTTGAGTTCAATTCCACAAGTCCAGTGATTTCTGGTAAACCAGAAAGATCAAAGTTATTGATATACAAAATAAACCCGATCACAGACTATGGAAGTTCACTGGCTAGAATGCCACCATGCCAGGTACTGTGTAATTCTAAGTACATCTCCATACTTCCAGACACCAGACATTTCCCTATCCTGCTAAAGATGAAAGATTGGAAGCTAGGCATTTTGCCAGCAGGATCCCTGTTAGATTCCATCAACAGGAGACACTCCTCTGAATTGAGCCATTATTCCCTGGAAGCACCTGTAGGCAGGTGGATCGGAGCTGGCAGACAGCACATTAAGGGTGATTGTGCCAGCAGCTTCCAAGGTCCTCCTGAGAATCAATCACTTTAGTATTACAGCAAGCCATAGTGTCAGATGGTGACTTCTGTGTGATTTCTTCACTTCTGAATTTTCTTAAAAAAATTTTTTAATGTCTATTTATTTTTGAGAGACAGAGACAGAGCATGAGTTGGGGAGGGGCAGAGAGAGAGAGAGGGAGACACAGAATCAGAAGCAGGCTCTAGGCTATGAGCTGTCAGCACAGAGCCTGACGCAGGGCATGAACTCACAAACCGCGAAATCATGACCTCAGCTGAAGTCGGTCCGTCAAACTGACAGAGCCACCCAGTCACGTCCTCACTTCCAAATTTTCAAAGAGCAACTTTCCTGATCTTATTTCCCTAGATTCCTACAGATTTTCTGTTTTATTTCACTTCTGAGACATCTAGAGTGGCTTCTGTCTTGACGAAACCTATTTAATACGATGACCCATGAGCCTTCTTGGTAGAGATTCCCATGATTTTCTGATTATACAAGTTTCACTTACTCCTCTTCTTCCTCAGGCCAATACTGCCTTTGCATTTTGTTTCATATCTCATCTTGTGTTGTCAATAAACTTTCATTTTTAATTATCCATTCATGGTCTTGTATGCCTCAAATGTAACTTCTCAATGGAGTCTTCCCACAACCTTTTATAAAAAAGTATAATTTACATGCAATAAAATTTACCCACTTTAAGTCCAATGTGTTTTGACATGGATACAGTCATGGAAACTACTACCACAATCAAGAAGTAGAGTATTTCCACCTCTCAAAGAATTGCCCTGTGTTTCTTTGCAGGTGATTCCCTCCCCCATATCTATTTCCAGAAACCACTGATCTTTCTTTCTGTCATTATAGTTTACACTATGTAGCATCTCTTATCATTGGAATCAAAGAGTATGTAAATGTTTGTGTCTCACTGCTTTTACTTAGCATAATACTCTCAAGATTATTCATGTTGCTTCATGTATTAATATTTCCTCTCTTTTAATTATTGAGTAGTATTTCATTGTATGAATTTGTTTATCCATTCACTAGTCCATAGACATTTGGTTGATTTCATGTTTTGAGTATTATGGAAAAAGTTGCTATGAATATTTGCATATATGTCTTTGTGTGAATAAATTTTTTAATATTTCATGGTTGAAATGAAACAGCCTAAAAATTTAATGGCTGGTTTGCATATTAGGTATATATTTAACATTTTAAGAAAATGCCGAAATTGTGATTTTGGCAACTATCTACATTTTTCTTTAGGGTGGAAGTGACATTTTCATATGGCTGTTTACATCCTAACTCCCATTTACTTTTAAACAAATGTTTCCTTAAAAAGAAAAGAAGAAGATGAAGAAGAAGAAGAAGAAGAAGAAGAAGAAGAAGAAGAAGAAGAAGAAGAAAAAAAAAAAAAAAAAAAAAAAAAAAAAAAAAAAAAGCACTCTCCAAGTCTCGTATCTTCTAGCCAATGCTCTATCTCACCCACACACAGCCATATTTTAAAAAATTATTTTGTAGAGATTAAATGAAAAAAATGTTTGTAAAAAAAGCAAACAATTAAGGGTAGCTTTCATAGCAGTGTTAAGTATTGGATTAGGCTTAAATAAACTAGCCTACTTATATAGTCCTGCCATTTCAGAACACAGAATCATTCTTGTTACATGCAATTTGCTTTACCTCTTGTACAGATCATTAGATTGAAATGTAGGAGTGCAGAAAAATTAAAATCAAACAAAAGTATATGATTACACTTATTTTTACAATAAGGCATCATCAGGTTTTGTTGGGTAAATATTAATATTAAGAAAATACATGTGCTCCAGTATTCACATTGGTGAAAGATTATAGTTTTTAAGAAAAGGATTGTTCATGTATCTTAGGACATAAGGAACATATCTCAGAGAGAAGCCGGAAAAGTTTGCACAACTAAATATTTGCCGGAATAAAATGTTTTCTTTGGAATTAAAAGTTAGCCAGATTATTTATCACTAGGAACAATGCTCAGTATGAAATAATAAATGCACATTTCATATCTAAAATCCATTCAGGATTTGGAGGTTGGTTTGGGACATATTCACATGTTTAATTAGGAAAGGAAGTTTTCAAACATCAGCTTTTTGTTTTTTAATAACCATTTCTATTTCATTTGGCAGCATAGAGCATTTTTTCCTTTTTACCTAGCAGCTAAATCTAGTTTCCAAACTCTATTCCAGAGAATTATTTTCGGCATAAATTCCTGTAACTTTTAAATTTTTTTAATGAAAAAAATCCCAATTCAAAATTTTAGAAAGCTAGCAAAAATTTTTATATTTAATTTTTGTGTATAAATCTCAATGTGTATCTCTAAGCTCTTAAATTATTGACCAAATCCCATAGCTCTCAGTTAAGAGATGATGGTCCTTATTTATGAAAATGATTATGTCTCTCAAACTTAAAAGAAATTATAGTTTTTTAATTTACTTACGGATAAAAATGATTCAGTATACATTTTTTATCTGTAGAACGTAAGAAGCAGTTGAGTTCATTACATTTCCATAGTGTCAAATTAAAAGCTATAGTTCAAACTAAATACATTTCTTAAATGAATTTTTTAAAAAGAGGTCCATGTATGTATCACTTTTCATAAACTCTTCTTTCCACTTAGTCATTTTAAATTAGAGGTTAAACATTATGCCCCAAATAAAGCCTTACGCATGGAATGAAAGTTCCCTCAATAACTTAGAGTTTTGATAATATTTATGAAATATATATTTAAAAAAGTTGTTTTATATTTTTTGTTTTTCTTGTTGCTTTCTTTAAAACACCAAATTAAGATTGCTTTTAACTACTTTTGACCAAATTTTAAATTCTTAAACAATTATAAATGTTAATTAGAATTGGTATTAGAACAAAGTGTTATCTCTAATTATTAGGTTTGTCTTTATTATTCATTCATGTTAGGAAAATTCTTCCTCAGTGTTTCTTAGGTAAGATTGCTATTTTTATTATCTTTTTCCAATTAGAATTCCTAATATGTTAGCTTCATTATTTTGTTTTGTTTTATTTTTCAGTACAGATTTTGACAATAATTTAATGGTATCCATAGGATGCCAATGTCAGACAGTTCTATAGAAAAGAAGGAAAGAAGGAGGAAAGGAATGAAGAAAGGAATGAGAAGGGGGAGGGAGAGAGGGAGGAAAGAAGTAAGGAAGGTCCAGTTACATAAAAATACTTCCAGTAATCATGTAAAACTAGTAACATTTCTGACAGTTTAGAGCTTAAAAATGCTTTTTCTTGAATTTATTTTGACTGTCATTTAAGTCTTCACTTGATATTCACAGTGTCAATGGGTTTATGTTTTTGAGGTATTGTAAAAACACTTAAATTATGTATTCATACAGTTACATCCATGTTGTGGCAGATGATAGGATTTTCTTCTATTTAATGGCTGAGTAACATTCCATTGTACGTATATACCACATTTTCTTTATCTATTCATCCGTTGATGGACGTGGGAGATATTAAGCAAATTAAGTCAGTCACAGAAGTACAAATACTGCATAATTCCTCCTGTATAGGGCATCTAAAATAGCCAACAGTATAGAAGTAGATAATACGATGGCAATTATCAAGGGGTCGGAGTAGGAAGACATGGGGTGTTTGTTCGGTGGCTGTAAAGTTACTGTTATACAAGATAAGTAAATTCCAGAGATCTGCTGTATAACACAATGCCCATAGTTAACAATAAGGTATTATGTACTTTAAAAATTATTAAGAGAGTAGATCTCATGTTAAGTGTTCTTACCACAAGACAAACAAATAACAAAGAGACATAAAGAAACTTTTGGAGGTGATGGACATGTTTATTACCTGGATTGTGGTGATGGTAACATGACATATATATATATATATATATATATATATATATATATATATCCAAACTCACTAATTGTGTACATTAACTATAGGCAGTTTTTGTATACAAATTATATCTCAGCAACCCTGGGAAAAAATAAATTACTTATTCTTAGACTCTGAAAAATCCATTGCATGCTTATCATGATGTAAGTATTGAACAGAGTCTTTCAGATTTGTTACTTCACTCAATTTCTCAGAAGTATATTAATGTAGCTGTATGATTAAGATAAGAAAGCAAGTCAATGGCAATTGCCTATTTAACGAGCATTTATTAATTACTTTCTATAAGCTAGAGTTACAGGCATGGATCTGATGCCCTGAAATATTAGGCATTGAGAAAAAAAAGCAGGTATCAGAATAGGTGATTGCATCTGTGGTGCTTCTTAATTTGACCTTTGATGAAATAAAGTCTCTACCTGGTTTTGGACCACCTGAATTCATTAAGGGAAATTAGTCTCCCAGAGTGGACTGATGCTTCTATTATGCATGGTTCTTCTTGTACATGACCCATTTTAGTACTGTGATTCTTATACCTTGACTTATGATGGTACTATAGCAAAGCTTAGGACTCCTTTGATGAGGTCTGGCCTGAATAATAATTCCCATTATAACTTCTTCCCCATCACGTCCTCACATCACCAGGATAGTGGAATTATCCTGGACTAAGCCTCTATTTCTATACATAATGACCATTTTATATACCTTTTCATAATGAGAAATAGCAAGATTATAAGGTCAGCAATAAGGCAAACACAATAACATTGACTGGTTAAGTGCCAGCAGCTAGTTCGGAGGGAGACTTAGGGACAAGTGGAAATGGAAGTACATTTATCTGATCTGAGTAAGCATTCTTGGGGAGCATGTCTATTTCAGAGTCTAAGAATTTGGTAGAAGTGTTTTTACTGAAGGTAGGAAAATAATAAATGATATTGATAGAACTGTTTGTTGAATGAGTAAAAAAAATACTCATTTTTTACTATTCCTTTTGTTTATTTAATAAGCTTTTCAATTATTCAAGCTTCAGTAGACCATGATAATTTTCTGTCATTTTCATAACATTGCATTGCCTTTATTTTTTTAAAGCAAAAGTTAGCTATTGGATAATAGTCTGAGAAGGAAAATCTGGACACTAACCTTACGTCTGCCACCCACATAAATGGAAAACATTAGGATATTTTCTCTATTTTCTTTTTCCTTCAGAGCTTCTAATGTGGTTACTTCATCTGTGACCTAAATCTTAAGTCATTTTTTAAAACAAAGTTACATGATGAGTACTGATTTTGGAAAAAGGAAAAGCCCTGTTGTTTCAGTAGTTATTGACTTCCAGATAATTCTTTTTATATACAAAATTCTGAAATAGAGTGTCCTGGATACATAATACAGGAACATTAACAATTAATTTACTTATTTAAAAATATCCAGCCAATATTTATGGAGTATTTTTTATATACTAAGGGGGGCAAACTTGGGCTTTCTGGAGCCCTGAAGCTTATGCTATTTGGATAGCCTCTATATATAAGATAAAGGAAACAAAACTATGACTGCAAAGTTAAATACAAAAGTGAATGTTTTATATAGAGCATAATTATATTAAAATAAATCCAAAAGCTTACAAATGCCTCAAGCACTACAAAATCCATAAAAATAGCATTTGTCTTAATTACATAACACACTTTTATAATATTTTCCTTATGCTTTTGACTGTTTACACTTTGATAACCTCTTTATATAACAATTATTTTGTAATATCATTCCAAGTAGAGAAAAAAGAATATAATTCTGTTTTTCCTCTAGCCTGGTGGATCAATTCCTAAAATATTTTTATTGATAATTTAGAAAAGTTTATTTGGACCTCATACATCATTTTTAATAATTTCATAGAAAAGTTTATAATTGTCAACTATGGGAAACTTCAGTTAAGTTTCCTTCATATATGTCACACAAACCCAAACTAAAGCTTTTCCAACTCAAAGTCCCCTTAGGAGAATTTAAAAAATACTCAGGTTACTTCCTTGCCATGTGGGCCTTGCTGTATGGTGGCTTACTTCATCAAAGCCAGCAAGGGGGAGAGTTAGTTGAGAGTTTTCTAGTGAGATGGAATTTATAATTTTTACATACTGTAATCAGAAAGTGACATCCTATCACCTTTCTTATATTCTGTTGGTTAGAAGAGCAAATCATGGTTCTTTTCCAACCTTAAGGGGAATAATGATACAGGGACATTAATACTAAGAATGGGGATAATTGATTGGTACCATTTGGACTATTATAACCATCCTTGAGGATAAGCAGGATTAGAGTCTAAAACTGCTCAAGCTAGAGTTGATTATCCTTACCTCTGAGTTGAGAGGGGCCTCATACATTACCAAAGAAGAAGTAAAATTTTTTCTGTCGAGAAAAATGGTAACTCCATCCTGCTAGAACTCCTTAAGTCCAAATTAGGTTTTATCTATTTTATTTCAAAATTAATTTCTTTATATCAATTTTTTAAAAATATTTTTTAAATTATAAGATAACATTATTTGAAGAACTTTTGTCCTGACCCCCAATTTATGAGTTTCTGCAGTTGGAAAGGCATGCCATTCATCTGTCCTGAAATGATTGAGTTGATCAAAATGTTAGTTCTGACTATATATTTGTATTAATCATAGAGAATGGCTGTCGCTAGACCAAGAATTTGTTTGCAAAATGGACAGTCTTGACAATTACATCAACATTTAATATAATAATAAATCTTTATTTTTACTTAAACGTGTTTTAATAACATTTGAGGATCTATTATATTCTATGATTTTGTGATAGGGGCTTTCCTATATAATATCTTTTTATTTCTTACAACAACCCTGGTAAATAAATGAAGTGGTTGCCATTTTATAAAGTGCCATGAAAATATTTTGGCCAGCAAGGATGACTTAAGTACTGTCAGAAATATAGTGAGGAAACCAAAATAGCATGATATCCCAGAAGGAACAACCAGCTATAAAATATGTACTTCAAGATCTCTCATAATAGGCAGACAAAAATGTTCTGATAACAGCTAGCGATACGTATGTCACTGGTGACTTTAGCGAGAAGACAAAGTCAGGGAGGGATGGAGGTAGAATTCAGTAGGGAGTGTATTGAGAAGTAGGTGGTGAAGACTGGATAGTGTGCATAGTTATTTCAGGATGTTTGGTTGTAAAGGGAAAGAAGCAGAAAAAGGATAATAATTGGGGAAAGAGAATTTTGATACTTTGTTCTCATTAATTTTTTTTTGATAAGTATGTAATTTTTAGGTTTTAGAAGGTTGATCCATTTAAGTGGTGATTGGAAGAAATAGGTAAGCAGTGAGAGATAAAGATACAGAAAAGGAATTATCTCTAGTTTCTGAGAAGAGATTGGGGTATAATTAAGAGCACAAGTGAAACAATTAGTCAGAAACACAAAATTCTTAAGTTTCCAGGCCAAGATTTACCCCATGTTTTAATCAGAAAAGGGAAAAATCCACTTTGATAGAGTGAGGTACATTTTTATACTTACCCCTCATTTTCCATAGACATGGTCAGAATTTTGTTTCTGAGCTAGTTCACCTATTATTCCCCAAGGCTCTTATAAATGAACCAAAAAGTTAAATGGAATATGGATAAATATGGGAAAAATTGCATTTTGGTGAGTTAACAGTTCTGCTTGAATAGAGTCAGTCCTACTGATAAAGCCCTTATTTTAGGAACAAAATAATATAAGCAGCAGGAAGTGGGAGACCAGTTAAAATATCATAACAAGATTAACCTTATAGCTTGGATTATTTAAACCAATTCTAAGTATCACTAAACTTTTCTATCAAAAAATTGAATAGGTGGTGTTAGAAAGTGTTAGCAAAAGAAGCACTTACACTTTTGGTTATGATTCAATCAGTTATTCACTCCCAGGTATATATAAGACAGAAAAGTTCTTTGCTCCCTCTTAGTACTTAATGGTTGTCTATATTATTACTAAAGGATGTAAATGATATTTTTAAGTACAATGAAACCACTTTTAATATTGATTTGTGATACCCATAAATAATTTTGTGATCTCAACAAGCCACACAGTTGCTCTGAACTTTGTATTCCTTTCCACTAAAATAAGAAGTGTATAAAGTGATCTTTAAGGTTCTGTTGGCATTATAAAATTGCGTGTTTCTAAGCTAATAATGAAATCTTTCCATAGAAGAAGTGACACACCTGTAACACTCACTGAAGAAATCCTCTCCTCTAGGAAGAGTTCCTCCCCTTTAGGAACTGTTGATGGTCAGGGGACAATGAGGAGGTTGGACATTGGCTACATCAAAACCAGCAGAAGTTTACTCCCCAGACACTCCATGAATACATTCGTGTTCAGAATTGGACGAAGCTAGAGAGGGAGGGCTGATGAGCTGTCAGACCAGCCACCAAAAGCAGATTCAGAAAGCAAAGGTATGAAGAGCTGAGTCTGGAAAGAGTTCAAAGCAATAGGCAAGGACAGTGAGAGGTGAATAGACTCAGGACAATTATCTGGAACAAAACTTTTGCTTTTGCCTGTGTTTTAAGTGTTTATTGAGGCATTGTTTGGAGGGATTCCAGTGTTTAAAAAGTAGACCTTTGCGAAGTTCAGGTTCTAAAATACACACTCTTATGGACTGTTGAAAAGTGTGATATTTAATAACTAAAATGAAATGTTCTATGTGTCAGAGCAAAATCTCTTTTGGAGGTAAATAGAAAAACCAATTCAGACTGACTTTAAAAGTGAAATTATTGGCTTAATTAACTGAAATCTCAGGATTAAGACTAGTTTTAGAGGTAAATAGAAAAACCAATTCAGACTGACTTTAAAAGTGAAATTATTGGCTTAATTAACTGAAATCTCAGGATTAAGACTAGTTTTAGAGGTAAATAGAAAAACCAATTCAGACTGACTTTAAAAGTGAAATTATTGGCTTAATTAACTGAAATCTCAGGATTAAGACTAGTTTTAGACAAGTTATAAATTAGAGACTTAAATATGTGTAATTGTGGGTCTTCTTTTTTAACATGAAGCTCTTTTTTAAAGTAAGAATTTAGACAGTTTATTAAAGAGAATCTCTGAAAATTAAAATGTATAATATGGAAATAACAATATAAAATAAGATCCTGTACAATGTGGAACTGAAGTATTGGTAGTGGAAATCTCTGTCTCACTCTTGATCATGAGGACAGTTTTAAATAGTCACCATTTAGTATTATGGCTTTTGAAGGTTTTTTTTTTTCTTGTAGATACTTTTTATAAAATATGCTTTATAGGGGCGCCTGGGTGGCGCAGTCGGTTAAGCGTCCGACTTCAGCCAGGTCACGATCTCGCGGTCCGTGAGTTCGAGCCCCGCGTCAGGCTCTGGGCTGATGGCTCAGAGCCTGGAGCCTGTTTCCGATTCTGTGTCTCCCTCTCTCTCTGCCCCTCCCCTGTTCATGCTCTGTCTCTCTCTGTCCCAAAAATAAATAAACGTTGAAAAAAAAATATTTTAAAATATGCTTTATAATATTAATGATAAATTTTTGAAAATAGTTTCCTGTTTTAAATCTTGAACAGATGTTGACTTTTATCCAATGTTTTGTCTATGTAGGGTGATTTTTGTTGTTGTTTTCATTTTGTTAATCATCATGGGTCTTTGTAGCCCTTGTCACGTTCTTTAATCTGACAGTTGGGCAGGGAATGAGTAAACCTCCAAAAAAAAATCAGTTTCCTGTCAATGACAGAGGGAAAATGGAGGCCCAAGGGCAAAACAACCAATAGTTTTTACATGATGACAAATGTCTGTGTCCACTTCCCTCCCATACCAGCTCAGAGTGCCTTAGCAGGTCTCAGGTCAGCCTCGATGCACAAACAAAGACTCGCCTTCCTCCTTACCTCTGATGTCCCATTTTGGACCCTCTGGGCCAAGGAATAGAAAAGGAAATATATCTACAGAATGGCCAAATAGTTAAGAGGGCAGAGACTCCAAGCACTGGTAAAATGAGGCGTCAACACCCAGGATTTCAGGGCAGTTGCTGACTTGGGCTATAAAGCATATGTAAGAGAGCATTTATTCTTGCCCAGAGGGCGGCCTGGCCAGGTAGATTATCTTACAGTCCATAGACATGGAGTCAGTTTTCTGTTCACTGCTTTCAAGATGTTCATCTCTGTGGTTCTTCTGACCTTCTGGTTCCTGGACCTGGTACTTTTAGACTGAAGGTGTCATTTGTGGCAATATTCCAAAGGGTGGGCTCCACATTTCTGAACTTCAAAATTTATCATTAATCTCCATACCTTCCTCCTAGTTGTCTCCATGGAAGCCTTCCTTTTCAAACAGGAACTTCAAACCACAACTACTCTTCTGCCACCAGAAAACCAAGAAAAAACCGATCTTGAAATGCTTTCCACCCAATTTTTTTTTTCAAAGGGGACTTATATTATTCTACCAAATTAAAGAATTCCAAACTAAATACAAGTTTAATCTCAAGTAGGAATGCTGGTGCCCAAAAGGGAAAAATAAAACAATTAAATTCTAGACTAATAATTTTTGAGGTGCGATGATGTTATGTAACGTATGTCTTTTCATTTTCTAGCTAACAATGTCAACTCACTAGGGAAATGTCAGAGGGTAAACTTTGGTAATTTCAAGATAATTGATTGGCTTGGATGATAGGCATCAATTTGGAGATAACGGTACTTCATATAGTTGCTTTGTGTTTTGAAATGAAATATTTACAAAATGCTAGTTTTTTGGGGGACATAGTAAAATATTAAGTTATAATAACTATGTTACATGTGAAGTTGCTGAGAAAGTATTGCCAAGATAGACTGAGATCCTTGACTAACCCATAAAAGCTTATTTGCTTCATTAGGGAACTGATGATGCTATTGCAAAAGTACACAGCAAAATTTAGGCCATCTCTGCTTCTCTATCCTTTGGAACTTTTAAAAATAAATTTCTGTACTAGAAATCTTTTTGCCTTATGGTATAAATAGCTGATTTGATAATTCGTATGTTCTCATGAAAGCACAAATACCTAAAACACAGGGAAAGTCCTTCTAAGTTTGCACTATCCTAATTCCTTCGGGCTACAGGAGAGATCAGCTGGAAATAAAGAATTCGAGATATAGAGAAGGGAGAAATACTGTAACCAGAGAGGCTTCAGGTGACTTTCAGATTTGGGCAAGAAGAATGTGAAATTCTGCATGCCACTCTAAGGTCTAAGGTATGTGTCACCGTGAAAGCAATCACTTTCCAAGAATCAAGTATAAGGGTGAGGGAAATAATATTTTTTCAGTACTTACTATGTGTCAAGCTCCAACTAGGATAATTTACGTATGTTGTTTCATTTAATCCCCGAGTGAAATACTATAATTTTATATCACCATTTAATTTTAAACAGCTTACAGAATCTTCCTGAAACATACCAATTCTCACAGCTGCACATAGTACTCACTCAAGAAAAGTTTACTGTGATTTTTCATTGAGGGAAAATGGTTTGCTCAATACCACAAAGCCAGGATGCGGTGGAATTTAAACTCAGAGCAATTCTTCCAATTCCAAGCACTTTTTACTACACTCTGCCTCTTGATAAAAAAGAATTCCATTGTCCTGCTGTTCCTGAATATGCACACAGATGTACACATGCACACTACCTGCCACTCCTCTCATGGACCTTCATACTTTTCATTCCTATTATTTTTATGCAATCATTTAGACACCTGTTTCAGTAGACAGGAGAATAGCCTCTTAAAGATGTCTACATCCTAATCCTTGAAACCTGTGAATATGTTACCTTACGTGGTAAAAGGGTAAGGATCTTTAAGACAGGAAGTTTATCTTGGGTTATCCAGGGGTTGCCCAGCATTGTCATAAATATCCTTATAAAAGAGGGGCAGGGGAATCAGACTCAGAGAAGCAGAGGTTCGAGTGATAGGGCCAGGAGCTGTGGAGTGCAGGTAGCCTCTAGAAGCTGTTAAAAAGCAAGGAAGAGTCTCCCCTAGAGTTTCCAGGAGGAACACAGCTTTGCTGACAGCTTGAGTTTAGCCCAGTAAAACTGATCTTGGACATCTCACCCCCAAAACTGTAAAATAATGAAGTTTGTGGTAATTTGTTATAGCTGCAATAGGAAACTAATACAGCTTCTTTCTTTTTATTTTTCTTTTTTACCATATTCCTCTCTACTAACCTACTAAAATATCTTGGCATTAAGGACCAGGTAATTATTAATGTTTTTAATGACAGAAAACATTTATTTTTCAGTTTTTGCTTGTCTTATCCCATTGAATGTTCACATGACAGTGGCACAAAAGTCAGCAGCCTGGGTATCCCTAAAGTCTCTGACTTTCTGGGATTACCCTTTCTTTTAATGCTTGAAATAAATTGGGTATGGAATGCAATCCTGGTAATTTGAAAAATACAGAATTCTTTTCAGATTCCTTGTGGGTTATTAGGGAATTTCATTTGTTTAATTGTCTTTTGCATTAAATGCTTGTTTGGATGACTATTTATTTATTCTCTAAAATCTTGCTCCCTGAGTAGAATGGTGGTTTCTGGTGGCTAAGGGGTGGGGGAAATGAGGAGATGTTAATCAAAGTTTACAAATATGTAGTTATAAGCTGAATAAGTTCTAAGGATCTAATGGATAGCATGGTGACTATAGTTAACAAAACTGTATTTGATACTTGAATTGCTAGAAGAGTAGATGTTGAATGTTCTCACCTCATACAAAATGGTATATGAGGGGATGGATGTATTAACTAACCTTATTGTGGTAATCCTTTTACAGTATATACATGTATCAAATCATCAAGTTGTACACCTTAAACTTACACAATGTTATATGTCAATTACATCTCAGTAACACTGGAAAAAAATTTCACTCCCAGTGACCACAACTCTTTTCGAAAGAAAAGAGCTAAAAAAAAAAAAAAAAAAAAAAAAAAAAAAAAAAAAAAAAAAAAAAAAAAAAAGAAAGAAAAGAGCTATGCCAAAATAAATGTGAGACAAAGAACTTCGTTTGTCCCTAGTCACTATCTATTTAGTTTATCTGAAAAGCATATTAGCAATAACATGAAGTACTGTGCATAGCAGAATTTTTCCCAAAGATTAGAATAAATGGAGTGGGTTGATATTAAAAGCCAGCAGTGTATTAAATATTTAATATTAGCGGGCACCTGGGTGGCTCAGTTGGTTGGACATCTGACTCCTGATTTCAGCTCAGGTCATGATCTCACAGTTGGTGAGTTCGAGCCTCATGTTGGGCTCTGCGTGGACAGCATGGAGCCTGCTTGGAATCTCCCCCCCCACCTCCCTCTCTCTGCCCCTCCCCTGCTCGCTCTCTCTTCCTCTCCCTCTCCCTCTCAAATAAAATAAACATTAAAAATTTTTAAATATTTGACATAAACTGCTGATTGGAAACTGTCTTTGCTTGTTTTTAACTTTGGCAGTTTCTTACTGGGTCTCCATTCCCTTCCCTCATGTTAACGGAGTCTGTGTTTCTTCCTAGATTTCTTCCTTTTTCGCCTAGTCTGCCACTGTCCATTAAAACAATTATTTTTTTCTCATCTAGAATTTTTCAAAACTCTCTTACAACCACCTCCAGAGAAAGTAGTTTGTTACCAAACTCCCGGAGCAAAGAGAGGATCAGTTTGAAGGAGTATCCCAAAAGGACAGACTTAGGGAAGGGTTTTTATAGGGCTTTGAGGGTTGGGGTATTAGTTACTAGATAGCATTAGAGCAGAAGTTAGGAAGAAAGATCTTATAAATGAAGGGATTTGCTGGAACAGCCAGTGGTCTTAGTTTTGGAATATGTGTATCCTTATAGGGTTACTCTGAAATCAGTTTGATTTTTGGTCTTATACTGGAGCACAAGGGTTTGAAGTAGCTGGTATTAAATTTAAGCTTTTAACTCTTTAAACTATTTCAAGGTCTGTTTTGTACATCCAAAAACTCTTTTAACAACTTTCTAAAACAAAGAGCACGTCTCTTTGTTTTTCCACACTTTTTTGGCATAAAGCACTCCCAGAACCATTAAAATTAGAGCTTTTTCTAAAATGAGTAAATTCTTAGAAAATGGTGTCATTCTGTCCAGAATCTGTTAGGCACACACACACAAAAAAAAATGCCTCCCAATTGGAACTCAGAATCAAAAGTAAGTTTCTTTTGTTTAAAATCACATATTTTCCTTCCTGTGATATTATACAGTGCATTTTAGTGTATTTTTTCATTCTCAATTTTAAGGTGAGGAAACTGATGCTTATAGATGGTAAGTAACTTGCCAAAGGTATGATAAAGAGGTGTGATATCTCTATGCAATCCAAGCTGATTTGTCTGGGAACTTCCTATGAGAAAGCACACAACATGTGAGACTCTTGCACGCTGTTATTCCCTCATGCGCCAGGCTTTAGAGCTTTTTTTTTTAGTAGATAAAACATACTACGATTTATGGATTTAGTTCACATCTTTGTAAGAGCAAAAACACAATTAATAATAATGCTGCAGTATAAAAGTTTTCAGTGTAAAATGCTTCCTAGAATGAACTCTCTTCTAACTTTTACTTTGGAGGAAAGCAGAAGTTACCTACTTGCCCTATTTATAAAGAGCTCATGAGAAATTTTGAGAACTTCTATCTATACATCCACTCTTCTCATCCTCCCTCTTGCCCAGGATCTGCCTATGCTGCACCCCAATGCTTGAGAAAGAAGCATGTTTGGGAGCAATACTATCTCTGTCAGACTAGCCCCATGTCTATAAAGCCAGCTGCAACACAACCAACTACTTTATTGAATGTTTATATCGTGATTGGCATTGTGCTGGAATGTGGTTTCTTAACATGTGCCCCTTCCCCATCTGAGTGGGTGTGCAAGTGTGTATTGTACGTTATCAAGCAGAATACAACCATCAAGCTTATCAGGAACACACCTGGAATAAAAAGAATGCCTTAGAATTTGGTTATTGCTTCAATAAGATTTCCTTCAGACCTACTTGGTGCTAAGATAGATATCTAGATGTCCATTGTGATGGAGAGGGGGAGACTGACTTTTGTGTCTGATATAGGGAAATAATCTTACTTCTTTTTGTTACAGGAGGAAAATAAGAGTTTTCTGTGTGGGGGGCCTCTTTCTTGCTAATATTGGTCACCTCTCATAGCATCACAGCCAACTAGAGTTCAGGATAGAAGTGAGGGGCACATAACACAGAGATCCTGTTCTGCAATACTCATACAATCACATTGACTATTAAACCTCTATGAGATAGATATTTTAAATAATCATCTTACAAATGAAGACCCTGTTCCAAGAGAACAATTAATTTGTCAGAGGTAGGAGAACTAGAGCTTACATTTGAAGTTGTATCCAGTTAGGTTAAGTAAACTGTCCAAAGTTGGTATGCTCGGGTTGACTTTGGAATCGGCTCAGTTCAGTGTAATTCCAAACACTAGGCTTATGTCTGTTATGCTCTGCCATCCCTTCTATGTATTTTAAGATGAGCTACCACATAATTGGGTTTTTTAAAAAATATTTACCACTGTGCTTATTAGAATCCAAGTGTCTTAGGGTTTCTCTTTTCTATAATGTTTAGTAATGATTCATTTTAACCTAGTAATTATGTGAAAGGATGAGCATCAGAAGACCAAAATTAATGAAAGTAAATTTTTTTTGGAAAAATGCATATTTGTTTACTAATTTTCTTTTAGGCCAAACTACTTTCTTACATGCTAATTTACCTGGGTTGCAAGGCCTTGTATTATCTCTTATCATACCTTGAATTTCTCTTGAAATTCACACATCCTTTTTGTTTTTGTTTTTGTTTTTGTTTTTGTTTTTTGGAATGTAATGAGAGTTGTACAGTGGTCAGATTTATACACCACAGAGACAGGGAAAAAATGCTCTGGTTTCACTGATGACATGAATCAATTCTTGGTACATAGCAGATAATCAAAGGCTTATTGAAACTTAAAATGAGTCATTATTTAAATCAACATCTAAAATGAATCATAAGTTTTAAAAAAATCCGTTAATTTTCAAGGTTGAATGAAAGACATTGCTGTCTTTAGTCATATTTAAAGGTAACTTTTGTTTGAAAACTCAGGAAGATAATATTGTTTCTGAAGTTAAAATTTAGTCACTCATGAAGTGGAATTTACCGTGTAAATTATGTAGGTCATGTAAACATTGTTTCTGGCTTTCAGAAAATATTGAGGATTTCACCATTTCCAATTGGAAAATAAAGCCAAGTAAATGGAAGTCAGGAGAGAGGATTATAAAAAACACAGTGTTCCCTTCAGCTGGCTTCTCTCTCTGTTTAGTCATTATAGCCATTATATTTACAGAACAATCAAAGCAAGGAAAATTGTCATCAGGAAACCTCCTAGACACCCGTAACTGCTCATTGAATCCGGGAGATGTGATTATTATGCTTATACCTAAGATGCAAGACAGTCTGAAGTTTACATATGTTTACAAAAAGATGGTTTACTTGGTAAACAGGGAATTAATTATTATTTCCTAGTGGTAAATACATCAGTGTATCAGTAGCCAGTTAACTAGCATTTTCTGCCTGCCTGCCTACCTTAGAACAATCAGTACAGTAGCATATCCGTTTCCTTCATCCCATATTTCTTCATTTTAGCGAATATATTAGCAAAGATGGTAGGACCCTGTCCTTGGAGAATATGATTCAGTAAATCTGAGTTTGCACAATTTTCTACATCGCATTCCATTTAATAAAAAGAAAGAAAAAAACAAACTCATATAGAGGATGATCAGAGAAAAGAAAATTTAGTACACTATTAATTAAACCAGTGGTTGGCCCACCTTTTAAAAGAGGTGTGTTATGCTTTTCTTTTTTCTTTTTTTGAGTTTATTTATTTGTTTTGAGAAAGAGAGAAAAGCAGAGAGAATGAGAGAGAGAAAGAGAATCCCAAGCGGGCTCTGCTCTGTCACCATGGAGTCCAATGCAGGGCTTGATCTCACAGACTGTGAGATCATGACTTGAGGCCAAAATCCAGAGTTAGATGCTTAACTGACTGAGCCACCCCAATGCCCCAAGAGAGGTATGTTACGATTTTAGCCTGAGGATGGTTTATTTGTTTACTCACCAACTTGAGGAAGAAGAGGCAACCAAACTGGGTCTTGACATAAAGAATATGTGACCATCAGTACTCCTAACGACAGGAGCTGTTACAAGAAATATAAAGGAAACCGTGTAGGTGGAACCATATATTATTCCCTCCACCATCACCATGCTGTCTTTGGCATATACATCATAGGACCTTGATTACTGTATTGCATCCTAAAATATAAGTGGAGCTGTGGGAGATTGTATGTTGGAAAGTTTACAGGGCACCATGGTCTCAATTTAATGTCTTTTTTAAAAGAGAAAATGACATGCTACATAACAGTGGTGAAAAGTTTAGTGGGGTATGGGGTTAGTTTTGGGAACCTAGCTCTTGACAACTCTACTTGGAATGCCCTTCCAGGGCTATCAATGTATAATAATACTGGCACAACAGGGTTGGATAGGTTATTTTCATTTAAAGTCAAAGAAGGTCATTGCTTACCCATGTTCAAACTCTGCATGGCATGCACGTGCTTAATGATATCTGAGTTTTTCCACAAAGTATATTCATAATAACCTGTCATTTGATAAATTCATAAACGTAAGAATGAGTGAATAAATTAAATGTACTTAACTATATTTCTGTCTTTCTCTTTGATTTGCTTTCTCTGTAATTTTCTCTATATTATTCCAATAGTGTGTGTACAGTTACAGTGAGCACTGATTTAAAAACAGACCATGTCATTTTGAGCAACACTTCCTGCAAAATAATAACTGAGATTTTAAATTTAATAGGAATAAATGAGCCATCATTAGGCTAAACCTTGACACACCACTCTTAAAAGGTGGCCAACCACAGGTTTAGTGAATAGTGCACTAAATTCTCTTGTTCTGATTACCCTCTAGGTGAGCTTTTTAAATTTCTTGTTATGAAGTAAAATACACATGTAGAAAAGAATACGTGTTAGGAAGGTACAGTTCCATGAATTCAGCAAGCAATTTTAAGACCTGTACGAATTCTCTTACAGCTACCAAGTTTACGCTTAGCTTCTTGAAAGATCTACAGACTGCCATGTTCTTTTGTGTATAGTACAATAAACCTTTAACATGGATTATTATTATATATAATAATATGTTATCAGTATTCTATTTCTGTAGATGAGGAAACAAATTCAGAGAGTTAAATCACATGTCCAAATTCCCAAAGCTACTAAGTGGAAGAAATGCTACGTAAATCCAGGCTTTCTGGCTCACAGTCCCATGGCTGTTTTTCATTAATGCTGTCTTTGTGAGGTGGATGCCATAGTGCACTGTCCAGATCTACCACTTCCCCCTCTCAGAACTAAACCACTCATTTCCCCAGCTGCTGGGAGTGTGGGTGGCTGACAGCTCTCAGCTGAGTCAGCAGGTTATCTTTGGGAATTGCCCTAACCCAAGAAGAGCACTGCCTAGTCCATGACCACACCCTTTGGGAAGATGTCCATTCATATCCGGTTACTGATTGATGCAAGAGTATAAAAGCCTGTCGCTCTTCATAGTTCTGGACAACTTATAAAAAACATTCTAGTTCTCGAGCTTTCCAGGTATGATTGCTAATGCCTTTGTTAGATGTGCACCACAATTCACCTTCCTTTACTCCCCAGTTCAGGTGTTGATCCCGAAAACACCAGCCCATGAACTATGTGTAGATCGCTGTCTTGGAGTCTGCCTTCTGGGGAACATAAGTGAACTTTTCTGTAGTGTTTTCTTTTTTAATGTATTTTGTGCTTTATTAGAATTATAGTCATTCATTCAGTCAACAAAAATTGCATGCCCATGTATTAGTCAGAAATGAATTGTGAAAAACAGAAACTACTTTATTTTCAACAAAAATGGATTTAATATAAGGAATTGGGTTTTTCCAAGCGACTGGAATGGCTGGGCCTCTGTAACTGACTGCCATATCTGCCACAATCAAAAAGATAGTAATCAAATCATCATGTTGTACACCTTAACTATATACACTTTTTTTTTAATTTTCAAAGAGAGGTGATAGAGAACCAGAAAGATTGTTTAATTGAGGAGTAGAGATCTTAGTACTTCAACTGCAATTCCAAGATGGAGATCAGAGAGCAACTTCTATAACCCTAGGTTCCAAAACCTCATCAGACCTGAAAGATTTGCACCAGCAAAATGGATGCCTTGTACAAGCAAGCTCTGCTTCGTTCTGCATTTAACATAATTCCACATTTGAATAAATGCATGCAGATGATGAACTTACCTGGAATCTGTTCTGGAAAAGGTTATTTTTTAGTTTGTGGCACAGGAAGTCACCCCAGAACGAAGTTTAGAAAGACGAAGCATGAGCCAGACTATTTACCACACATAGCCTTTGGCTTCACCAGGCTTACATTTTAGACAAAATGTAAGACAAAAAATAAATGGATATGGCAGACAATAACAGTCTCAGATGGTTTTATTAGAAGATCAGCAAACCTTAATAATTAAAACATTTTAGGTTTGCAAGCAGTCAACACAAGGAATTTTTTTTGCAAAAAAAAGGGTTTTATTACCTTGACTATAAATTATAATTATTATTTATAAAAGCTATATAAGTGACCATCTTTAAAGTCTCAAAAAGGCAAATACAAATAAAGCACAGAAAATTAATTGAATTGAAAAAAAGTTCTGGCATAGTTCTTCCACATCAAATGTTTAGTGTATCTACAATAATAGATCAGCGCAAAGGTATATCTGCAGGTTCTAAAAGTAAAAGTAAGTTAAGTTGGCAAATACCATATTCCTCAACGAATAAGAAGGCTGATCAAAGATAAAATGTTGGATAGTTTTATCAATCAGGCCACCTTACAGGATAATTTTCCAGGGTAGCAACTCTACACATAGAACTGAACTGTTTGTGATTATTCTAGAGCCAGTACATTTGCACAGTTTTAAAACAAAAATGTAACAAGTAATTATACATTAGGATTGGTGGGAATACCAGGTATTATTTCAGAACTGTCACTATGTATTCCTTCTTGTCTGACACAATCAGTACAGATCCAGGCTTGCTGTGTTTAAAACGATTCCCTTCCTTTTGTTGACCAGCTTCTTTAATGGTGTGCTGTTCTTGAATCTGGGTGTAGATAGATTTTGGTAGATATCGGTGATGAGCAATGTGTTTTATATGAGGATGGTGTTGAGGTTTCTCCTTCAACTTCTGGCTATACCCTTTGGCTACTTCTTCTCGTGAAGTAAGCACATCCAGTTTTTCAGAAGCATTAGCCTTCCACAGACAAATGTCCATTTCATCAGATCCACACGTAATACATTTGCTGTTAGAAGTCTATTTTATACAGAGAACATGTTGCATTCTCTTTGCATGATAGACTAACCCATTTCTTTTTTTGCCAATAGGAAAGATTCAAATCGATTCATCAAAACTAGCAGACACCAACTCTTTCCCAGTGGGAGAATAATGTACATTAAGCACTGCAGATACAGATCCACACGTACCATTACAAGAGTGTATAGTGGATGCTTCTGAAATGCATAGAAGTTGTAATCTTCATTTGCTGCAGTAAAAATGAAAGCTTCCATAGGGTTCCAACAAATTGTATTTGTTCCCATACCTAAGATGACATTTTTCAGAGGAGTGTCTTGCCTCATATCATATAGTACTATATTCCTGTCAGAAGCACAACTGCCCAAGAGAAATGTGTCAGTTGGATTAAGTTTAACACTACTGTCAAATCCCTAGATCATCGAACATATAGGATTGGTTCTTTGTTCATCCCAAATGTCTACTTGGTGTCCACATGTGGCAAAAACAGCTTCTTTCCAGTGATGAGCAATTCCTGTATACACTCTCTTTCCTAATGTTGTATGCAGTGGTTCCTCCTCTTCTCCGTAGCCCAGTCCATCCATTTTCTACTGCTTCACAGTTTTGTCATCACCAACAGTTAAAAAAAAAAGTCCCACAAAAACAAGTATGTATTCCTTATACAAAACTCTCATGTGCTTGTATTGTATGGATACTTTTTCATTTAGTTGAGTTCCAAATTCTAATCTCTCAATCACATGCCCCAGGAAGGACAGTAGCCAGGCTCTTTGGATGCTTTGCCAAACAATTGACTTTATCTCTGTAAGGAAGCGAGAAATAGTTTTGCCGATACCCATCCCAGTTTGGTAACATTTAAAACTCTTACCTTTCTCGTGGGACCTCAAAGGATGTAAGATAGGATTATAGTTTCTTGTAACTGGCTATGTAGATCCAAATCTTCCTTCCTGAAAGATCTGAATCCTTAATTACTCTGCCTTTTCTGGTTCCAGTAGTTTTCCATTAATCTTTACTGTTGGCATGGGAATTGTAAAAAGAACCTCAGAAGATCTCCTGGGTTCCAAACACAGTCCTCCTTGCTTCCACCATAGAAGAAACCAATTTCCCCTGGCATTTGGCATCCATCAGTCTGTTCCTTATAGGAATTTATATAATAGTGCCAATGTGATGCAGTTATTGAAATATACCATTTGGCAGTGGTTGCATGACTTATTTTGAGATCCAGAAGGACAGTGTGCAACTTTAGATATGCTACCTCTTTCAAAAGAATTCTACTGGACTCAGGAAAAATGATCAGTTAAGTTTGAAGAATTCATGTTTTGAAAATCAAACTAGATTAGGGCTTGACCTAACTCACACTCTCCAGATTTTAGATGTGAAAACGTTAACATTGAAGAGTACAAAATATAGATTATTCTATTCAAGAGCTTCATATTTTGGCTAAAAAAAAAAAGGGAAAGAATCTCTTTTGGCTGAGTGAACCTGAGAAAATAATACAAAATTGGTTATAAAACACTGATGCTCAAAATCTAGTAAAAGTGGGGCACCTAGGTGGCTCAGTTGGTTAAGCATCTAACTCTTGATTTCGGATCAGGCAGGTCATGATCTCACAATCATGAAATTGAGCTGTGCGTTGGACTCTGTGCTGGGTGTAGAGCCTGCTTAAGAGTCTCTCTCCCCCTCTGCCCCTCCCCTGCTTGCTCGTGTGCATGATCTCTGTCTCTCTCAAAAAAAGAAAGAAAGAAAGAAAGAAAGAAAGAAAGAAAGAAAGAAAGAAAGAAAGAAAGAAAGAAAGAAAGACTATGAACTCATTATATTCCAGACATACAGAAATGTACACATGTATGCCTATACAAAATACCTCACAAATATCAGCTCTCTCACAAACCTTTTGAACTCCTGAGATCTCCAAAAGTCCTTGAGTCTTGGCTTGAAAAGTTGTAGTCTACAATGGCATGCTCTCTTAAGTTTTTGAGGATTTTGAGTTTTCAGTTCTCAAAAAGTGGTAATATGTGCACATGCATGACACACATATAGCGTGTATGTATACTTGTATCATGTACATGTATATGTACATATATATAATAATATATACATATATAATACATATAAAACATATACATACATACATATAATACATATAATATGTATATATATAATGCATATATTACATATAATGCATGTAATGCATGTAATACATATGCATATAATACATATAATACACATATGCATATAATACATAATGCATATAATACATATAATGCATATAATGCATAATGCATATAATACATATGCATATAATGCATATAATACATATAATACATATAATACATAAAACACACACATAATAATACATACATATAATACATATATAATATATATAATACATACATACATACATAATACATATAATACATATACACATATGCACACAAATGAAATATTTTCTACTAAATATGGTGCTGGCAAAGCAGTGTAGCCTAAGTCAGTTGTCTCAAAAATTGTTACTATGCATCCCCCATCAGTAAAACATTTTTGAGAATGTTCTACTACACAGTTTCCTAGAGGCTAGAAAATTGCTCCATTTGTTTCTCTGTTTACCTCTATTACCTACTAATAAAATAGAAGCAGATTACCTAATACCAAGTGAGTAGTGGTGTGATGCTGAACGAGTCATGGATCTTTCTTAGACTTCGTGTCTTCATCTATAAATTTCTTTTGTAATTTGATTTATCTTGTTCAGTGCTAAGATTATGCAGTTGTTTCAGATGCTGCTACAATATGGGATTGTATTTATTGAATCATTTTTGATAGACACAGACAGTGTGTGGATAAGAGCAGGTCCTGCTATACATTATGCCTCAACAATATGAAATACTAAACCAGAATAAAAGGGAAATTTCTTATGCCCTAATTTCAACTCACAATATGAATTAATGTGCTTCACTTTAGGAATACATATAACCTCTTTAACGCATGATAATGAAGCCATCATGGGGTCTACAACCTGAGTCCCAGGGCTCTCAGAGCAGCATGAAGAGTGATAATGCCCCATAGGACCTGGTCTGCTTGTCTTTTATTTACCCTAAATTTGCTAATGGGGTGGATAAGGGACTGAAATAGAATGGCTGTGGCTAAATGTGCAGAGGCCTCAAAGACACTGATTGGCCAGGAAAGTATTAATAATCAGAGTAACCATAATAAAGTTAGCTCAGGACATGAGTAATAGTGTGCAAAGCTAAAGAATATCTGTTTCTGCATCTAGGGAGTAGATTTAGAAAACTTGGTTTATTTTATTATATTATGGGATAGAGTGCTTAAAACATAAATGCTAGTCACCAATTCAAAGGGAGGATGCTGGAATGAGGAACAATATGACATTTGATAACAGGGCAGGGTGTTTAAGAGGGAGGCAGCACTGGTGGCTTTATAATTTGCTGTTTCATTTCTGTGTTTGGCTTCTGCTGTAACCAGCTGGCATGAAGGAACTCTCTGGTGTTTTGAATCAAGAAGGAAATAAAACACACACAGGCTTCACTACAGATAACCTGAACATTTTGAATTTGGTTTATGGCAAGAGAAATGTGTACTTTGGCTTTATTTTTTAATAGTGGTGGTACGTTGGCTGAATTGATCTCCTTTA
This sequence comes from Lynx canadensis, assembly GCF_007474595.2. NCBI lineage: Eukaryota > Metazoa > Chordata > Mammalia > Carnivora > Felidae > Lynx > Lynx canadensis. The sequence continues at coordinate 58,812,238 of NC_044320.2, read as the reverse complement.
TGACTCGAGAATTTGTGCAATGGTGCTTGGATTTAAAAAAAGGTAAAATATACCTATGGAAGAAAATTTTTGTCTCATCTGAAAACAATTGACATCTACGAACAATGGCTGCTTAATGAGAAAATATCTATTGGCAAGTAATAGAAATTGTTGAATTTTGATTGTAAGATTAAGCAATGTTTTTTCCTCTTAGCCTCACCTTGATCTGTTTAGATTGGGTTGGATTTGTTACTTGAATTTAGTCATTGTTATATAATTATGAAAAAAAAATTTATGCCGTTTGTCTTTGAAGTGATCTCTGCTTTTTATGTAAATTTTCTATGAATGTGTAATGTATAACAAATATATATATGTACGATCTTAAGTGTACTTCTCAATTATTTTTATATATTACTCACTCCTTTGTAGCAATCACCCAGATCAAGATAATATTTCTAAAAGCTTCCCTTGTACTCTCCTAGCCACCATGCTCCTCCCACCTCCCCAAAGAGAACAGCTATTTTGACTTCCATCACACAGATTGGTTTTGCCTGTTGGAGACATTTATATAAATGTAATTATATAGTGTTTTTGTGTATGTGTCTGGTTTCTTTCACTCAGTGTTATGTCTGTGAGACTATCCATATGGTTGTTTGTAGAATTAGATTACTCATGGTCGTTGTGTAATATTCCATTTAGAATATCAATATTCTAAAATTATGTATGTTCTTCTATTCATGGATACTTGGGTTGTTTCCAGTATTTCACTATATAAGATAATGATATTATTAATTTTTTGACATGTCTTTCAGTGCATATATATTCAAATTTTCTATATTTAATAGTGTATTTGTTGTGTCATAAGATATTGTTATGTTTTGATTTAGGAGATATACTGCTAGACAGCTTTACAAAGAGATTATACTTATTCATACTCTCACTGGCAGTACTTGCCTCCAAAGTTTCTGGTAGATGTATAGTAATGTTGTGTGTGTGTGTGTGTGTGTGTGTGTGTGTGTGTTATGTAATTTTTTAAAGAGACATTAATTTATTTAGAGCAGTTTTAGTTCACAGCAAACCAAGAGGAAAGTACAGAGATTTCCCACGTACCTCCTATCCCCACACATGCATGGCCTCCCCTGTTATCAACATTTTTCACCAGCGGTACATTTATTATTATTGACAACTTGCAGCAACACATCATAATCACCCAAAGGTCATAGTTTACATTAAAGTTTCCTCTTCCTGTTGTACATTCTGTGGGTTTGGACAAATGTGTAAAGACATGTATCCATCATTATAATATGATGCAGGGTATTTTCATTGCCCTAAAAGTCCTGTGTGTTCTATTTATACTAATCCTGCCCACAATGACCCAATTATCTTTTTACTCTTTCCACATTTTTTTCTTTTCCAGAGTATCATATAGTTGGAATAATAGAGAATGTAATCTTTTCACATTGGCTTTTTTCACTTATTATTCATTTAAGTTTCCTGCATATCTGTTCATGGCTTGATAGATCATTTCTTATTAGAACTGAATAATATTCTATTATTTGTAATGTAGAATTCTATAATTTTCTGTTGTGTTCCAGTTTATGAATTCATTCACCTACAGAGGACATATTGGTTGCTTTCAAATTTTGGCCATTATGGATAAAGCTGACAAAACATGTGTGTGGACAGATTTTTTTGTGTGGACGTAAGTTCTCAACTCCTTTGGGTAATAACCAAGGAGAGTGATTGCTGGATCATCTAGTGAGAATATGTTAGTTTGTGTGAAGCCACCAAACTGTCTTCTAAAGTGTCCGTACCATTCTGCATTTTCACCAGCAATGAATAAAAATTCCCATTGCTCCACAGTCTTGCCAACAGCTGGTGTTGTCAGTGTTCCAAATTTTGTCCATTGTCCGTTCTAATAGGTGTCTCTAATGGTATCTCACTGTAATTTTAATTTGCACTTTTTGGTGATCTATTATGTAGAACATCTTTTTATATGTTTACTTACTATCTGCATATCTTCTTTGGAGAAGTGTCTGTTTAGGTCTTTGGCCCAATTTTTAAATGAATGGTTCATTTTCTTACTTTTGGGTTTTAAGAGTACTTTGTATATTATGGATAACAGCCCAGATGTATCAGATGTGTCTTTGCAAATATTTTCTCCCAGTCTGTGGCTTGTATTCTTATTCTCTTGATGTGGCTTTTCACAAAAGTTGTAATTTTGATGAAGTCCGACTTATCAATTATTTCTTTTGTGGATTGTGGATTCTGTTGTATCTAAAAAGTAATCATCACATCCAAGGTCACCATGCAGGTTTTGTCCTATGTTATCCTCTAGGAATTTTATAGTTTTTAATTTTATGATCCAGTTTGAATTAATTTTTGTGAAGAGCATAATGCCTGTCTAGATTATCTAGGTTCATTTTTTTGGTGAATCTAGATTTATTATTCATCAATATGTGGATGTTCAATTGTTCCAGTAACCTCTGGTGAAAAGAGTATCATTGATCTACTTTATTGCATTTTCTCTTTTGTAAAAATCAATTGACTATATTTGCAGTGGCTATTTCTGATTTTGCTATCTGGTTCCATTGATCTATTTCTCTGTTCTTTTACCAATATCGCATTGTCCTGATTATTGTAGTTTTACAGTTCTTCCTCAATATTATATTGGCTATTCTGGCTCATTTGCTTCTCCATCTAAACTTTAGAATCAGTTTGTCAATATCCACAAAATAACTTCCTGAGATTTTGTTTGAGATTGTATTGAACCTATAGATCAAGTTGGGAAGAACTGGTATGTTGACCATACTGAGTCTTCCTATTCATGAACATGGAATACCTCTCCATTTACTTAGTTCTTACTTGATTTCATTCATCAGAAATTTATAGTTTCCTTGTGTAGATCTTATACATATTTGTTACACTGTGGTTTTAACTTGTATGTACCTGATGGCTATTGATATTGATCACATTTACATATGTTTATTAGCCATTTGGATAGTCTCTTTGTGAAGTGCCTGTCCAAGTGTTTTGTCTGCTTTTTTCTATGGGGTCATCTATCTATATTTCTTGAGTTGTAGAAGATTTTTTATATAGCCTGTTTATTTTTCCTATACATTATATAGTATATATGTAACATGTATTATGTTTATTTTTCATATACACCATGCATATTATCTATATACATAATATATACATTTTCTATAAATTATATATAGAATATATATTATATATATTACATATACTATAACTTTTCATTCTGCCTTGTAAACTCTTCATGGAATATTTTGATAAATATGAAATCTTAATTTCCATGAGGCACAAATTATTAGTGTTCTCTTTGGCTAGTACATTTTGTTTCCTCTTTAAGGACTTTAAATTACTACTTTGGCTATGAAAGTATTCACATATATTACCTCCTACAACCTTTATTGTTTTGTAATTCACATTATTTAGATCTACACTTAATATGGAATAAATTTTGGTTGTATTCAGGACATACAGATTAAAATTTATTAACCTAAATTTTCCCCCCACTGCAATGCAATGTCACTTTTATAATATCTGTGGTTGCTTATATGACTCTGTTTCTGGAGTCTTTATTATATGCCATTGGTCAGTTTTTCTATTCTTGTGTCAATATCATAAAATCTTACTGTGATTTCTTGGTAAGTATTGATATATGGTAATTTAAATACTTTGACTTTATTTTCATTCAAGATTGCCTTGCCTCATCTTGACCTTTCTGCATTTTCATTAGAATTTTAAAATAAACTAATCAATGTCAATAAAAATAAAGTTTTGATTTTAATTGGTATTCAATTGAATTGAATTGAAGTTGGGAAATAATTGATACATTTACAATCTTTAGTAAATTTTTTCATTTATTTACCTCTTCTTCAATTTTCGTAAGTAATATTTTTAAATTTTATGTGCAAAGACTTTGCAAAATTTTTATTAGGTAAATATATCAAAATTTTATGTGCTTGATGCTAAATTAATGCTCTTTAAAAATTTTTATTTTCTAATTGCTTATATCCAGCAGTCATGCTAAATTTACTTACTGATTCTAACACTTTATGAATGCTTTGGATATTTTGTGTGCACAGTGATGCCATTTATAAACAAAATCCATTTATTCTTTTCCAAACTTTATAATATTTATTTATTTTGATAATATTATTGCACAGGCTGGGGCATCCAGTGCAAAGTTGAATAAAAGTGATGATATCAGACTTTCTTATCTCATTCCCAGTCTTGATGGGAAATTTTTGAGATGTCTTTATTAAATATAATGTATGGTGTAGACATTTGTAGATACCCTTTACCAGATTAAGATTTTCCTCCATTTTTAGTTTGTTAAAAGTTTTTATCATGAAAGAATATTGACTTTTATCAAAAGTTTTTCCTGTATCTATTGATATAATTATGCCATTTTCCCCTTTTATTCTGTCAATGTGATGAATTAGATTGATTGCATTTTGAATGTTAAACTTCTCTTACAGACCTAAAATAAACCCTACCGAATGTTGTTACATTATCTGTTTTATGGTTTGATTTGCTCACATTTCTTTTAGAAATTTTCAACTATATTTTCCAAAGAAATTTATCTGTAATTTTCCTTTCTCTTAATGCCAATTTAAAATTTAAAATTTCAGAGTGAAGTCTGTGCTGACCCCATAATGTGAGCTGTGGGTCCTTGTTTTTCTCTTTTGTGAAAGTATTTAGAATTATTTATTCCTAAATATGTGGAAGAATTCAATAATGAAGCCATCTGGGCCAGATTTTGAAATGTGATTTTTTAATACGAAAACTTTAAAAAATATATTCAATTGCTTGGGTAGATAATGGGATAATCTGAATTTTTCCTGTCAGCTTTGATATACTTTTATTATTTCCCCCACCCTAGGGAATGTTTTTTCATTTCATTTAAAAGAAAGAAAAAAATAACTTAGGACCCTATTTCATTATACAAAGCAAAACACTTTTATAAATTTCATCAGTTACATCAAATATATTAACTATTATACAATATTATTAGGATATTTTACCAATAAGTAAACCTTTATACACCTCTTTAATCAAATGGCTTTGTTTCCCAATGAGATATTAGATTAATTAAAATAAGAATATGTTTTTTATAAACATTATTGGTAACCCATGTCCTCCACATTTCAAAAATTGTAAAAGCTACATAGTTCCAACAAAGCCCAGTATTTTTAATTGCTATTAGATAGTTTTAAAAGTTCTTTTCTATTTTCTTAATCATACTTCTTTTTAAGGTTAAAGTGCTTGCTATCGTGAAAGATTTCTTAACAATTGGAAGTTGAATAATTTAGAAAATTCATGTCTTCATTGTCTATCAATATTTCATAAAATATACGATATCTATTACTTATACTGTAGCCACTGTCTAGAATTTCAGTTTTTTTACATGTGCATTTATTTTTTTCTCAAACATTTAGATAAAAAAAAGCCCACAAAGTTTATAAATTTGGTCTCATTTTTTTAAGATAATTAATACAGATTCCAGTCCCTCCAGAAATATCACCCTAGGTTGTAAAATGCCCTCAGCACTATTTACCTTTCTCTCCTTAGAAATAGGTTCAGAGTAGAGCAAACCACAGGTAAACTCCTAGGGTTTCAGTAGTGATGGTGACATGAGGTGAGGAATAGTAAGGGCAACGTTCAGGATCTAGGTCAAGAATATGAGTGAGGGCCCCACCAATTCAAATTTAGGGTAACTTGTATGAAGTCCAAAGGCAAGGACTACACAGGCTGTCTTTATTAGGAATTTGGTTACACAAGCTCTGGGTCAGCTCCCATTCTTTGTGGCTATCCAGGCAAGCCATCTCACCTATTTAGCGTGGCCGGGTAGACCAAGGAAAGCACCAACAACTGGGTGCTTTTCATTGCTAATCCTGGCCTTGACTCACGCTGTGACCTCTCCTGGTGTGTTTCTTCAGCTGGAAAGTGAAGATAATAATAATGAGGTATTTAACAAGGGGTGTTGTGTGGATTAACAGTTAATAACATGTTTCATAAGACAAGGCAGCATTGAGCTTGTAAATACTAATAGAAAGTTTCTTCACACTACAAAGTAAATTAGTGCTTCTCTTGAAGAAAACCCAATATGCCAGAACATGAACATACAAAGCAGTTGAAATAAGGTGAATTTTTACTTGACAGAAGTAACTTCATTTTTTAAAAGAATACTCCACTGCTTTCCTTTTGATATTTGGTTCATACTTGTGCATTTAAAAGCTTTTATAAAGTTTATCTATACCGATTCTATTACTTTAATATTTAGTACGCAGAATACATGTTTTGACATGATTGAATATGATTTTTTTCTCAAAAATTCAACTAAAAATAAATGTCATATAGTTTGTTACCTATATATAAGTTAACTTCATTTATGCAAGCCTTTTTGTTGCTTTGGTTGTTTCATCATGAAGTTTCTTGTATTACTTGAGGAAATTGTGTTAAATGTAATGAATTTCAATTTATACAAGCTTTCTAGGACTCTGTAACATATCACAACAGGTAATCTATCTTCAATAGCTTAGCACCGAGTCAGCTGTTTGCAGGAAAAATTACATATGCCCACTAAACTAATTCTCCATACAATGCTTTTCATTTCCTTTCTGTTTACTTACTTTGTTAGTCACAAAGATGAGGAAAAGTTACAGATATAAATCTTGAAGATGTAAATGTAAAAGAACTATGAGCTTACTAAAAGAAAATCAAAAGATGATAATTTATAGCTACTAAAAGAGTATAGTTGGTAGAGTGTCTGACTCTTGATTTCTGCTCAAGTCATGATCTCAGATCATGAGATAGAGCTGACCCTTGTAGCTGGGTGGACCCTGCTTAAGATGATCTCTGTTCCTCTCCCTCTGCCACCCCCCATGCCACACACTCTCTCTCTCAAAAAAAAAAAAAAAAAAAGAAAAGAAATACTTCTTGAATTCTGGAATTATTATTGACATTACCAAGACAAGGTCAAATACAAAGACCAAAAAAATTATGCTGGTAAAGAAATCTTCAAATAGAAATATTGAACACTATGTTTAGTAGGTATTGTTAAAATAATTTAGAAAACATGAAGTCACTAGGTATTTAGTTGAACTTTTGCTCAGGCTATGATTTAATGTTTTCTCACAGTGCTATTAAGAATTGTTGTTTTATAAATTTATGGGTATTTTAATGGGAATTTGAGAGGATTTCTGTAATACACATCTTATTTGATCTTTACAAATAATGTACTTCTAACCTCATTAATTCACTTAATACAAGTTTCTTGAGTGATAGGAAGAATAAAATGAGACTCTGACAGTTTATTCATCTTTTTATATTTTACAAAAGATATTTATGAAGCCTTACCCATAGTCTTGAAATTCATTAAAAAATTATACTAAAATAATCATTGAAATGTCTGTCAAGTCCCTCTCACTATGCCATATTGCTTCCTTTTTCTTTTTTTACCATCTAGATGATCTTTCCTCATCCTTCAATCTTTCTGTTCTACTTCTAACTTCTTGCAAACACCTAGCTCTCCAGGTGTCTTATATATGTATAAGACATATGTATAATATACATACACACACACACACACACACACACACACATACATACAGAGAGATACACACACACACACACACACATACAGAGAGAGAGACAGAGAGAGAGACAGAGAGAGAGACAGAGAGAGAAGAGATAATTGGTTTATATTGAGGTGATATGGAACTACTTGTTTATTTTTTGTTGGTTCAGTAAAAATTTCCACCTAAATTAGATATCAGTTTTCTAAAAAAACAACATAAATTCAGATAAACCACAAAATTATGGGCAATCTGTACTGCTTTCATCATATACATGAAAGATTTTTACAAATAGAAAAGTCTTGGGATCAGATGTTTGCAGAAGAAGGTCCTACCAGAGCCTATATCTACCAGATATAATTTTGAAACTAACTTTCTCTATGAGGTAATTCTTAAACTTTGACTCAAAGTAATATTTCACTTTCATTAGATATTAAGCACAACAGAATAAAGACCTGATCTTATGCACAGCTGTTCTGCTCCACTAGACTCAGAGTCTAATATTTTCAACTTTATTTTGGAATGAGTATATATAAAATTAAGGAGGTAGGAACTATTAGCAGAGAGCCTTCCTCAAGGATCACCACAAAAATTTCATCATTCTGATACTTGGCAAAGGTGGTTGGGGACATTATTGTCTTTACAAAAATATGAAGTACAGCCCCTGACATAAAAGAATATCTGGCCCAATATGTCAGTAGTGCCAGAGTTAATAGTTGATAAACTCTTATCAAGAGTGAGATACTAATACTTCTTTTATTACTTAATGAAATAAAAATATATATAAAAGCTCTTTTGTGAGCAAAACATATTTCTAGATAATCTTTTTTTTCTATTAGTTTCTGTTCTAACTACAATTGTGGCATAGATATTTGAGGTAGTTTCAGTTATAAGATCACAAATGGACAAATGGCATATGTTGTTAACTTTAATCAGTGGGCATTTTTAGGCTTTGGTTTGATAAGTGTCATCATTGAAGTACTACGGAATTAGATAGCATATAATCTAGCATGGTGTCCTCTCATGAAGATCACACTTAACATATGGTCTCCCACACTTACGAGCAATGCAATGTTTCAAACATAACTCTTTGAGCTTTAATTACATCTGTAAAATTGTTATAATACCTCACTCATAGAATTCCTGAGTATCAGAGATAATAAAAGTAAAGAACAAAGCACATTAACATATAGCAATCTCCTAAAATATAATTGCCATTATTATTGTTAGTCACTATATAAGTTCCCTCTTCCTGTTATTAGAATTTTACCTGCAGTTTACTAAGACTTCACCAAATGTTCATGCTGTTTTATTATGATATATAAAATCTCAGGAAAAACCTATAGGAATACACCAGGGATATAAAAATCTAATATTAAAAAAACCTAAGTTGTGGCACCCAAATAAATAGCAGATTATTCTCTATAAGAAAATCATGTAAAATGAGAAATTACCACATTTTCTGTTACTTTATCTGCTTTGTATGAGTAGTATGTGCCTGCTCCATCATATACTGGTTTCTAAGGGCCATGTGTCTGCAGTTCATGAAACTTGAGCACTAGGTGGCACTCTTGTATCCTTGATTAAATGAACACAATTAAACTTTTCATTGTTTCCAAACAAATTAGGGCTGGTTTTCAAACTTTTAATCAACTAGACTTCATAGGAACCTCTGACACACTATAGCATTGTTTCTGGAAAATATTTAGACATGTAATGTGCATTTAGGATGCCCACTGGGTCTTTGTTGGAAAATTATAGCCTTTAGAATTAGCAGGGATCATTTAGTTTTCTTTTAGACAATATTTGCCTGGGTCTGCTTCTAAAAGGGTCATTCAGGATCTCCCATAAATTATGGGAACAATTTGTGTTGCTTTTATAGTTTTTAAATTATTTTAAATTGGTAAAGAAAACTATAGTAAAATGTCCATACTAAATTATATTTCATAAAAATATACACAGATTAAGTAAAATACCAAAAAATAATATTTACTTGAACAATCATGTTGACTCATTTTATGTAGTCCTTAAACAAATTTTTTCTTAATTTTAAAAATGTATTTAGGCCTCTTGATTAAAAACAAAAAAAGTGGCATCGATTAAATTTGTAGCAATACACAGGTTTTTGGCTTTCATTTTGTTTTTACATTCAGGCCTACCTATGTTTAGGAATCCATTACTATATCACAAACATGTGCACAGCCCTTATGAAATGCCGGGTAGGGTTTGGATGTATCCACTCTGAGCAGATATTTACCTTGAAGTGATGAGGAGTTTGATGACAAGTAAAATGCAAATACATGTTCTCTTGATAATGTTCTGCCAAAGTGAGATACTGGTACAAATACTGCAACTGAGACAATAAATAATATGTATTTTGAAAAATAGACTCCATTTTCTAAATATTTGTCAAATGAATACAATACTTGGAAGTTTCTTTCTGATTTAACAACTAAACAACTTTGATTTGCCTCTCCAAAATCTGTAACAATGTTACCATGTCATAGGAGGAGATACATGCCTTCATTTTCAATAAAATGGAAAAACTGTCTTAGAAGTAAATATTTGACAAAGATGCCCCTCTTTCCTGAAAAATAACTGAGATAGTTGTAAATCATAATTCTATCACAGTGAAAATTCCATCAGAAATGCAAATTTCAACTGGATGTCAAATATGTTCAATGATTCTCTCCATATCAGACAAATTAAAGAATGACAACAGTTGTTACATATTATTAGTGATTCAAATTTGATAGCATTTCCTCTTTGCTTAGCTTCTAATCCCACACAGTCTCCTCTTGAGTGGCTCCATGAGAAGAAGAGGTCATGTGGAGTGTAGTTTAAGAGCTTGGACCTTGCCTTTACTAGCTATGTCACCTTGGATAAATTACTTAACCTTAGTCTAATTTCCTCATTTGTGAAATGGAGATAATACATTGTAGGTGTCTTATGGCGAATAATGAATTAATGTTACTAAAATGTATGCAAAAGTGCTCAGTAGGAAAAAAATCACTTCTGTATGTTTTTTCCTTATTACTCACATATAGCACTTCTGACACTTTTGGCCACCAAATTTGTGTTGGGAGAAACACAAGCAGTACCCTGTGACATGACCAGGGAATCTTAGAATTCAGTTCTGACACCATCAGAAGTTAGCTGAAGTTAGTATCAGATCCCACAAATTATGGCCTCAGTTCCGCAAGACTGCCTTCCCCATTTGAAATGTCAATTGCAAGTTCCAGGTTGTTACCTGTACTTCTGACCTACTGGCTATGACTTGGGGGTCCCATGACTCCCTTGTCGGGTTCAACAGTTGGCTAGAATGGCTCACAGAACTCAGAGAAGCATTTTATTTACTATATTACTATTTTATTATGATAGGATATAATTTAGGAAGAGCCAGATAGAAGAGATGCATAGGACAAGGGAAAAGGAAAGGATGTGGCCCTCTGGATAGTCCACTGTCCCCCCTTCTCCATGTGTTCAGCAACACGGAAGCTCTCCAAACACGTGCTTTGGGGATGGACACTTCACTATGTATCCGTAATGTATGCATTATGTATGCATTATGTATGCATATTAACCCCACTTTCTAGCCCCTCTTACCTCTCTGGAGAATGAGGTGTAGGGCTGAAAATCCAAGCTTCTAAATATGGCTTGGTCTGTCTTATGACTGTCTCCCATCTTGGAGCCCATCTAGAGTAGCCTCATTAGAATAAAAGGGATATTCCCCAGGATATTCCTAGGGATTCAGAAGGGTGGTGTCAGGAACCAGGATCAAAGACCAAATATTAGAACAAAAGATGCTTGTAGCTCTTCTCAATTAGGTTACTTCAAGGGTTTTGGAACTCTGCCAGGAACTGGGGGCATGGACCAATTATGTATTTTCTATTATCTTACAAGGTGTATAGATAGTAAGTGCTATATAAATGTTTGTTATTTAAGAAAAAAAATCAGTATTCAATCTTGAATGGGTATTGAAATTACAGAGTAAATTTAAACATTTTCTATTTGTAACTTATTTTTACAGATCAGTGTTTTTTCTCACATATTTCATTTTATTTTTTTTTTAATTTTTTTCAACGTTTTTTATTTATTTTTGGGACAGAGAGAAACAGAGCATGAACGGGTGAGGGGCAGAGAGAGAGGGAGACACAGAATCGGAAACAGGCTCCAGGCTCCGAGCCATCAGCCCAGAGCCTGACGCGGGGCTCGAACTCACGGACCGCGAGATCGTGACCTGGCTGAAGTCGGACGCTTAACCGACTGCGCCACCCAGGCGCCCCACATATTTCATTTAAAAAAAAATATTTTTGAATGTTTATTCATTTTTGAGAGACAGGGACAGAGTGTGAGTGGGGGAGGGTCAGAGAGAGAGGGAGACACAGAACCCAAAGCAGGCTCTAGGCTCTGAGCTCTCAGCACAGAGCCCAACGCAGGGCTCGAACCCATGAACTGTGAGATCATGACCTGAGCCGAAGTCAGACACTTAACCGACTAAGGCACCCAGGTGCCCCTCTTACATATTTCTAACAAATCATTTTGAATATTTGGATTTTTCAGAAAATTAGTAATGTAAAAATAGGGTCCAAGCATGGACAAAAGTACAGTCATTTTACATTTGAACCAAGTAAATATGTCACTTATTCATATATGTATAACATTAAAATTAAGTTGTCCAATAAGATGAGCTTCCTAAAATATCACTTTTTATATTGGTAAACATTAAATAACACATTCTCTTTAACTTTCATTCATCAGGTTATAGAAATTCGCAAATGTGAAGCGTTCTATACTCAAATATGCATAAATTGAGGAACAATACACTTAATCCTGGTACTCAGAACTTGCTCTTGTCAAAGATTTCAGACCTTGGACTATACAACACACAGCTTTGAAATTTTTCACATATGAAATATAACTTTTGATAGTGTTGAACTGTAATTTTAGTGTTAAAAATCCTATCTGGTTACCTTGGTTTGAGTTGTATTTTTAAGGTTAGTTTTGTGATTCTTTTACTCAGTTTATATTTAAACTTTAAAATAACAGGATGTGCTTGAATATTCAGAAGTACATTATTATCTGCGCGGGAGTTGGAGTGACTTTTTTTTCCCTCAGAATCTCACCTGTCAATCACACAACAGACCTTTTTCCCCTGTTCTTCTGAGCCAAAACCCACTACTTCTGGGTTGTTTGGCTCTCTGTTAGCCCTCACAAGCTGAAATCCTACACTGAATAAACCATCAATATTTATTTTATAAAGTCTCCTACTTTTATATCAGAAAAGTGGATCATGTGGTGGAGGAGTGAAATCTCAAGAGCACTAATTAAACATCAATAACCCAAACCTACATAGATGCAGTTTTCTAAGTGGCACACTTGTATTGCCTTGAACTCCTTAACATTTCCAGATTCAATACTTCTGAACCTCTTTGTCTGCTCAAATAACCAAGAAGTGCTGATCTATGACAGACTCATCAACAACACTTTAGCTATCATGTGAGTTCTGAATGGTCTGTACAAGAAAACATTAGGCACAGCCCAGTATCTCCTTCAGCCCAAAAGTTCATACAGCTCTCTGGAGCATGTTATCCATATAAAGCCAAAGTATGCAAATAAGCCCACTTTAATGGGCTTCAATAGTTGATTTGGGGTTAGTTTCCCTTACTTCATCATTTCTAAAAGGTACACGTTGAAACACCATGAAATTGAATGAATGTTATGCTCAATTTTGGCTGAAAAGAGATGGTTTACTTAAGGCATGTGGGCCCCAGCTAGTTCTCAGTTAGAAGGATATAAAGTACATTAACACCAGACTTGCCCTGGAGGCTAAAACTTAGCTTTTCAGTGAAAGAGAGAGAGAGAGAGAGAGAGAGAGAGAGAGAGAGAGTGAGTTTGTATAAGTGTCTAAATCTTTGTTTTTGATTTTGCCAGGTTAAGGAAAACTGTTTACTTGCTACTGCCTGAAATCATAATTTGGTTAAGGTATTTACATTTAACCCTTAGACAAATTGCTACTTTCAATTATGTACCTTAAGTACCTTATAAATATGTTTTTATAGTGATAATGAGTATCTTGAATATAGTTGACAGTTTCATGAAGAATTTATATCCCTAAATTGAACTAATAACCATGAGTTTGCCCATGTCAGTTGAATAGATAACAGAGTTTGGAGATATATCCTCTGGATATTTATTTAATTTTTAAAATAGCAACGTAAAAATCACATTTTTCCATTATATTTTATTTACACTATTATCTTGTCCTTAGAAAACCATCTTGCTCCCATTTTATATTTTCTATACATTGTCTCTATATACAATATATAGTATATTTTGTAAATATAAATATATATTCTTATTTATAAGGGATAGATAACTTGCCTAAAATGTGTGAATGACAACTTCTCTCATTCTGCTGACAAAGTAGAATGAGCTCTCAGAAGTGGGGAAATTTGGTTTCTAATCTCAATATTACTAGAAAGCTGTTTTTTGATCTAGAGCAATTACATGCATCAGGATGACCATCAGCATTTATACCTTTGTTCAGGTTTGCTCTGACTGATCTGCCCCTTACATATGTTATCACGCATAAAAATTCTACCCACGTTTCGTGTTTCAGAGTCTGTTCCTCCTTTGATGCTCTTTCCACCTGCTGAGCCAAACTTGATCTCTCTTTTTCAGATTGATAGAATCATAACACATTAATATTAGAAATGTCTTACAAAACGACATAGGTCAACTGCCCAGTTAAAATAGTCATCCATCCAACCACTGTCACAACAGATAATCAGACTCTGCTTGAATACTAGTACTGACAAGGAGTAGTAAATCAGGAGAAATCCTATTTTAATCTCCAGAAAGCTCAACTTTCAGGAACTTCACATTCAGGTTGCCCAAATTCTGTGCAGAGCTGAAAGGAAAGTCAGTACACTGCATAAGTGGAAACATGCAAATATTCAAGCAAAATGTATTTTTCTTTACATTAACAAAACCACTTCAGTCTCCCCAGAGATTTTCTACCTCTAGACCTCAAATATTTCCCTTGTCTGAGAGTGCAAAATATATTGGCTGGTAACCAGATAGGATCTTTGCACTGTAAGGGGACATTTCCTTTCTTTCAGAATGGGAGCAGGGAGGGAAGTAGGGCACCTACCTTAACACACACACACACACACACACACACACACACACACACACACTCTTAAACCTTCTTCCCTACATTAACTTTGCAAAAGTCAGTTCACGTTGTGAAGAGGGATGTGAGAATTAACTTATCTCCTCTGCTTTTATAAACTGTGTATTTAGAAAATAATTTCTTGAGAAATAAGAAAAGATGGAAAATAAATCTTAATTGATGGCAGAAACCCAATAATAAAGAATGCCCCCAACATCTTTTACTAGATAAATCAAACTCACCATGACAAGTTACTGTATTATAGAATAGTTTGCTTTATTTTCAGAATCTAACACAAACAGTGGTAAATCCAAGTTGCTACTTTTCCTCAGTTTTGATCAAACATGTGGAAACAGTAAGACAAAACAGAGTCTTTACTTGAATAGATGAAAAGGAAACATATATCTATGTAACAGCCATTGTGAAAAAATTCTCTTCAAATCTAATGATTTTTTGTGTG
This sequence comes from Lynx canadensis, assembly GCF_007474595.2. NCBI lineage: Eukaryota > Metazoa > Chordata > Mammalia > Carnivora > Felidae > Lynx > Lynx canadensis. The sequence continues at coordinate 58,797,015 of NC_044320.2, read as the reverse complement.
TCATCACTCAATCCTATGAAAAGCTTCAAGATATTTTTTAGAACTCTTGACTAAACGATTTTTATTTGTCTAATTTTAGTAATTTTAATTAGGTTTTATTTTCCCAAAACTTTATAGAAATAGTGCTGGCTCTGCCAATATGTCTGGTAAATTTGGAGATATTTCCAAAAGAAAATCTGTCTTTAATTTTCATAAGTAAGCATTTTCCCCTTTGAAAAGGGACTCCTGTCATACAATAAAATTACTTTGCAAGAAAAAAACGAACACATTGGCAAATTAAATCATTACCCAAAACCGTAATGCTGGGAAAAGTCATTGTATGTTATTTTATGTTATTTTATCTTCTTAGAAAGATTTACGTCTGTGATATAAGAGCAAAAAGAAGAAGGCATGTCTATAAATTGTAGGAGTCTGTAAAAATACAGGTTATCTCTGAGGATTGTAATTTTTAAAAAAATAATTTATGATGGGGGCGCCTGGGTGGCGCAGTCGGTTAAGCGTCCGACTTCAGCCAGGTCACGATCTCGCGGTCCGTGAGTTCGAGCCCCGCGTCAGGCTCTGGGCTGATGGCTCGGAGCCTGGAGCCTGTTTCCGATTCTGTGTCTCCCTCTCTCTCTGCCCCTCCCCCGTTCATGCTCTGTCTCTCTCTGTCCCAAAAATAAATAAAAACGTTGAAAAAAAAATTTTAAAAAAAATAAAAAAAAAAAATTTATGATGAAAATAATTTTCAGTCATCTAGCACAATAAAAAATGCCCATGCCTTTGTGACCCAGAATTTACATTTTTAGAAAAACTGTCAGATAAGTGCATAAAAACATATGTACAAAAATGTTTATTACAGCATTACTGGTAGAAACAAAAAAGGAATGCTTATAAACTAAATGTCCATCAATAGGGGATAGATAGAACATATTTATAAGATGGGTTATAGCATATCAGTTAAAATAAATGAACTAAAATTAATTATCAAAAAATAAATCTCAAAACATAATGATAAAAGAATTATAAAATTATAACGTTACAAAAACATATGATACATTTATAAAAAAAACAAAAAATACTACATGCTCTTCAATAATACACACATATGTATATATAAATGTATTAAAAAGATTGCAAGTACATATACTCACTTCATGATAATATCTATTTCCAGTGAAGGGGAAGTGACTAGACATAGGGGAAGGGGCTTCAAATTGATCTATAATATATGTTAGTGATTGTATAAAAACAGATAAAACAGTGTGATCACATTATAACACTTAAATTCTGGTTGGTGGATAATTGGTCCTGCATTATATTTTGTTTGAATATTTCTTCATTTTAGAATTTCTGAACCATGACCACAAGATAACCCAGGGAATTAGTTTAGTAAAATGTTAATTATTTAAGTAAAGATAAGCATCCCTTTGTTGATTATTTGGTGTGTTTAACATTAAGCAACCTTTACATAACAAGATTTGAAGCAAAATGTGAACCTGTTCAGATGTGTTAGGATGACAGAACCTTCAAGCCATTTTATCCAGAACTTCTAGATTGAATTCATTTATGAGAGTACTGATTTTAGTGATGAAGCCATACATAGATCCCAGGATTCTTTGAAATTTTGGCTGAAATAAGACAATATCATGAGCTTTTTCTTTCTACGAATATACTATTCTACATCTAGATTCTACTAACTACTTGAAGAAACCGTTATTTTTCAGAAGTTACCAAAAGACCTACTGCTCTTTTTTAAACATTTTTTAATGTTTATTTATTTTTTGAAAGAGAGACTGAGCATGAGCAGAGGAAGGGCAGAGAGAGGGAGACACAGAATCTGAAGCAGGCTCCAGGCTCTGAACTGTTATCACAAAGCCTTTATGCGGGCCTCAAACTCACAGACTGAAATCATGACTTGAGCTGAAGTCAGACGCTTGACTGACTGAGCCACCCAGGTGCCCCGACCTACTGCTATTTTTAAATGTTTAATAACACTTAACCCTTTTTTTAGTCTATAAATTGAGATTTGGAGTTTCCCCCAAATTTTGGTTTGAAATTGATTGAATTTCACACACGTAAAGGATTTTCCTTCCATGTTGTCCCCCAGGCCCACATGAGAACAGATTAGGCACAATGACAAATGTAGTGCCTCTCTATCCCCCAACTCATAGAGCACTTTCCTTATGTGGAATTACTTCCGTGGTCTGTTAAATGGTGATTTCCAGTACCTAGCTCCACCATGGAAGATGAAAAGGCTGTATATCCTTTAGTGAGGATTCAAGTACATTTCTGAGTTTCCACCAATAAGACATTTTTGCTAGGGACTTTGAATATTGAACATGTGGTTCCAAGTGGAGTCAATGGAGTGGGTAAGATCCTTGCAGTTTCGGTGGTACCAGGGACAATTTGGTAGCAGCAAGAGTCTCACTAGAGCCTGCAGCTGCAACAAATTAGCTGCATAATGCCAGGAACAGCAACCCCTTGGACTGTCCTATGTATGACCCAAGTTTTGCAGCCTCAATTCTGTGACCTAACTGAATACCTTTTCTGTTTAAGTTATCCAAGTTCCTATCTGTTGCTTGCAACCAAAAAGTCTGATCTAGATCTACTAAACAATCATTTGAAACACCCCAAAAGCTAAAAAGGCCTATTTATGCCTGTTTTAGAATAGAAATGTAGAGAAAAAGTGAAAATTTCAATTTGAAGTAGAATCTTGGATACATATTATGCCTGTGTTTAAACAAACAGGTATTATAATGGTGGTGGTTTTTTTTTTATTTCATGCACAAAGATAAGTTCACTTATCAATCAAGAATGCATGTGTATTTTTAAAAAATCCCATTTCCCTCTATGCTGAATAACCTTCAAGTTTTCTATTTTAGATTCATGATGTAAGAGGGATGTGAAGGGAAAAGCATCATGCCGATCTCAGTGTCACGTTAATGCCATTGCTAGAGTTGGAAACCCACTTAATGAAAGTGGCTAACACTGTCTTTTAAAAAAGAATAATTAGAAAAACGTATATTAGTTTCTTAATATCAGAGGAATTGGTAATTATTATTTAATGACTAAAAATATAGTTCCATAGTTCCTAGAAGAACTAAATATATTCTTGCCCTCAGACGTCACAGCTAACAGGTAAAAGTCTCTGGATTTTTCAGTCTTAATATCAGTTGGACTAAGTTATCTTTTAATCTCAGAGAAAGTACCAACTTTAGATAGGTTTATATTCTACTTTTAGTGGTATTGCTAGTTGTTATAGGTTGAATTGTGTCTCCCCAAAATGCTTATGTTGAAACTCTAAGTAACTAGAATGTAACCAACTATATTTGAAGATTGGGTCTTTAAAGAGATAATTATGTTAAAATGAGGTCATCAGGGTGGATTCAAATTCAGTCTGGCATGTGTCCCTTTAGAAGAGAAATTTGCACCCAAGGAGATGCCAGGGATACATCCACAGAGAAGAAAGACTATGTGAGGACATAGTGACAAGGCGGTATCTGCAAGCCAAGTAGAGAGGCCTCAGGAGAAACCCACCCTGATAACACTTGGGTATGACTTCTGACCTCCAGAGCTGGGAGAAAGTACATTTCTGTTGTTTAAGCCATCCAGCCTGTGGTATTTTGTTACAGCTGCCCAGGGAAATTCATATATGAGTATGACTTGATTTTCAATGACAAATAAAATCCTGAAACAAATAAGATTCAGATTACTCTGTGTATCTGATATAGAATAGAGATCTTCAAACTGACAAATAAGAAATCAATTAGATATGATGTAATATGATAAAATAAAATGTTGGGTTTTGGTTGTTTTTTTTTTTTTTTTTCTTTTTTTTTTTTTTTTTTTTTTTTTTTTTTTTTTGCCTTTGTACATGCCCGTAGTTTTTTCCTTGATTTTTGACTCTTGGGTATGTCAGTGTATGATGGCCAGTTTCCCTTTTTGGGAAAGGGTAGGCTTCTATTTTGGGAATTAAGCCCTTTCTACTTTTTGATATTAAAATATCTTTTTGTTGTTGTTATATGATGTTGATTATGGATGGTCTACTTTTGCTTTTTAATGATGTTATTTTCTTTTACTTAATAAAGCAAGTTTATAACCCTCTGACAGGATTGGTAAGAGAAATTTAACCACCTAGGAAGCAAGGACTAGATTAATTCTCTACAGAAGTTGACTGTAAGAAACCAACAATAATGAAATTTAGTGGATTCATTTTGGGAATAAAAAGAAACATTGCTCCCTACTGCTTAGCCCATTTACCAGGGACACAAATGAGAAAAAGCATGCTGGCAGTAAAATGATAGTCAAAGAGTTTGCAGGAAGGAAGAAAATGGTACAAGGTAGAATTCAACAGAACATTCTTAATTCCTAGTTCATGAAATCATTGTATTTTGACTTAGAATTACTTAATTTCCAATTAAATTTTAAAAGATGATATGTAATAAGTCAACTTTTTCAGCATTCTGTGTATAACAGATAATAAATGTTAGGGTCATTTCCTCCTTCCTTTATGTAAAATTGTGTTCCATAGTGACTCTACCAGTTTGCCTTCCCACCAACAGTGCATGAGGGTTCCTTTTTCTCCACATCCTCACCAACACCTGTTGTTTCCTGTGTTGTTGATTTTAGCCATTCTTACAAGTGTGAGGTTATATCTCATTGTAGTTTTTATTTGCATTTCCCTGGTAAGTGCTGATGAGCATCTTTTCATGTGTCTGTTGGCCATCTATATCTTCTTTGCAGAAATGTCTGTTCATATCTTCTGCCCATTTATTTCTTCTTTGGATGTAGAGTTTTCTAAGTTCTTTATATATTTTGGATCCTAAACCTTAATCTGATATGTTATTTACAGGTATCTTCTCCCATTCCATACGTTGCCTTTTGGTTTTATTGATTTTTTTTTTCCTCTGTGCAGAAGTTTTTTATTTTGATGAAGTCCCAGTAGGTTATTCCTGCTTTTGTTGTAAAAAAAAAAATGTTATTATGACCAATGTAAGAGAAATTAATGCCTGTGTTCTCCTCTAGGATTTTTATGGTTTCAGGTCTCACATTTAGGTCTTCGATCCGTTTTGAATTAATTTCTGTATATGGTTTAAGAAAGTGGTCCAGTTTCATTCTTTTGTATGTTGCTGTCCAGTTTTCCCAACACCATTTGTTGATGTGATTGTCTTTTCCCCATTGGATATTCTTTACTGCTTTGCTGAAGATTAATTGGTCATATAATTGTGGGTTTATTTGTGGGTTTTCTATTCTATCATATTGATCTATGTGTCTGTTTTTGTACTAGTACCATATTGTTCTGATCGCTACAGTTTTGTAATATAACTTTAAGTCCAGAATTGTGATGCCTCCAGCTTTGCTTTTCTTTTTCAAGGTTGCTCTGGCTATTCAAGGTCTTTTGTGAGTCCATACAAATTTGAGGATTGTTTGTTTTAGCGCTGTGAAAATGCTGTTGGTAATTTGTTGCAAATTGCATTAAATGTGTAGATTGCTTTGAGTCGTATAGACATTTTAACAATATTTGCTCTTCCAACCCATGAGCATAGAGTATCTTTCTATTTCTTTGTTCTGTCTTCAGTTTCTTTCACCAGTGTTTTATAGTTCCCAGAATACAGGTCTTTACCCTCTTTGGTTAGGTTTATTCCTAGGTATCTTATTGTTCCAGATGCAATTGTAAATGGGATTGATTCCTTCATTTCTCTTTCTGCTTCATTATTGGTGTATAGAAATGCAACATATTTCTGTACATTGATTTTGTATCCTGTGACTCTACTGAATTTGTGTATCATTTCTAGCAGTTTTTTGGTGTGTTTTATATATATCATATCATCTGTAAATAGTATAAGTTTTACTTCTTCCTTGCTGATTTGGATGCCTTTTATTTCTTTGTGTTGTCTAATTGCTATGACTAGGACTTTCAGTACTATTTTGAATAAAAGTGGTAAAAGTGGACATCCCTGTCTTATTCCTGATGGTAGAGGAAAGCTCTCAATTTTTCTGCATTGAAGATACTATCTGGGCTTTTCATATATGGCCTTTTTATATTGAAGTATGTTCCCTCTAACCCTACTTTGTTGAAGGTTTTTATCATGAATGGTTGTTATATTTTGTCAAATATTTTTTCTGCACCTACTGAAATGATCATATGGTTCTTATACTTTCTCTTATTGCTCTGATAACACATTGATTGATTTTCAAATATTGAATTACCCTTGCAGTCCTGGAATAAATCCGACTCGATCAAGGTGAATAATTTTTTTAATGTATGTTGGGTTTGGTTTGCTGGTATTTTGTTGAGGACTTTTGCATTTGTGTTCTTGAAAATATTGGCCTCTAGTTCTTTTTTATTGTGGTGTCCTTACCTGGTTTTGGTATCAGGATAGTGCTGGTCTCATAGAATGAGTTTGGAAGTTTTCCTTCCCATTTTATTTATTTATTTATTTATTTATTTATTTATTTATTTGAAACAGTTTGAGAAGAATAGGTATTAACTCTTTAAATATTTGGTATAATTCACCTGTGAATCCATCTGGTCCTGGGCTTTTGTTTGTTGAGAGTTTTCTGATTACTGATTTAACTTCTTTGCTGGTTATAAGTCTGTTAAAATTTTGTTTCTTTCTGTTTCAGTTTTGGTAGGTTTTATGTTTCTAGGAATTTATCCATTTCTCTAAGTTATCCAGTCAGTTGGCATATAGTTTTTCATAATATTCTCTTATAATTCATTGTATTTCTGGTATGTTTGTTATTTCCCCTCTCTCATTTGTGGTTTTATATCTTTCAGTCCTTTTTCTTTTTTTCTTGATAAATCTGGCTAGAGATTTATCAACTTTATTGTTTTTTTTTTTCAAAAAAAACAAGTTCCCAGTTTCATTGATCTGCTTTATTGTGTTTTTTTTTAAGTTTCTATATCATTTATTTCAGCACTAATATTTATTATTTATTTCTGCTCCTTTTTAGGATTTAGTTGTTGTTTTTTTCTAGCTGTTTTAGGTGTAAGTTTAGGTTGTTTATTTGAGATTTTTCTTGCTTCTTGAGGTATGCCTGTATTGCTATAAACTTCTTTCTTAGAACCACTTTTGCTGCATCCCCAAGGTTTTGAACTGTTGTGTTTTCATTTTCATTTGTTTCCACATATTTTTAATTATTATTTTTTATCTCTGTTCACCCATTTATTGTTTAGTAGCATGTTATTTAACCTCCATATATTTGTGGTCTCTCTAGATTTTTTTCTTATGGTTGACTTCTAGCTTCATAGCACTGTGGTCAGAAAAGATACAATGGTATGACTTTGTTGTTTTAGAATTTTTTGAGGCATCTTTTATAGCCTAATATGTGATCTGTTGTAGAAAATGTTTCATGTGCACTTGAAAAAAAAAATGTGTATCCTGCTGCTTTAGGATAAAATGTTTGTGAAGTGAAGTCCATCTGGTCCAGTGTGTCATTCCACACCATTGTTTCCTTGTTGATTTTCTGTTTAGGTGATTTGTCAGGTGACATAAGTGGAGTGTTAAAGTCATTTACTGTTATTGTATTATTCTAGATTAGTTCCTTTATGCTTGTTATTACTGTTTTATGTGTTTGGGTGTGTCATGTTGGGTGCCTAAATATTTACAATTTTTATATCTTCTTGTTGAATTGTCCCCCTTATTATTGTACAGTGTCCTTCTTTGTCTCTTGTTGCAGTCTTTGCTTTAGAGTCTTTGTATGATACACGTATTGCTACTCTGGCTTTGTTTTGACATCCATTTGCATGATGAATATTTCTCCACCCCCTTTCTTTGAATCTACAGGTGTCTTTAGGTCTAAAATTAGTCTCCTGTAGGCAGCATATACACGGGTCTGTCATCCTTTGTCTTTTGACTAGAGCTTTTAGTCCATTTACATTCATGATATGTATTTATTGTCATTTTATTACTTGTTATGTGCTTGTTTCTGAAGATTTTCTTCAATCCTTTCTTGTCTTTCTTTCATGGTTTATTCTTTCTTTAGTAATATATTTGAAATTCTTTCTCTTTTTTTCTTTACATAGTTATAAGTGGTATTTGATTTGTAGTTACCATTAGGTTGTATATGCATGTAGCAGTTTATAATAAGTTGATGGTCTTTTAAGTTTAAACTCATTCTTTACTCCTCTCCTCCTCACATTTTAGGTATGTGGTGTCATATTTTACATCCTTTTATTTTGTGAATCCCTTGACTGGTTTTGCACAGAAATACTCATTTTACTGCTTTTGTGTTTCCTACATTTATACTGTCATTTTGGTCTTTCCCTTTCACTCAAACAGTCCCCCTTAATATTTCTTGCAGGGCTCGTTTAGTGGTCATAAGCTCCTTTGATTTTTGGTTGTCCAGGAAACTCTATCTCTCCTTCTATTCTGCATGATAGCCTTGCTGAATAGAGTGTTCTTGGCTGCAGATTTTTCCCATTCAGCACTTTGAATATGTCATGCCACTACTTTCAGGCTTGGAAAGTTTCTTCTGAAAAATCTTCTGATAGCCTTATGGGATTTCCTTTGTATGTAGCTGTCTTCTTTTGTTTTGTTGCTTTTTAAAATTTTTTTTAAATTTTTATTTATTTTTGAGAGAGAGAGAGAGACAGAGTGTGAGCAGGAAAGGGGCAGAGAGAGAGAGGGAGACACAGAACCCGAAGCAGGCTCCAGCTCAGCAAGCTGAGCTAACAGCACAGAGCCAGATACAGGGCTCGAACTCACGTTCTGTGAGATTATGACCTGAGCTGAAGTAGGACGCTTAAGTGACTAAGCCACCCAGGTGCCCCTTGTTTTGCTGCTTTTAATATTTTTTATCACTGTATTTTGCTATTTTAATTACAATATATCTTGGTGTAGATCTGCTTTTGTCATTTTGTTGGGGTTCTTTGTGCATCGTGGAATTGGATATCTGTTTCCTTCCTCAAATTCGGCAAGTTTTCAGCTATTATTTCTTCAAATAAATTCTCTGCCCCCTTTTCTGTCTCTTCTTCTGGGATCCCTGTAATATAAATGTTATTATGGTTGATGGAGTCGCTGAGTTTCCTACATTTATTCTCATTGTGCATAATTATTTTCTCTCTCTTTTGTTCAGCTTGATTACTTTCTATTACTCTTCTAGGTTATTAATTCATTCATCTGCTTCTTCCAGCATGTCCTTCATTCAAGAGTGTTTCTTATTTCATTTTTTTAGCCCTTTGTCTCTGCTATGTAATTCCTTATCGTCATCTTAATGGTCTGATGTCCTCCACTCTTTTGTCAAATCCAGTGAATATCCTTATGATCATTGCTTTAAATTCTCCATCAGGCATGCTACTTACATCTGTTTTGCTTAGATCTCTGGACATGACCTTGTCCTGGTCTTTCATTTGGGACAGATTCTTCTGTCTTCATATTTTGTCTAAGTCCCTTTGCCTGTTTCTTTGTGTTAGGAAAATCACTTATATCTCCTATACTTGATGGTAATTAATTTATAAAGAAGAGATCCTATAGTACCCTGCAGTGTAGTGTCCCCTGTTCTTCTAAGCCTGGTGCTTCCAGGAGTGTCTCTAGTGTATGCTACATTTGCTCTGCTGTTGTGTCCTCGTGACTTTATCCTTCAAACTAGTCATCTGCATAGGCTCTTTTTTCCTGTATTGGGCAGTGTTTGGTCCAGACCCTTAATGTGGACATTTTACCTAGTTGTGCCCTGGTCCACTTATGAATTGAGACCTGTTTCCACTGCCACTTGAAACTGAACTGAAACTCCTGGGTAGGGAGGTGTGGTGTTGGCAAGGGTTTGGGCTGGTCTTCTTGGGGAGGTGGCCTGCTGTACTGGGACTGAAGCAAGCATGACTGGGAGGGGTGGTTTTGCTAGAACACAGGAGTGCAGGGCTTGGTGTAAGCAAGTTAGGTAGAGAGTGTAGACACTGTTCTGGTTCCTGCAGGTGGTTTTGTGTTTCTGCCTAGGGGCACGGAAGGGAAATGGTACCTACAAGTTAATTTGTTCCTGGAGGGGTCTCTCTGTGAATACTGCCTCTCTGGGACATGTTCCAAGATGAGCAACTAACCTCCCCATTGTGTGCCTCAGGTATTCTTTCAATGGCTTTTTCCATGCTGTATATCCACATGCTGTTTGCCCTGTATTTTCTCCAAGAGCAGCCCCAATGCCCTGTAAGCTCTTCCAGAGCCAAGTATGCTTCCCTTTAAAACTTCAGTCTTTAAACCCTCCTGGAGTCAAGAACTCATGAAAGTCATGCCCTCTAGCTTTCCAAGACAATGCTGTGGGCATTCGTTTTCCCTGTGTGCTCCCTTGTGTGCTAGTCCATCTCTCACCCTTCACTGCAACTGGGACTCCCTCCCCAAGACTGCAGCCATGATCCATTTCTTTCCCAAGCCATGTCTCTGCACTTCCTACTTTCTTTGATATGGCCTCTTCTCTAATTTTAATTGTTGAGTTTATCCTGCCACCCTCCAGGTTGATTTCTGCAGTGTTTAGGATGATTTGATAGTTATCTAGTTGTATTTGTGGTCCAAGGTGAACCCTTGTACTCTGTTTCTATATCCCTCCACTCTTCCATGGTGCTTTCTCTATTGGTGGACTTTTCAGGGAAAGTGTACACATACAACTATAGCTTTAAAGGTGTATTGTTATATAATCCTTCAGAAAGTACCTACTATTTTCCTATCAGCATTGTTTGCTTATCTGCAAGTTTGACAGTCTTTTATGAATTGATTTTGAAAAATAGAGTACTTGTCTAAGCTATATTCGTGGGATATGGATGTTTTTAATTTTAAATTTTGGTTTTAAAAAATTTTTTTAATGTTTATTTATTTTTGATGGGGGAGAGGGGCAGAGAGAAAGGGCAACACAGAATCTGAAGCAGGCTCCAGGCTCCAAGCTGTCAGCACAGAGCCTGATGCAGGGCTTGAACTCACATATGGTGAGATCATAATTTGAGCCTGAAGTCAGACATTTAACCAACCGAGCCACCAAGGCGCCACTAAAATTTATGTTTTGATGCTAATTAAAAAAAAAATAATGTTTATTTATTTATTTTTGAGAGACAGAGGGAGGGAGCCCAAGCGGGGGAGGGAGAGAGAGAGAGGGAGACACAGAATCCGAAGCAGGCTCCAAGCTCCAAGCTGTCAGCTCAGAGCCCAATGCGGGGCTCAAACCCATGAACCATGACATCGTGATCCAAGTCGAAGTTGGACATTTAACTGACTGGGCCATTCGGGCACCCCTCAATGCTAATTTTTAATTAATTATTTTTATTTTAATAAATTAAAGTTGGGGAAATATCTTTACACTTGGAATTAGAGCTGGAAGAGATTTCCCCAAAGTTACATAGTTAGCAACAGAGCTGGTTCTAGAATACAAGTCCCCTAAGTCCCTGTCCTGATCTCAGGGACCACTGAACTATACTTCCTCAAGAAAGAATTTCCCGGTCATGGACTCAGACCCAGCCAATAACAGGGAGAGTGCCAAATCCTAATCACTACACCAGTGCAGTCAGAAATCTTGAGTTTTATTTCCATCTCTGCCATTTCCCAATTCTATGAACTTAAACACTCAGCTTATCAATAATTTAGTGTCCTTTTGTGTAAAATGCCATGGGTCCCTTATACTACAAATATTCTATAATAGCGAATGTAAGTAAAAATACTACTTTAGCTATAAATATCTTATTTATGAGTATATTATTCCTATTACTTTTGAATGGCTTTCCCTCCTTTTTTAAAATTTGGTCTTAAGTACTTTCTTATTCTATTTACTATAATGTTTACCATTTTATTGCAGACTAATAGTAGCTGGCATCTTCTACTACACAAAATCCAGAATGGAAAAAAAATGCAAAAATAGATTTTGAAGAAATGTAGATAATTATTAGTGGAAAAGAAACTAGTTTAGCTCTGAGAAAACTATTTATGAGCTACTTAAACCCATAATTATTTAGTTTTTTTTCAAAATAATTTCTGATTTACAGAAAAATTACATGAGTAGTAAATAGAATTCTTGTCCAAGAATATTGCCAAGAGTCTTCAAATGTTAACATCCTACCATATTTCCTTTATCACTCTTTCAAGTAAATAGGTAGATAGAAAATTTTTCTCTGACCCTTTAAAAAATAAATTATAGACATGATGTCCATTTACCATAAACACTTAAATATTTGTTTTCCAAGAACATAACCATAGTGTAGTTTTCAAAGAAGCAAATTAACATTGATGCAAGACCTTATTGTGATTTCACCAATCTCTGTATTAATGACAGTTGGACCAAAATAAATCCAAAATCATGTGCTATATTTAGTTATCATATAAATTTAGTCTCTTTTATTATTATTTTTTCTTTGCATTTTGTCATTGATAGTCTTGAGGAATAGAAGATAGTTACCTTTTCCAATATCCATCAATTTGAATTTGTCTGGTGTTTTCTTATGATTACACTGACAGTATGCACTTTCAGTAGAAATGCCATAGAACCAATGCTGAGTTATAGCTGGGAGCACTTGCTGTTGACTTGTCTCATTACTGGCAATGTTAATTTGGTCATTTGGTTCAGGTGGTTTCTGCCAAATTTTTCCCCTGTAATGTTACTAGTTTACATTTTCTGATTAATAAGTAATTTGTCAAAAGATATACAAAGATATTACAAATATCTTCTTACTTTCGATGGACTAATTGTTAGCATCTATTGATGATTCCTGAGTCAATTATTATAATTAAAAAAGGAAATAAAATATTATAATAGTGGTTGGCAAATGGTGATTTCAAATGCCATTATTCTTATACAATTATTAGTTAGCATGATACTAAAAAGAAGTAATTTGTCCTCCTCCACTTATGTTTTTACTTATTTATATCAGTATGAGTTACAGACTCCTATTTTATTGAATGTAATATATTACTCGATTTTGATATTTATGTTGTAATACTAGTTCCTTAAGTTGGCTCCAGCCCCTTTTGACATTCCTCCATCATTCTTTGTGCATTTACTTACATTCTGGCACAGAAATATTCCAGGATTATCTTGGTGTTTTCCTACCCCAGTTCTGGAATCAGCAATTTTCCCAAGAATTTTTGGTACTTTTAAGTAGAAAGTGGTATTTAGAAACCAAAATCCTAGGGGCGTCTGGGTGGCTCGGTCAGTTAAGCATCTTCCTCTTGGTTTTGGGTCAGGTCATGAACTTGTGGTTCCTGAGTTCAATCCCCCTACCTGGCTCCACACTACCACTCCCACTGCTTGGCATTCTCTGTCTCCCCAACACCCCTCCCCTGTTTATGATCAGTCTCTCTCTCTCTCTCTCTCTCTCTCTCAAAATAAATAAATACAATTTTTAAAAAAGAAGTCAACATCATATTATTAGGTATGTTCATTGCTACTGGGGATCCATTGTTTTCTGTACATTTTTAGAGTACAGAAACATAATTATCACACTGATATTGCAAAGCACAATCCAAATCCACAGGCCTTATTCTTTCTTCTTACATCTATTTTGTTTCTCTCTTCTCTAAGAAACCTGTCTCCCACTTCTACAAAGTTTTACATAGGTGTTCAGTCCTAGAAAGCACAGAAAGTGATTTCAGAACTGCTTATTCATGCTTTTATCCTAAAGAAGCTGAGTACTTGGATTTCAATTTATTTTGAGTGTTTTTAGAAAGTAGTTTTTCTTTTGTATTTACCTTGGGAGTATATAGTCTAATCTCTATGTTAAAGGTGACACAGTTTTGATATTGAAGTTGAAATGTTATTCATTTGAAAGCATTTAAGTTAATATGTTCTTGTTTGTATTCAATTTTATAGTATTTTGTATTTAGTTTTTCTATATATATGAAATATTAACATGACTATAAAAGTCAGATGTGTAGAAAAAGGAATACAGGGATCCTCTGCTTTCTAAAAATTCACATTAAGTCATTTATTTTATTTTATTTTATTTTATTTTATTTTGCAGGCAAAATTTTATTTTAAACCACAAATAATCAGCAGGTGTCCACAACTATCCATGTTTCATTAAAATCACATAAAACTTAGGTACAAAAGCACCACTGATTATTGGCTTTAGAAAAACTGTGAAAAAATTAAATATGCACAGTAAAAACACCGTAGTATGCACAGGACAACATTTTTAAAGCAAGTGCATCGAATGCTGAATCAATCTTACACATAGCTTTCAATATTAAATTGACATTTATTTTGCTTGATGATGATAGAAATTTCCAAAAAAAAACATGACTATGAGAAGGTAGAATGTTCATCCTTATATTTTTTGTATGCCAATTAATAGAATCCTAAAAAATTAACATTGGTAATTGGTAAAAATAACTTTTAAAACTTGTCCCATGAGGTACACAAAATCAACCCCCATTTTTCATGGCAATTCATTCTCCCATGTTACCTACAGATTCAGTTTTCTGTGCCTCTTCAGCTTTAGTTTCACCATTTTCATAGTTTTACAAAAGACCTGCATTAGTACAGTAAAGACTTTTTTTTTTAAGTGGAAATCCTCTCTCTATTTTTTTTCAGTTAACAAAAACAGTTACTAATGTAGGTCTTTCATAAAAGCACAATGGTTTAATGTGAACTTTAAGAAAATGGGGGCATTCTTTGCTTTAGGCTACTTCAGTTTATAAAAAGTTTCATAGGGATGCTCTACTTTCGGATAGCAGGGGAAACATGTATTCAGAGGATATAGCAAATATACAATTTCCACCTACTTTTTGAAAGTAGCTAATCTTATTACTATCCAGTTATCTCTTCTGTGATTCTCACACATGTTTTATTTCCCTCTCTTTCTTACACAAAAGGGAACATACTAAAGATACCCTTCTTGACAGCCTTTTTAACATAACAATAAATTCTGGACATTTAGTTTCTCCTTATTCATCTTCACAGTTGTATAGTACTCTATCAGCTACACCATATAGATATATCAGAGTTCATTCAGTCACTACTCTGTGTAGGGACATTTATATTGTGTCCAGTATTTTGCAATAACAAATTATGTTGCAATGAATATCCTTGAGCACATCATGTGTATTTTAGTACTGCTGGAGATTTGTTTTTTGATACATTTCTAAAACTGGGATTCTGAATCAATAAGTAAGTATTTTTGGTAGGTTTTACCATATTCTCCTCCACAAGGTTTTATAAATTTGTGTTCCCACCAGCAATATATGAGAGTCAGTTTCCCCAGTTCTACCAATAGATGTGTTATTTTACTTTTTAATTTTTTTCCATTTGGTAGTAAAAGTAGTATCCCAGTGATGTATTCAACTGCTTTTCTCTAATTATGTGTGATGATGAACATGCTTTTATGTTTAAAGATAATATTTTTACCTTTTGTTTGAGAATTACCCATCACTATTTTTTGTCTGTTATGCTTTCAGGCTTTTGTAGTTTTTCTCTGAATTTTTAAGAGTTCTTTATGTATTTGAATTTAGTCCTATTTCTGTGATAGGTGTTGTAAATATTTTCTCCCAGTTTGCCAGTTACATTTCTGTTTCATTCATGGTATTTTTGTCATTCCAATTAAAAAATATATAGCCAATTAATCATTTTTTAATAGCTTCTGGATTTTTAGTCATAATTAAAAGCTTTCCCTTTACCCAAGTTAAAGACTATTTTATTTTGTAATTTTTCTTATACAATAATTTTCATACTTGTTAAATCTTTACTTCATATTAGTCAGTGTCACCTTATTTTCACTAGTTTTTTTTTTCTCATTTTAACTAATAGCTATTAGGTATTTAAGTGACCTTCAATGGTTTTCATCTTTTAGTATAGTTGATATTAATTGATTTGCTATTAGGCAATAGTGTGTGATCTTTTTTTTTTTTTTGAGAGATAAATGCCCACCACTAAAATTAATAATTCCTTTATTATAGAATATACTTAGAAAAACTAAGAACAGTTTATGGAGCTAAATAGCTTCATGTTATTAAATTTATGATGACTTAAATGATGTGAGTTTGTTTATTTAAAAATGATAAGAAATGAAGCTAGAGAAATACCAGGCACTAAATCATTTAAGACCTTGTAAGATATACTACTTAATTTGGATTTGTTTCTAAGAGAAAAAAGCAGTAGATTTTGTTTTTTACTAAAAATTTTTAGTGTATTTTTAATTACTAAACTGACTAGATGATTATTTTCAGATGCTGTGGCTCTAATGTGAATAATGAGAGAGAATGTATAAAGCTTGAAAAAAGGAATTAAGATACTGAACTATGATGCCGGTTTGTTCAGAGCAATATTTGTAATAAAAGTGGATAGTTTTAAGATATAGTTAGAAGTACACCTGTAGCTCAGTTGGTTGAGTGTCTGACTTTGGCTCAGGTCATGATCTCACAGTTCGTGAATTCGAGTCCCGTGTCGGACTCTGTGCTGACAGCTCAGAACCTGGAGCCTGCCTCAGATTCTGTGTCTCCCTCTCTCACTCTGCCTCTTCCCCACTCATGCTCTGTCTGTCTGTCTCTGAAGAATGAATAAACGTTTAAAAAATATTAAAAACAAGAAAAAGATATACTTAGAAAATAAAATCAATATGTTTAGCAGTAGCTGAATTTTGTGGGTGATAGGGAATAATCCAAGATAAAATTCGAAGTTTTTTGTAGGTCAACTGCATGCATAGTTATAACAATCATTTAGATATCAAAAAACAATAGAAGGAGATAAGGGAGGGACTAAGAAGGCTGGGAAGAGATGGCAAGATGAATTTTTGAAAATGTTGCGTTTTAGATGACTATGGAACCTGAAAGTAGAGGTTCAGTAAGTAGTAGTTGGATATATGGTCTGGTTCCCAAGAGAATTTTCTTGGGTAAAGTTAGCAATTTAAACGTCTTAAACAGAAGAGGACAAGTTTTGTTCAGTAAATTGTGGAAGTACTGTAATCATAGTCTAAATGTGACATTGTAGAAGGGGAAATGAACAAATATTGAAAGAAAAGTTTCTTTCTTAACATTATATATACAGATGCATTTCAATGAATCTATTCATTTCAACAGAAACTCTGGGGAAGTTGGACTTGGAAAGAAAGCTTCAAACAGTTTGTGGCTAGGTGTAGCTTGAGGCCAGATTTTCTGGTCAACCAACTCGGACAATTATAGATGCGAAGACTCCTTTACTACTGATTTTTTTTTTTAAGGAAGGCCAATAGGCCAGAGGATTTTTGCTAAATAGAAGCAATTCTCGGCATGCCTTCCCCTGAAACCTTACAAAGCAACAGTGGGTGGTACAAAAGGGAAGGGGCTAAACATATCTAAACTCAAGGTGGGTTAGCTGCTGTTGCTTAATACTGGTCTAACAACACAAAGCTTCTGATCCATATACTACTGCACAGTGTTTTTAACTCCCATATCTACTGAACCTTTGCGAACTTTGAAAGCATAATGCAGTAATGTGTTTGAAGGAGTTAATGAGGGAAGTCAAGAGCAATAAAAGATCACAAGACAAGAAGTTCAGTCTAGCCAAAGAAAATGGTGATAAATTGTAACCAGGTGTCCTTATTTCCTGATTCCTCAAACTGCACACTCAGCTTTCTCTGCTAGAAAGAGAAGCTTGTGAATTCCATACAGCATTTGTCAACTTCAGTAATTCCCCGCAAGATTTCAGAATTATTTGCTTTAATCGTAACTACCTCAGAGGCAAATGAGATAAACCATTTGGAAATTATATATGTAGCAAAAGAAAATCTAACGTTCATTGTGATTTAGGAAATTCATAGGAATGCCTTATCAATATCCTGTTGTTTGTCTGCCTTAATCTTTAAGGACAAAGAAGGTCTAATTGTGGCATTGCTCATGCACACAGATCAAAAGCTAAGTTGTGAAGCATTCCATAATTATATGCTGACTTTTGCAACACGAATACTAAAATTCCTGTGAATGTATTTCACATATTATTTATGTTTTCTCTGAGTTTCTTCACAGGTCCAATCTCTGTTCAATTGCATGCCTCACTATTTATAGTATCCTATGTTTTTGTATTGGTATTTCTTTTAGGTCATGTTATTTTACTGGATTATATGGACAGAAAAACATTCAAAGAACTCTCTATTGTATGGTAACAGGATAAGGCAAAGCCTGAGATACAGAACAGAGAAACCATCTGAGAAGAGACAAAGTATGAGAACATTTACTAGTGTTGGATCTAGAAAATAGACTGATCAGAGTGAGGCAAGAAACAAACCCTTCTCACCTAAAGGATACAAGTCAGGCTTCCTCTTCTTATTCCAGGTTGAGGAAAGGGATAAAATTATAGAAAAATCCCTTGTATATAAAATACCAGTGTAGAAGAAGAAAGAACATTGTTTTGCCCTGCAAGGAAATGCACCTTTCTATGTGAGCATTTTCATGGAGTTGTTCATCAAAATATCAACTCCCAAAATTACTTTCCTCGAGGTGTTTCAGTGTTCAGATACAGAACCTTAGGGAAAATTCTAGCCATATTGACAAGTGGATAATTAACCCATGATGTTTGAAACATACAGATTTTTTGGAAGGGGTATGTAGCCTTCTTGTGTCTCGACAATTGAATGCTACTAGATTATTTGAGCCAGCAGTAAATAAGAGATTCATTAAAAAAATACTTACATATAATTTTCTTGACTAAAAATCATGTATAATTTGTATTCTTTCCAATTAAGTTTACAGAGGAAAGAAGTTAGAATGAACCAATTTTCAAATTAGGTCCCTTATTTCAAAAGATATCTCTCTCTCTTTTAAATAGTAGTCATGTTAAGGTGTAGAAACAAATTTACTCTGTCATGATCTGGTTGTTTTTTGTAAATTAAAAAAAAAAGGAAAAGAAATGCATTCAATTTACAATATGAGAAATTGAAAAAAATGACAATCTACTATCAAGTGAGTGAGTGAGTGAGTGAGGTCGGAATATTCCAAGGCATTATTTTTTTTAGAGATGGAAATGATATGCTCCTGGATAGGGATAAATACATCAATATTGTGTTAATGGAATGTCATGAGGATAAGTAGCTTGAAAAGCATCCTACGGACCACCATCTGGTAACATTCTTAGAACTAGAGAGTTTGCACCCAAAATAAATTTTTAAAAAGTAAAATTTTCAAGTTATTAAATATTAATAAAAAAAAGAAATAAGTGATGCCAAAACTTGGAAGCAACCAAGATGCCTTTCAGTAGATGAATGAGAAAATAAACCGTGGTACATCCAGATAATGGAATACTATTTGAATCTAAAGAGAAATGTGATATTAATGAAATGAAAATATATGAAGGGATCTTAAATGCATATTAGTTAAGTGAAGAAAGAAATCGGAAAAGGCTACCTTTTGATTCCAACTATGTGACATTCTGAAAAAGGCAATGGAGAGAGTAAAAAGCTCTCTCCATTTACTCACAATGGAGAGAGTAAAAAGCTCAAGGTTGCCATGATTAGTGGGGAGGCAGAAATAAATAGGCAGAACATAGAGGATTTTTAAGGCAGTGAAACTATATTGGTAGAAACTATACTATATTAGTAGATCATGTCATTATACATTTGTCCAAACATATAGAATATATATAACACCAAGAATGAACCATAATATAAACTATGAACTTCAGATGATTATGATGTATCAATGTAGACTCATCAGTTATAACAAATGTAACACTCTAGTGGGGAGTATCAGTAGTGGAGGGGACTGTGCATGTGTGCTGCAGGTGTAGGGGAAACTTCTGTAACTTCTGCTCAAAACTGAATCTAAAGGTGTTCTAAACAATAAAGCCTATGAAAAAGAAATGAGTTGTCAATCCATGAAAAACATGGAGTAAACATAAATGCATATTATTATGTGGAAGAAACTAATCTGAAAAGTCTGTACACTGTGTGATTCCAATTACATGACATTCTAGAAATGGCAGAGATATGGAAACAGTAAAAGAATTAGTGGTTGCTAGGGGATAGGGGAAAGGGAAGGATGAATATGCAAAGCACAGAGGATTTTTAGGGCAGTGAAATTATTCTGTTTGATATTACAATGGTGGGTATATGTCATTATTCATTGGTCCAAACTTAAAGAATGTACAAATCTAAGAACTCTAATGTCAGCAGTGGACATTCAATGATAATGATGTGTCAATATAGGTTTATTAATGATAACAAATGTACGTACCATTCTGGTAGAGATGTTGATGATGAAGAAAGCTGTGCATGTGTACAGACAGGGAGGTTTAGGAGAATTATTTGTACTTTCTGCTTAATTTTTCTATGAACCTAAAACTGCTCTGAAAATAATTTCCATTAAAAAAAAATGAAAACCAAATGGAAGCAACCAAACTGTAACTCAAAGAAGTGACTCATACTAAGAAGATACCTGGAATAAAAACCCTTGGCTTAGTCTTAAGCTTAATGACATGCAAATTGTCCACTTGTATAAAAGAGGAACTTATTACCTAGACTTTTGGATATTTTCTAATTGGGAGGTAGGATATTTTATGAAAATGTTTCAAACAATACATTGCTTCAAGACAAAAATGTAAGGGATATTGATCTGTTTGATGAGCCCTATCTCAAGAATAAAAACTAATAGCCAGGAAAATGTGTGTAAGAGCCTCAAGTTTCAATTTTAGAAAGGAAAATTAATCATTTTCCAGGAACCATGAAGTAGGAAATTTATAATTTTGGCAATTTGTTTGTATTTAATTTTGTGAAGTCTTGTTTTTTCCTTTTAGTGATTAGCAGTAAAATCCACTGGCTTGTTTATTTTTAGTGGCAAGGAAGAAGCTAAAGAACAAGGGAGACAGCATCCCCATTTGACTTCAAGTTTGGGGGAAGACAAATCCCCAAAGGATAGATTAGTTGGTTGCAACCACAAATGTAGAAATAAAGAAAAATTAGTCCCTTTGGCTAAGTGGAGAAAGAGAAAAAAAGGAGCTGGCTGTGATGTGGTTGAAGATGGGCCCTGGGGCAATGCATGTAAAAGGACTTTGAACATCTTTAGTGACAATTCATCATGTAAATTCCAAATAATATTAGCATCTTACAGACATTTGGAAGAAAGGAAAATGATGTTTGTTTTTCTTGATAAGGATACTAGAAAGAAGCTGAGTGCAACTGAGAACAAATTTTTAAAAAGAGCATTGTTTATTATTTAGATAAGGATTATTTCCAATAATCACTATAATTTGTCACTGGTAAAGTGAAATGTAGAGTCAAACCTATCGCTACCTTTTTTTTTTTTTCAGTTGCATGGCAAAATAGGATATATTGGTACTAAACTACATCTCATTAACTTCTTTGCCTCAGCTATTGACATGACAAGTTGTTTTTATCTTGAAACTGTGCTAAAATACACTTGGCTTTGCCAAGTCTCTAAAATGGCTCAGTGTTTTCTTGCCAGAAAACAAGAAACTAGCAATTTTTAAAATGGGTAATAATTTTTGCTCTAATGACCTACACCTACCTCATTTTGGGTAATATAGTGCAGTTTCATTTAAATGTTTTAATGTATTCAAACTTAATTTATTACTAGTAAAAACTACCCAGTTGACATTCACAAGACTGAACTCCTTTGTCTGTACTACATTACAGGTACAGCAGGGGTATAATTTGGTAATATAAAATGCTCTGCTTGATTACACAGCACATCTACCTTATATTTAATGGAATGGAAATCTCCAGCATCAGAATTGGATATTATTTTGTTCAAGTTTCACTTTATTGGTTATAATACATTACCAACAATTTATATTTCATCCTTGGTATCATAATGTGTGTATTTGATTATTGGAGGAGATAGTAATAATAACAGTAAATAAGATAACTTGCTCACTGCACATAATTCAGTCTAAATAACATGGCTTAAGGGGGATAGACCAAATAGAAACAAAAACTTAAAAGAAAAACAACCTCCAGGTAGCTGAAGCTGAAGACAACAAAGTCTGCATCTTTCGATATGTCCACCCCAAACAATTCAAAACTATAAGAAGAAAGGCAACATAAAACAACAACAAATATAATAGCAAAAATACTATGAACAAATTGCGTTAACATGACTTGAAGATGAAGAATGACCAAACTTCAAAACAACAGTAAATAATAAAAGAAAAACATGAAATCCAAAGGAAACAAGCTTCACACGATGGCACCAGAGCAGTGAACAAGAACAGGCCAAGAAAAGCAGCAGGGAAAAGAAAAATGACAGGAATTTGGGGGACTTTCAGTAACAAAGGGGAAAATTTAGAGACCCAAATGGCAGAGATACATAACCTCTTCCCTAACCATAAAAAAAGAAAAGTCCTACTAAAGATCTAGATTACGATCTTTTTCGATTAACTGACAAAAGAGGATGGCCTTGGACTAGAAGTTTTGTCAAACACCCACAGTTCACAACAGTGAGCAAAAGAAAACTCAATAAATCTACACAGAATTCTTATAAAAACCAGAAAACAAATAGTGAACATTGATAAAATTCTTCATCTCTCCAAAAAGTAACAAGAAGAAAAACCTGTAGCAAAAAATGACCATGAGGCAATATTAGTTAAATATACTCAAACAAACATGTGGATATGGAAAACAAAACTAAAAGACCTTGAATTATAAATTAAAAAATTAAGAAAAAAGAAAGAAAGAAGGAAAGATGGATTAACTTTAGTAAAGATGTAGAAGGCATTGAAAACATTATATCAGAAATAAAAACTATTACATGAGAGAATAAAATGAAATATAAACCTCATAATAGTAATTTAAGAAAGGCAGAGGAACAACCAAGAATACAAAAATTAAAAAATGAGAAGAGTTAGTAAGAGCATGGTAGAATGGAAGACAGGCAAAGAAGACATAATATTCATATAATTGGAGTCACTAAAGATTTAAAAAAAACACATTGGTACAAATTAATATTTATAATTGTTATTGAAGAAATATTTCCAGAAATAGAAAGCCTGAACCTAAATATTGAAAAGGTCCACTAAGAAACTGGAAAAATAATCTGGAATCATCAACCTTGAGAAAACGCTAATAAAACTATTAGACTTCAAAGATAAAGGAAAATAATTTTCAAGGATTCTACAAATAAGATTAAATAAATTACAAGAAAAAAATAGTTATATTGGAAGAATTTTCAAAATCATGACATAAAGCCTTACCTCCTTTTCTTTCTGAGTATTCTTTAGTTTTGGAAAGTTTCCGGGAGTATTTGGGAGATAAGTTAACCTTAGTGACTGGTGAATGTGAATTATGAAATTGACTAAAGGGCTAGAGTTTTTTTGATGAAGTAATGACAATGGAAATGTAATAAATGACAACTTTGGGCAGCTCCAATTTATTATCATTCAAAGCACTAATAATGAAGACTCTGGTCCAAAGGATATAAAATTGGTATCAGAAAAGATTGATTTGCTCTGTGTCCTCCATTTGTACCCAGTCTTCTGACAAGCCCATGGTTTTTAACAAGCAATAACAGGGGCGCCTGAGTGGCTCAGTCGGTTGGGCGTCTGACTTCAGCTCAGGTCATGATCTCACGGTCCGTGAGTTCGAGCCCCGCGTCGGGCTCTGTGCTGACAGCTGAGAGCCTGGACCCTGTTTCGGATTCTGTGTCTCCCTCTCTCTCTGACCTTCCCCCATTCATGCTCTGTCTCTCTCTGTCTCAAAAATGAATAAACGTTAAAAAAAAAATTTAAAAAAAAACAAGCAATAATTGTTCCCAGAGCTTTTAATCTTCATTGGGTCAATTCTCAGACATTCCTCCATTATTTCACATCCAGGACTATGTAGCTGAGGATCCAGAGCAATGTAACTATGATGGATTGAAAAAAATTCTAATGTTTCATAAAAGGAAGAACTTTAGAGTTATTTCAACTCTCTTTCAGGTAACTTAGTTAATTATAAAATGGCCTTTTAATTAAATTTTCCTTTTGTAGTCATTACTGTCTAAACCAAAGAAACATCTGTAAGTCAGTGAATTGCAGATCAGGAGCAGGGAAGAACTTTGCTTTAGCAATGAGACAAAAATGGTTTCACTACAGTGTGGAGGATTATTTTTGAAACTTCTCAGGTCACTCCTATCTGGGAGGTGTAATTACTTTGATTAATTGAGAGTGAAGTTTCCATGGGGAGAATAGATAGATTCTCATTTGGTATAATTATTTTGTATTATTTGGATATTCTTTGAGATATAGGTCTCTGTCTTTTAACATTTCTTAGTCTTATAAATTAAATTCTTTATTTCTTATGGAACTTTTTCTCAAAAGCTTGAGTACATTAGTTATAAAAGGATATATGTGAACCATATTATTTATATACATATATATGTAAATCATTTGAATAAGTAAATAATTTGAAATTATATATATGTAAAATTTTAACAGAACAATTAGATATAGTTTTAAATACTCTGCCATTGTTTCCTTTATTTCTTTCCTCCTTACTTCTTTCCTCTCTTGTTGAATAAATCATGTCAAGATATACTCAATAGTAAAGCAAAGTAAGTATTCCCACAGGTAGAGGGAAGGGCCCAGTGCAGGATCTCATCATCCAAGCAGGTTAGAAAGATCATCCATTTGGGAATGGGAATAGCTATGCTGGGGGCTGTCTAGTTTGGGGTATTAAAGGCTAAATAAGAAGAGCATCTGCATGATACTTGGATGCCACTGTTATCCAGAAAAATGTGTAGGAGCTGAAGAAGAAGAAAGAATCTACAATGAGTAACAGTGGCACTGACATGAGATTTCTTACATTCACAGGAGATTGATCAAATTATTTTATATACATATGAAATAATTGGAACCAGATTTTTTACTCTGGTTCAAGGCCCAGGAGACCCACATGATGGTCCTCCGTACCAGGAAGGCCACAAAAATTTAATTCAGTGACACCCACATGGTTACTATTGAAGGCAAGAATTACAAATATGTAGAGAAAAAAAGTAAGAATGAACCTTATGGATATTGCATACAGCCTCATAGTGTACAGTGTGAAGAACAAAGTATCAGTTCAGTAAAATTGCCAACAAAACTTGTAAAATCTAAATCTAAATATGAGAACACATCAAATCCAAATTGAGAATAATTCTTGAAAATAACTGACCTGTAATCTTCTCAGGTCAAAATCATGAAAGTCAAGGGAAAACTGAGAAATTGTTTCAGATTGAAGGAAACTAAAAGAAACATGGCAGCTAAATGGAAAAGTGATCATAGGCAAGTGGAGTCCAGGACTTTATTGGCAAAATTGACTGGGCTCTATAGGTTGGAGATAGTAACCTATGAGTGTCGTTTGTATTGTGGTTACATAAGAGTGTATCCTTGTTGTTAAGAACTTGCACATTGAAGCATTTAGAGTATTGGGGCATTCTACTGGTAACTTACTGTCAAATGATTTAGGAAATATTTTTTTGGGTACAAATAATGCAGTTTTGAAAATAAATTTAAAATTATTTAAAAATAAAATCAAATAGGGACACCTGGGTGGCTCAGTCGGTTGAGTGTCTGACTCTTGATTTCAGCTAAGGTACTGATATCAGGATTGTGGGATCAAGCCCTGTGTTGAGCTCCATGCTGAGTGTGGAGCCTGCTTAAGATTTTCTCTCCCTCTCTGTCTGCCCCTCCCCTTCTTGTGTGTGCCTTCTCTCTCTAAAAAATAAAAAATAGGAGAATAAAATAAAATCACACAGTGTAAAAATTATATTTAAGAGGAAACTCTTATTTCTAAAACCTATGAAAAGCAAATATTATTTACATAACTTAAAAAGCACTTATAAAAGAAGCTAAATTCTAAACTAAATATTAAGGGGCGCCTGGGTGGCTCAGTCAGTTAAGCATCTAATTCTTGGTTTTGGCTCAGGTCATGATCCCACAAATCTCATGGAGCCCCGCATCGGGCTCTATGCTGACAGTTTGGAGCCTTCTTGGGATTCTCTGTCTCCCTCTCTCTCTGCCCCTCCCCCACTCATGCTATCTCTGTCTCTCTCAAAATAAACTTAGAAAAAATTAAATATTAAGATAAAGAGATTCTTCACAAGTATGTATTGTTTTTATTATTCAGTTTAAACAATTTATGCTGAAATAGGATAAATAAAACTTACTGATGAAATAGAATCAATAAAACCAACTTATAAAATCATATGTAAAATATTTTTAAAATAATATAGCAGGTATAACTTATATGCATTCAAAGGGTGAAATTTGAAATTTAATTCTGTTAACTTTCATCATTGCTTATATATTTAAGTAATTTTTCTTAAATCTGCATTTTTCTCTTAAATGTATCATTTAGCTTTCTAAGTAAAGTAGAACAATTTAGAAGTTAGACTTTGAAAAGCAAACCCAAATATCTTACAGAGATTGACATTTCCAGTTCAATGATTTGAAACTGAGTTACTATTTGAGAAAATTTTTCAGCTATCAAAATTAACTATGCAGAGTTATCAGTTCTAATGAAATCATGATTTTTCAAGAATAAAACCACTACAAAACTGATTGCAACTCCATTTTTCCCTCTTAGGTTCGCATGATTTCTGAACAAAAACTTACTCTTCACCCTTGCAGTTATACCCCTGCTGACATTGGCAGAGACAGTATCTTCAGCAAATTTGATTTGCAGAATCCAGATTCTTGACCTTCACTGACCTTTTTTTGGCTCTGACTCAAGCACACCGAACTCTGTCAGTGAGGCCAAAAGAAATTATGAACTGTATGGGTGCCCTATTCTCTTGGTCTTCTCAATAGTATAGATCAGATTGGATGCTAAAGTCTGGGTTTGTCTAGAATCCTAAAAGTTTAATTTTACTGAGATCCTCTGGCTGTATGTTACTTTTCCATTATTTGGTGACTGAAAGTTTTCACATATTACTGTTGTTCACATCACATTGGCCACTAAGTCCAGTGGCTACCACTAAGTCCAGTCCAGAACTGCAAAGGAGGCTGAGAAATAAAGACTTTACTCTAAATAGACTGTGCCTAGGTAATAATGTTACTAATTTGGAAGACGAGGAAATAGATTTGGGATACAAATAATGCCCTATGTTATAACACTCCAAGATACTGTTTTTCAAGGTAGTATACAACCAGAAGATAGTTTAAGAAAAATCCTCTTGACTTTATTTTCCTCCAGTTATTATATCTTGTTATGAGAAATCCTTTAGGGGATCTGTTGACTTATTGAATATTTTGTTATAATGTTATATTTTTCTATAATGCCATAAGGTGGATTTGCATTTTGAATAAATGTCTGGCTATGGTGAGGTGCTGAGAGTTAGGTATTATCATATGATAGTATATGATATTATACCCTTGTTAGTGTCTCAAGAAAGGGATTCATTCAGCCTACAGGGCAGCTTCCGATTGAAAGAATGCAGTTTGGGGCACCTGGGTGGCTCAGTCAGTTGGGTGTCCAACTTCAGCTCAGGTCATGATCTTGTGGTTCATGGTTCGAGCCCTGTGCCAGGCTCTACGCTGACAGCTCAGAGCCTGGAGTCTGCTTCAGATTGTGTGTCTCCCTTTCTCTCTGCCTTTCATACTCTGTCTCTCTTTCTCTCAAAAATAAACATTAAAAAATTTTTTAAAAAGGACAGTTTGTCACTGCTGTAAGGGTTGGGACATTCTGGCAGACTAGAAAAAGATGAGCTAACTTATCATATCTGTGAGAATCTCTTTCCCTTCTATTGTTATTTTGAATGCTTTGCCACCAAAAATATGAGACACTAGGATGGGACTTCTATCCAGGGACCCCTTCCCCACCTTCTGTTAATTGTCCTCCATCAACCCCCTTCTTTTCAGAGGTGAGAGGTGATGAGAGAACACAAAAACAAAATTTTTAGATATGTCTATTTACCCTAAAAATATTTGAAATAGATTTGTCTTTTTCTTTTTTTTTTGTAATTAAAGAATAATTTATATACAGTTTATGTTAGTTTCAAGAGTACAATATATTGATTGACCAGTACTATACATGACTCAGTGCTCATTACAGTAATTGTATTCTCAGTCTTCTTTATGTGTTACACCCATTCCCTCACTCACTTCCATTCTGGCAACTACCAGTTTGTTCTCTGGATTTAAGAGTCTGTGTTTTGTTTGTCTCTTTACTTCTTTGATCATTTATTTTGTTTCCAAAATTCTACATATTAGTGAAATCATATGGTATTTGTCTTTCTGTCTGACTTATTTCACTTAGCATATATCCTCTAGGTCCAATGATGTATCTGATAAGGGATTAATATCCGAAATCTATCAAGAACTTATGCAAATCAACACACACACACACACACACACGCACGCGCGCGCGCACACACACACACACACACACACACACACAAAAGCCCCTACAAATAATCCAACTTAAAAATGGGCAGAGGATTGTTTGTAATTATTTGGTGTTGGTTTTGATATCTCCCCTTTCATTTGTGGTTTTATTTATTTGGGTTCTCTCTCTTTTCTTTTTGAGAAGTCTGGCTAGAGGTTTATCAGTTTTGTTTATTCTTTAAAAAAAATAGTTCTTAGTTTCATTGATATATTCTATTTTTATTTATTTTTTGATTTTATGTAATTTATTTCTGTTCTAATCTTTATTATTTCCCTTCTTCTGCTGGATTTGGGCTTTATTTGCTGCTCCTTTTCTAGCTCCTTTGTGTATTTGGGACCTTTCTTGCTTCTTGAGATAGACCTGAATTGTAATGTATTTTCTTTTAGGTCTTCTTTTGCTGCATCCCGAAAAGTTTGGATTGTCATGTTTCCATTTTCACTTGCTTCCATGTATTTTTTAATTTCTTCTTTAATTTGAGGGCTTTCCAAATTTTTTCTTGTGGACTGAAAACTGGTGCAGCCACTCTGGAAAATGGTAGAGGTTCTTCAAAAAATTAAAAATAGAACTACCCTATGACCCAGCAATTGCACTAGTAGGAATTTATCCAAAGGATACAAAAATGCTGATTAGAAGGGGCACCTGCACCCCAATGTTAATAGCAGTGCTATTGACAATAGCCAAATTATGAAAAGATTCCAAATGTCTACTGACTGATGAATAGATAGAGGAAATGCAGTATATGTATACAATGGAATACTACTCAGCAATGAAAAAGAATGCAATTTTGCCAGTTACAACGTAGATGGAACTAGAAGGTATTATGCTATGCAAAATAAGTCATTCAGAGAAAGATATCCTATGATTTCACTCATATGTGGAATTTTAGAAACTCAACAGATAACATAGGGGAAGGGAAGGAAAAATAAGATAAACACAGAGAAAAGAAGGAAGCAAATCCTAAGACTCTTAAATACAGAAAAACTGAGATTGCTGGAGGGGAGGTGTGTAAGGAGGTGGGCTAAATGGGTGACGGGCATTAAGGTGGGCACATGTTGAGATGAGCACTAGGTGTTATATGTAGGACATAAACCAGTATGTTCTACTCCTGAAACCAAGACTACACTGCATGTTAAATGACTTGAATTTAAATAAAAAACAATGGACAGAGGACACAAATAGACATTTTCCCAAAGAAGACATACAAATAGGTTTGTTCCTTTTTTAAACACTATTTAAATTAGGATAACTTGAGATATACCCATAACATGTTCATGTTGTAAAGCAAAGCCAATAGCCATGTCTAAAATACCAGGGAATATGAACAGTAGTAGATCCAGATCCTTAAATCTCTCTAGAGCTGGTATTGTTTATTCTTTAAAAAAAAACAAACAAACAGCCTTTAGTTTCATTGACCTATGCTGGTTTGGGGGATTCTATATCATTTATTTATGCTCCAATAATTATTATTTCCCTTCTTCTGCTGCCTCAGGCTTTATTTGCTGCTCCTTTTCTAGCTCCTACTATATCTTCCAGTAGTAGATGCAAATCCTTAAATCTGTCTAGAGTGGGTCGTTTAATAATTAACTTATTTGCAAATGTTTGTAAGGCATTCCTTTTCCTTTCAGGAAGATTATGATAATTTAAAAGACCAAAAAATGTTAAATGGCAATCTAAGAGCAGTATAAGTATAATAACAAGATTGAGGCTAAGTTCTTAATTGCAAACACAGGATGATCTCTGAATTTAGAGATCACCGTCACTAACCAGAAAAGGTTTCATTGAGGACCAGCTAGAGCCCTCAATGCTCCTGATTCCAGAGCAAATAAGATCTTATCCATGGGGCTAGAATGCATTACTTTGCTTCCCTGGTTTTATTCAAGGACATTTTCCAGAAGTGGTTTCTTTCTTGATCATTTAGCTTAGGATCAGCAAACTTCTGCCTGCCACCTGTTGTTGTATGGCCAGCAAGTTAAGAATGGTTTTTACAGATTGTATTAGTCAGGTAGGTTAAACAACAGACATTTATTTTCTCACAGTGCTGGAGGCTAGAAGTCTAAGATCAAGGTGTTGGCAGGGTTCGTTTCTGGTGTGGACTCTGGCTTGTAGACAGCTGCATTCTTGCTGTGTCCTCACATGGTCTTTCCTACGTGTGCACGTATCCCTGCTGTCTTTCCTACTTCTCATAAGAACACCAGTCCTATCAGAGTAAG
The DNA here is from genome assembly GCF_007474595.2 of Lynx canadensis. Classification (NCBI taxonomy): domain Eukaryota; kingdom Metazoa; phylum Chordata; class Mammalia; order Carnivora; family Felidae; genus Lynx; species Lynx canadensis. The sequence continues at coordinate 58,766,592 of NC_044320.2, read as the reverse complement.
GCCCCACTCTTATGACCTCACTTAATCTTTTTTCCATATTTATAAGCCCTATATACAAAATACTGTCACATTCTGGGTTATGGCTTCAACATATGAATTTTGAAGAGACAAAATTCAGTACAGAAATGAGCATAATTCATAACACAAATGAACATTTTCAATCAACTTGACAATAGGGAATACTTTGAACCCTAATTAAGCAAAACGTTATCCCTTGAAGAAAAGAACTTCATTCTTTTCATTATACTTTTATTACAAAAAAAGAAAGAAACTATATTCAACTATTACCTTTATACTGTGAATTTTGTCAATAAAATTTTTATGGAATCTGTTTCTCTCTTGTTATAACGCTACCTACATTACATTCTTGATTTTTCCTCTTGGCCTGCAAAGCCTAAAATGCTTACTACCTGGGAATTTTCTCACAATTAGCTCAAGGGGCCCCCAGATTCCTAAATGCCTTCAGTCCTAGGAATGTTTAATCCAGATCTGGGTGCCAGGTGCACAGTGGAGGAACTGGAGCAAGCTGTTCCTTTTCACTGCAATTGCCTGAATTTTTCTAGACCATTGTAGATTTACCATAATAGAGGTGATAGCAGTGGCTGCTGTATATAAATACAATATTCTAGTTAGTATTTTGCTCTGAAAAATATTTGAAAAATATATCCAGATAATCTTGAATAGAAAGGGCTCCTGGTTTCATAGAGTGGTGTACATTTGCCTTAACAAATATACTTGAACCATAATAATGGCAAAATAATAACAATAACTGAAATTTACTGAGCATTTACTATGTATTGGTACTCTGTTAACAATATTTTTATGATATAGATACTAATATCCCTAATGTACCAATGAGAAGATTAGTGTTAGAATATATGTATATAACTTATCCAAGGTCACACATATTAACCAATTGGGAGAGTTGTGTCCCAAACCCAGTACTATTCAACATCAAATCTGTGTTTCCACCACTCTATTTGATTGCCTCTATGTACACTTTTTATATGAAGGGTATTTTAAGCAAGTATTAGAGAAACAGTCATTATCCCTCTATGCAGTAATACTTGCATAGAGTAATACTTGCAACTTGTTCAGATAAGCTTATATAATAGAACCTGTAAAGAGCAGAGTGACTGACCGGGAGGCCTTCCCAATACCAAGGAATGAATCCTTTCTAGCCCTTCCCAGTGGGATGTGGTGTATGTCATGGATTATTGACTACTGCATATTGGTTCCCCTTTGTCCTTTTTCTGAAATCAAGTTATTTTTTTCTTTTAATTTTATTTTCAACATCACTTGATTTCAGGCACTATACGTGTGTTATGGCTGGTTACAGTTACTTTTAACCACACAGGTTTGTAGAGCTAAGTCTAATAGTTGAAAGACATAAAAATTACTAACAAATCCTGAGCTTGGTGCTAAAGGGGAGAACTAAGTGGAAATATCAGTTGCCAAACTTCTTCTTTATTAATAAAATCTGAATTTTATATAATGTAGCAAGCTGCCCAGCTAGAAAACATTTTCAGGCTTTCTTTGTAGACTTTATAACCTTATGTTACACATTTGACCAAAAACAAAAATACAAGCTAAAATTTTATAGCTTTTCCATGACAATTTAGCTTTTCTAAGATTGGTTTCTCCCATCCTCCTTTTTACTTTTTTTTTTCTTTTCCTAATAACATGTGGTTGTGAGACTAAAGTTGTACAGATTCAAGAGATTTAATTTCTAGACATATGAGAATGAAAGCTATATGTTAAAGATGGTAAAGAGAAATATGGAAGGAGCCCAGGGCATTGGTGACATCACGGAGATACCATAGTAGCACTGAAGTGTCTAACTCTGGATTCTTCATTGTGTGAGAAAAATAACCCACCATTATTTGGATAAATGACTACTGATGGATTTTGTTCATTCATTGACCTTATTGGAATTGTGAAAAGAAGGCAGGTGAGGAGTGTATGCAAAGGGGTGTCTTCAACCAAAGGTTGACTGAAAGCACATTTACTTCTTGGTCTCCTTTGAAAAATACCTCCTCCCTTTTGAGACATTATTCTCCTTTGTACCATCACATGTCCCACTTCCAAATTTCTGAGTAGAAGCCACCAATTTTTAAATAATTATCAACCTATTCTTGGTAATTAGTGGAATCATGAGCCCTGGAAGTATATGATTACATTCATAATACCTCCAGCCACTAGTCTTAGCAGTCAGAACAGGAATGAGCAGTCACACTCCTTTCTGGGAATTTTCAAATTGGAGTGAGAAAAGGAAGAGCCCTTTCCTCTCTTGTCAGAAGTTTGAGGATATGAACTTGCAACTTCTATAATCCTATGGCAAGGGGATATTGAATTTAACCCAGTGAGAGAACCAGAGATGAGAGACATTGCAAATTCTACTTCAAATGGGCCATGACCCATTTTTCTCTGCTATTATTGTGGCGCATAAGCCAGTGGATACTTTCTATGCTTAAATTAGATCATGTTAGATATCTTTCACTTGGAGATATCTTTCCAAGGAGTTTTGACGCTATCAGGTAGAGGCACCAGGTTTTGTTTGTGACTATTTTTAAACAGACTAAGTTCAAATTTGTGATATTTAATACTTTATAATCTAAGCCTTAGTGTGGTTACATGACCTCTCATCAACTGATTTGTTAATCTCTGACAGAAATGTGTAAAGTATAATCATTATTTTAAAATGCGCTGTGATTGAAATTATAGCCAATTAGTTAACAGATTTAAATTCATTAAAGACCCATGTACAGTTGTGACTAATAAGACTTTCTATAAAATAAATAACTCAGAGTCAACACGTGTGATGACTTTGAAAATTAGCATTTTTCCCTCCATGGTTTGGATTTATATTTGGGTTCAGGTTCACTTCCCCAAAATAGTTTATGCCCAGGAACATTTCTCTTTTGAATAAAGTTAAGATATAGTTCTTAAAAAAGATTTTACTTTGCCAATGTTGTGGTTGTAAATCAGTGTTTCTTAAACTTTAGCAATAGCAAAAACAAACAAATGAAAACGTTTTAAGAAAAAATTCTTTGGAAATACAGTATGGCTAGAATGGTTTTGTTTGTAATATGTACATAATATTTTAACGAGCTACAAATTAATTTATGCATAAGTTTTGTACCCTGATTCAATTAAACTCAATAAAACTACAAAATATTTAACATCCAGAATACTTATATTTTGATGTAATGAATTGTATGCTCTTTAATAAACACCAAGTAACTATCAGGAGCTAATATATGACATTGCTGTAGATATTTTTGTCCTGAATATAGTGCACCTGTGCCATAATTGACTTGGTTCTCTCCATTGTTATCCATCTGAACCATAAAATTTTTGTTTATACAGTACGTGAAATCATTTTGATTTCATTTGGCACAAAACTTCTTTTATATGTTAGCCTTATCTCTACTTTTTTTATCATTAGCTTAGTAATACATAGTGCAAAACATGGTGTCATTCTCATAAGGTTAAAAACATATTAAAAACTAGTTTATTCTATAAAAGCATACATCAATTATGAATTATACCTCAAACAATGCTTTTTCTTTTTAATTGTAAATAAGTTCACAAAGACGCAAACAGATTTGGAACAACTATTTGTCATTTTCTAAGATGATTAAACATGAAACATTTGAGGAGAGGTGAATAATCTATATCCACATTACAAACAAGTGAAGAGGTGACCAGTAATATTTGTATGAGTCATAAAAAGATAGTGAATATGTTGAATATTGTTTTTAGATTATCAGCAACATGAGAGCAAACAAACTTAATTTCTAGCAATGATGATATAACTGAGAATTACAAAAAGATCATGGCAGTTTTATCTATGTTTAAAAAAAAAGAAATCTAGAGGACTTCTATTACTTGATTTCAAGACTTACTATAAACATGCTGCAATCCATTTAGAAGTAGACCAAAAGACAAACATTCAGTTAATTTTAGAAAAGAATGCTTTCATTCTTGAAGAATACTTTCATTGGATATAGAACTTTATTAATATTTATTTTAGCACTTTAAAGACGGTGCTCCTTCTGTTCTTCTAGCTTTTATGATTTCTTTTTTTTTTTCTTTAGTTTAGTTTATTTATTTATTTTGAGATAGAGAGCATGGGCAGGGTAGGAGCAGAGGCAGAGAGAGAGAAAATCTGAAGCAGGCTCTGTACTGGCAGCATGAAGCCTGTTGTGGGACTCGACCTCACAAACGATGACATCATGACCTAGCAGAAATCAAGTCAGATGCTTAACTGAGTGAGCCACCCAGGTGCCTCAGGCTTCTATGATTTCTGATGAGAAGTTTGCTGGTGTTCAGTTTATTTCTCCTCTCTGTAATTAATATATCATGTTTCTCTGAGTGCTCTCAAGATTTTCAGCAGGTTAACTATGATGATCCTAGGTGTGGCTCTCTTTCATTTTTGTCATATTTGGGTTTACTGAGTTTCTTGATTCATAAATGTATGTCTGTCATTGAATTTTGAAAGTTTTCAGACATAATTTTTTCAAATATTTTTTCCATTTACTTTTCTTTCCTCTTTTTCTTGTATTTCAATTGTTGTATATATACTTTAAATTTTTTTTTAATGTTTATTTATTTTTGAGAGAGAGACAGAGCACAAGCAGGGGAGGGGCAGAGAGAGAGGGAGACACAGGATCCGAAGCGGGCTCCAGGCACTGAGCTGTCAGCATAGAGCCCGATGTGGGGCTCTAACTCAGGACCCGTGAGGTCATGACCTGAGCCAAAGTCGGATGCTCAACCGACTGAGCCACCCAGGTGCCCGTATATAATTACTTTTGAAGTATTCCCACAGACTTTTGAGGATCTGCTTATTTATTTTGCTCAATCTCGTTTCCTCTCTGTCCTTCAGATTGTATAATTTTGATTTATCTTCATTAACTTTTTCCTTTATCATTCCCAATTTGCTATCGAGATGATCCAGTGAATTTACTTTTAGATATTGTGTATTATAATTCTGAAATTTATATTTGGTTATTTTTTACTAGTTTACATGTCTTTGCTGAGACTTTCTCTTTTTTCATTCTTCATGAGTACGTGTGTTTTTTATTCTACTAAACAATTAAAATAGCTGTTTTAAAGTCTTTGTCATAAAATTTTCAGCATTTCTATTACCTTTGGGTTGACATCTTTTGATTGTCTTTTCCCTTGAGGTTAGGTCCCATTTTCATGGTTCAATTTATGTTAAGTAATTTTCTTGCATATTATGACATTATGAATATAATATATGAATTCCAGATTATGTTATAAGCTCAAAAGTGTTGATATGTTTGTTTCCATCAGGCAGTTAACTTGGATACAACACAAATCTGGGCAGTAACTCAGATATCAGTTCAGTTCTTCAAAACTTAGTTCTTAGGTACTTATAGTTTGCTCTGCACAGAAGTAGTTCGGGGAACAGTATAGACCTTAAGGTGAATTTATGCATGAAATTGGGTATCTCTGGGTATCTTTTCTGGAGCTTCCTTCTCAATCTTTAGAGACTATGGTTGCCCCAGGAGTCCTTCCTCTAGTTCCATAAAAATGGTGAAATTTTCTATCAGAATTTGAGTCACTTGACATTACAGCCAAGGTCAAACTGCATATACCCACAGTAGATAGGGGAAAAAAGAAACAAAAAGCTCTCTTTGTTGAATGTTTACTCTAGATTTTGACCCCACTCCACAAATTTCCTGCTTTTATTCAGTCTCCAGAGCTTCAGATATTTGTTGTTGTTGTTGTTGTTCAGTGTCTAGACTTATGGCTGTTATTTATGGGAGAATCAGTTTCTTAGGAACTAACCTCTATGCCAATTGGCAATCTGTTACTCTCAAATGGAGAAAAGCCCAGGGAAACTTCTGCTTTCTTTTTATGTGTTTGTATTAAAGTTGGGACCCTGTTGGAAACTTCTCATATCTTAACATTTAGAAAGTACCAAATATGTCCACCTGTAAAGCTTGAGAGATTTTCCTGATTCCTTGATTTGAGTGAAATATGAAGACTAGTAATAAGAGTTCTGTGACCTACAAAAGAGATGCAAAGTTGCGTGCTAATTCTATTGACCAATAGACCGTATTTGCATTATCCTGCTGCTCTCTCCATCCCACTGGTTTGTAGTTTTGCTTGGGTCTTTCTCTTCTCTCAAATATAGTTTAATATTTCTTGATAGTGCCAATGACTCTTTAGCCAAACATAACCTGTTTCTTGCCAGGCGTTGTTCTGCTATCACAGGCCATGTTCCAGAAAACCAAATTCTTTCTTCAACACCATAAATATAGCTGACTATTCATTTCTCACATCTCCCTTCTTTCTTCAGAATTATAAATCTAGAGGAAAAGATACAAATACACAATAAAATTAGATTAAAAGTTAAAAAAATTGAAGTGAAAATACCTTAAATTTCTTAATCAAGGGTTTACATTTTTATCTATTAATTCCTACTTTTTTCTTCCATTTTTTTTTGCACTACAGTTTATTTTATGGATCTGAATAAATGATCAGTGGGGAATTTGACAGATATTGTCAGGTTTGTTATGTCTGTTAGGAGTATCATTTGCTGAAATTGCTCCATCGGAATGTAGATGACATTCTTTCAGAGATACTTTAGAAGGGATTCCTACTAGAGTATAAAGTTACATTTAATGTCACCAAGGTCACCCTCAGTTCTGGGGCACAGTGATGTATCTGCAATGTTATCACATCACATTGGAAAGGAGCTATTATTTTACTTAACTCAGTCAGTATTTTAGAATTAATAAGTCTTTTGAATACATACAAATTATTTAAAAATGATATATCTTTTCATACTATTCTAAAACTCATGAGATTAAAGGAAACCAGGTTAATCAGGGGCTGACTTATTGCTTTACTATGCAAGAAGTCTGCCATTAACCTAATAGAGGCTCCACACAGGGAGCCTATAAGGGAAGAAGCCAAAAAGCCCTTTGCCTAAAGAGAACTCATTATGGTTGATTTGATGATATTAATGGCATTTTCCTTCTTTTGCAGTATTGTAAAACCTAAACATACTAATGGTGCTCATTTCCTTGCCTAGAAGGGAAAGATTACATTGCTCTAAGCTCTTTGTAAATTTTAGGGCATATGTTATATAGTAATTTGATTCTCAGACTTTATTGAGTTTCAGAAGCTTCATTCTTTTGATCAGAAGCTGTGAAGCGAGAGCCACTTGGGGCTCCAGATCCTGCCTGCCAACCACTGGCCTTCATGATAGTCCATCCTGCCAAGTGGACAGAGACTGATTATTTTCTGGTTCCCAATTTCTTAGTCCTACACTGTAGGTTACACCAGCCCATAAAGTTGACTTTGTGTACACAGTGCTCTGAGATGGCATAATCGACACATTTTTCTTCCTGCACATGGCAGCAGAAGAGAAGACCATGCTCTATTAGTTAATCTGCTGAAAGCTTGGTCCATAGGGAAATAAATCTTTCAACCCTTGAGTTATAAGGACTGTAGTTTTCCTCAGGCAGTGCGGATCTTTTGATTTTCTTTTCTGTGTAAAGCCAAACCTTAGTTTTCAGTATTCCCATATATTCAGAAACACTAAAAATCATTCTTCTCTACCTGATATTTTAATAATTATTATACTTTCTAATATTAGTTTTTTCTACTTTGCATGCCCATGATGCATATCTACAAGAATGATCTCATTTAGAACAAGAGTAAAAGCAGAGCAAGGTAACAATATATAGCCATCTTTCATTCTTAACCAGCATGCTAATTACTCAGCTCTTTCTATTACCGAAAGCCAATTGAGAATCAAATTATCGATAAAATTTAAAAAATATGCCTGTGACAGATTGAATTACCTTATCTTAATCACTCACCATTCTCTGTATTCATACCCTTTGTCATATAATTTTGCAAGTCCTTTTACAGAAGATGGGCTATATACTTTTATTACTCTTTGGCCTTGGTCAGTGGATATTGGTGAATGTGACAGGACCAAAGCCAAACAGTGCATGTAACATGACGAAAGCCAAAGAAAGCAATTACATGAATGGACTGGCTCTCTTGCACTTCTCCCTCTAAGAGAAGGATATTGTAGCTAGCTTTCTGGTCCAAGGAGATGAGATATGCTTTGGGCAGAGCTACATGGCTGACCTGAAAACCTGAGGCTGGAGGCATAATCTAGCCTAGGTTAGGTGATTCCCAACTGAGAATAAATAACAGGAACAAGCTCAGCTAATCAGTGAGGTGGCTCAGCCAATTTCCAGTCAGAGACAGTGGCAACTATTTATGAGGAAAAATGCTTTTTTTCTGAGTTTGTGATATTTTAATATAGAGAAGATCTTACTGGTGTTATACACTTTTAATTTAAATAATCCTCACAAATTCACATTTACTGAATTCCATGTCTTTAACTCATGATGGGTCTTTTTAATGCCTTTTCAGAAACTCAATGACCTTAATCACCTATAACTCTAAAACTATGGTCTAAAATTTAAAATATAAAAATTTTAATATATGAAAATATGTATTCTCAATTTCTTAGAAAATTAAAAGGTCAAGAATAAACCATTTTCTTGGATTTATATATTGTTAACCACCCCCAGAAAAATAATTAAAGTAGTCAATGAAAATGGACTTATTTTTACAATTTTTGAAAATATGGTCTTGATTAAAAGTAAAAGCGTTATGTGTCTATATGGAAGACCTCATCCACTAAAGAGAAAAGATATACTTATTTTAGCTGATGGAAGTCTCAAGAGCATGTGTTAACTTAGATATAAAAGAAATAATGAAATGATTTATTGTTGCATGTTAAATAAAAGCATTACAAAGTTAAGCGGGTACTCCTCATGTCTGTAGCCACCAAGAAGTATTTATGGCTTACTGATTTTATATTTTGAGAGATAAACTTTTTATTACCACCCATTCTACTTTAAAACTCTTTTTGGGCGCCTGGGTGGTTCAGTCAGTTAAGTGTCTGATTTCGGCTCAGGTCATGATCTCACTGCTCCTGAGTTCGAGACCCACGTCAGGCTCTGTGCTGACAGCTCAGAGCCTGGAGCCTGCTTCAGATTCTGTGTGTGTCTCTCTAAGCCCCTCCTCCACTCATGCTCTGTTTCTTCCTCTTTCAAAATAAATAAAAACATTAAAAATAACTGTAAAACTTTTATTTTGTCAAGGATTTACTTGTCTGTGTATTCTCATTTGGGGGTAGAGTTGTTGTAATCAGTCTCCATTGAGCAGTAAGGATCACCAAAATTAATGAATCCTCATTGCAAAGGCAGTTTTGCAGCCATGGCAGAATAGCTTTTTCCCCCACAGTTCTGTTTGTAAACCAGAAGGTCCCCATTTTTTTTTTTGTTCATCTAACGAAGTTTTACCTGTTTGTGAGTGTTCTGGCTCATACAAATTTCTGTGATTCTCTCTTCAACCTCATTCTACAGAATCATTGCCATGTTTATTCATAATCATACTTCCAGTTTATGACATTCTCTTTGCTTCCTGGTTGTTAGCAGTTGTCTCCAGGCCATTCTCCTGGAACTGGGGGGACCTTTTGATACCTAATGTGATTATTCCCTTGACCCTCCGACACTTGCCTTTCATCACTGTCACTTGAGGAACTTCATATTCTATGTTTATATGTATGAAGAATAGTTTTAGGCAAATGTCTGAAAAGTAGCCCTCAGGTAGGTAGAAGTTGGACAAAAAACGAGATTTCTGCCAATGAAGGAAATATACTCAAGCAGTGATATTAAGTGTTTTTTTGTGATAGGACTGTGGTTCCAGTGGATGACTGACATTGATGGAAACTTTAGTCAAATACCTTCAAAGACAGTACTATAAGAATTTTTAAAATTGAACTTACAATGGTAGGTGTTTTTTGCGTTTGGGTGTCTTCCAAAGTTAAAAGTATCTCAGCTTGTTCAACCTGAGCAGATATATTCTGAAAACTAGGAATGTCAGTACTCTGAAATTTAGCCTATCAGTGTTTTAATTACTTAATTTAACATATACTTATTTAAAATCCACCAAGGACTAGATAGATATGTTCATAGGAGTTGGTAGTGGTAAACATGTATCTACGCACTTCTGGAGCTTACATTCTAGTGGAGGACGTAAAAAATAAACTATCATTATCTTAAAACTTAGTTACATTTATGGGAAGTGCTATATAAACTGCAGGTCTCAATTAGAATACATAACATAATCCTATGTGGTGAAGGAGGGCAGGGATAAAGCAATATTTAGCTGAAATAAAATTTCAAAGATGTAGTTAACTAGGTTAGTAAGAAGCTTTGGGTGCAGAATTGTCAAGGAGAAGAAAGAACACCCTGAAGTTTGTGGGAAAATGGTGTGTGCTTCAGTTTCCTAGGGCTGTTGTAACAAAGTACCACAAAGTGAGTGGCTTATACAACAGAAATTTATTCTTTCACAGTTCTGCAGCTATAGGTAGAGATACAAATTAACTAGAAAATTAGACAAGAAAATTTGGGCATATATACTAAAAATGTGAGGACTACCCCTAAAATAGAAGTATAAAGTTGAAATAAAAATGTAAGAACATTTTTTATCGCCCCCTTTTTAAATTTAAATTTATTAGTTAACATACAGTGCAATATTGGTTTCAGGAGTAGAATTCAGTGATTCATCACTTACATACAACAACCAGTGCCCATCACAAGTGCCCTCCTTAGCACCCATCACCCATCTAGCCCATCTCCCACCCACCTCCCTCCATCAACTCTCTTTGTTCTCTATCATGAAGTCTCTTGTGGTTTGTTTCCCTCTCTTCTCTTTCCCCCCTTCCCATGTGTTCATCTGTTTTGTTTCTTAAATTCCACATATGAATGGGGCGCCTGGGTGGCGCAGTCGGTTAAGCGTCCGACTTCAGCCAGGTCACGATCTCACGGTCCGTGAGTTCGAGCCCCGCGTCAGGCTCTGGGCTGATGGCTCGGAGCCTGGAGCCTGTTTCCGATTCTGTGTCTCCCTCTCTCTCTGCCCCTCCCCCGTTCATGCTCTGTCTCTGTCTGTCCCAAAAATAAATAAAAACGTTGAAAAAAAAAATTTAAATTCCACATATGAGTGATATCATATGGTATCTGTCTTTCTGTGATTGACTTATTTTGCTTAACATAATACATACTAGCTCCATCCATGTCACTGCAAATGGCAAGATTTCATTCTTTTGGATGGCTGAGTTGTATTGCAGTGTGTGTGTGTGTGTGTGTGTGTGTGTGTGTGTGTGTGTGTATCTATATCTATACCCATTTCTTTACCCATTCTTTATTCTAATAATATTCTTTATTGGGTATATCTATACCCAATTTTCTTTATCCATTCATCAGTCAATGGACATTTGGGCTTTCTCCATAGTCTGGCTATTGTAGATAATGCTGCTATAAATATTGGAGTGCATGTGCCCCCTTCAAATCTGTATTTTTGTATCCTTTGGGTAAATATTTAATAGTGCAATTGCTGGATCATAGGGTATTTCTATTTTTAGTTTCTTGAGGAACCTCCATACTATTCTGCAGAGTAAGAACATTTTTTGACAGTATGTTGTTAATAAAGAGAAAAATAAGCAAAGGATAAGCATAATAGACATGAAACCTTAATAATGTGGTAGAAGTAAGTCTGAATGTGTCATAAACTACATGGATATTACTTTTGCCTATTAAAAGACTGAAAATCTCAGATAATATTATTTTTAAAATGTTCACTCTGGTTAGCATTACAGAGGGAAGATGTGTTACACGAGTGGAAGATGGATTAGAAGGGAGAAAAAAATGTAAAGGATGGGGCATCTGGGTGGCTCAGTCGGTTAAGCTTCTGAGTCCTGATTTTGTCTCAGGTCATGATAGAGCCATGAGATCCAAGCCATGAAAACAAGCCATGAGATAGAACCCCATGCCAGGCTTTGTTCTGACAGTTCAGAACCTGCTTGGGATTCTCTCTCTCTCTCTCTCTCTCTCTCTCTCTCTCTCTCTCTCTCTCTCCCCTTTTTTTTGTGCCCCTCCCTGGGTCTCTCTCTTTCTCAAAATAAATGAATAAACTTTAAAAAGTAGTGTAAAGGGCAAGAAAAGTTCAGAGAACATATCAGTATTGGCAGTGGGAATAGAAATAGAGTAAAATAGATATTTTAAGAAGATACTTGGGAAGTAGGTTTGATAGTTTATTGTGTAATTCAATGATCAGAATTTCATGTACTCCTAAATCTTAAACTTTCTGAAGTTGCCTTCGCCACTGAAATCTTACGATAACTGGCTGTCTCATTCCACAATACTGACAAATCTAGTTCCTTGTTTCTGCTTGCAGTATCTCCCAAGACTCGTATGTAGCTATGTCTCTTAGTGATTTGATACTTAACATCCTGTCTCTTCTGAATTCTCAATTGTTATTATATGTTATGTGCCCTGTTTCTTTCTGTCCCACCTTGCTTCAAATCTGTCATAAAACTCATTTATTAAAATTTATAGTAGCTAATGATATCATAAAGTATCATCAGACTTTTATTCAAAATGGGGAATCACAGAAGAATGTAACAATTGTATTACATTTAAAGTATTAGTCATCCTGTAAGACTTCGTAGCCTTCTCTGCCATCAAGTTTATCTCTGGTTGTCATTATCCCACAGGCTATATCCCTAAACCATGTAATTGAGCTTTACTTTTTTCCTTCTTACATATAGCCTTTCTTACCCTTTTTGTGTAGGGCCATTCACAACACATTGCTTTCTTAAAAGAAAATAATAATTTAAAGTTAATTCTTCTCATTGTTTTTATGCAAGCAATTCCATCCTTCCTTTGTATTGCCTCTTATTTCTAGATCATAATTTGGAGCAACCTTTTAGCATTCAATTAGGCCATAAAGATATTTTGTAAAAAATAACAATTGTCTTCCCCAAAGGAGACTTTAAGTTTAAAAATGATTCCCAGTTTCTGGCTGGTGCCATTTATTGAAGTGGAAACATTGATGGGCTAGTATTCTGGAGGGTGGAGGTAGAATTTCAATCATGAGCTCCATTTTGGGAATACTGAGTTTAAGGTACCCGGGGAAAATCCATTTGAAGTAAAACTCAAGCAAGAAGCTAGGAATACAATATTATAGTCAGAGAATTATACATTCTTTCCATATAGATAATAATTGAAGCCATATAAGTCTCTGTGATGGACACAGAAGATAGTACAGAGTGAAAGGAGAACATTTAGTAAGCCATAATAATTCCAACATTCAGAGTTTGAATAGATGATGCACAGGATAGACTAATAATTTGCCAGAGAGATAGAATGAAATCCAGGGATTTCTAGTGATTGTGAAAGTATTTTTCAGGAAAGTTGTGATCAAGCATGTGTCAGATGTTACCATGGGGTCCAACAACAACAACAAAAAGGTAGCAAATAATCCATTGGGCATAATTAGCAACTTTTAATACTAATCTCAATGGAGGGGTACCTGGGTGGCTCAGTCAGTTAAGTGTCTGACTTCATCTCAGGTCATGATCTCAGTTTGTGAGTTGGACCCCGCATCCGGCTCTGTGCTGACAGCTCAGAACTGGAGCCTGCTTCAGATTCTGTGTCTTCCTCTCTCTTTGCCCCTCCCCTGCTCCCTCTCTCCCGCTCTCTCTCTCTCTTTCTCTCTCTCTCTCTCAAAAATAAACATTAAAAAAATAAAAGGTAATTGTCTCAATGGAGTCATATGGTTGGAAATCAGATTGGAAAAGACTTACAGAATGAGGTAAGTGAGTATATAGAGGTTGTAACTCTATATAGAGTTTTTGAGAGGTTTAGCCTTGAGCAGACGAGTGGGTAGTTGGAGGGAAAAGTAGGAGGAAGTTAGAGGAAGGAGGATTTTTCTTTTCTTAAAATGGAAGAAATTTAATCATGTTTGTCTTTTTGTTTTCATCATGTTTAAGAGCTGATGAGAAGAACGGAATAGTGTGGATGATAAAAAAGTAAACATTCTAGGGGCGCCTGGGTGGCTCAGTTGGTTAAGCCGTCGATTTTGGCTCAGGTCGTTATCTCGCAGTCTGTGAGTTCGAGCCCCGCATCAGGCTCTGTGCTGGCAGCTCAGAACCTGGAGCCTGCTTCTGACTCTGTGTCTCCCTCTCTCTCTGCCCCTCCCCTGCTTACTCTCTGTCTCTCTGTCTCTCTCTCTCTCAAAAATAATAAGCATTAAAAAAATTTAAAAAAAAAAAAAAAGTAAACATTCTAAGAGGAAGGGGATAAATGAGGCCCTTGACTGAAAGGATGCCATTAGGGGCTGGCAAGACTTAGTATTCACTTGAGTAAAATCAAAAGAATTAAACACAAAACCCCATAGAGTCTAAGTATTGGATTCCTGCTATTCAGGTAAACAACAGAGCACAGATTAGTAAAAGGCAAATTATCTTGGAGGTTTCCAAACTTTGTGTGTTTTAATATTTTTTCAGTAAAACATTGTAAGCTAGAAAATGTAATAAAACAGTCTTCATTTATGATGTCCCTGAATATAGTAATGTATTTTTCTTCCAAATTATCTTATAATATTCATTTTTAATACTTATATTTTCCATTTCATTTTTTATGCAAAATATACTTTGAAAGAGTTTTTTATCTAAAGGAAAACATGTTTTCAGAAATATTTGCACATAATTTAAACAATGATGCAATGCTGAAGTCCTTACAGTCCTTCCATCATGATTTTGTTAGCAGCTGTAAAACGAATAACTACCTTTTGGAGTGAGAAATGTGAAAAGTTACTTGACAAACATAATCAGTGGATAAGTAAATTCCTTTCTAGAATGTGTTTGTATAAAGAAGTCCAGGAATTCAAATGTAGATTTCCAGCACCAGCTTAAGACTGTTCCATTGAGGCTTTATCACAGCAAAGATGTTGTGCTGTGTAGAGGGGATCAAAGATGGACAGCACTCCAGGACCTGTCTAGTGGGATGTTTCGGAAGCAACACTATAGGCAACCATTTATCTGTTTGGGTAATGGACATACCATTGAAACTATAACCAAGATTTTACACATTGGCATCACATTTAGGAACCATTATCCAGATAGCATCCTCACTCCAAAAAAAGCATAAAATAAAATTAAAAAGAAATTCCAAAACTCATTTGCACATCAAGAAAGATATTAAGTGAGATTCAGTCCATAGACTCCTGACATATTTTTCATAGACACTTTCTCTCTTCCTTTGTTCCCTCTTGCACCCATACTCTTCAGATCTTCTCTTTCACTGTTTTATACAAAGAGCACTATAACCTGCCACTCAAGACTTTCTGTATCCTCCATTCACCTCTCCATATATTCTCCACCCATGCAGTGTCTACCGACAGACATAATCTCCATACATGATTTCTACATTTAGAACATCTAATATCCCTACCTTGCTCTGCTGACTATTTTACTTTGCAGAAGATGAAATCATGAGGCAAAACACTTAGGAGAGTTGTTTCAAGTTCTTTCTCTTGACAACTGTTGAAATTGAGCTCATAGTTTGGAGAACAGGGCAAAGTGTTCTGTTTTTCTATAATCTATTCCTTATTGTTTACTGTATTTGTGTGTGTGTGTGTGTGTGTGTGTGTGTGCTGTTCATACATATGATATATGTTGTTCATACATATATAATGTTTCAGTATATTATATTGAATGATGCTATTTTTAAACTGGTTTCTTCTTTGTGCTCTCTTTCTCATAATTTAAGCTTTCTGGTTTAGCTTTTAAACCATATCATTTTAAAATTATATATGCATATTCTCATTTTATCACTTTGACTTGAAATAAGTATTTTATTTTGTCTTATATACCTTTAACCTTCTAATATCTTTGGATTATTATTTATTTTAGCTTCTTAAACTATTGTTCTTAGTAATTTTTTTATTTTAATATTCATTTTCAAATGTAGAAATTATCTATTTTAATTTATTCTTAAAGCTCCTAAAGTTGCAACTTTAAAGACTATGTTATTTCTTACCTTATCCCTTTTATTTATGCTCCTTTACATTCACAAGCTCAGTAGTCTTCAATTTTTGTCTTATTATAATTTTAGCCTTGCCATAGTTATATACTTTCATACTTAAGTTTTAATATTTTTCTACTGTTCTGATTTTAAAAGTTTTATCTTCTAACTCTAATTTTGGGGGTTGCTTTATAACTTTAACATTGTTTAATTATTCTCATGTTTTAAAGTTAGTGCAAAATTTAACAATTTCAGGGGTGCCTGGGTGGTTCAGTCGGTTAAGTATCTGACTCTTGATTTCAGCTCAGGTCATGATCTCATGGTTTGTTCGATCAAGCCTCACATCAGGCTCTGCACTGATGGCGTGGAGGCTGTTTGGAATTCTCTCTCTCTCTCTCTCTCTCTCTCTCTCTCTCTGTCCCTGCCCTGCTTGCACTTGCTCTCTCTCAAAATAAATAAACTTTTAAAAAAAATTTAACGAATTGTTTGTGATAGGTGGGAAAGATCCAAATGATGGCTGAGATATGTTTTCAGATTTTCCATAATGCCACAGTAGGAGTAGTGTTGAATAAGAAGTGATTAATTCCAGCTGATGGAACATCGGTGGATGGCAGAGAAAATGGTATTTCAAGTACAAAAGAGAATTCACTTCATTCATATCTATGTCCAGCATGATGAACATGTTTAACTCTACTATATTCCTTTATTCTCTCAACAAACACCAGGCATGGTTGATATTATTAAATCCAATTTATAAATGAGTCAACTAAAGTTTTATGAAGAATGATTTTTCCTGGATTGTCCAGAGTAAAAAATGTAAGCGGTGTACATATGACTCTGATTCCTCATTGCTTTGCATATGTCATATGCTCACTGAAATGGTAAGCCAGACAATGATAGGGAGTCACTTTGAACCTAATTACAGTAAGTCTGTGGAACCAGAACAAACTAATGTACCAACTGTAAGAAAAATGGCATTCTTCATAATAATGTATTTGAAATAATATGAATGAAGTCTGCTTAATTTTTCAAGGTCATTATGAAAGAAGGTCAGATAAGGGGCTTATCTTTTGTATGGAAAAGGAAAAATGCAAAGAGGGTGTCTTCTACTGAATTTTTTACTCATCAAAATTCTAATGTTTACATTTCATTTACTAACATTGATGGAAAATTACTTCTACTTATTCAGCAAAGTAACTACTAACTGGCATCTAATCGTCTTAAAAATCCTAGGTACATGTGCCCATGTCACGAAATCACTGGATTTGCTGTAATTTTTTGTTTAAAATTCGAAACTAGTACTTCTGTGCTCTTTAAGCTTTCCACTACTTTATAAACACTCTTGTTGGCCACAGAGTATTTATAGTGTATATGCCAAACGTAATTCAACTAAGAGCCTTGATTTGTTTTTCACTGTTTTGAAAACTGAATAAATTTTGATGATTGACACTCAGGGTGTGATTCTTTTTCCTGGACTGAAAAATAAATGAAATCTCTCTACTTTTGAATAGTGAACACCCACAATTTAAACAGAGTAAGGGGGCTTTGGTTATTTGTTTTTCAAAGTGCATTCACTATTAGAAAGTAGACCTAGAAGAAACAACTTTTTAAAAGTTCATTTGATTTTTAAATTTCTCAGTAAAGATACTAGTGATTTGTAAGATTGGTTTCCCTAAGATTTATCAGTGCAATCCTTGCTGACCAAATCAATTAAACTAAGCATTATTACTAGTGTAGGTTCCAAACATTTCTGATATTGCCATGTGGGTTAACTTGTCAAGTATGCAGCATACAGAATTTTGGCTATAAATTGTATGTTTTGAATCCAATTCGTATGTTATGCCTTAGTGTGTTACATAGGACAGTGCACTCTTATCTATATTATATTGATTGTTAATTGAATTTTTAAATAATTTGGTCATTACTAATAACCTTTGTCTTTAACATTTTAGGATCCTAAAACGTCTTAGATAATTTAGTAACTTTTTAATTGAATTTTCATTGGCAATAAATGCCAAGATTTTTAATAATGTGTTTTTAAAAAACCCATGCAAGCCCATATTCAGTTTAGGTAAAATGATAAGGACTATCAAAAATAATGAAACATCGCAAATATTATGATAGTAATTCTTGAAAAAAAAGTACCTGACATAAATGACATGTGGATTATAAACCACATTTCATTAGAAAAAAAGTCTATCTAATTTTTGTTTTAGCCAGGAAGTTAACTTTTTTTCAATCACAGTATGTCTCCTTAGTTCAGAGTTCTAGTGACTGTTCCAGATATGCTTCATTACTTCATTTTTTCTCTGTTTTATATTTGATTTTTTTGCAATGTTGTTGATTTTTTTGTAATGTATTCTCTGAGTTGGCTCTAGTAATCAGGAGGAAATTACGTATAAAAACTCGCCACTACTTTCAGTACGAACAAATGAGGATTAACTGAAGTGAGTGTTATTAGCCTACTCATTGAAAAAAAAAGTCCTAAGTAGGCTACTACACAGAAACGAACCGGACAAATAATGAAAGCCATCCATCATCTATCACTTGTCTAGTCCTTCCCTCCTGGTCCTTAATCCTAGGACAAACAGAGTTGGCAAATGGATACATCATTAGTTACTCTCTTCATATAATGATTTGACTTCACTCGATGTCCTCTTCAATCTCTTGTTTTGAGGGTGAGGCCGAATGTTTGTGGACAGATAATGTTTGTTATAATGTGGGTATCGGGCATCATCTCAACAAATAAGGTGTAAGTGGAATGAACAATTCAACCTCCTTTCTGGATTTCAGCTCTGGTATTGTGCTCCCCCAATGCTTTCTATTCTCCATCAGGTCATCTCTTTAAAGTTACCAGATCAGAATTGGAGAGAGAGATTTGTAGGGTAGATCATCAGTGTTTGACCTTTGTTATGGGCCTATTATCATTTGACCTTTCATTTGTGAATGATAGAAAATCAAACTAGCTTACACCCATCCCTCAATTGTTACCTCACATAACAGAAACAGGTAAAGGTGACTCATTTCTGCATGGCAGGATCCAGGCTTCAAACAACAGGTCTTTTTCTCCATCTCTAAACTCTGAATTCTTTTATGTTGGTTTCATTTTCAAATAAAAATGATCACCAGCTGGGGCCTTACATCACCTTTAGACTAATTATCCCAAATCAAATAGAATGCCATTTCTCAGTTATTCCAATAAAATTTCTGAGTATGACTCTTCTATTTTGAATTATATACCCATCTATGCCCCAATATCCATATTCACATAAATGTGGTACACTCATCAGTTAGCTTATAGTATATATGCAAATTTATGCAGACCAGGAGAGCCCACCACAAATTAAAACAAAATAAACACCACACAAAAAAGGAGGGACACTGCAATGTCCTATAAAAATATTGAACATTTTGGTTTTCAAACTAAAAATAGAGATTTTTTGTAGAAAATTGAAGATTGACTAAAATATAAGGGAAGCAGGGATGTCTAGGTAGCTCAGTTGGTTAAGCATCTGTCACGTGATTTCAGTTCAGGTGAACTCCGTGTGGAGCTCTCCTCTGGGTGTGGAGCCTGCTTAGGATTCTCTCTCCCTTTCTTTCTACCCCTCCCCTGCTCTCTCTTTCTATAAATAAATAAATAAATAAATAAATAAATAAATAAATAAATGAATGAATGAATGAATAGGAATCTTCTGAGAGAGAAACACTGGGAATATTTTTGAAGAGTCTGTGTGTGTGAGTGTGTGTGTGTGTGTGTGTGTGTGTGTGTGTGTGTGTGTGTGTATTTTAACCAGCTGGGCTCAAGTTGGATGAGTTATTTCATAGCCTATTTTTCATTTACCATTATGATAGTTGCCTGTGTTACTAAAAACACTTTTGTAAAAATTCAATGACGATATATTGCATTTTTAAATGGATATAATATCTTTTATAGCCATTTCTCTATTTTTGTTTAAGTTGATTTCTAAAATTATTCTCCAAACATTGGATTATTTCTGAATGGAAGATTAGTTTTATAGATGAATAGAGTTATAATTTTTCAGTAGGTATGAATGTTTATATAACTCTTAATCTGTACTGAGAAATTTATTTTTCTTTTTTTAAATTTTTATTTATTTTCATTTATTTTATTATTTTTATTTTTTATTTTTTATTTTTTTATTTTAATTTATTTTTTTCAATATATGAAGTTTATTGTCAAATTGGTTTCCATACAACACCCCGTGCTCATCCCAAAAGGTGCCCTCCTCAATACCCATCACCCTGCCTCTCCTCCCTCCCACCCCCCATCAACCCTTAATTTGTTCTCAGTTTTTAAGAGTCTCTTATGCTTTGGCTCTCTCCCACTCTGACCTCTTTTTTTTTCCTTCCCCTCTCCCATGGGTTTCTGTTAAGTTTCTCAGGATCCACATAAGAGTGAAACCATATGGTATCTGTCTTTCTCTGTATGGCTTATTTCACTTAGCATAACATTCTCCAGTTCCATCCACGTTGTTACAAAGGGCCATATTTCATTCTTTCTCATTGCCACGTAGTACTCCATTGTGTATATGAACTACAATTTTTTTTTATCCATTCATCAGTTGATGGACATTTAGGCTCTTTCCATAATTTGGCTATTGTTGAGAGTGCTGCTATAAACATTGGGGTACAAGTGCCCGTATGCATCAGTACTCCTGTATCCCTTGGGTAAATTCCTAGCAGTGCTATTGCTGGGTCATAGGGTAAGTCTATTTTTAATTTTCTGAGGAACCTCCACACTGTTTTCCAGAGTGGCTGCACCAATTTGCATTCCCACCAACAGTGCAAGAGGGTTCCCATTTCTTCACATCCTCTCCAGCATCTATAGTCTCCTGATTTGTTCATTTTGGCCACTCTGACTGGCGTGAGGTGATATCTGCGTGTGGTTTTGATTTGTATTTCCCTGATGAGGAGCGACGTTGAGCATCTTTTCATGTGCCTGTTGGCCATCCGGATGTCTTCTTTAGAGAAGTGTCTATTCATATTTTCTGCCCATTTCTTCACTGGGTTATTTGTTTTTCGGGTGTGGAGTTTAGGGAGTTCTTTATAGATTTTGGATACTGGCCCTTTGTCCGATATGTCATTTGCAAATATCTTTTCCCATTCTGTTGGTTGCCTTTTAGTTTTGTTGGTTGTTTCCTTTGCTGTGCAAAAGCTTTTTATCTTCATGAGGTCCCAGTAGTTCATTTTTGCTTTTAATTCCCTTGCCTTTGGGGATGTGTCAAGTAAGAAATTGCTACGGCTGAGGTCAGAGAGATCTTTTCCTGCTTTCTCCTCTAGGGTTTCGATGGTTTCCTGTCTCACATTCAGGTCCTTTATCCATTTTGAGTTTATTTTTGTGAATGGTGTGACAAAGTGGTCTAGTTTCAATCTTCTGCATGTTGCTGTCCAGTTCTCCCAGCGCCATTTGTTAAAGAGACTGTCTTTTTTCCATTGGATATTCTTTCCTGCTTTGTCAAAGATGAGTTGGCCATACGTTTGTGGGTCTAGTTCTGGGGTTTCTATTCTATTCCATTGGTCTATGTGTCTGTTTTTGTGCCAATACCATGCTGTTTTGATGATTACAGCTTTGTAGTAGAGGCTAAAGTCTGGGATTGTGATGCCTCTTGCTTTGGTCTTCTTCTTCCAAATTACTTTGGCTATTTGGGGCCTTTTGTGGTTCCATATGAATTTTAGGATTGCTTGTTCTAGTTTCGAGAAGAATGCTGGTGCAATTTTGATTGGGATTGCATTGAATGTGTAGATAGCTTTGGGTAGTATTGACATTTTGACAGTATTTATTCTTCCAATCCATGAGCACGGAATGTTTTTCCGTTTCTTTATATCTTCTTCAATTACCTTCATAAGCTTTCTATAGTTTTCAGCATACAGATCCTTTACATCTTTGGTTAGATTTATCCCTAGGTATTTTATGCTTCTTGGTGCAATTGTGAATGGGATCAGTTTCTTTATTTGTCTTTCTGTTGCTTCATTATTAGTGTATAAGAATGCAACTGATTTCTGTACATTGATTTTGTATCCTGCAACTTTGCTGAATTCATGCATCAGTTCTAGCAGACTTTTAGTGGAGTCTGTCGGATTTTCCATGTATAATATCATGTCATCTGCAAAAAGTGAAAGCTTAACTTCATCTTTGCCAATTTTGATGCCTTTGATTTCCTTTTGTTGTCTGATTGCTGATGCTAGCGATTCCAACACTATGTTAAACAACAGTGGTGAGAGTGGGCATCCCTGTCGTGTTCCTGATCTCAGGGAAAAAGCTCACAGTTTCTCCCCATTGAGGATGATGTTAGCTGTGGGCTTTTCATAAATGGCTTTTATGATCTTTAAGTATGTTCCTTCTATCCCGACTTTCTCGAGTGTTTTTATTAAGAAACGTTGTTGAATTTTGTCAAATGCCTTTTCTGCATCGATTGACAGGATCATATGGTTCTTATCTTTTCTTTTATTAATGTGATGTATCACGTTGATTGATTTGTGAATGTTGAACCAGCCCTGCATCCCAGGAATGAATCCCACTTGATCATGGTGAATAATTCTTTTTATATGCTGTTGAATTCGATTTGCTAGTATCTTATTGAGAATTTTTGCATCCATATTCATCAGGGATATTGGCCTGTAGTTCTCTTTTTTTACTGGGTCTCTGTCTGGTTTAGGAATCAAAGTGATACTGGCTTCATAGAATGAGTCTGTAAGTTTTCCTTCCCTTTCTATTTCTTGGAATAGCTTGAGAAGGATAGGTATTATCTCTGCTTTAAACGTCTGGTAGAACTCCCCTGGGAAGCCATCTGGTCCTGGACTCTTATTTGTTGGGAGATTTTTGATGACTGATTCAATTTCTTCGCTGGTTATGGGTCTGTTCAAGCTTTCTATTTCCTCCTGATTGAGTTTTGGAAGCGTGTGGGTGTTTAGGAATTTGTCCATTTCTTCCAGGTTGTCCAGTTTGTTGGCATATGATTTTTCATAGTATTCCCTGATAATGGTTTGTATCTCTGAGGGATTGGTTGTAATAATTCCATTTTCATTCATGATTTTATCTATTTGGGTCATCTCCCTTTTCTTTTTTTGAAGCCTGGCTAGAGGTTTGTCAATTTTGTTTATTTTTTCAAAAAACCAACTCTTGGTTTCGTTGATCTGCTCTACAGTTTTTTTAGATTCTATATTGTTTATTTCCGCTCTGATCTTTATTATTTCTCTTCTTCTGCTGGATTTAGGCTGTCTTTGCTGTTCTGCTTCTATTTCCTTTAGGTGTGCTGTTAGATTTTGTATTTGGGATTTTTCTTGTTTCTTGAGATAGGTCTGGATTGCAATGTATTTTCCTCTCAGGACTGCCTTCGCTGCATCCCAAAGCATTTGGATTGTTATATTTTCATATTCGTTTGTTTCCATATATTTTTAATTTCTTCTCTAATTGCCTGGTTGACCCATTCATTCTTTAGTAGGGTGTTCTTTGACCTCCATGCTTTTGGAGGTTTTCTAGACTTTTTCTGGTGGTTGATTTCAAGCTTCATAGCATTGTGGTCTGAAAGTATGCATGGTATGATTTCAATTCTTGTATACTTATGAAGGGCTGTTTTGTGACCCAGTATGTGATCTATCTTGGAGAATGTTCCATGTGCACTCGAGAAGAAAGTATATTCTGTTGCTTTGGGATGCAGAGTTCTAAATATATCTGTCAAGTCCATCTGATCCAATGTCTCATTCAAGGCCCTTGTTTCTTTATTGACCAGGTGTCAATAGATGATCTATCCATTTCTGTAAGTGGAGAGTTAAAGTCCCCTGCAATTACCACATTCTTATCAATAAGGTTGCTTATGTTTGTGAGTAATTGTTTTATATATTTGGGGGCCTCTGTATTCAGTGCATAAACATTTATAATTGTTAGCTCTTCCTGATGGATAGACCCTGTGATTATTATATAATGCCCTTCTTCATCTCTTGTTACAGCCTTTAATTTAAAGTCTAGTTTGTCTGATACAAGTATGGCTACTCCAGCTTTCCTTTGACTTCCAGTGGCATGATAAATAGTTCTCCATCCCCTCACTCTGAATCTAAAGGTGTCCTCAGGTCTAAAATGAGTCTCTTGTAGACAGCAAATAGATAGGTCTTGTTTTTTTATCCATTCTGATACCCTATGTCTTTTGGTTGGCGCATTTAGTCCATTTACATTCAGTGTTATTATAGAAATATATGGGTTTAGAGTCATTGTGACGTCCATAGGTTTCATGCTGGTAGCGATGTCTCTGGTACTTTGTCTCACAGGATCCCCCTTAGGATCTCTTGTAGGACTGGTTTAGTGGTGACGAATTCCTTCAGTTTTTGTTTGTTTGGGAAGACCTTTATCTCTCCTTCTATTCTAAATGACAGACTTGCTGGATAAAGGATTCTCGGCTGCATATTTTTTCTGTTCATCACATTGAAGATCTCCTGCCATTCCTTTCTGGCCTGCCAAGTTTCAGTAGAGAGATCAGTCACGAGTCTTATAGGTCTCCCTTTATATGTTAGAGCACGTTTATCTCTAGCTGCTTTCAGAATTTTCTCTTTATCCTTGTATTTTGCCAGTTTGACTATGATATGTCATGCAGAAGATCGATTCAAGTTATGACTGAAGGGAGTTCTCTGTGCCTCTTGGATTTCAACGCCTTTTTCCTTCCCCAGTTCAGGGAAGTTCTCAGCTATTATTTTTTCAAGTACCCCTTCAGCACCTTTCCCTCTCTCTTCCTCCTCTGGAATATCAACTATGCGTATATTATTTCTCTTTAGTGCATCACTTAGTTCTCTATTTTTCCCCTCATACTCCTGGATTTTTTATCTCTCCTTTTCTCAGCTTCTTCTTCTTCCATAATTTTATCTTCTAGTTCACCTATTCTCTCCTCTGCCTCTTCAATCCGAGCCGTGGTTGTCTCCATTTTATTTTGCAGCTCATTGATAGCGTTTTTTAGCTCCTCCTGGCTGTTCCTTAGTCCCTTGATCTCTGTAGCAATAGATTCTTTGCTGTCCTTTATACTGTTTTCAAGCCCCGCGATTAATTTTATGACTATTATTCTATATTCACTTTCTGTTATATTGTTTAAATCGTTTTTGATCAGTTCATTAGCTGTTGTTATATCCTGGACGTTTTTTTGAGGGGAATTCTTCCGTTTCGTCATTTTGGATAGTCCCTGGAGTGGTGCCGGACTGCAGGGCACTTCCCCTGTGCTGTCTTGAATAACTTGCATTGGTGGGTGGGGCCGCAGTCAGACCTGATATCTGTCCCCAGCCCACCGCTGGGGCCACAGTCAGACTGGTGTGTGCTTTCTCTTCCCCTCTTCTAGGGGCGGGATTCACTGTGGGGTGGTGTGGCCTGTCTGGGCTACTTGCACACTGCCTGCCTTGTGGTGCTGGGGATCTGGCATATTAGCTGGGGTGGATCGGGAAGGTGCACAGGGGTGGAAGGGGCAGGCTCAGCTCGCTTTTCCTTCGGAGATCTGCTTCGGGAAGGGCCCTGTGGCACTGGGAGGGAGTCAGACCCACCGGAGGGATGGATCCGCAGAAGCACAGCGTTGGGTGTTTGTGCAGTGCAAAGCAAGTTGCTTGGCAGGAACTGGTTCCCTTTGGGATTTTGGCTGGGGGATGGGTGAGGGAGATGGCACTGGTGAGCACCTTTGTTCCCCGCCAAGCTGAGCTTTGTAGTCCAGGGCTCAACAACTCTCCCTCCCATTGTCCTCCGGCCCTCCCGTTCTCCGAGCAGAGGTGTTAGCTTATAACCTTCCAGGTGTCAAGTTCCGCTTGCTGTCAGAACACACACCGTTAGGCCCCTCCGCTTTTCCAGCCAGGCTCGGGGGCTCTGCTTGGCCAGCGAGCCGCCCCTCCGCCCCGGCTCCCTCCCGCCAGTCCGTGGAGTGCGCACCGCCTCTCCGCCCTTCCTACCCTCTTCCGTTGGCCTCTCGTCTGCACTTGGCTCTGGAGACTCCATTCTGCTAATCCTCTGGCGGTTTTCTGGGTTATTTAGGCAGGTGAAGGTGGAATCTAAGTGATCAGCGGGATGCGCGGTGAGCCCAGTGTCCTCCTACGCCGCCATCTTCCCAGGATCCCAAGAAATTTATTTTTCAAATTGCCTTATTTTATTTATTTATTTATTTATTTATTTAATTTTTAAAAATTTGTATCCAAATTAGTTAGCATATAGTGAAACCATGATTTCAGGAGTAGATTCCTTAATGCCCCTTACCCATTTAGCCCATCCCCCTCCCACGACCCCTCCAGTAACCCTCAGTTTGTTCTCCATATTTATGAGTCTCTTCTGTTTTGTTCCCCTCCCTGTTTTTACGTTATTTTTGTTTCCCTTCCTTTATGTTCATCTGTTTTGTCTCTTAAAGTTCTCATATGAGTGAAGTCATATGATTTTTGTCTTTCTCTGGCTGACTAATTTCACTTAGCATAATGCCCTCCAGTTCCATCCACATAGTTGCAAATGGCAAGATTCGATAAAGAAAATGTGGTATATATGTGTATATATATATATATATATATATATATATACGCACAATGGAGTATTACTCGGCATTCAAAAAGAATGAAATCAAATTGCCTTATTTTTTTTAACGTTTATTTATTTTTGAGACAGAGAGAGACAGAGTGAATGGGGGAGTGTCAGAGAGAGAGGGAGACACAGAATCAGAAACAGGCTCCAGGCTCTGAGCGCTCTCTGCTGACCACTCAGAGCCCGACATGGGGCTCGAACTCATGGACTGCGAGATCATGACCTGAGCTGAAGTCGGACGCTTAACCAACTGAGCCACCCAGGCACCCCAAAATTGCCTTATTTTTAAATGTTCTCTTAGGATCTCTTTCTACCTGACTCCATACTCCCACTAATATATTCCGATGGCTCTAGTTACTATCTTTAGTCAATTGGTTGACAATTCTGCATATCTAAACTGAGAATCATCTCCTGAGTTTTTGACATCCAAATCCAACAGCATATTGACATCACCATGGGATTTCAACTTCTACATGTACAAAACCTACCCCTTGTCATATCTCCATGCTAAAGTATGGGCTGCACTGGATGAATTCGTTCATTTTCTTTCTTTCCTTCTTGGGAGTACTTCTTCAGTTCCTTTAAGAGATGGAATCACAGCATTTCCTCAGGAGTAGCTGGAATGCCAGGCCAAGTTTTCCCACTAGCCATTCTTAGCCTTTTTCTGAAGTTGAATTTGAATTTATGGCCATAATAAAAATGAGTGCTGTGCATCTATCTGCCTTTTTAACAATCTTGGTCATCAAAATGAAGAAACAGTATGTGAAGTCTTTCATGTTGATTTAAAATAATTACAATAAATAATATCTGAGTTTTGAAGAGTTTAAGAAGTGAAATTATAAAAATAAAAATAAAAAATAAAAAAGTGCTATTTTGTTAATCCAGATAACTTGTTTCAGTGTACAAAACATCTCCTGCTCCCTCAGATAAAAATTACATTAAATTAAATCATAATGTTGGATATCAAAGCAAAGACAGCAAACATAGGAATTGAATTCCTACTTGGGCGCATTCTTGGAATATTCATAAATATATTATGTTTCCTGGTAAATACTGTGGTAATGGCAGAGAGCTTAATCTAATATCGATCTATAAAGCCACCCCTTCATGTGGAATTATTTTGTTGTTGTTGTTATTTAGTGTTTTTATATTTTTAAATTTGTTAAATATCATGTTCTCTGGTTTTTCTTAATGGTCACTTTGAAAAGGAACAGCTAAAATGTTTCTCATGATCATTAGCACTGATGTAGGTTGAAGTTTTTTTATGTACTGAATTTGCAAAGAACCATTTATTCATTTACCAGCTAATAATGACAAACCACAAACAAATATTCTAAGAAATTTCAAGCAGCCTCAGTTTCTTAGTTAATTTTTCAAGATGACACTAGACTCTTATTATTGCTCATAATTCCATACTTTTTGTGGCTCACTTGAGTAGGAGAATTAATCAAGTAGGAGCTTGATTATGGCTTCAAAATATAGCTGCTTGTTGGTCTGTTAGTAAGAATAGAGAGATACTGGGCTTCTCAATCTCTAATCTTTTTTATACAAGCAATGAAAGACAAGGAATATAAAGTCTGATTATCTGAAATCACAGCCCTCTTTCTTATAGTTATTTCATGTTTATAGAGGTGTATTTGCTATCAAATATAGGACTGCATGAGTAATTAAATCATTCCCTCTGAGTAGTCAGATACCTGTAGCAAAGAAAACGAATAGTGCAGGGAATTCTCAGTGTAAGATGAAATAATTTAAAACAACGTAAATATGAATATATTTACCTAGAATGATTTATCTAAATGCCATTTCTATAGTCATGATAGTCTTCAAATTTGGAGTCTCTTTGTAAAGGTATTTAGCAGAATATGATCAATAAAGAAAAGGGAAGTATTTAGT
This sequence comes from Lynx canadensis, assembly GCF_007474595.2. Taxonomy (NCBI): domain Eukaryota; kingdom Metazoa; phylum Chordata; class Mammalia; order Carnivora; family Felidae; genus Lynx; species Lynx canadensis. The sequence continues at coordinate 58,738,218 of NC_044320.2, read as the reverse complement.
AATATTGCATTCCAATCCGTTGTGTCACTTAAGGAAATACATATTTGGACTTAGTTTTATATATTACATGAAATTTTACATAATTGGGCCATTGAAAGCTGGGGCCTGAATTATTCCCAAGGAATTATGTAAATAAGTGAGTAAATACATGTTAGTTTTGATAAAATCATTAACTTTAATTTCTTAAGAAAGCTATTATGACTAAGTCTTGCGAGTAAAAATTGGTGTTTTTCATTATCCCATCTTTGAACACTTCTGAATCAGCAATGCTGGGATTCATCACAGAGTAACTCCAAGAGACTGCATGACAATATGACATCAAGTTCAAGATCCTCTTAAGTAAAAGTATATGCATTCTAACACTGAGCAATGCCTACCCTGACCTTACAAGAGAGTGGTCCCTAATGGATAACGCAGAACACATAGTCCAAGTTTGATAAATCCTTCCTGAGTGCATTTTTCCATATGGTACTGCACATGTTTAATTTTATTCAAACTTTGGACATCTTGTTTTAATTTATGGCTTACAAAAACTATTTAAAGTACATACGTAATATATGACTGTTGTGATAAGTAGGATAGCAGCTGATGTTTGCCTTTATAGAAGAAACTAAAAAGTTTTGGGGTATGACCATTGGGAACTAAAAGTCAACATGATGAGGTTGTCAGTACTCACTGGCGCTAGTAATGTAAACAATGTAGAATATATCACTTTAGACTTATAAAATCTTGTAGCCAGCCAGAAAGAAGTCCTAGGGAAAAACTACCCAAGACTATTATCAGGAATCACCATGCATTAGACATGCAACACTGCACTAAATTTAAGTAGTTCTTGTGATAGATACCTTGCATCATTTTTGTCTTCCTTCTCTGGTAAGTTGGAGGAATGTAGCATTTTTTATGTTGGCCCAGAGATTTTCCATGTAAGGCAGTTTCTCCCAACACTGAGACCATCAGTGATAGGCTCTCAAAAACAGGTCATAGTTGTACTTGATTGCTCAAGTTTCCATGTCATTAAGATTCACAAAAAACCTGAAATAATGTATTGAAATAGCTGCTGATGGATACAAACTATCCCTTGTGTTTTCCTTAAAACCTATCCATGCTTGTGCAAACAGTCACTTTTAAAACATTTCTTAAAATGTATCTATGACATTGATTTCTTACAGGACTCTCGCTGATACAAAAATAACAAGATAGGGGCGCCTGGGTGGCGCAGTCGGTTAAGCGTTCGACTTCAGCCAGGTCACGATCTCACGGTCCGTGAGTTCGAGCCCCGCGTCAGGCTCTGGGCTGATGGCTCAGAGCCTGGAGCCTGTTTCCCATTCTGTGTCTCCCTCTCTCTCTGCCCCTCCCCCGTTCATGCTCTGTCTCTCTCTGTCCCAAAAATAAATAAACGTTGAAAAAAAAAAATAACAAGATATCTGGGGGTTTTGCTTATTTTTGAACATGAAAATATGTACTAGTATCTACCCAAAGTTTAGCCTACCAGGGATATAATCTAAGATCCATGGAATATAAACTGACATTCTTTATGCAACAATTATTCTTTAGAAAACCCCATAAAATATTATTTTTAAAAAAAAGGTAAAAAGTCAAGAATAATCCTTTCTAGGAACACCTGGGTGGCTCAGTCAGTTAAGCATCTGACTCTTGATTTCAGTTCAGGTCATGATCTCACAGTTCGTGACTTTGAGCCCCACATCGGGCTCCATGCTGACAGTGGGGAGCCTGCTTGGGATTCTCTCTCCCTTGCTCTCTGCCCCTCCCCACTGTGTGCTCTCATGCTCTCTCTCCCTCTAAATAAATAAATAAATAAATAAATAAATAAATAAATGCTCTCATGCTCTCTCTCCCTCTAAATAAATAAATTAATTAATGCTCTCATGCTCTCTCTCCCTCTAAATAAATAAATAAATAAATAAATAAATAAATAAGATTCTCTCTCCCTTGCTCTCTGCCCCTCCCCACTGTGTGCTCTCATGCTCTCTCTCCCTCTAAATAAATAAATAAATAAATAAATAAACAAACTTAAAAAAAAAAGAAAAATCCTTTCTAGGATTTGCATGATCTAGTGTTTCCTCACTGTTCCCAGAATTTTCAAAATGCTATTAGACTTTTCATGTTTATGAAGACTGTATTCAGTGACTTAAATGATGTTTGATAAGAAGTCACTTCACTAAGTAGACTTTCCAATTTCCAAATGAAAATTTATTTTGATTCTTAGCCAATTGACTTTGGAAATGCATAAAATATTTGGCCATTATCAGATTTCACTAAAATTTGAACTTTGCCAAAACATACACTTGGTCTAAACCTGTATTATTTCCTTTTTTAAAGGTCAGAGTTAAATGAAACTTTATACATCTACTTTATCTTTATATTATTCATATCTTTAACTAGAAAGTGCTTTTTTAAAAAAATTCTTTTTGCAGGTTGCTTTTCATTATTTAATGTCACTGTGTTTTTACGAAAGTAAGAATTAAGTCTCTGAGGCCAGGTGTGTTTGTTTCTCTTCACTATATTAAATGTGAAAATTCAACAGAAAAAGGAGTTAATTAATTTGAACTATTATTACCATCATCATTGTCACCTCTCTCTACATCAGTGCCTCTGTAATGTTCCCTGACTTCTCATCCAGTGTACCCGTCTGAACCACTCTCTCCTTGCCTGACCTTACATATTAATCCTCATTCTTGTATCTATTTTAACTTTTCCACCTGTAACTTACGGCATGATGTTCTGGGATGGCTGACTTGGACTTAGTCCCGAATCTTTCATTTGTCTGAGAGAGTATTCTGAATTTAAACTAGCTTTAATTGAGTAGCTATTATGAGCTACACTGAACATTATAACAGCTTCACGGCTAGCCTTACAGTGCCTTTTTACAGTTTAGAGAAAGCCTCCCTTCTCCTCTAGTGGTTGCAGCTCTCTGCAAGGGCACACACACTGGATTTCAGCCACCATTGACCATCTATCTTGCCTGGGTGTCTTTGAGCATTGCACACAATACAACCATGCGTGGTCAGTGCTATACTAAGGATAAAGTAGAGAAATTGGACACTGGCTTTGCTTTTGCTTTGCTTCTGAGGAATTGATAATTGAATTGGGAAGATAAGAATATATGAAAAAAATGTAATATTAAAAATACTGTGTAATCAAGGTATGAAGATATATTCTATGGAAACTCATCATATGAAGCTAAAAACATAAAGATTTAACAAAGTTCTACAACTCTTGTATAACAAAGAATTACAAGCCCAGAGCCTAAATTGCTATGTTTTTGGAAAGTCCAAGACTACCCAAGTATTTTTCCCGGGCTTGCTTACTCTCAGAGAACATTGTTTTGTGAGTATTGAGAACAATTAACTAATGTTAACATCCCCTTATGTGCAGATAACACATAAACTTCTGCTAACTTCCAGAAACACATATACACCCACATTCAGATAGACCCTCATGCTAACAACAAATAAAGCACTTTTTTTCCTCACCTGTATTGTGGTAGTTGCACTTTGAGAACCTGAATATAATACTGCTTTGTAGTAAGGAGCAAGGTTTTCACAGAGAAGATGTCCTCTGAGTATTGCAGGATTTCTGGCAGAGATTTCTGCCTAATGGGAGAGAATATAGTGACAGGACAATATTCTGTGGGGAAGAAGCACTATGCCCAAATGCTCTGAATTGCAAAAGCACAAAAGGATACATGTATTCAGCAAGGAGCTCTGACTTTCTATAACCCAGTCTATATATGAGAAGTCATGGAAAAAGACAGTGAAGAAGTTGTATAAGTAAACAAGCAAACAAACAAGCAAAAAATGTAGGACTTGTGCCTAAAAGGCAATTAAATACCAGAGGTCTTTAAATGGACAGATGAATATAATCAGGTTGGTTTTTAAAAGGTAATTTGGACAATAGTGTAGAGCAGGAGAAAGTAGGGCAAGACTGAAAACATTGAGAACATACTGGAAGTGGTTTCAATAGTATAGGTCAATGGTCCTCAACCTGGGGTGATTTTGTTCCCAGGGCACATTTGTCAGTGCCTGGAGAATATTGGAGGGGTAGTGTGCTGATGGAGTCTAGAGGGCAAGCTTGCTGCTGAACCCTAGAATCTATAACATAGCCCCCAACAACAAAGATATACTGTGACTAAAATGTCAGTGGTGCCTAGATTGAGAAAACCTGTTTTAAGTAAGGGTAGTAATGTATAGTATCACACTGAGGGTTTAATTTGTGCTTGATATAATGACTAATGATGTTGACACCTTTTCCTTTGCTTAGCTAATACTGTTGAGAATCTTTTCAACTTTTCATTGCTTTAATATGTCTTTTTTGGTGAAATCTCTTAAAATAATTTTTACATTTGGGAGGAGCTAAGATGGCTGTATAGTAGGAAGACCCTAGACACTCCTTGTCCCTCAAACACAGCCAGATAAATATCAAATCATTCGGAATACCCAATAAATCTATCTGATGACTGACAGAAAACCACACAAAGAAAGATAAAGAAAAGGCCACATCATGGAAGGTAGGAGGTACAGAGATGTGGTTTGGGGGAGAAAGGAATCTCAGATGCTGCAGGGAAGAGGAAGCCCTGGTCACCAAGAGAGGGAGAAAGAGAGAAAAAAAGTGAGCACACGAAGCCATTGACTGGGAAAATAAAAGGGGCTGATTTTTGTGAGTTTTTACAACCAGTGGCACTCAAAGACTAGAGTTCTGGACATTCATTGCATGGCTGGTGTGGAACCCTGAGGGTGCTGCAGTGCTCCTGTGGAGGGGGGCAGATAACCTGGGGAAGATGGTGCAATCTGAGGGCTCCCTGGGACATATTGGGAGAGGCAGTTCCCCCTTCTTGGAGCACATCTGGAAGAGGTGGTATTGCCTCTCCAAGGACAAAAGAGATAGCAGGTGCCATTACATTCTCCTGCCCCTCAGCATAGGTGCAGAGACTCCTGCTGTTTGCTGCAGTTTACTCCAAACTCTGTGCCTCTGAGCTTTGGTGTGACTGCCCTTTTGGGACAAACCTGCAGCAAGACCCTCCCCCAGAGGCCACACCAGGTCCCTAAAGTTTGGAGTTTTAAAACGCAGCCACCCTACCTAGGATAGAACTCAGGTGCACTGTGCTGCTGAGTGGGTAGACAGCCTGGACACAGACAATGTGAAGGCAGGTATCTGAGGGATGCCTGGGGCACACAAGGGGAGGCTGTTCACTCCTATGGGAGGGCTTTGCAAACAGTGGCAGGTGCGAACTCTACTCTCCAAGGACCAGAGAGGGCGCTGGTGCCATTTCTCTCCATTGCCCCTCAGCATAAACCAAATTCAGTAAGCAGTTCAGCACCAACAGTGATGGCTTAAGCCACTTCTTACACCAAGCCCTGCCCAACCCCCTGCATTCTGCAGGTGCTGCTTTTCTCGGGCAAGTGTGTCTGAGAACCAGAGCAGTGGGTGCCTCCCTAGAAGACTAGCACAAATCCCTCTGCATGCACCACATCTACTAACCATAGGGTTCTGGAAAGATTCAGCTCTAGTGGAAATAGCTTCAGGTCTCTTCACAAGCAGATCAGTGCATATCTAGTTAAAACTCACCACACTCTGGCCAAGGTTCAAACACTCCCTGCTGCAGGCAAGGAGAAACTGCAGATCACTGACCTGAGAGAAAGGGCAGTCAAAACACAGCAGCAGAGTGTGCACAGCATACACCAGAGACACTTCCTGAAGCGCAAGTCCCTAGACAGTATCTAACCTTCTCTTTACAAAGCCATTACTCAAGAGCAGGAATCATAACAGGCTTACCTAACACAAAGAAAACAGAGATCTAAGCAAAATGTCCAGATGGAGGAATTCATCCCAAAAGAAAGAACAAGAAGAGTTCATGGCCAGGGATCTAATCAAGACAGAGATAAGTAATATGCCTTATCCAGAATTTAAAGCAACAATAATAGGGATACCAGCTGGGATTGAGGAAAGCATAGAAGTCACCAGGGAGTCACTTACTGCAGAGATAAAAAACCTAAAAGCTAATCAGGCCTAAATGAGAAATGCAATAACTGAGATTTGAAAACAGTTGGATGTAATGACCACAAGGATGGAAGAACCAGAGTAATGTATAAGTGATATAGAAGAAAAAACTATGGAAATTTATGAAGCTATAAAGAAGAGGGAAAGAAAGATATTAGATCAAAATGTAGGCTAATGGAACTAGCTGACTCCATAAAGCATAATAACATTCTTACGTAGAAGTCCCATAAGAAGAAGAGAGGGAAAAGGGGGCAGAAAGTTTATTTGAGAAAATTATAGCCAAAACCTTCCCTAATCTAGGGAAGGAAACAGACATACAAATCCAGGAGGCAAAGAAAACTCCCATCACAATCAACAAAAGCAGGCCAACGCCAAGACATATTATAGTTAAATTCGCAAAATAGATTAAAAAAAAGTCTAAAAGCAGCAAAACAAAAGAAATCCATAACTTACAAAGGAAGACAAATAAGATTAGCAGCAGACATCTCCACAGAAACTTGGCAGGTTAGAAGGGAGTGGCATGATACATTCAGCGTGGTGACTGGGAAAAATATGCAGCCAAACATACTCTATCCAGCAAGGCTGTATTCAAAATAGAAAGAGAGATAAAGAGTTGCCCAGACAAACAAAAACTAAAGGAATTTATGACCACTAAACCAGCCCTGCAAGAAATATTAAAGAGGACTCTTTGAGTGGGAAAGAAAAGCAACAAAGACTAGAAAGGAACAGAGGACTCTCCAGAAAGAATGACAAAGTAAGTAATAAAATGGTACTAAATTCATATCTGTCAATAAGTACTCTGAATGCAAATGGACTAAATGCTCTAATAAAATTCATAGGGTGTCATAATGGGTAAAAATAACAAAACCCATCTATTTGCTGCCTATGAGAGACTCATTTTAGACCTATAGACACCTGCAGACTGGAAGTGAGGGGGTAGAGAACCATTTATCATGCTAATGGATGTCAAAAGAAAGCCAGAATAGCAATACTTCTATCACACAAACTAGATTTTAAGCCAAAGAGGTGAAGAAAGGTTTTATATCATAATAAAAGGGTCTATCCAATAAGAAGATCTAACAATTGTAAATATTTGGGTACTCCCCCAATTTGGGTTGGCTTTAATGACACACTGGATCAGATAGACTTGACAGATATATTCAGAACACTTCATCCTGAAGCAGCAAAATACACATTCTTTTTGAGTGAACATGGGACATTCTCTAGAATAGTTCACATAGTAGGTCTCAACAAGTACAAATATTTGAGATTGTACCATGCATAATTTTGGATCGAAACACTATGAAACTTGCAGCCAACCACAAGAAAAAAAGTTAGAAAGACCACATGCTACTAAAGAATGAATGAGTCAACCAGGAAATTAAAGAAGAAATAAAAAAAAATATGGAAGCAAATGATAATGAAAAGACAACTGTCCAAAACCTTTGGGATGCAGCAAAAGTAGTTATAAGAGGGGAGTATATAGCAATAAAGGTCTATCTCAAGAAGAAAAAAAAATCTCAAATACGTAACCTAACCTAATACCTAAAAGAGCTAGAAAAAGAACAACAAATGAAGCCTAAAGCCAGAAGGACAAGGGTAATAATAAATATTTGAACAGAAATAAATAATACAGAAACAAACATCAACCAAAAAAGCAGTAGAAAAGATCAATGAAATCAGGAGTCGGATTTTGAAAGAATTAATAAAACTGATAACCCCCTAGCCAAACTTGTCAAAAAGAAAAAAGAAAGGACATAAATAACTAAAATCAGAAATTAAAGGGGAGGGATCAAAACCAACACCACAGAAATAAAAACAGAGTATTATGAAAAATTATATGTCAACAAGTTGGGCAATCTGGGAGAAATGGACAAATTCCTAGAAGCATATAAACTACTAAAATTGAAACAGGAAGAAGTAGAAAATTTGAACAGACCCGTAACCAGCAAAGAAATTGAATCAGTAATCAAAAATCTCCCAACAAACAAAAGTTCAGGGGCAGATGGCTTCCCAATGGAATTCTACCAAACATTTAAAGAGTTAATATTTATTCATTGCAAACTGTTCCAAAAAATAGAAATGGAAGGAAAGCTTCCAAATTCATGCTATGAGACCAGCATAACCTTGATTACAAAACCAGTCAAAGACCCCACTAAAAAGGAGAATTACAGGCCAATATCCCTGGTGAACATGGATGCAAAAATTCTCAACAAAATGCTAGCATATTGAATCCAATGCTACATTAAAAAAATCATTCACACAATCAAGTGGGATTTACTCCTGGGTTGCAAGGGTAGTTCAGTATTCACAAATGAATCAATATAATATACCACATTAATTAAAGAAAGGATAAGAACCATTGATCCTCTATATAGATGCATAAGAAGCATTTAATAAAACACAGCATCCATTCTTTATAAAAACCCTGACCAAAATAGGGATAGAGGGAATGTACCTCAACATCGTAAAAGCCATATATGAAAGATCCACAGCTAATATCATCCTAAATGGGGAAAAACTGAGTGTTTCCTCTAAAGTCAGGAAGAAGAGCAGAATGTCCACTCTCAACCATTGTTATTTAACATAGTACTGGAAATGCTAGCCTTAGCAATTAGACAAGAAAAATAAAAGGCACCCATATCAGCAGGGAAGATGTCAAACTTTCCACTATTGTAGAAGACATCATACTTTATGTAGAAAACCATTTCAAAGTGGATGAAATACCTAAATATGAGACAGGAAACCAGAAAAATCCTAGAGTTGAACGCAAGCAGCAACCTCTTTGACATTGACCCTGGCATCTTCTTAACCAGACATTTCTCCTGAGTCAAAGTAAATAAAAGCAAAAAAGAAATATTGGAACTTCATCAAGATAAAAAAAAAAAAAACTTCGGCACAGTGAAGGAAACAATCAGCACAACTATTGTTTTGTCTTTCTGAAGGCAACCTTCATAATGGGAAAAGATATTTGCAAATGACATATCTGATAAAGGTTTGGTATCCAAAATCTATAAAGAACTTGTCAAACTCAACACCCAAAAAACGCATACTCCAGTGAAGAAATGAACAGAAAACATGAAGACATTTTTCCAAATAAGATATCCAGATGGCCAGTAGACACATGAAAAAATACTCGACCTCACTCATCATGAGGGAAATACAAATCAAAACTACAATGAGATACTACCTCACACCTGTCATAATGGCTAAAATTAACAACACAGGAAACAATAGATGTTGTCAAGGATGCAGAGAAAGGGGAACCCTCTTACACTGTGGGTGGGAATGCAAACTGGTGTAGTCACTCTGGAAAACAGTATGGAGTTTCCTCAAAAAGTTAAAAATAGGGGCGCCTGGGTGGCGCAGTCGGTTAAGCGTCCGACTTCAGCCAGGTCACGATCTCGCGGTCTGTGGGTTCGAGCCCCGCGTCGGGCTCTGGGCTGATGGCTCAGAGCCTGGAGCCTGTTTCCGATTCTGTGTCTCCCTCTCTCTCTGCCCCTCCCCCGTTCATGCTCTGTCTCTCTCTGTCCCAAAAATAAATAAAAAACGTTGAAAAAGTTAAAAATAGAACTACCCTACAATTGCATTAGTAGGTACTTACCCAAAGAATACAAAAATACTAATTTGGAGGGACACAAGCACCCTAGTGTTTATAGCAGCAAAATGTTTATAACAGCAGGAGCCAAATTATGGAAAGAGCACAAATAGCTCATTGGATGAAGAATAGATAAAGAAGATGTGGTATGTGTGTGTGTGTGTACATATTCAGCCCCCAGAAAGAATGAAATCCTGCCATTTGCAGTGATGTGGATGGAGCTAGAGAGTATTATGCTAAGCTAAATTGGTCAGTCAGAGAAAGACATATACCATATGATTTCATTCATGTGGAATTTAAGATGGAACAGATGAACATGGGAAAATAAAAAAAAAGAGACAAGCAAACCAAAAAACAGACTCTTAACTATAGAGAACAAACTGGGAGTTGCTGGAGGGGAAATGGGGGGGGGGATGGGTTAAATAAGTGATGGGTATTATTCAGGGCATTTGTAATATGCACTGGGTATTGTACATAAGTGATGCATCACCAAATTCTACTTCTGAAACTAATATTACCCTTCATGTTAACTAACTGGAATTTAAATAACTTGAAACAAAGAAAAAATAATTTGTACATTTAAGAAATTCAGGTTGGGGGGCCTGGGTGGCTCAGTTGGTTAAATGTCTGTATCTTGATTTTGGCTCAGTCATGATCTCATGGTCATGAGATGGAGGGCTCTGTGTGGGTGTGGGGCCTGCTTGAGATTCTCTCTCTCCTTCTCTCTCTGCCCCTCCCCTGCCTATCTCTCTCTCTAAAACAAAAAAGAAATTCAGGTTATTTTTTATTTTTACACTTTGAGAAATCCTTAAATTTTTAGGTTTTACATTTAAATCATTGGTATGTTTTGAACTCATGTTTCTATATGGTACATGCATGTATCAAAGTTTTTGTTTTGTTTTGTTTGATATAGGTATCTAATTATTCCAGCAAAATTTGTTGAAAAGACTATATAGAAAACTTTTGCTACCTATAGGTGTGTCTATTTCTGGACCTTCTCTTCTGCTTCATTGATCTATTTGCCTGTCTTTATGCCTGTAGCACATAGTCTTGATTTTATGGCATTATAATAAACCCAACATCAGATATGAATCTCCTCCAATTTTATTCTTCTTTCAAAGTTGTCTCTTCAGTCCTTCACATTTTCTTATGAATTTTATTTTATTTTTAACATGAAATTATTGTCAAATTGGTTTCCATACAACACCCAGTGTTCATCCTAACAGGTGCCTTCCTCAATACCCATCACCCACCCACCCCTCCCTCCCACCCCCCATAAACCCTCAGTTTGTTCTCAGTTTTTAAGAGTCTCTTATGTTTTGGCTCCCTCCATCTCTAACCATTTTTTTTCTTCCCCTCCCCCATGGTCTTCTGTTAAGTTTCTCAGGATCCACAAAGGAGTGAAAACATGGAATCTGTCCTTCTCTGTATGACTTATTTCACTTAGCATAACACTCTCCAGTTCCATCCATGTTGCTACAAAAGGCCATATTTCATTCTTTCTCATTGGTACATAGTATTCCATTGTGTATCTAAACCACAATTTCTTTATCCATTCATCAGTTGATGGACATTTAGGCTCTTTCCATAATTTAGCTATTGTTGAGAGTGCTGCTATGAACATTGGGGTACAAGTGTCCCTATGCATCAGTACTCCCGTATCCCTTGGGTAAATTCCTACCAGTGCAATTCCTGGGTCATAGGGTAGGTCTATTTTTAATTTTTTGAGGAACCTCCACACTGTTTTCCAGAGCGGCTGCACCAGTTTGTATTCCCACCAACAGTGCAAGAGGGTTCCCGTTTCTCCACATCCTCTCCAGCATCTATAGTCTCCTGTTTTGTTCATTTTAGCCACTCTGACCTGCGTGAGGTGATATCTGAGTGTGAGGTGATATCCTGATGAGGAGCGATGTTGAGCATCTTTTCACGTGCCTGTTGGCCATCCAGATGTCTTCTTTAGAGAAGTGTCTATTCATATTTTCTGCCCATTTCTTCACTGGATTATTTGTTTTTCAGGTGTGGAGTTTTGTGAGTTCTTTATAGATTTTGGATACTAGCCCTTTGTCCGATATGTCATTTGCAAATATCTTTTCCCATTCTGTTGGTTGCCTTTTAGTTTTGTTGGTTGTTTCCTTTGCTGTGCAGAAGCTTTTTATCTTCATGAGGTCCCAGTAGTTCATTTTTGCTTTTAATTCCCTTGCCTTTGGGGATGTGTCAAGTAAGAAATTGCTACGGCTGAGGTCAGAGAGATCTTTTCCTGCTTTCTCCTCTAGGGTTTTGATGGTTTCCAGTCTCACATTCAGGTCCTTTATCCATTTTGAGTTTATTTTTGTGAATGGTGTAAGAAAGTGGTCTAGTTTCAACCTTCTGCATGTTGCTGTCCAGTTCTCCCAGCACCATTTGTTAAAGAGACTGTCTTTTTTCCACTGGATATTCTTTCCTGCTTTGTCAAAGATTAGTTGGCCATACTTCTGTGGGTCCAATTCTGGAGTCTCTATTCTATTCCATTGGTCTATGTGTCTGTTTTTATGCCAATACCATGCTGTCTTAATGATTACAGCTTTGTAGTAGAGGCTAAAGTCTGGGATTGTGATGCCTCCAGCTTTGGTCTTCTTCAATATTACTTTGGCTATTCGGGGTCTTTTGTGGTTCCATAGAAATTTTAGGATTGTTTGTTTAAGCTTTGAGAAGAATGCTGGTGCAATTTTGATTGGGATTGCATTGAATGTGTAGATAGCTTTGGGTAGTATTGACATTTTAACAATATTTATTCCTCCAATCCATGAGCATGGAATGATTTTTCTTGTGACAATGGATTCTATGTTTCAGCTTCTTTGAATGTCTCATAATTTTTATTAGATTGCAGACATTGTCATTTTTACTTATTGAGTGCTGTGTTTATATGTCTATAAATATTTTTGTGTTTTGTTCCTGAAATACATTAAGGTAACTTGGAAGTAATTTGGTTCTTTTGGGTCTTGCTTGTAAGCTTTGTTATACAGGCCTGGAGCAATGTTTATTTTTGGTTAGTGGTTCTCAATTACAGGTGATTTTGGCCTGCGAAGTATATACTTGTTATATCTGGAGACATTATTTATTTTCACTACTAGGTGATGGTAGTAGAGGTAGAGTGCTTCTTGAATCTAGTTGATAGAGGCCAGTGATGCTGCTGAACATAGTACAGTGCAAAGGATAGCTTCTCCTAATTCAATAAAAAACTATACAGATCAAAATGTCGGTAGTGCTGAGACTGAAAACCCTGGCCTACAAAAATGATGATGAGTTTGTGCATTAAGGAATAGGAATGATAAGGAGAAGAGAAGCCCAAACTGAGAATCATTTCTGAGGTCAAATAAACAGAATTTGAATCCCAACTACATGAATATTAAGAGAGAAGTCAGTGGTGAAAAAAAGTAAAGTGGATGCTTATGATTCCATTAATTTGGATAAAGAACAGTGAGAAAGAAGACTTTAGAGAAAATTAAGGGCCACTTCTAAAATTGAAAAGACAGAAAATTGTTTCCTCTTCTGATAGATTTGATGAATGTGGAAGAAAGCTAACAGAACTTTCAATCATCACATTTGTAACACTTGACGATTGCAAGCTACTGTACAACTCAGAAAATATTTGTGAAAATTAAGTAGAAAATCTTTTAAATTAAGTTTAAAATTTATTTGATTTTTGTTTCTTGATGCATGATTTATTGTTATATCACATGTTGACTCAAACATAATATCAGGACTTGTTGAGATCAAGGTTTCTGTTCCAACATACAAGGTTCATATATCCCTGATCTTCTTGCATACTCTTCCCCAGTTGACGGAATGGTGAGACAGCACTGTCTTACTACTAAATTGTTATGTGTAACTTCTTTCCACATTCCCATCTGTCTGTGTATTATCAGCATGTGAATGTAAGAAAGTCATAGAAATAAGATAAATATTTACTACAGCTAAATATAAAGCTATCCCAATAAAATATTTAGGAGAAATTCTTTCCCAGAGGAAATATCATGAATTAATGTTGGACCTATTAAGTTCAAGTTTATCTAGCCTGGAAATATTCATTAAGAAGAGGAATGTAGATATTGAGTTTGGAAGAAAGGGTAAGGCTAGGGATATAGCTAACATATACATGGAGGCTTGGCAATAGAAGAGAACATGGAAAGTGTGCAAACCAAGAAATATAATGGAAAGAAATGGAGGAAAAGAAATCTGAGAAAATTTAATGTAACACAAGAAGGTTTTATAATGTGAGAGTTCATACAATCAAAGGGGAGTTCATATAATCCCTTTCTACAGACTCTCAAATAGTATAACCTTAAGTTTCTTATGTCTTAAATCAGGGACAAAAAAGGAGATTTAAATAGCTTTCTGATATATTTGTAAACATGAACATCATGTGAGTGAAAACTTGGTAAAGTAGAAAAAGGCTACGAATTTTTATAATAGATTATTTTACAGGGGCATATAGGAAAACTTAACATGATATGAAGTAATTACTGCACAGTGATTTTAATGAACCATTTTCTTTTGGTATAGTTTTGTTCTCAGTCTACTGAGAGAAACAGTACATATTTGGGGTTGAAATTGGCACCAAACATCAAGATGACTTACATATCTTCATTCTTGCAATTAGGCATAAACTCTTCTAGAATTCCTTACTTGTAGTATTCACTGTGACATTTTTTTTAATTTTTGTAAATTTTATTCATTTTTTGAGAGAGAGACAGAGCGTGAGCAGGGGAGGGGCAGAGAGAGGAGACACTGAATCTGAAGCAGGCTTCAGGCTCTGAACCGATAGCACAGGGACCAACGTGGGGCTCAAACTCACAAACTGTGACCTGAGCCAAAGTCAGACATTTAACCAACTGAGCCACACAGACGCCCCTATTCACTGTGATGTTGTAATAACTGCCATGTAAAGAACAAATAATAACTACTAGTTGACTCTTGGACAGCAAGTTGTCACTGAAACTCCCAACAACTGAAGAGTCCCATAAGCATACTATCAATCTCCTTTCTCCCTTCAGTTTGACACTTTCTGATTTCTTAGTTAATAAATGTTGTTTTCCCTCCACATCTAGGAGTTGTTTGTTCTCTAAAGCAGAAAACAAAGTTAACGTTGAAGAAATAGTTATATTATGAAATACTAAGATTTATTTTCCATCTGCCTGCTCACTTGTGTTTCTTCATTAATTAAGCCTATGAAGAAAAGTGTTATTCAGAGTGTGAAATATCATTACTGAGAAATAGTTCTCAGAAAACTGATATTTTGTGGGTTCGCCCTGAATTTTCAAATATTTTGGAGTAGACTTGGTAGTAAGCTTATGTCTGAACTTCTGTTAAAAATCAAATATTAAGCACAATTTGAAGAACATTGTGTTCTTTTGTCATATTTTCAGAAATGTCTACTTAAGAAAATTAACATTTGTTAGACTTTAGAGTATATGTTTTCCTAAACTGAGCATATTTTATACAACAAGTGTGAAACTTCATACACCACAAGTTATAAGGGTTCTGATATGCACTAGTAATAATGATGCAGAAACTATAAATAATGTTTTTAATGGTATTCTCAAAGTAAAATACATTAAAAACATGGAGAAATATATGGGCTGATAAGATTCATTCATTCATCCACTCATTCTTGAATGTATTCATTCAAAATATTTACTGATTATCTGCTGTTTCAGCAGCTCTGGGTATAAAATGGTGAACAGGTGAGCCATTAAGGAAATCAGAAACTAGTGGAAAGGGGAAAGATATGTAGATGATGATCACTCCACAACAGTATTGTTTTGCCTGTTCTGTTATATAAAGAGTCCTTTAATAAAAGAGAGCCAAAGTACAGTGTTCGTAATTTAACCTATATCTTGATTGATCCTACTCCCAGTATAACCCGTATTTGTTCTTTAATGCATTACACGTCTGCTACAATATTCTGTTGTCAGTGACAGCATCTTATTTTTCAGAGAAACGTATATTTTCCATGACATCTATCTATCTATCTTTATTTATTTATTTATTTATTTATTTATTTATTTATTTATTATTTACACAAGTTTTTGAGAAAACTTGTGTGAGCACATGCAATAGGGATAAAACATAACCTTCTTTATTATCCAGTATATTGTGAGTGAGAAAGAAGTTAAGGCAGCTGGACTGTGATCCATTTGCTCCCTTTTCCAGAAGGATGCTCCTGGGGCAGTGGTAGGGAACCAGGGGAGGAAGTAGCCGACTTGGCCCAGTCTCCTTTTCAGCTGCACCTCTGAGTAAAACAAACAAACAGGTGAAATTTCCTAAAGAAAAAGAGCTATTTATAGAATGATCGTAGCAGAATGTCCCTGGCTAAAAATTAGTGATGGTAGATAAACCTGAAGTCTATGAGTTTATGAAAGCATAGGTCTCCAGGGAATGTCATATAAGGTATACAACTCTATGGATTATAAAATGGAGATGTTTTATAACTTAAATGTTTTCTTATGAGTAAAGGAAACCTTGCCTCACACTTGGAGACCTCATCTATGATTCAGGGCCAAAGAGTATGTACCTTAGGTAGGAAAAAAAGAACACCGGGGGACAAACAAGATGTCCCAGATATGTCTTTATTTCACTTATGCTTCTTAAGGATCTATATCCTTGGGATTATTAGGTCTTACAAGGGAGCAGAATTAGGAGACCAGAAAATGTCAGTGTATAAAATATTGGTGGATACACAATGGGCATGATGATCTGCAGGCCAGATGGTTCTCTATCTTCTTTCTAATATCAGAGCACTTTAAGATGCCCAGTTATAGGGATAGGGTCTTTATATCAGCAACAATAAAATTTTTTAAAAGGTGCAAAGGATGGGGGCGCCTGGGTGGCTCAGTCAGTTAAGCGTCCGACTCTTGGTTTTGGCTCAGGTCATGATCTCACAGTGGGTGAGTTCGAGCCCCGCAATGGGCTCTGTGCTGGCAGCGCGAAGCCTGCTTGGGACTCACTCTCTCTCACTCCATCTCTGCCCCTCCCCTATTCATGCTGTCTCTGTCTCTCTCTAAAATAAATAAATAAACTTAAAGAAAAGGTTCAATGGTTCAAATGTGATGGAAAGTAGCCAAATTGCAAATAGTTTCAAATTACGTTAATAATCTTTTGGCCAAATTACTAATCAATAATTTAGACCAGAGTGTTGGGTAGCTATTAACCTATGAGACAAATCTGGCCCACTTTCTATTTTTTTAATAAAGTTTTGTTGGCTTATAGTGTTTTGTTTGCATATTGGCTATGATTGCTTTCACAGTACAGTGGCAGAGTTGTGGTAAGTGCAACAGGGACCATATGGGGCCCACAAAGCCTATAATATTTACTGTCTGGCTTAACCCTGATTAAGTCTCCATTTTATATCACAATGTATTATAATAAAAACAAGAATTCATTCATGTTTATAGAGATCTTTATAATTTGTTAAAAATTTTGCCATAATTTAACTATATCTTTTTAGGTAGGTGAGGATGATTTTATTATTCTTCCAATTTAATAATGTGGTAACTTCACTTACATCAGTGTATTCATATTCTTTGAACTAATGATTATGTTTTGGGGTATATGTCTTTAAAAATAAAAATACAGAAAAATCATTAGTATGCAATTATTAAATATAATGCCATTTTCAGTGGTTAAGAAATGGAAGGCAATTGTTAATTATGACATAAGTACTGGACTGAATGTCATGTAATCATTAACTATTTTAGTTAGGAGAAATATTCAGTAATGGAAAAAGTCTATTATGCATGTTACACAAAACAAGTAGACATCAAAGTGGTGTACATTATGAATATAATTAGGTATAGACGCATGTTTAAAGGACAAAGGAAATACATAAACTATAATAATTATGTTAGAGTAATAGTATGATAATCTTTGAATGTGTTTGATGTGTCTAGGCTGTAGTCCCAAATTATTTAATCAAACACAAACCTAGGCGTGGCTGTGAAGGCATTTTGTAGGTGTTATTAAAATCCATAATCAGTTGACTTTAAGTAAGAAAGATTATCCTAGATAACCTGGGCAGGATCGATTAAATCTTTTGAGAAGCCTTAAAAATAGAGCTCAGGCTTCCTTGATGAAAAGCAAAGTCCATTTCAGCATTTTCAGCTTTATAAGAGTTGCGGCCTGCCCTTCCTTAAGTCTTGTACTTTGGATTTTAGACTTATCTAGCAGCCCTCACCATCTTGTAAGTCAGTTTTTTGTAATAAATACTTCAATATATATCTCTTGCTCATTCTACTGCTCTGATTGAACCTTGACTGATACAGATTTTGGTAACTGGAAGTAGACCATTGCTGTGACAAATCCCTCAAAATATGGAAGTGAGTTTGGAATTGCATAATAGGTGGACACTGAGGAATTTTGAGAAGTATGATTGAAAAAGCCCACATTGGGCACCTCTGTGGCTAAATCTGTTAAGCCTCCTCCTCTTGATTTTGGCTCAGGTCAAGATCTCACAATTTGTGAGATCAAGCCCAGCATCAGGCTGTGAACATGGAGCCTGTTTGGAATTATCTTTCTCCCTCTCTTTCTGCCCCTCCCCCACTCACACTCTCTTTCTCTCTCAAAATAAATAAGCTTTAAGAAAAAGAAAATACCTACATTGCCTTGAACAGACTGTTAGTGGGTGTTAGCAGCTCTCTTAGAACGAAGCAAGGGAATACATAAATCATCAGAAACAAAACAAAATATTTGTAGAAATATGGACATGGAAGGAGCTGCTAATAAGGGCTAAGGTGAAAAAGAGAAACTTATTATTGGAAACTAAAGAAAAGGAAGTCCTTGCTATATAATGGCGGAGAGCTTAGCTGAATTGTGTTCTTTAGTTAGGTGGAAGAAATCCTTGTCTTTCTAGACTGCACAAGATGTGAAAATCAGGTTTGTTGTCAGGAAAGTATGCTTTTAAATGAAAGCCGAGGGTGTGGCTGGAAAACTTTTATTTAGTGGATCAGAAGGATAAAAAGGTCAGAGTATTCAGTTACATAGAGGGCTCTTTGAAGAGATTAGGCATGTGATTCATAGGTCTTCTTGGCCATATCAGCAGAAGCCAGGAATGATTATCCAAGAGGAACGTGGAGAACTCTTGTCTCGAAAGAATTCTCATAACATAAATGGGAGAGCCACAAATTTCTTGACAATGTTATACCAGCAGAAAACACTGCCACCTTGGTTTAAAAGGGATATACCCAACAGGTTAATAAAACAAATGAACTGAAAACATGTTCTACCTTTGAAGAGCAAGAAAGAATGATACCTAAGGCAGAATCAGGAGCCCAGAAAGTGGAATCACAAGGCACAGAGGATTATTTCCAAGACTTGAAACCAAATGGAGCTCTCCCAGATGATATAGAAATTGATACCAAATTGGGACCAGTAACACTTTTTAAACAATTTGTCTCCCCTTTTACCTGAGAATGTCTATAAAATGTTACCCCGTATCTGCACACCATTTTATTATGTATGCAAATAACTTGTTTCTTGAGTTTCACTGGTTCACAGCTGGAGATGCATTGTGACTAAGGATGAATTATATCCAGAACCTCAGCCAAACCTGATTTAGATAATGAGAGTGGGGCTTTTGAACTGATGATATTTAGATAACATATTTGAACTTTGAGTTGATGCTATAATTGATTGAGACTTTGGAGAATATTAAAATGAATTTAATATATTTTGAATTTGAGATAGATGTAACTATTTCAGGGCCAGAGGATAAGCTGTGAGGGGCAGAATAATGCTCTCACCTGAAAGATATGCATATTCTAATGCTGAGACTCTGAATAAGTAGCAAGGGGGGGGAATAAAGTGGTAGATATAACTGAGGTTTCTAGTCAGCAGGAACATTAAGATAAAGAGATTGTTCTGGGTTATCTAAAATAATCCAATAATGTAATTCCAACAGAACTTTAGTGTCAGAGTAATGCAATGAGAAAAAGATTCAGCTGACCACCGTTGGTTTGGAAGATGGAAGGGGGTAACTGTAGAAGTGGAAAAGGCAACAAACAAACAAACAAAAAACCTAAAGTCATTCTTCCTTAGAGATTCCAGAAAGTAATGTGATCCTGCTAACACTTCAATTTTAGTTCAGTGAGATTCATTTCAGACTATGACCTACAAGCCAAAACATGATAAATTTTCATGTTGTTTTAAGCCACTAAATTTATGATCATTTTTATAGCAGTAATAGGAATGGAAAACACAGATTTAGAGGTAAAATTTTTCTTCCCCTTTCCCCCAAATTCTCTGTACTGTCTATATTATATTTGCAATTGAAAATACTATTTTTTTCTCAGTTTCGGAAAAGATTGGACATGTTCCCAATGTTCCAAAGATATTAGATAGAAGAGCAAGAATTTAAACCTATGACTCCTAAGTCGTATATGCTATCTACTGTACCACCCACACTGACCTAAATATGATTAAACAGTGAAAAAAAATAAAGAGGATATAGCCTGGATGTCATTTTGTAGATTTATACATTCAGCCAGTAATGATTATGCTTCTTCCAGGGGCCTGCTTTATAGAAAACATTGAACATACAAATCTAACAAGAGGGTGCCTGCTCTAGAGAAGCTAAATGTTACAGTATATGACAATTTAAAAGTCTAAAGTTGCTGTGTTGTGAAAGTAATCTTTTTGTCATGACAAAAATGCATGTGGGAGTCCAGGGAAATAAATTTTGATACATATGATGGATGGGATCATATTCTGAGAGCTAACATATCAGACACTTTCACATTGACTTGGTGTAAAAAATCACTAGAGATGTATTGGCTTGGGAGAACGGTCGTGAAATCATTTAAACAAGATTGCTCTAGTGTCTTTATAGAAAGAGATTCAGGGGCGCCTGGGTGGCGCAGTCGGTTAAGCGTCCGACTTCAGCCAGGTCACGATCTTGCGGTCCGTGAGTTCGAGCCCCGCGTCAGGCTCTGGGCTGATGGCTCAGAGCCTGGAGCCTGTTTCCGATTCTGTGTCTCTCTCTCTCTCTGCCCCTCCCCCATTCATGCTCTGTCTCTCTCTGTCCCAAAAATAAATAAACGTTGAAAAAAAAAATTAAAAAAAAAAAAAAGAAAGAGATTCAAAAATGGAAACAGAGTAGGAGATGCCAATTAAAAAAAAACAAACCCTTATGGTAATTCGGATGCAGGGCCATGAGAGATTAACTCAATAAGTAGTGGTAAAAACAGAGGGAAAGGAATGAATATGAATATTTTTAAAAGAAATACTTATATATTTTCATAACTCTTTGACCTGATGAAAAGAAAGAAGAAGTAATCATTGTGACTGTATATTTATAATCTATGAGGCATGAAATCACATCAGACCCAGCAATAGATCTAGTCTGTGTGTGTCAATGTCTAAAGCAGAAAAGGTCAGTCCAGTAGGGTTCTCTGAGATTAAATGAAAGCCTTTAAAGAGAAAAAAAAAAATGGTTTGGGGCTCAGGAACTGGCATCTACTCTGTGGTAGGTAACATTTGCAAGAAATGGAGTAAGCAACAGTCTGTGAAAAGGAAAATAAGATGCATCCCTAGGGGGTTGAGGAAGACAGTCTATGGGCGCAAAGTACCCAACGCTTGAAAGAAAAAATGGACCTGAGATTTAATCAATAGAAGATCCTAAGAGAATTTTCAACAACCAACAGGCAGATAGAGCTAATAGTTTTGGGCAAGTGGGCTTTACCTCTGATATACCATAAGGCTGTCACCTGGCCCTGAATTCGTAGAGAATATGATTTGACTGTTACCGTCACCTCATTATATGTCTAGCAAAATTACATCTATGGAATTGCATTATATACCTTTGTAAAGAACCTAATGTTGTTTTTGATATAAATCTTTGAATTTCATAATGAAAAACCATGTATGTTCCTAAAATGTGACAGTCAGCAAATGTATTAGGATTCAAATATAAATAAGGTGTGATTCCTACTTTTAAAAAACTTAAAATCTAATTTTACTTATTTATACTCATTGATCAGAATCGAATGCATTGCTATATTTAAAAATCTGGTCTTGGGGAAGAAATTCCTAAATATTGAAAATTGGCTGAAAAGTGAATCTTAAGTGAATGCACTCATTTTTAATTAGGTCAATATTTGTATTTCAACGATAATGATTTAAATATAAATGAGGCTCCATTTTCTTGCTTTTTAGACAAAATGTAACTACTTTACAGTCAGAAGTCTGGTTTTAAAGAAAAATGTGGCAGATGTTGTGTGCCCTCTAGTGGCCACAAGGTATATCTTTACATCTAGCCGGAAGTTCGTTTCAGTGGTTTTGTCCAGAGCATTCTTCCACATGCCAAACATACTAATTTTATTAACATCACATTTTAAATATTCCATTAATTCTTACTTTATCTTAACTGCAATAGTTCAAAGTCCAATTCTAACCTTTTAGTATATGGAAAACATATGCTAAAGATTTCCTAGAGAAAATTTTGTAACCACAGAAAATTTTGTAAAAGGCCACATCCAATAAATGCAAAAGAGAAAATATGCAAATTAAATTATCCCCCAAATAAGTATATAGCTCATATTGCCCATTGTGTTAATATGGACCAAAAGAAAAACTGAGAACATCTGGATACTAAACTGCTCTATTAGTCAGGGTTCTACAGAGAAACAGAACCAATGGGGTTTATAGAGAGATGTATTTTTATGGAATTGGTTCACATGATTGTGGAGGCTGGTGAGTCTGAAATCCATAGGGCAAACCAGAAGGCTGGAAATTTATGGAAGAGTTAATAATGCAGTCTAGAATTCAAAATCGGCAGGGTATGAGTTAATGGTGCAGTCTAGAATTCAAAATCTACAGGGCAGGACAGCAGACTGAAAACTCAGGCAGGATTTTTATGCTGTAGCCTTAAGATAGAATTCCTTTTCTTGTTTTTTTTTAACATTTTTTAAATGTTTTATTTTATTTTATTTTATTTTATTTTATTTTATTTTATTTTCGAGAGAGACAGAGCGTAAGCAGGGGAGGGCAGAGAGAGAGAAAGACACAGAATCAGAAGCAGGCTCCAGACACCGAGCGTGCCTGCACAGAGCCAGATGTGGGGCTCGAACCCACGAACCGTGAGATCATGACCTGAGCCGAAGTCGGACGCTTAACCAACTGAGCCACCTAGGTGTCCCGAGCTTTTCTTGTTTTTAAAGCCTTTAACTGTTGGCACACTTACATTATGTAGGTTAATCTGTTTTACGTAAAGTCCAGTGATTGTAAACATTAACCACTTTTGCAAATACCTTCACAACAACATCTAGACTAGTATTTGAACAAACAACTAGGCATTATAGCCTAGTCAAGTTGATACATAATAAAAAGTGCTATCATTATCAAGAACCGTTTTAAGTGCTTTAAATGTATTAAACCTTTTTTTTGTTTGTTTTCATCATAATTCAATGAGGCAGATGCTCTTTGTAACCCATTCAAAGTAAACTGAGGCGCATGTTGGTATAACAACTTGCCTACGGGTCATAGTCAGTAAATGAGGGATTTGGGATTGAATCAGTGTCCTTGTTTTAAATACTAAATATTGATGTTTCAGTGTATCTATATTACATTTTTTTCACAAAATATTTCAGGTAAACACAAAAAAAAATAATATAGAATATTGAACACCCTGTGCTTCCCAGTCAGCTTTGTCAGATTTTACCTTCAAAGTCAGATTTGGCTTCATTATTTTTTGAATTTTTTAAAATAAATAAATCATTCAAGACACAGTTGAGGTCAGTTGCATATCTCTCCCTAATTCCATAATTCACTCATCCCTTCAGAAGTACCCACTCTTCTGAATTTGGTTTTTATCATTTCTATGCATGTATTCTAGAAATTTTAAACACAGATTTATATTAATAAATATTACATTATATCCTTTTTCTTGTTTTCAGGTTTAACTAAATGGTTCAATATGATTTACAAATTACAGTTTGTTGAGTTAAAAAACACATTTTGGGGATTTATGTATGCTGATACCTGAGGCTCTAATTCATTCATTTTAACCAGTTTAGTATTTATTGTCTGGATATATCACAACTTATTTCATTCTTTTGCTAATGGGCATTTGGGTTATTTCAAGATTTTCACAGTTGCAAATAATACAACAATTAGTATTCCATACAAGTGTTTATGTGTCTCCTGTGAGATTTTTCTCAGAGTATACTAAGAAGTTCAATGACTAGTGAGGAGGCAGGTTCTAAGGTGAGCTTCAAAGATTTTCCTTTCTCCAGTGTCCACACATTTGTGTAACCCACTCCCCCCCCTTGATTGAGCAACCCCCAAGATTTGCTTCTAATCAATAGGATATGGCAATCATTTCCATGATTCAGTTATGCTATATGACTATATCATAGCATACTAGAGCCAGACATTCTCCCTACAGGTGTCATGAAATCAGCAGTTATGTTGGAGAAGCCCATATGGCAAGAAACAGGAGACGGCCTCTAGGGTTTCAAGACTGCCTTTAACCAATAGCAAGCAAAAATTGGGATCTTTAGTTGTATAGACACAATGGATTGTTTTGGCAAACAACTTGAACTTGGAAGCTTATAGAAGGTAAAATATGTTCTCAAAGATGTTCGCATCCTAATCCTTGGACCCTGTGAATGTATTACTTTACATGGCAAAAGGGACTTTGCAGGTGTTACAAAGGTAAAGACCTTCTGATGGGAAGAGCATCCTGGATTATCCAGGTGGACTCAATCTAATGATAGGAGATTTTAGAGCAGATAACTTTTCCTAACTTCTTCTTTTTAGTAGTTACGGAAAGAGGAGAAGAAGGATCAGAGAGATGCAACGTTGCTGGCTTGGAAGATGGAGAAAGTACCACAAGGGATGTAGGCAGCCTCCAGAAGCTGACAAGGTAGACTAAAGTCCATAGTTGATATAACAGTCTGGTAAACTTTCCTTTTATTAACTGTGGCAAATATCTTTATCCTGAGTAAAGATCCTAATACCCCTGTCTTGATGGTAATAGTAAACTACTTGTTATAATGCACCTAGTGTATCTTTTTCCATCCATCCTTTTTTTTTTCTTTTCAATAGGCTACTTTTTAGAGCAGTTTTAGGTTCACAGAAAAGTGAGTGAAAATTGTATAAAGTTTCTATATACCCTCTGTCCTCCCCTCCACAACCTCCCCTACTCTCAACATCCCCACCAGATAGGTACATTTGTTACAATTGGTGAACCTACATTGAAACGTCATTATCCCCAAAGTCCAAAGTTTATATTAAGGTTCACTCTTGATGTTGTACATTATATGAGTTTTGACAAATGTGTAATGACATGTATCTATTGATAGAGTATAATGTATGTATACTATATATATTATTTACATACAAAATATATATTACAAGTATAAGTTATTACAACATAATTGCATACACACAATATAATATAGTATTATTTCACTGCCCCCCAAATCCTCTGGGCCCTGTATGTTCATTGCTACCTCCCCACTAATCCTGGCAAGATCCCCACTGATCTTTTTACTGTCTCTGTAGTTTTGTGTCTTCCAGAATGTCATGTTGTTAGAATCATATAGTAGATAGCCCTTTCAAATTGGCTTATTTTACTTAGTAATTTGAATTTGTTCTTCCATATTTTTATAGCTTAGTAGCTCATTTTTTAATGTTTCTTTAT
The DNA here is from genome assembly GCF_007474595.2 of Lynx canadensis. NCBI lineage: Eukaryota > Metazoa > Chordata > Mammalia > Carnivora > Felidae > Lynx > Lynx canadensis. Next base: position 58,712,926 of record NC_044320.2, on the reverse strand, counting down.
TTTCAGTTTTAACATTTCTATTTTTAAAATGCTTAAGAAATACATTTTTCATATCAAAGCATTTCATATTTGTGTTTAATTTTGAACATTTTCTCTATCACCTAAGTGGCTTCACAGATAAGGAGATATTTGGGCTTACCAGGCAGTCACCAAAAAGGTTTCTAGTAGGATCTAGCCAATCAAATAATTTGTTTTAAAACAATCAATAGCACATATGTATATTTTTAAATAGCATGTCTGTGTATATAATAGCAGTTTAATGTGTATTTCTAACATTACATGATTCAAAACCAAGACTTTATGCTTTTCCATTTTTTAATGGATTAACAATAGAAACCTTCTGACATACAATTTTTGAAAGTTGTTGAAAAAGCTAAAAGCTAGTTTTCAGTATCTCTATTCTTATGTCCAGATTCAACATGATACTGACACTGGATGGAAGAAGTGATTAAACACATTAGGTAGTAATTTATAATGTGTTATTTAAAGTCCAGGGGCGCCTGGGTGGCTCAGTCTGTTAAGCATCTGACTTCAGCTCAAGTTGTGATGTCATAGTGCATGAGTTCGAGCTCTGCGTCAGACTCTTTGCTGACAGCTCCGAGCCTGGAGCCTGCTTTCGATTCTATGTCTCCGTTTCTCTGTCCCCTCCGCCAGTCGTTCTCTCTCTCTCTCTCTCTCTCTCTCTCTCTCTCTCTCAAAACTAAATAAACATTAAAAAAAAAAGTCCAAAGCTTTCTTAGAGGTTCTCTGAACCAGTGTGGGTACTTTTTTGTTGAAAATACATGATTAATCGTTTGTATCTATTTCACCTGTTTAAACCCCGTCTGCTTTAGTTCCCTGACCAATGGAATATAAAAGACCCATCCAGTGAACTTACGTCTTGGTTCTGCTGAATCCTGATTTCCCACACTTACCTTGGTGGTCATGATCCAAAAATGAAGTATGTCCTGCCTCTGAGAAAATAGTCTGCAAGTTGTGCCTAGAAATCTCCATTCTCTCTCAAGGTTGTCTATGCTTTATCCTCTGCTGTGTCATATCTTTTACCTTTAGTAAAGCTTTATATTAATGTATGTTGGTTTATAACCTCCTTGGGAGCTTCCTGGGTGAAATCTAAAACTGGCCCCCATACTTGGAGGGCAAGGAGAGACCGAAGATAGGGGCAGGCCACTCCAGGTTGGTAGGTGGGAGTTTTAGTGAGCAAAGGGAACTTACATATAGGGCTTGTCTTGGGCAGCAGCAAGGTGAGTAGATCTTTGCACCTGCCCACCAAATCTTAAAAGTTATATGGAGGCCTCAACTGGGTTTATCACAGTGGGACTGTATACTTGCCAGATGGTCTCAGTGCCACATCACTATCTCAAGGCTATTATGTCTTAGGGGCAGCTTCTGGGAGTGGGCAAGGCAAGAAAAACCCACAATCCATAGATGGGGCTGTTGAAGAGCCTCTGATTGCTGGGGTGCACCTCATAGGTCAACTTGCAGTCGTGTCTTCTTGATGACCTTCCCCAATAGTATACTCTGTGGCTACATGAGTTCTTTGAGTCACCTGACCCTGTGCAATTTGCTGTAGTTGGTGTTCCAGGCAGAATACTTGAAGTGGCCTTGGGTCTATAATTAAATGATGGATAAGGCTTAGTTTGGAGGAAAGGAAGATGAAATGGGATATGGAGGACCTTTGATGCCAGGCTAGCTCCCTCAGGTTGACTTTCAATTCAGTGGTATTGTGACCATTGACAGCAGGATAAACATGTCAACTTGGAAGTGGGTAGATCTGGAGCTGAAGGAAATACCTAAATGGATGAAAAAAGAAATTCAGACAGAAGGGAAGTCAGTCAAGAATTCTGTCCCTTGGCTGCTGTTAGCTGCTTTGGCAAAATGAGAGTCACTAAGAAAAAAACACAAGGCTTTTTGTCTGCCAAGTTACCACCATTGATTCTGTCTGTAACAGGAAGGGACATGATGAAATCAGGGAGTAATATAAATACTTCTTTTGATCAGAATGTTATCCTACCCAACTCATAATCACTAAAAAGATTATATAGGCTTTGAATGAGGTAAGGGTAAAGATGGGGCTCAAGAGATACCCCAAACCTGGAACATTGAAAGGGCTCAGGCTGTCTACTTATTGCATAAATAAGGATATCTTAACCTGTTGAGCTGGTTGAGTCCAGAAGGCAGGGTTATGTGAAAATACCTTGAGAGGGGTAATAGTCCAACTGCACTCTTATACGAAGCTGAGTAATCCTGAGGGCACTGAAATGTTGAAAGTACAAGCACCTTAAGATTGATCATATGATGATGAAGTATATTCCAAATTTAGGCTTTTAACCCAAGAAATGATTTATGTGTAAATGGGGCTCACATGCTTGGGATTCTTGTATGGCCCTCCTGTTGAGAGCATAAAAGCATGTGAGAGAAGCTGTCACAGATGTACTGGCTCAACTCCTAAAGAGTTAAGTGACGGGAAAAATACTATTCAGGGGAAAAAAGTTACTTTAAGATTATAAGGGATGAAAAAACCTTAGGACAATTAAACAGAGAGGGATATAGTTCATTAAAAATGTCATGAAAAAGGAATACGTTGCTGGAAAGATTATGTGGCCCATCAGCACCACCAACTCCAGAAGTTATAGAAAAGATTTATTCACTTTATCCTAGTCATAGTGAATCTTTAAAAATCTTATGGTGATAGGGAAAAAATAAGGATCCTCATAAACAGCAGTGATTAAAACCAGGTGAGTTAAAGAAGATAGATCAGGTTGGTCCCAGAGTGGAAAGTGGGGTGCCATCAGTAGCAGGGTATCCAAGACCTTTTGCATTGGTGTGAGTGAAATGTCATGGGCGTGATGGAGAAATTTTATCAGAATTGTTCTATGTGGCTTATAGTTTACTGTCATACCTAAACCTGCTAGTAAAAAGCAAAAAGGCAACATAATTAAGTTATGGGGATGTGGTAAATTTTATGGCTTGAAGTAGAAATTTATGAACAAAGATTATTTATGGTTGTGTATCAACTTTACCAGAATGTATTATTCGAATGTATGTGACATTTGAATGGGAGGAAAGGAAAGCTCTTCCTTTACTCAAACAATTAGATAAAGAGATGTTGTAAAAATCTGCTCTATATAATGTTTTAATTGGGTGTACTAAATGGAAATCCTTAGAAAGATCTTACCCATTCAACTGGTTAATTTAAAACAATATAGTATACCTGAAGGCCATCAATAAATGCTTGATTTGGTTAAGGATATGTTAGACACAAGTATAATATCACCCACAAAACACTCTTTACTAATCAAATGTTACTTGTAAGAAAAGTTGAGGAATCCTGGAAGTTAATTGTAGACTATGGAAGACTGAAAAAAAAAAATGGCTCCTCCAAGAGCATCAGCCATGCCTAATAGTATAACACCTCACATTTGCAACAAGCTATGGAGGATTGGTATTCTGTGATTGATTTATCTAATGGTTTCTTTTTAAATTTCAATGATGGAAGAGAGCCAAAATCATTGTGCATTCCTATTGGCAGAAATGTAAAATTGCAGCCACTGTGGAAAACAGTAGTTATGTTTTTTTAAAAAAATAAAAATAGAAATACCCTATTATCCACTAATTCCACAATTAGGCATTTACTCAAAGAAAATGAAAACACTAATTTGAAAAGATATATCCACCCCTAAGATTATTGCAGCATTACTTACAAGAGCCAAGGTATGGAAGCAATCCAAGTGTCCATCAATATATGAATGGATAAAGATGTGATATATATATGATATATATGTATATATCATATATATATACACATACATATATATGTATATATATGATATACATATGATAGGTATATATCATTATATATATCATGATATATATATCATGATATACATATTATATATATATATATATATATATATATATATATATATCATTATCAATATTACTCAGCCCTAAAAAAGAAGAAGATCTTGCCAGTTGCAACAATATGAGTGGACCTAGAGGCCATTATGCTAAATGAAATATGAGGAAAACAAATGCTATATTATTTCACTTATATGTGGAATCTAAAAAAAAACAAATGAATAAACAAACAAAAGCAGAAACAGACCTATAAATACAGAAAACAAGCTGGTAGTTGCCATAGGGAAAGGGGATTGGAGGGATGGACAAAAAGGGCAAGGGGAGTGGGAGGTATAGGCTTCTAGTTATGGAATGAGATAAAAGGTACACCATAGGGAATATAGTCAATGGTATTATAATAGCATTTTATGGTGACAGATGGTAGCTATATTTGTGGAAAGTATAACATAGTTATTGAAGCTTTATGTCGTGTACCGGAAACTAATGTAACATTGTGTGTCACTTGTGCTTAAATTAAAAACAAACCTTTGTCTATTCATATTGGACAGAATCCAATACAGGTTTACTGAGTTTCCATTAGGGATAATTAAATTCTACTTAGTGCCATAACTAGTTCAATTTGATTCAGTTGAGATGTGGTGTTACACATTTTATTGATGATATAATGCTGATCTCCATCTGAAGATCAAGTTAAGATAATTAAAAATGCTGATTAATCATATCACTACCAGAGACCAGGTAAAAATGCAGGTTCAAGAATACATGGTAACATTCATGGGAATTATGTGGCCCAGAGACATTAGCAACATTCCTCAAACAATGGAAAATAAGCTACTGTTTCTACCAGCTCAAAACTTGAAACAAAAATTAATTGGTTTGTTTTGTCTCATAAATTTAGTACCCACTCACAAAGTTACCAGAAAAAGAAAAGCTGAATGTGAATGGGACTCTGAACAATAGTAGCCTACCATGGAGTGTCAAAAAGCTATTACATAATGGATACTTCTGGAGTCCTACGACCTCAAAGATGATCAAATGATACAAGTGCCAGCGACTCCAACCATACTTGCTGAGCCCTTGGCCAAAAGCTTGTTACTGCCTTCCAGTAGTAACCACTAAGATTTTTTACTTGAAATTTTCCTAATGTAATTCCCAGCTCTAGTCTCTGACGATTGTTCACTTGTTATTGTGCTTTTTAGTTAAACCTGCTTCTATTAGAAGGGTGTAAAATTATTTTGAGATCTGAAATACACATCATGGCATGCATCATGTAAAAACAACATTCTAACAGGGAAAGAAATCCAACAGATACTCATCAAATGGAAATGGACCACTGCAATACATAAAAATGTGGCTTCCATGCCTTTGGGCCCTTTGTTAGATTCCCCCCCCCCCCCACCTCAAATGACAACATTCAGTCTGGAAGGCATTGTGACAGGTAATTGGTTATACTTTGAATAAAGAAGGTAAAGATAAGTCTGCTTAATGCATGGAATTAAAAATTATGTTCCTTGTGGCATCAGAGGAACTAGATCATAAAAATAAGGATATGATATGGAGTTTTATACATTTTTGGATAAAAGCCAATGAACTGAAAGTATGAAAGGACTGGAACATAAGAGGCATTTTACTCTAGACTGCTACATTATAAAAAATCTTATTAAGGAGGAAAGTCCAAGTTGAAGCCCATCAAAAACAAAAACACCTACAAATTTATAAACAAACATAACACAACTAAAGCCATAAATTGTACACCCACCTTTGTTCTTTGGATGGCTTCTTTGTTATAATAGATGAGCAGCCATGGAAGAATTTGAGCAATGCAATGATGGGCAGTAAAAAATGTATCCTACTATAGCCTGTCTGATGGGAAAGGATCCTGGGAGCTGCACCGGGACATCTCAGACCTCTTTAATGTTTGCCAATGCTTTGTTCCTACTGCTATATCATATTATTTAGCTTTATTTAAAGCTTAACCTATATAATCTCTGAAGTCTTGAGATCCTGTTATCTGGCTCTGTATAATTAATTTAATCACACAAATCAAATTTTAAAACAGGCTCAAACAATATTTCTGTTTTTTTAAGGATCATGATTATCTAATCTTGTTATGGTTGAGTCTTCTAAATCTTATATATGATAGACTTTCCTTCATGTGTTTATTTATTATAGGCTGTGAAGTGTGTGATAATCTTTAGTGGGCTTTATATTGAGTAATTTTGTAGAGCTAAGGTGGAGGTCCCTCTAGAATGCTTTTGTGTTTGCTTTTGTAAGGTACCCCTGGCATTCCACCTCCAGAGGTGGGCGTTTTATATTAATTTCAAAATTTTCCTGATATTTTGAATTTTAAAAATTTATTTTTTATGTTCTGGCTGGCTTTCTTTTTTTTCTAAGTTTTTACTTAAATTCCAGTTAGTTGACATGTAGTGTAATATTTGTTTCAAGTGCACAACATACTGATTCATCCCTTACATACAATACCCAGTGCTCATCACAAGTACATTCCTTAATCCCCATCACCTATTTGACCCATCTCCCCTCTGGTAACCATCAGTTTGTTCTCTATAGTTAAGAATATGTTTCTTGACCTTTGAAAATTTAAATATAAAATGCTTAACATGATAGAATATAAAACACAGCAAGAGTGAAGTCAGCATAAATTGAATAGCACCAACTCCAGGGGTCTGTTCCTGACCAGAAACACTGAAAAACTGGCAAATCTGTCAGACTTAACCTTATATGGAATTCTGGAAGATAGTCAAAGGTTTAAAGCAAACAAGTGACTGTTTAACTGGGAGGAAAGCCACTGAAACGTGGTAGGAGAGGTTTTGGGCATTTTAACTTGCCTTGGTTCTACCCTACTCTCCAGGATGTTAGCAATCTTGAAGACTTCAGCCCATTTTGGTGGCATGGGTACTTGGCTCCAGAAGGAGCAGAATGGACTTTGTTCCCAAGGAATTGTGTCTGTCTGTTTTGACCTGTCTGTGGGTTTGCTGGAGGACAGATGCAAGGATCTAATCTTAATTTCATCTAACTTGGCACTAAGTACAGAGAAGTGCCTGTGTGGAGTATGCTCATCAAAGACACAAGTGAAAGGCAACTGAACAACTGTTCTGCCTGGAGAATAAAATAACAGTTGTGGAAAACAATAGACATGCTGAAAGCCTGGGTGGAAAAGCTGGAGTATGTGATATTTTGGGGCATCAAGATTTTAAAAGTTTCTGCATACACTGAGGAATCTAGAAAGCCATGTGCATGCACAGGGCAGTGTGCGTGCTTAGTAAATACCTGAGAAGAGCATATGCTTTCACTTCTGGCTGATCTTTATGGTCATTAAAAATAAGAAGTAAAGGATCAAATGGATAATTAAGAGCACTCTGCCATCTTTTCCCTAAGAGCATTGATTTTTACCATCATCCAAGTTTGAAGGTGCCTTTGTGAAAATCCAGCAGTTCAACAGAGAACTTTTAGCATACTATTAGAAGGAAAAAATCCAAAATTAAATGCAGTGAAGAGGGGCACCTCGGTGGCTCAGTCAGTTAAGCTTCCGACTTTGGCTCAGGTCATGATCTCACATCTCTTGAGTTTGAGCGCCACATCAGGCTCTGTGCTGACAGCTCAGAGCCTGGAGGCTACTTCAAATTCTGTCTCCCTCTCTCTCTGCCCCACTCCCGCTTGCGCTCTGTCTCTGGTTCTCAAAAATAAATAAACGCCAACTAATCTTTGACAAAGCAGGAAAGAATATCCAATGGAATAAAGACAGATTCTTCAACAAGTGGTGCTGGGAAAAATGGACAGCGACATGCAGAAGAATGAACCTGGACCACTTTCTTACACCATACACAAAAATAAACTCAAAATAGATGAAAGACCTCAATGTCAGATAGGAAGCCATCAAAATCCTCCAGGAGAAAGCAGGCAAAAACCTCTTTGATCTTGGCTGCAGCAGCTTCTTACTCAACACGTCTCTGAGGCAAGGGAAACAAGAGCAAAAATGAACTACTGGGGCCTCATCAAAATAAAAAGCTTCTGCACAGCAAAGGAAACAATCAGCAAAACCAAAAGGCAACTGACAGAATGGGAGAAGATATTTGCAAATGACACATCAGATAAAGGGTTAGTATCCAAAATCTATAAAGAACTTATCAAACTCAACACCCAAAAACCAAGTAATCCAGTGAAGAAATGGGCAAAAGACATGAATAGATACTTCTCTGTAGAAGACATCCAGATGGCCAACCGACACATGAAAACATGCTCAACATCACTCATCACCAGGGAAATACAAATCAAAACCACAATGAGATACCACCTTACACCTGTCAGAATGGCTAACATGAACAACTCAGGCAACAACAGATGTTGGCGAGGAAGATGCGGAGAAAGAGGATCTCTTTTGCATTGTTGGTGGGAATACAAGCTGGTGCAGCCACTCTGGAAAACAGTATGGAGGTACCTCAAAAAACTAAAAATAGAACTACCCTACGACCCAGCAATTGCACTACGAGGAATTTATCCACAAGATACAGGTGTGCTGTTTCAAAGGGACACACGCACCCCTATGTTTGTAGCAGCACTATCAACAATAGCCAAAGTATGGAAAGAGCCCAAATGTCCATCAATGGATGAATGGATAAAGAAGATGTGGTATATATATATATACAATGGAGTATTACTCGGCAATCAAAAAGAATGAAATGTTGCCATTTGCAACTATGTGGGTGGAACTGGAGGGTATTATGCTTAGTGAAATTAGTCAGTCAGAGAAAGACAGAAATCATATGACTTCACTCATATGAAGACTTTAAGAGACAAAACAGATGAACATAAGGGAAGGGAAACAAAAATAATATAAAAACAGGGAGGGGGGACAAAACAGAAGAGACTCATAAATATGGAGAACAAACTGAGTGTTACTGGAGGGGTTGTGTGGGGGGGATGGGCTAAATGGGTAAGGGGCACTGAGGAATCTACTCCTGAAATCATTGTTGCACTATATGCTAACTAATTTGGATGTAAATTAAAAAAAAATAAAAAATGGGCGCCTGGGTGGCGCAGTCGGTTGAGCATCCGACTTCAGCCAGGTCACGATCTCGCGGTCTGTGAGTTCGAGCCCCGCGTCGGGCTCTGGGCTGATGGCTCAGAGCCTGGAGCCTGTTTCCGATTCTGTGTCTCCCTCTCTCTCTGCCCCTCCCCCGTTCATGCTCTGTCTCTCTCTGTCCCAAAAATAAATAAACATTGAAAAAAAAATTAAAAAATAAATAAATAAATAAATAAAAAATAAAACAAGTTTAAAAAAAAGAACCATGAAAATCACTAAAAAAATTGAATAAAAATTAAAAAAATAAAAAAATTAGCAAATGCAATGAAGAGGCTAAGAGGAACAGTTTCATTTTCCCTGCATCACCCCTTCCCTTGATGATACAGCCCAGTGCCAAGAGAAGCTCCCTGAGGCCCACGGTTTCTCTCACATAGAAAAATGAGAGCATGTGAGTGAGCACCTTGCTTCCCAGCTGTGTGGGACACTGGGAAGAGATCCATTTCCACTCAGAATACTGAGGTATGCTGATGACTGGAAGGTAGGAGCCATTGAAATCGTACCAAGTATCTTTGCTGAGCACAGTGGGATGAAACAGTAATAGCAGGAAGAAAACTGGAAAATCCACAAAATCTGAAAATTAAACAACATACTACTGAACAACCAGTGGGTCAAGGAAGAAATAAAATAAAATAAAAATTTTAAAGGCATCTTGAAGCAAGTAAAACTGGAAACAACATTCCAAAACTTAGTGGGTGCATCAAAAGTAGTTTTAACAGGATACTTTTGAGTGATAAGCACCTACATTAAGAAAAAAGATCTCGGGGCTCCTGGGTGGCGCAGTCGGTTAAGCATCCGACTTCAGCCAGGTCATGATCTCGCGGTCCGTGAGTTCGAGCCCCGCGTCAGGCTCTGGGCTGATGGCTCGGAGCCTGGAGCCTGTTTCCGATTCTGTGTCTCCCTCTCTCTCTGCCCCTCCCCCGTTCATGCTCTGTCTCTCTCTGTCCCAAAAATAAATAAAAAACGTTGAAAAAAAAATTAAAAAAAAAAAAAAGAAAAAAGATCTCATAAGGAAAACCTTATACCCAAAGGAACCACAAAAAGAACAAATGAAGCCCTGAGTTAGCAGAAGGAAGGAATAACAAACGTCAGAGAAGAAATAAAAGAAATAGAAAACAGATAAATAATAGAAAATAAGAATGAAAATAAAAAGTAATATTGACAAACCTTCAGCTAGACTGACAAACAACAAAGACTCAAAATCAGAAATGAAAGAAGAGGCATTACAACTGATATCACAGAAATACAAAGGATCATAACAGAATACTGTGAACAATTATACATCAAAATAAATAACATAACTTAGAAGAAATGGACAAATTCCTAGAAACATACAATCTAACAGGGCTTGATGAAGAAATGGAAAATCTGAACAGAGCAACAATGAGTAAGGTGATTTAATCAGCAATTCAAAACCTTCCAACAAAGAAAGGTTAGGAAAATATGGTTTCACTGGTAAATTCTACCAAACATTTAAAGAAAAATTAATACCTATCCTTCTTAAAGTATCCCAAAAATTTGAAGAGGAGGAAATATTCTCAAACTCATTTTGTAAGGACAGCATTACCCTGATGCCAAAACCAGATAAAAACACTACAAGGAAAGAAAACTCTAAGCCTGTATCCTTGATGAATACAGATGCAAAAATTCTCAACAAAATATTAACAAACTAGGAAGGAAAAATAAGATAAAAACAGAGAGGAGGCAAACTATAAGAGACTCTTAAAGACAGAAAACGAACTGAGCGTTGCCGGAAGGGACGTGGGTGGAGGGGATGGGCCAAATGGGTGATGGACATTAAGGAGGGCACTTGTTGGGATGAGCAGTGGGTGTTATATGTAAATGATGAATCACTGGGTTCAACCCCTGAAACCAATACTACACTGTTTGTTAACTAACTTGAATAGAAATAAATGAACACATAAATACGTAAATAAAATACTAACAAGTCGAGGAGGGAAGATGGCGGCGTAGGAGGACGTTGGGCTCACCGCGCGTCCTGCTGATCAGATTCCACCTACACCTGCCTAAATAACCCAGAAAACCGCCAGAGGATTAGCAGAACGGAGTCGCCAGAGCCAAACGCAGACGAGAGGCCCACAGAAGAGGGTAGGAAGGGCGGCGAGGCGGTGCGTGCTCCACGGACTGGCGGGAGGGAGCCAGGGCGGAGGGGCGGCTCGCCGGCCAAGCAGAGCCACTGAGTCTGGCTTGCAAAGCACAGGGGCCTGACGGACTGTGTTCCGACAGCAAGCGCGACTTAGCGTCTGGGAGGTCATAAGTTAACAGCTCTGCTCGGAAAGCGGAAGGCTGGAGGACAAAGGGAGGGAGAGCTGCTGAGCCCCCTGACGACAGAGCTCAGTTAGGTGGGGAACAAAGGCGCTCACCAGCGCCATCTCCCCCGCCCATCCCCCAGCCAAAATCCCAAAGAGAACCAGTTCCTGCCAGGGAACTTGCTCGCTCGGCACAAACACCCAACTCTGTGCTTCTGCGGAACCAAACCTCCGGCAGCGGATCTGACTCCCTCCCGCTGCCACAGGGCCCCTCCTGAAGTGGATCACCTAAGGAGAAGCGAGCTAAGCCTGCCCCTCCTGCCCCTGTGCACCTTGCCTACCCACCCCAGCTAGATCCCCAGCATCACAAGCCTGGCAGTGTGCAAGTAGCCCAGACGGGCCACGCCACCCCACAGTGAATCCCGCCCCTAGGAGAGGGGAAGAGAAGGCACACCAGTCTGACTGTGGCCCCAGCGGTGGGCTGGGGGCAGACATCAGGTCGGACTTTGGCCCCGCCCACCAACTCCAGTTATACACCACAGCACAGGGGAAGTGCCCTGCAGGTCCTCACCATGCCAGGGACTATCCAAAATGACCAAGCAGAAGAATTCCCCTCAGAAGAATCTCCAGCAAATAACAACAGCTAATGAGCTGATCAAAAAGGATTTAAATAATATATCAGAAAGTGAATTTAGAATAATAGTCATAAAATTAATCGCTGGGCTTGAAAACAGTATAGAGGACAGCAGAGAATCTCTTGCTACAGAGATCAAGGGACCAAGGAACAGTCACAAGGAGCTGAAAAACGCTTTAAACGAAATGCAAAACAAAATGGAAACCACCACGGCTCGGATGGAAGAGGCAGAGGAGAGAATAGGTGAACTAGAAGATAAAGTTATGGAAAAAGAGGAAGCTGAGAAAAAGAGAGATAAAAAAATCCAGGAGTATGAAGGGAAAATTAGAGAACTAAGTGATACACTAAAAAGAAATAATATACGCATAATTGGTATCCCAGAGGAGGAAGAGAGAGGGAAAGGTGCTGAAGGGGTACTTGAAGAAATCATAGCTGAGAACTTCCCTGAACTGGGGAAGGAAGAAGGCATTGAAATCCAAGAGGCACAGAGAACTCCCTTCAGACGTAACTTGAATTGATCTTCTGCACGACATATCATAGTGAAACTGGCAAAATACAAGGATAAAGAGAAAATTCTGAAAGCAGCAAGGGGTAAACGTGCCCTCACATATAAAGGGAGACCTATAAGACTCATGACTGATCTCTCTTTTGAAACTTGGCAGGCCAGAAAGAATTGGCACGAGATTTTCAGGGTGCTAGACAGCAAAAATATGCAGCCGAGAATCCTTTATCCAGCAAGTCTGTCATTTAGAATAGAAGGAGAGATAAAGGTCTTCCCAAACAAACAAAAACTGAAGGAATTTGTCACCACTAAACCAGCCCTACAAGAGATCCTAAGGGGGACCCTGGGAGACAAAGTACCAGAGACATCACTACAAGCATAAAACATACAGACATCACAATGACTCTAAACCCGTATCTGTCTATAATAACACGGAATGTAAATGGATTAAATGTGCCAACCAAAAGACATAGGGTATCAGAATGGATAAAAAAACAAGACCCATCTATTTGCTGTCTACAAGAGACTCATTTTAGACCTGAGGACACCTTTAGATTCAGAGTGAGGGGATGGAGAACTATTTATCATGCTACTGGAAGCCAAAAGAAAGCTGGAGTAGCCATACTTATATCAGACAAACTAGACTTTAAATTAAAGGCTGTAACAAGAGATGAAGAAGGACATTATATAATAGTTACAGGGTCTATCCATCAGGAAGAGCTAACAATTATAAATGTCTATGCGCCGAATACCGGAGCCCCCAAATATATAAAACAATTACTCATAAACATAAGCAACCTTATTGATAAGAATGTGGTAATTGCAGGGGTCTTTAACACCCCACTTACAGAAACGGATAGATCATCTAGACACACGGTCAATAAAAAGACAAGGGCCCTGAATGAGACATTGGATCAGATGGACTTGACAGATATATTTAGAACTCTGCATCCCAAAGCAACAGAATATACTTTCTTCTCGAGTGCACATGGAACATTCTCCAAGATAGATCATATACTGGGTCACAAAACAGCCCTTCATAAGTTTACAAGAATTGAAATTATACCATGCATACTTTCAGACCACAATGCTATGAAGCTTGAAATCAACCACAGAAAAAAGTCTGGAAAACCTCCAAAAGCCTGGAGGTTAAAGAACACCCTACTAACGAATGAGTGGGTCAACCAGGCAATTAGAGAAGAAATTAAAAAATATATGGAAACAAACGAAAATGAAACTACAACAATCCAAACGCTTTGGGATGCAGCGAAGGCAGTCCTGAGAGGAAAATACATTGCAGTCCAGGCCTATCTCCAGAAACAAGAAAAATCCCAAATACAAAATCTAACAGCACACCTAAAGGAACTAGAAGCAGAACAGCAAAGGCAGCCTAAACCCAGCAGAAGAAGAGAAATAATAAAGATCAGAGCGGAAATAAACAATATAGAATCTAAAAAAACTGTAGAGCAGATCAACGAAACCAAGAGTTGGTTTTTTGAAAAAATAAACAAAATTGACAAACCTCTAGCCAGGCTTCTCAAAAAGAAAAGGGAGATGACCCAAATAGATAAAATCATGAATGAAAATGGAATTATTACAACCAATCCCTCAGAGATACAAACCATTATCAGGGAATACTATGAAAAATTATATGCCAACAAATTGGACAACCTGGAAGAAATGGACAAATTCCTGAACACCCACACTCTTCCAAAACTCAATCAGGAGGAAATAGAAAGCTTGAACAGACCCATAACCAGCGAAGAAATTGAATCAGTTATCAAAAATCTCCCAACAAATAAGAGTCCAGGACCAGATGGCTTCCCAGGGGAGTTCTACCAGACGTTTAAAGCAGAGATAATACCTATCCTTCTCAAGCTATTCCAAGAAATAGAAGGGAAAGGAAAACTTCCAGACTCATTCTATGAAGCCAGTATCACTTTGATTCCTAAACCAGACAGAGACCCAGTAAAAAAAGAGAACTACAGGCCAATATCCCTGATGAATATGGATGCAAAAATTCTCAATAAGATACTAGCAAATCGAATTCAACGGTATATAAAAAGAATTATTCACCATGATCAAGTGGGATTCATTCCTGGGCTGCAGGGCTGGTTCAACATTCGCAAATCAATCAACGTGATACATCACATTAATAAAAGAAAGATAAGAACCATATGATCCTGTCAATCGATGCAGAAAAGGCCTTTGACAAAATCCAGCACCCTTTCTTAATAAAAACCCTTGAGAAAGTCGGGATAGAAGGAACATACTTAAAGATCATAAAAGCCATTTATGAAAAGTCCACAGCTAACATCATCCTTAATGGGGAAAAACTGAGAGCTTTTTCCCTGAGATCAGGAACACGACAGGGATGCCTACTCTCACCGCTGTTGCTTAACATAGTGCTGGAAGTTCTAGCATCAGCAATCAGACAACAAAAGGAAATCAAAGGCATCCAAATTGGCAAAGATGAAGTCAAGCTTTCGCTTTTTGCAGATGACATGATATTATACGTGGAAAATCCGACAGACTCTACCAAAAGTCTGCTAGAACTGATACATGAATTCAGCAAAGTTGCAGGATACAAAATCAATGTACAGAAATCAGTTGCATTCTTATACACTAACAATGAAGCAACAGAAAGACAAATAAAGAAACTGATCCCATTCACAATTGCACCAAGAAGCATAAAATACCTAGGGATAAATCTAACCAAAGATGTAAAAGATCTGTATGCTGAAAACTATAGAAAGCTTATGAAGGTAATTGAAGAAGATTTAAAGAAATGGAAAGACATTCCCTGCTCATGGATTGGAAGAATAAATATTGTCAAAATGTCAATACTACCCAAAGCTATCTACACATTCAATGCAATCCCAATCAAAATTGCACCAGCATTCTTCTCGAAACTAGAACAAGCAATCCTAAAATTCATATGGAACCACAAAAGGCCCCGAATAGCCAAAGTAATTTTGAAGAAGAATACCAAAGCAGGAGGCATCACAATCCCAGACTTTAGCCTCTACTACAAAGCTGTAATCATCAAAACAGCATGGTATTGGCACAAAAACAGACACATAGACCAATGGAATAGAATAGAAACCCCAGAACTAGACCCACAAACATATGGCCAACTCATCTTTGATAAAGCAGGAAAGAACATCCAATGGAAAAAAGACAGCCTCTTTAACAAATGGTGCTGGGAGAACTGGACAGCAACATGCAGAAGGTTGAAACTAGACCACTTTGTCACACCATTCACAAAAATAAACTCAAAATGGATAAAGGACCTGAATGTGAGACAGGAAACCATCAAAACCTTAGAGGAGAAAGCAGGAAAAGACCTCTGTGACCTCAGCCGTAGCAATCTCTTACTCGACACATCCCCAAAGGCAAGGGAATTAAAAGCAAAATGAATTACTGGGACCTTATGAAGATAAAAAGCTTCTGCACAGCAAAGGAAACAACCAACAAAACTAAAAGGCAACCAACAGAATGGGGAAAGATATTTGCAAATGACATATTGGACAAAGGACTAGTATCCAAAATCTATAAAGAGCTCACTAAACTCCACACCCGAAAAACAAATAACCCAGTGAAGAAATGGGCAGAAAACATGAATAGACACTTCTCTAAAGAAGACATCCGGATGGCCAACAGGCACATGAAAAGATGCTCAGCGTCGCTCCTTATCAGGGAAATACAAATCAAAACCACACTCAGGTATCACCTCACACCAGTCAGAGTGGCCAAAATGAACAAAACAGGAGACTATAGATGCTGGAGGGGATGTGGAGAAACAGGAACCCTCTTGCACTGTTAGTGGGAATGCAAATTGGTGCAGCCGCTCTGGAAAGCAGTGTGGAGGTTCCTCAGAAAATTAAAAATAGACCTACCCTATGACCCAGCAATAGCACTGCTAGGAATTTATCCAAGGGATACAGGAGTACTGATGCATAGGGGCACTTGTACCCCAATGTTCATAGCAGCACTCTCAACAATAGCCAAATTATGGAAAGAGCCTAAATGTCCATCAACTGATGAATGGATAAAGAAATTGTGGTTTATATACACAATGGAATACTACGTGGCAATGAGAAAAAATGAAATATGGCCTTTTGTGGATGGAACTGGAGAGTGTGATGTTAAGTGAAATAAGCCATACAGAGAAAGACAGATACCACATGGTTTCACTCTTATGTGGATCCTGAGAAACTTAACAGGAACCCATGGGGGAGGGGAAGGGAAAAAAAAAAAAGAGGTTAGAGTGGGAGAGAGCCAAAGCATAAGAGACTGTTAAAAACTGAGAACAAACTGAGGGTTGATGGGGGGTGGGAGGGAAGAGAGGGTGGGTGATGGGTATTGAGGAGGGCACCTTTTGGGATGAGCACTGGGTGTTGTATGGAAACCAATTTGTCAATAAATTTCATATTTAAAAAAAAAGGAAAAAAAATACTAACGAGTCAAATTCAACAGCACATTGAAAGGATCATACACTAGGATGCTGGGTGGCTCAGTCAGTTAAGCATCTGTCTCTTGATCTCGGCCCAGGTCATTATCTCATGGTTTGTGAGTTCAAGCCCTGCATCAGGCTTTGAACTGAAAGCACAGAGCCTGCTTGGGATTCTCTCTCTCCCTCTGTGCCCCTCCCCTACTCACTCACTCTCTCTCTCTCTCTGAAAATAAACTTAAAAAAAAAAAGACAATCATACACCAGAATCAAGTAGGATATATGTTTTGAATGCAAGGATGGTTGAGCATATGCAAATCAATAAATGTGGTAATCACATTAATAAAATAAAGAATAAAAATCATATAAACATCTCATAGATGCAGAAAAAGCATTTGATAAATTTCAACATCATTTCATGATAAAAACTCTCAACAAATCAGGTATAGAGGGAACATAACTCACCATAATATGACTGTATGACAAGCCCACAGCTAACATCATATTCATCAGTGAAAGATTGAAACCTTTCCCTCTATAATCAGGAATGTAACAAGGGTGTCCAATTTCAGCACTCCTATTCAACATAGCACTGTCAGTTTTAGTCAGAACAGTCAGGCAAGAAAAATAAATAAGAGACATCCAATTTGGAAAGGAAAAGTAAAATTGTTTCTATTTGCAGATGATGTGATCTTATATATTGAAGGTTCTAAGGTGTCCAGCAAAAAGTTGTTAGAACTAGTAAATGAAGTTGCAGGACACAAAATCAACATAGAAAAATCAGTTGTGTTTTTATACACTAACAGTAAACTATCTGAAAAAGAAAAAAAGAAAACAATTACAGTTACATCATCATCAGAAATTTAAAGAAATACTTAGAAGTAAATTTAATCAAGGAAGTGAAAGATCTGTACAGTGAAAACTATAAGACATTGAAGAAGGAAACTGAAGAAGACACAAATAAGTGGAAATGTATCCCATGATTGTGGATAAGAAAAATTAATATTGTTAAAATGCCCTTCCTACCCAAAACTACCTACACATTCAATGCAATGTCTACTAAAATTTCAATGGCATTTTTCACAGAAATAGAAAAAAAATCCTAAAATGTTTGTGGAATTATAAAAACCCCAAATAGCTAAAAATTCCTAAGAAAGAAGAAAAAAGCTGGAGACACCATACTTGCTGATTTAAAACTTTATTACAAAGCTATAATAATCAAAACAGTATATAATTGGCATAAAAGCCAATACATAGACAAATAGAACAGAACTAAGAGCCTAAACACAATCCCATGTGTAAATAATCAACTAACATTTGATAAGAGAGCCAAGAATACTCAATGAGAAAAACATAGTTTCTTCCATAAATGTTGGGAAAACTGGATATTCATATGCAAAGGAATGATATTGGGCCCCTAATTTACCTTGCTCACAAAAAATAATTTGAAATGGATTAGCCTTAAATGTAAAATCTAAAACCATAAAACTCCTTGAATAAAACATAGGGAAAAACCTCTCTGACATTGCTCTTGGCAACAATTTTTTGGATAAGATACCAAAAGCACAAGCAACAAAAATAAAAATAAACTACCTTCTGAACACTAAAATAAAGAATCAACCGAATTAAAAAACAACATATGGGAAGGGAGAAAATATTTGCTAAACCATCTGAGGAGGAGGAGGAGTTAATATCCAAAATATACAGTAAACTTGCAGCTCAGTGGTTAAAAAAAAAAAGGAAAAGAAAGAAAAAACTGATGAAAAAATTTGCATAGAATCTGAATAGATCTTTTCTAAAGGAGACCTGCAAATGGCCAATAGGTGAAATGTTCAACATCTCTAATCATCAGAGAAATGCAAATCAAAACCATGATAACTTCTCATACATGTAATAATGGCTGTTATCAAAAACCAAAAGAAAATAAGTGTTGGCAACTATGTTGAAAAAACGAGAACCCTTGTGCACTTTTGAAGGGAATTTAAATTTAAATTACAGAAATCAGTTTGAAGATTCCTCAAAAAATTAAAAAAAGCTCTGCTGTGTGATGTAACAATCCCACTTCTGGGTATATATCTGAAGGAAATGAATATACTATCTTGAAGAGATATCTGCATCCCCATGATCTCGCTCATATTTAGAATGTAAAGCTAAATTCATAGAAACAGGGCAGAGTAGTGGTTGCCAAGGACTGTAAGGTGAGTAAATGGAGAGATGTTGCTCAAAGGGTACAATGACCAGTTATAAGTTGAATAAGTTTTGAGGGTCTGCTGTATAGCATGGTGACTATAACAACACTGAATTATATACCTGAAAATTGCTAACAGACTAGATCTTAAATGTTCTCGCTACAAAGCGTGTGTGTGTGTGCGCACACACACACACACACACACATTTTTATTATGTCAGGCAATGGATGTAATAACTTTATTGTGCTAATCATTTTGCAATATATGTGTATCAAATCAATATGTTGGACATAAACTTGCACAATGTTATATGGCAATTATATCTTGGTAAAGCTGGAAAAATAAAGAAGCTAAGGCAGAGTTGTAAATTACCTTGCTATATGCTGAAGGAATGTTTCATCAAGAAGGATTTTTAAATTTTCTTATTTCCTTTTTTTTTTTGACTCAAGGCATTTATGGAAATCTATATTAAACCAATAGCTAGCGACTAAGCCAAAAGAAAAGAGACCAGAAACCACACATGATAAAAAAAAATCCAATGTGGCCCCAAGAAAGTTTAGAAAAGTTACTAAACAAATAATTACAACCCTACATAAACCATAAACAAAAAATTCTGGTACAATGTAGAACCTGATTTCCAGTGTTTTCTTCATATCATAACATTCAAAATGTCCAGTTTTCAACAATACATTAAGATGCATTCCAAGAAATAAGAAAGTATGACCCATTCACAGGAAATAAAAAGGAGGAGGAGGATTAACAGAAACTGTCCCTGATGTAACATAAACATTGGATTTACAAGGCAGAGACGTTAAATCAATTATCTTAAATATGCTTAGGCAAATAAAGTAAACCATGGACAGAAAGCTAAAGGGAAGCCAGAGAACAACATCTCAACAAATAGAGAATATCAATAAGGAGAGAAAAATTATAATAAAGAACCAAACAGAAATTTTGGAGCTGAAAAGCATGATAACTGAAATGGAACATTCATTGTGGGAGTTCAAAAGCAAATATGAACAAGCCACAGAAGCAGCCAACAAATTTAAAGTTAGGTCAATTAATTTGTCTACTCTGAAGTGTCAGGAAAAAAAAAAAGGAATGAAAATAATTGAACACAGCCTAAGACACTGTGGGACACCATCAAATACACAAACATACACATAGTAGAAATTCCACAAGAAAAGGAGATGAATGAGAATATTTGAAGAAATAAGGTACAGAAGCTTTCCGAAGTTCATGAAAATTATGGTTCTAGACATCCAAGAAACTCAACGCGTTCCAAGTAGGATGAACTAACAGACTTACACATATAGGCACATTATAATCAAACTGTCAAAAGATAAAGGCGAAGAGAATTTTGAAAGCCTCATACGAGAACCAAATCATAACATAAAAGGAAATCTACAAGAATAACATTTTATTTTTTTATCATTAACTATGGAGACCAGAAGGCAGTAGGATAATATATTTCAGGCACTGAAAGAAAATAAAAGAAAAAAAACTGTGAAAAAGGGATTTTATATCTGGCATAGTATCCTGCAAAATGGAAGAAGATTTGAAACATTCCTAGAGAAACAATAGTTGAGGGACATCATTCCTAGTAGCCCTGCCTTACAAGCGTGCTACCGAGAGTCCTTCAGGGTGAATGTAAAGATGCTAGAGAATAACTTAAATAAATGATACAAATAAAGGTAACTAAATATGTAAATATAAAAACCAGTATTGTATTTTTGGTTTGTAACTTCTCTTTTTGTTTCTGTATAATTTAAAAGACAAATAAATAAGATAATAATTATAAACCTATGTTAACAGGCACATGTCATGATGTAATTTGTGAAGATGACACTATAAAGGGAAAGGAATGGAGATGTAGAGCAACAGGGGAATTGAATACTATGGAAGCTAAGTTGCTATAACTTCAAACTAGGTTGTTACAAGTTGGAGATGTTAATTATAATTTCAAATGTAACCACTAAGAATATCACTTTAAAATATTCACAAAAATAACTGAGAAGGAATAAAAATGGTATGTGACAAGAAGAAATAAATACGGGTGCCTGGGTGGTTCAGTTGGTTAAGTGTCTGACCCTTGATTTCGGCTCAGGTCATGATCTCGCGGTTCCTGAGTTCAAGCCCTGCGTTAGGCTCTCTACACTGAGGATGTGGAGCCTGCTCGGTATTCTGTCTCCCCCTATCTCTCTGCTTGCTCGCCATCTCTCTCAAAATAAATTTTAAAAATAAAAATAATTAATTAAAAATAAGTCATTAATGGAAGAATCCAGAACAACAGAAAAAGACATACCATATTGAAAATAACTAGCAAAATGCAGAAGTAAGTTCTTGACTCTGTGTTATTAACTTACAATATAAATGGATAAAGTTTTTAGTTAAAAGACAGAAATTAGAAGAATGGTTAAATAAATAGGCCCCATCTATATGATTTCTACAAGAGACTTACTTAAGAGTCAAAGAATCTAATAGGTTAAAAAGAAAGAGATAGGAAAATATATTCCCTGCAAACCACAACCAAAAGAGCTAGGGTGGCTGTACTAATATTAAAACAAATAGACTTTAAGTAAAACATTGTTACAAGAGGCAATGAAGGACATTATATATTGATAAAAGGATCAATCTGTCAAAAATACATAATTATATACATATATGTACTTAGTAATAGGGCCTTAAAACATATGAAGCAAAACTTGACAAAATCAAAATAGACAGTTCTTAAATAAATAACAGTTGAACATTTCAATACACCACTTTCAGTAATGAATAGAAAAATTAGATAGGAGATCAGTAAAGAAACAGAGGACTTCAACAGCACCAAAAACTAATTTTATCTAACAGTCATGTACAAAACACTCTACCCAACAACAGCAAATATACATACTCTTAAGTGCACATGGACCAGTCTTAGGATAGACTGTATGCTAAACCACAAAACAAGTCTCAATACATTTAAAAAGACTTAAATCACACAAAATATCTTCTCCAGACATAATGGAATTAAACTAGAAATCAATCACAGAAAAAACATTGGGATGTTTATAGTAGCATTATCAACAATTACCAAACTATGGATAGAGCCCAAATGTCCATGGACTGATGAATGGATAAAGAAGATATGGTATATATTTATAATAAATATTATTCAGCCATCAAAACTAATGGAATTGACATTTGCAACAATGTGCATGGAACCAGAATGTGTTATGCCAAGTGAAATAAGTTGGTCAGAGAAAGACAAATATATTATTTCACTCAAAGGTAGAATTTAAGAAACAAAACAGATGAACAAATGGGAAGCAGGGGGAGAGAAGAAAGAGAAACAAACTGCAAGAGACCAAACTGAGGGTTGATGAAGGGAGGTGGGTGGGAGATGGGCTAGATGAGTGATGGGTACTAAGGAGAGCACTTGTGATCAGCACTGGGTGTTGTGTGTAAGTGATGAGTCACTGAATTCTACTCCTGAAACCAATCATGCACTGTATATTAGCTAACTAAAATTCAAATAAAAAATAATAAATAAAAACAAATTCTCAGTATTAGAAATAAAAAAGGACTACCCTGAGGTAATTTTGTGGCTATATCTGATTATGTCTTTTTAATGTTTATTTATTTATTTTGAGAGAGAGAGAGAGAGAGATGCTCAAGCAGGGGAGGGTCAGAGAGAAAGAGAGAGAGAGAATCCCAAGCAGACTCCCATGCAGGGCTTGATTTCACAAACTATGAGATCATGACCTGGGCCAAAATCAAGTCTGACACTTAACCAACTGAACCACCCAGGCATCCCTATCCCTGTTTCTGTTAAAAAGAAGTATGATCCCAAATCAAAAACCAAAGTTAAACTGTAAATAACAAGAAAAACAGGAGTAAGCTAAAGTCAAAGCTAGCAGATGGAAAAAAATAATACAAATTAGAGTGGAGATAAAAGAAGTAGAATAGAAAAACAATAGAACAAAAAGTTGGTTTCTTGCAAAAAATCAAGAAAATTGACAAATTTTTAGCTAGACCAGAGACAGAGAGAAAGAGAACTGGCATCAGAAATGAAAGTGGATGCATTATTAATACAAAAAAGCTATCACAAAGGACCACATACTACATTATTTCATTTCTATGAAAAGTCCAGAATAGGCAAATCTATAGACAGAAAATAGATTAACAGTTGCCTAGGGCTGGGGGGAAGTGGGTTTGAGAGTGGTGGCTAAGAGGTATTACATTTCTTTTCGAAGTGATGAAAATCTTCTAAAAATAGAGTGTGTGGTGATGGACATACACATCTGAATATTCTAAAAGCCATTGAATCATACACTTCAATAGGTGAAATGTATGTATGTGAATTATATCTCAATAAAACTATTAAATACTTCTGAACTAAAATATATTAAAAAGAGTTTGACCCTTTACATTGGAATCTGGGGATGAAATGGTGACTAGAACTGAGCAAATGAAGAAATCAAAAAGAGATCTTTGTTACTTCCAGGGCCAACACAATTTTGTGCAAGAAAGGACATGATATAAAGTAAATATTACTTAGCTATGAATTGTGATTCACAAATAATTATAATGAGAGGGAAAATAAAGGATGTGGTATAGTGGAGGACAGAATGGGAGAGAGTGAAATCCTTTTCTTTGATTAGGGAATTTAATTAATACTATCTAAAAGAGAAAAAAACATCAAGATGTAAAAGTATATGTACATTAGTTAGATCTATAAATGTAAATACCATCAGTCTGAAAAAGTCAAATACCTCTCAGAGAGGGAATTAGAGAACACAGATAGGGACTCCTGTTTTCATTATGTATTTTTAATTTTATTTAATCACACTTAATTTTGATTAAAAGTTTAAATTTAAGGAATGCAGTAATGTGTACACTTAATATATACCTAAGCAAAACTGTCTTAATGAATAGCAACACACACACACACAGATATATATCATCATAGCTAAGAAAGTAGTTTCCTTTGTATTCTCTAACATTTCTATTATTTTTTATGTAAATAGACCAGATCTATGTCTAAGTAAAAGAAAATTAGGCCCCAGTAATTTGATTCTGCCTCCTGCCATCATAGCTTGCACCGTAAAATATAAAAGAGGCAAAGAAAGGATAAGAAATTAACAAAGAGACTATTGTAGATGGTAATTAATCAAGAACACAAAAATAGAATTCTAATGACTTTATACTAATTTAGGAAATGGCATGCTGGGAATAATTGCAAGTAGATTGCCCTATGCTGACACCTAATGTTCACAGAGAACTGTAAGAAAATTTTGAGTGTGGACCTGGGCAGAAAGTCAAGTTGGATCATCCCGCTGTGTGGATGTTCTTACTCAGAAGTTCCTTAAAAAAATTAAAAATAAAACAATGGGTCACATACTCAGCTAATACACATAAGCCATAACAATTAAACCCTAAGAATGCCACTTGTTTGTATGAATAAGTCTGTTTTTAAAAGTAACTTTTCCACAAGTCAGTAATGCAAAGTATGGGAAAATGTAAAAATTAATCATTCTACTTAATCTCACTGAGTGCACAATCAACAATTGGTACAGCAGAGATGGATATGGCAATTAAAACACTTTATAGATAAACTTAGGTTTAGATACAGGTATATCTTCCTTACAATATATCAATAGGTCATTTCCACAGGGAATGGGAACGGACACAGCCTTCTAAGTTGTCTCTTAGTGCTAAAAAGCAATACAGGGGCATTAAGCTTCCATTCAAACATTTATCCCTGTAAAAAGGCTTTGCACATATTGTCTTTTGTTCAATATATAACCTAGTCAAAACTTATTTATCTTGAAGTGGCAAGTTTTTTTTTTTTTTAATTCTCTGCTAAGAGAGTGACATATCACCATGTAAACTGCTGATTAAGGTTAATATATGACTAGGCATTAAAGGAGATAAAAAGGAAACACAAACCCCTGGACTTAAGATACTTAGATGTCTCAGCTCTTGATTAGCACATCAGATACAGTGCTGCTGGACTCTTACTAAAAAGACATTGTCATCAGTCCTTCTCCCATTTCCATGGCAATAATATTAGACTTAGAAAAAAATGAAAAATCTTCAAATACCAGTTCTGTTCAGTCTGTGTTTCAACATCAACCTCAATTTTTCCAGTGATGTTGCAAATACTACTCCCTGTGGTAGACTCAGCTGGAATTTAATCAAATAGAACTGGAAAAATTGTTGAATATTCAGATGGGACTAAGAATATATTATATTTTCTCTGTAAGTAAAGACTTAAAGGGAACTCATTACATTGTATTTCTCTTCAGGGGTCTTCTAAAATACTGTTAATGGTAATAGATCATCATTGCAATGTTAAAGGATTTTGTTGTTTATCAGGAGCAAATCAGGAAACATTAGCACTTTTATACACTTTCACCATATAAAAAGAGATATTGTGTGTTAGTTAAAGGCTTGTATTTGAGTATAGAATTACCTAAAATGTATCGATTCCTAAAAGCTTTAGACATATTTAATATTTGGAGCAAGTGAATCTCTATTATTAATGCTACTATTTGAAAAGGCAAGGCTGTTTAAGAGTATGAAGATATTGGCTTTTAAACATACAGTTCTTCAAAGAAGAAATATTTTGGAAATAAAGAAAGTTTGTATTTTCAACAGCGACTTACAGGGTGTTGTTTTTTCCTCTTGAACCGAGAGCAGCAAGGGTGACTGAGTGCTGTAGGAAAAACCTAATAAAACCCTGTCTCATAACCCAACTTCTTCTTAGTTTTCAGATCCTACTTTGCCTAGTTCAATATTTCCCTATCCATCAAAGAATAGCTTTAAATAACTTGATTTATGAGCATTATGGAAGATTATTCTTTTCCTTTCCCCCCCCCCTTTTTAATTTACACTAAGAATAGTGAAGGAAATCACTGTTTAATTCCTTTGAAAAGAAATGTCATTATTTCTTTCCAAAATATTCTATATAGTTTATGACTGAACCATAAATCATCATGCCCAGTGAACAGAGAAGCATTATTGTGGATAATAAAGAATAGTTGCAGATCCAAAAATTACAAAAAATATATGTATAAAGTCTATGTTACAGCAATCATAGGTAAGAAGGTATCATTGATTTTCATTTCTTCCTCAACATCTGAAAAAATCCTACTCTAACCCCACTCAAGGAACATATTGTTTGAGAAGCTGACCTTATTCTTCTAGTTAATTGTTCCCTGTTCTATGATTATTTCATATTACTTTGTAGATTACTTTGTACTATTTATGTCTGATTTATTTTAACTCCTGTCTAGACAATAAGCTCCTTCAGATTACTGTTCCTATTTTACTCTTATGTGCATTCTTAGCAGTCATTAATTGGTTCTTTCATTAAACATCATTTGTTGAGTATTCATTATGTAGTGTTGAAGGTGAAAGTAGTGTTGAATAATTGTTACCTTCTTTCCAAAGCTTCAGTCTAGTGGAGAAGACAAACAACGTTTATTTGTTTGATTCTTAATAACAAATGAAATGGTATAATGGTATACCATTATTATATATGGTATATAAATTGTATATATGGTATACCATATAAATGGTATAATGTTATAATGGTTATAAACAGAGATATATAAAGCTAGCAAAAGGGTTAAAGCCTCAGCTGACATCTGTAGCATGATAATATGTTAATTAATCAAAACAATGGCAGGGGTGAGGTAGGGAAAATTTTAGGAATTGAGAAAGTGCAGGGAAATCCTATGCGGTGAGAGGGAACATGGCCAGCACAAGGCAGTTCCCAGAGTAATCAGAACAAAAACAGAGGTTTAGGGATGAGGAGAAGCTGAAAAGGAAGGTAAAGCCAAGCCAATTAAGGGTCTAGCTGGCCATATTAATGGTCTTGTATTTTACCCTCAGAGCAATAATAAATCAATGAAGGGACTAAATGAGGTGATGTTTTAATAAGTTGTGCCATCACTCTCAATTTTACATATATTAATAGTTGCAGTATGGAAACCAGATTGGAGCAGAGTAAGAATAGATGATGGAAGCCAATGAATATAGGTCTTGGCCCAGTGCTGACATGATCAATGGATTGTTACCTCATCCGCAAATACATCTGGGTGTCTTACCCTCAAAAATTTTTATAACCCAATGAGAAAAATCTCAGAAACAGAAAGGATTGCATTGAGGATTTTTTTTTTAATTCCAGCCTAAAAGTAATTCACTGAGATTCTGGAAGTCTAGAGAATTTGAAGTGATAATGGTTGTTAAAAAAGAATATTTAGAGGCTATTTAGATAGGTACTGTTTTCCCATCTTTTAAACACTGCTCTGTTCATTTGTTTTATATACAGTGAGACATAAAATATAAATGGGCAACAGTAAAATTATATACAATATAGAACTCTGACCCAAAGCCTACAGCAACGGCTGAGGAAACCAATCCATTATCTACAGTAACCAGCCCTTCAGGAACGCAGCCTGCTATTTTTAAGTCAAGCTTGTAAGAAGTCCGACTGCAATCTGTTGTAACAATCCAAGAGCCAAATAGTAACACTTAAGCCAAAAATACCAGACTTGATTAATACTGGAAGTTTCCATGATTTTTGTCTGACTTACTACCAACCAGAGAAAGCAAATATGTACCTCCAAATAATCACATAAAATGTCCCATTTCTTGTTAACTCATCTCCAGCTTCTGCCTACTAATAGCTTCCACTCAGGGCGGAATCCTTCCCTTTTTTTTTCTACTCCTCTGCCTGCCTTTGACTGTGCCAGCCTTTGACTCTGCCAAACCCATGAGTGATGATGGCTGACTTCCTTGCTAAAACTCTGAATAAGTACCTTTTGCTTCTGCTCATTTGGTTGGTCTTCATTTATTTCCACAATAGACTCTCTGCAGTAGTGAGTTCTGTTGTGGAGCTAAGTATCCATTTGCTACTTCTAGCTGAGATATTGAATGGAAGAGCTACTGTGTCTTTGAGTTAATAGGTATGTGACTGTACATGTGTAAGAGAGAGAAAGAAAGAAACATAGAGAGGAATAAAGAAACAGAGGATGAGCAGGATATTTAGGAGTGGAAGGTTGTTATATTCATTTGTTCAGCTCATTTATATTGAGTGTCCACAACCACCATTTAAGGCCTTTTTGATACATAGAGGACAAGCCAACAATCCTTGTCCTCATGGAGCTTATATTGTAGAAAAGAAAAAGACAATAGGCAATGAACATAATTAAAAAGTAAATTTTAGGGGCACCTGGGTGGCTCAGTCAGTTGAGTATCCGACTTCAGCTCAGGTCATGATCTCGCAGCTCCTGAGTTCGAGCCCTGCGTCGGGCTCTGTGATGACAGCTCGGAGCCTGGAGCCTTATTCGAATTCCATGTCTCCCTCTCTCTCTGCCCCTAACCTGCTCACATTCTGTCTCTGTCTCTCTCAAAAATAAATAGATATTTAAAAAATTTTTAAGTAAATTTTATAGCATTTTAGAAGATGGTAAGTTGTATTTAAAAAATAAAGGCAAGGTAAAGAGGTTGTCGGGGGTGTGGGTGGAGAGTAATTTAATAGGTTGTCAGAGAAAGCCACATTATGAAGCCGATAGTTGAACAGAAAGTTGAGGAAGAGGATGAAGAGTGAAATAAGTACATTTATCTGGGGCAAAACTCTTTTAGGCTGAGAAGAGCTAAACAAGGGCCTAAAGATAGAAAGATGCCGTGTATGTTCAAATAATAGCAGAGAGGTGAATGTGGCTGGGGTGAGTCATAAAGAAGAAAGGAGATGAGGCCAAGAGGTGGTAGGGTTTATATGGGGGAGAGAGAGAGAAAAAGCTGAGAGGCCATTGCAACAATAGTTGCTTTTTTATCTGAGTGAAGTGGGGAGTGGTTGCAGCGGATGGGTGGTGGGCAGATAAATGGCATGACAGATTTTGAACAGACCCTCTGCAGCTGCACTGAAAATAGACTAGAGGGGACAAGAGTGGCTTTATGGTACACACTATACATTTTAATATTTACATTTAAATATTAGTGTGTTTAATAATATAAATATTCACAAAGCAACTAAAAATACAACTAGACAGTTCTGGAAACACCAATTCCAGAGGTGTTAGGGACTTGGGATTCTTTCAGTTTCTCTTCCTCTTCACCTCCTCCCTGTTCCATCCAACTCCTGTAGACTACTCTAGAAATTTCATAAGCCTGAAAGAGGACATATGGCCTCAAATAAAATTACATTAGGACAAAACATTTTAGGGGTGCCTGGGTGGCTCAGTTGGTTAAGTGTCTGACTTCAGCTCAGGTAATGATCTTGCAGTTCATGGGTTTGAGCCCCACATCAGGCTTGATGGTGCCGAGCCTGCTTGGGATTCTCTTTTCTTCTCTGCCTCTCCCCAACTTGTGCACCTGTGCTCGCTCGCTCTCTCTTGCATGCTCTCTCTCTCTCTCTCAAAATAAATAAACTTCAAAAAGAAGAAGACAAAACATTACAATAACATCCCCTAAATTCAAGCCCAATTTACAGATCACATGAGGCCTGTGTCAACTGTATAATTTTCAGTCTCGGTGATAGTTATGTCCAATATCATTCCACCATAAGTAATTGAGCAAGATGCATTGGGAAAGAGTATGAACCATTAGAGGAATTTACAATATACACATTCTTAGACAAATTGTGATAACTTCTAATTTTTAGGAGGAGTAAAGTAGAACTGAAATAAATGTAATTTAAATCATAACATTAATATTGAAGCTCCAAGAAACTTGCTTCCGCAGAATCTTGCCTACGGCTCATGTCAGAAAATCCCTGCATTTTGATGTTAAAGCGATGCTGAAAAGTAAGATACTGGACTGATACCAAAAGAAAAACACATGCAGAGAAAGCTGTCATATGCCATAAAACAAAACAAAATAAAACAACATCAACAACACAACAACAAAGAAAATGTGTGGTTCAGAGGAATTTATTACCTGAATATTCAATCTGTTTTCCAACTAATCATGTGAAGACAAATTTGAGATGGAGAAATGTAAAATGTCTTACATTTTGGCATCAAGAAGCTATTCTGCCTTTTTTCTATTATCATTGAAGAGAAAAATGTAGGAATCCAGAAAGAATGCATGTCCAGTTGACCTGGCTGTGGCCCACTGTCAAGTTATTCCTTTCCAACCATAATATTTTCTGATGGTTAAGGGATATTCCAAGAGTATAACTTATTTATATATTCAAATTAAATGAACAAAGAGCTATCTTCACTACTTTTTCTGAAGCCAGTTATCAATACACTTGCAGAATATCAAATTGCCGATTATCTTTTTTTCACATCCGCACATTTAGCGGCACTAAAATTATGTACTTAAATTTCAAATAATCATGAATTTCAACTAAAAACTGCATAAAAGTTAAAATAGATGTTCCTCTACCCATTAAATTCATGCAGTATGCAAATGAAAATATATTAAACTCCAAGGGACTAAAAATAGCTTTGTTGAAATTATTGTTTAAAATAATTAATTTTAGGGGCTCCTGGGTGGCTCAGTCGGTTGAGCGTATGACTTTGACTCAGGTCATGATCTCATGGTTAGTGGGTTCGAGCGTCATGTTGGGCTCTGTGCTGAAAGCTCAGAGCCTGGAGCCTGCTTCAGATTTCTGCCTCCCCTCTCTACCCCTCCCTCACTCACGCTCTGTCTCTCAAGAATAATTAAATGTTTAAAAATTTTTTTAAAACTAATGATTTTATTTTATTGTTTAAAAATAATTTAATTTTAAAGTTTTTTTTTTATTTTTTTTATTTATTTTTGGGACAGAGAGAGACAGAGCATGAACGGGGGAGGGGCAGAGAGAGAGGGAGACACAGAATCAGAAGCAGGCTCCAGGCTCTGAGCCATCAGCCCAGAGCCTGACGCGGAGCTCGAACTCACAGACCGCGAGATCGTGACCTGGCTGAAGTCGGACGCTTAACCGACTGTGCCACCCAGGCGCCCCTAAAAATAATTTAATTTTAAAATGGAGTTTGCAACTCTTCTTTCCTTTCCATCTTTAAGACCTTTTACTGGAAACTGTATTAAATACACAAATGGGAACTCTTCAGACACCATTCAAAGAATCAAAAATTATTTCCCATTATATGACAAAGAATATCATAACCAGTTCTTAGGTCTTTTTTTTATTAACCTGTTATTGACTGTGGCACATGGCCCCCAGAATGAAAGCTGTATTCCTAAACCTGGCTTACAATCAGGTGTGGCCACGAACTAAGTTTTTGCCAGTCTCTGAAACTTCTATTTTGGGTGTTTCTGTCTTCTAGCAGAAATTATGTTACCACTAACACATATTATAAACACATCTTATGTACCTGAGAGTACAGATATAAAAATTAATAAGTGTGGCATAGTGAAGGGCATATGGAATATGGATGGCGTCAGTGTATCTGAGTTCAAGTCCCACTTTGGTCAATTGCAATAGCTGTTTACTTCTGGCAAATCAGTTAATTTTCAGAGCTTTGGTTTTCTCATCAGTAAAGTTATGATAATAAAAGTGATCTTATAGTTTTGATGGAGTAAAAATGTCTTATAAAGTGAACCAGTCTATAGAAATTCTAGTTACAATAGTGATATGCCTATCTGAATATATAAATAAACGACTATATAAAAGTACAAATTCTTTTCACCTATGTACTGAAAGAATGTATATTACTGATGGTCTAAAACTAATAGTCTTTTTGGGGTTTGATTTTATTCATTTCTAATTGATTAGCAAAAGATAGGTAATAAAGATGAGAAAAACTAGTGTGATTTTCCTTTTTGCATTTAGCCAACAGATAACTGGAAACATAGGTGTGTACTCAGCCTTTTATAATACGAATGTGAGGCAGTGGGAGAAATTTGATTGTGGTGAGATGTGGTGAGATTCTTTTGTGCTGTTTCATTTACTGTTATAAGGAACCTACCTACAATTGTTGACCCATACATCTTGCTTTGATGTATACAACATTCCTGTAGAATATCAGATTGAGTTAAAACTCATTTAGCCAAGAGAACAGAATTTAATTAAAATCAAGAGAATTCCTTTAGTCCCTAGAGTCCTTAATAGGAGCACTGTCTCATGGAGGTAAGATCTAACCACACCCCACAAGCACTTGCCACTGTATTTTCCTACATACTATGAGCTTATTCCACTCTCATTAAAGACTGTAATAATTGAGTGCTTCTATATAGGGAAACATTTGTTCTGAGTTCTGTTAGGTTTTGAAATAGGCACAGCATCAAAATATCTTGTCATTACTGGGTGAAAAGGGGAATAAGAATTAGTGCCCATGTAATCCTGAATAACATGTCTTCTTCCAGATTCCCAGCCTATTTTTCCCCATATGTGTGCATATTCTTACATGCATTAGTTGTGCAAACATTTTTTTTTGTGTAAATCTCTGTATATATTACCATAATTTTGCCAAATATGTCACTATTGGCTACGATCTTTAATGAAAACATTTCAATCTAATCTCATTTTCTTTCCATATATACACTTTCCACTATACACACATAGTCTACTTTGATGGATCCTAGTAGTTGAGTTGAGTTTCAGTAAAAAGTATAATTTAGTAGATTAGACCAGAAATACAATTGAATCCCTAAATCATCTCTCAATTGTCTGCAAAAATGGAGGTGGATAATTATATGAAAGTATAAAAATATTTTCTCTGTGGGGCACCTGGGTGGCTCAGTCCGTTAAGCATCTGACTTCAGCTCAGGTCATGATCTCACAGTTTGTGAGTTCAAGCCCCTCATTGGGCTCTGTGCTGGCAGCTCAGGGCCTGGAGCCTGCTTAAGATTCTGTCTACGTCTCTCTTCCCCTCCCTGCTTGTTCTCTCTCTCTCTCTCTCGCTCTCTCTCTCAAATATAAAATATAAAAAAGAAAAAAAAGAGGCATCATTAAAAGTATTTTGTCTGTGGGTTTGGAAGCCATTTTTTTTGACCTATTATGCAAATATGCATGTTTTTAAAGACTCAGATATCATAGTACTTTATTTCATACTTCTTAACAAAAAGTAACTATTAAGGTCTAACGCAGAGAAACTTGGGATGGAGCACAATGCTACATTCTGACATTGGACATGGACTAAGTCCTCTGACTGTGTATAGCATCTCATTGTGGAGAGACAGGCAGCAAAGCACACATTAAATCAGTGCAATCACAGTGCTCACCACCCTTGGGTCATGAGGGAAGAGGTGTGGTATTCCCATGATTTTGACCTCTTTACATAGAGAAATTATTTAGGATTCTTGGATTAGTCAACAAAATCCTCCCCAAACAAGCTTAGCTGCAAATCCAAGCAAGTAGGCTAGAAAAATGCATTTAGATTAAGAAGCAAAAATAGAAAGGGCATATTAATTATCACTCTTCATAAAAATATTTAAAATATATATAAGAGATTAAAAAGATCCTGCTGTAAATTTACAATGTTTGGAATTCCAACCTTAACATATTGGATGATGGAATGTCAATAAAGCTAATTAAATATTTCCATAAGCCGCAGAAGTAAAGGGACCTGGAGGAATCATCTGTTGACATTTGAATATCTACTGTGCAAAGTGGAAAGCAAGATTTGATCCAACAATGCCACCTGGTTAATCCAGCACTTTTTATTACCTGGCAAATTGTTTTTGTGCAATAGTGCGTTTTTATGAAATTAGCTGGATATTGTCAGTGTTCTAATCAACATTTTTTTCTCATCTCCCTTGCACTGGAGTAACTCCATTGTAACAGATGTTTCTCTCTTTAGTGCTGGGGTAAAACTGCATGTATCTTGACATAGGCAGGCAGCACTTGGCTTTGGAACATTAAGTCTTCCATCAGGTTATTCCTTCAGTTTCAGTCATTGGCTTGAATAGAACTGTTTCGTCCAAGCTCAACAACATGGTATCCAAACACTATTTCTCCATTAGTCACCTGGTTCCACACTCCAAAATGCAATTCAGACTTGGAAACAAGTGTGTATCCATGACCTTTTAGGTCTAACATGGTCTGGTGAAAGCATATTGGAAGAGTGTTAGTCTCACCAACTCACTTGGTGACCTTTGACAAATTACTTGACCCCAATGTGCTTCATTTTCCTTTCTACACAGGGAACAGGAGGTGATAATATATAGCTTCCTTCCTTATCTTTCAGGATTTTAAGGTTAAAATGAAATAGCTGTTACTTACATTTTGTTTTCACATGTTGATGCTGAAATGTCTTTTTCTGTGCTGGTAGAAACACGTCGCCACATTTATAAGAAAAATGTGGAAAAGGATTTAGTAGAAACACAATTTACTCCATTTTACTTCCTAGAACACATTTATTCCAGTAAATGATGATGCCTGGTATTTTTTAAAATGGTAAAAGCACAAGATTCAGAATTCAGAACTCGATTGAAATTCTGACACAGCTACTTTAAAGGTCTCTGCTTCATTTCCAGAGACTTTGCCAATACCTAGCTCCATACATTTGGGCATACTTAGCTCAATCAAATTTGAGATAAAATCTTGGCTGAGATGTAGAGCATTCTAACAGCAAGTTGTTACTCCCCAAATCCAGTGACTCATAAACATCTGCTGGCCTTCCACAGTGTTCAGCTTGTCTAGCTCCTTGCAAATAAGGTCCAGGAAACAGGATTACTACTTAGGATATCCAGGGAAGATGTGCTTCAAGTCACAGCACTTCCAGACCTTGAGCCTCTTCTGTATGAGTAGTACAGTTTCCATTCAGGTCTAGAGTTCTTTTTTTTTTTTTTTAATTTTTTTTTCAACGTTTTTATTTATTTTTGGGACAGAGAGAGACAGAGCATGAACGGGGGAGGGGCAGAGAGAGAGGGAGACACAGAATCGGAAACAGGCTCCAGGCTCCGAGCCATCAGCCCAGAGCCCGACGCGGGGCTCGAACTCACGACCGCAAGATCGTGACCTGGCTGATGTCGGACGCTTAACCGACTGCGCCACCCAGGCCCCCCCAGGTCTAGAGTTCTAATGAAAACTCACCTCTGGCATATTTTATGGAATACAGAATCATTTGTGAATGATAATGAGACTCTCTACCCTGCCTTTTTTTTTTTCTGTCCTCCTACCTAAGACTGACTCCATTCCCTCATAAATTAAGGTCTGACAACTATTCATTCATCGGAAGACTGTTTCTGAGTTCTCTAAAGTTGTACTCCAAATTCCAAATGGAAATCTTTGTATCAGACCATTTACAGAGTCCTAATTTAGACTTTTAGGTCATCTGGACATGAATAGCCTGATCACTGGAAACTCTGAGGTAAAATTTTAAAGCTAGATCAATTCTCTTGTTTCTATTCCATTGTGATTTATGAATATCCTAGAAAGCAGGAACTTCTCCCAGACAGTCCACAACATGTATTGATTACGATGTGTCAAGCATAGTGTCTGGATGGAGTTATAATGAATTAACATTTATTTAATATGTGCTATGTATTAGGATTATTCTCAGTGGTTTTTTTTTCATCATCACAACAACATCATGAGTAGGTATTATTCCAATTTCCATTTTGGAACTTGAGGCACAGCAAGGTTAACTTATTTGCCCATGGTTACATACCTAGTTAGTGGTAGAGCTAGGATCTGAACGTGGACAGGCTGATTTCAGAATCCATGTTCGTAAGTGCTATGCTATCCTGAGTCCAGGGAAGTGATTAAATATTGTTTCCTGGGGAGGAGTTAAGATGGTGGGGAAGTAGGGGGACCCTGGGCTTTCCTGTCCCTCAAATACAGCTGTATTGAGGTCACATCACTTGGAACACCCAGGAAATCAATCTGCAGAATGGCAGAAGGATCTCCACAGTTGGAGGAAGACAGTTTGGCAGATGTAAGGGCATTGGAAGTGAATTGGGGGAGACAAAAATGGCAATGCTGTGGAGGGTGGGAAACCCTTTTTGTGGAGAGACAAAAGGGAGACAAAGAGGGAGGGGTTGAGAAAGTACAGCATCAAGTGTGCACAAGAGGAAAACCATTGTGGACCACAGCGGAGAGAGAAGTACTGAGTGTCCCAAGTCTTTTTGTTTTGTTTTGGTTTTTGGTTTTGTTTGTTTGTTTTTGTTTTTGAAAACTTTTTGCAGCTCAAATTTGAGGTTTCAGAAGTATGCAACTTTCTTTAGAGTGGAGCTGTAGCATACACTCCTGGGGAGGAGGAAGCTGACCCCAGAGTGTATAGTGTGGTGTAGAGATCTCCAGGGTGCACTGGGAGAGAATATTCCCCTTCCTAGAGTCTTTTGGAAGCAGATTTATTGCCTCCCCAAGGACAAAAGACCCTGCAAGTGTCAGTAAAAGGCCTTTCGTCAGCAGGGGACAGAGGTGCACCCAGAGGGAATATAACCTTTACCGCTTAAATGGTGCTATACCATAGATTCTGTGCAATAATGTAGCTGTGGGACTGTTTTTCAGGGACAGAGGGCTAAAGACATAGCAAGGAAATGCTCTACTCTGGAGGAGGAGAGCAGATCTGCACAGTGCTTTGGGTTTTGTATCCCAGCCGCACACCGAAGGAAAAATGCAGGAGAGTTGTGTCGCAGGGCATACTGACTGTCCTCCCTATTCTGTGAGGGCTGCCTGAACAGCAGGGGGTGTGAGATCCCCTGTCTGGGGATGAGTTATTAGGGTGGCACCATTTTTCATCCAACACCAGCATGGTGGTACTTCAGAGAGCAGCACAGTGGCCCTCAGTGGAGTCAGGACCTGCTTACACCAATCCTGCCCCCCCACATGCATACCTGGCAACTGCTTATTTACTGAGGCAAGACTGACTCTGAGCCAATGCAGCAAACCTCTTCTCCAGAAGACTAACACAGCCAGCAACCCCATGCACCAAGTGTACTGAAAACTGAGTGCTTCAAAATGGCACCTACAGTTCTTTTTTGTTTTTTTAATTTCTAATTTTTTTTTTCTTTTGGAACCAGGCTCATAGTTTCTTGTTTGTTTGTTTGTTTCATTTCCTTTTCTCTTTTTTGAATCAGACTTTTTAATATTTTTCTTTTTACTTTTTTTTCTTTTATTTCCCCTTTCTTTTTCTTTGGACTCAACTTTATAGGTTTTTGATTCTCTGTTTGTTTTTTACTGTTGCTGTTGTTCCTGTTCCTTTTCTCTTTTTCTGGGTTCAGGCTTTTTCCCACCATTTTTTCTATGGTTACTTCAACAAACAATAAAAGCATAGCTAGTTAAAGGAGCAAATATTCCATCCCTGCAAAAAAAGAGGAACTCTGCATAGGACTGACCAGTGAGAAAGAGCAGCCCAAACACAAAAGAGTGTACACACAGCATACACCAGAAACACTTACTAAAGCTCCTGACCCCTTTTTAATATAGAAATACTCCCAGGTTTAGGGAACATAACAAGCTTTTAAAACACACAAAAGACAGAAACTTAACCAAAGTGACAAGATAGAGGAATTCTCCCCAAAAGAAAAGTCAGGAAGAAATCATAACCAGGGACTTGCTCAAAATAGATATAAGCAATATATTTGAATAAGATTTTAGAACAACAGTCATAAGACTACTAGCTGGGCTTGAAAAAAACATAGAAGACCCAAGAGAAATCCTTGCTGCAGAGATCAAAGACCTAAGAACTAGTCGGGATGAAATAAAAAGTGCTATAACTGAAATGCAAAACAAACTGGATACAGTGACAATGAAGATTGAAGAAGCAGAAGAGAGAATCGGTGATATAGAGGATAAAATTATGGAAAATAATGAAGTTAAAAAAAAGAGGTAAAGGAAATTGTTAGATCATGAGGGGAGACTTAGAGAACTGATTCTATAAAATGAAAAAATATCTGTATCATAGGAATCCCAGGAGAAGAAGAGTGGGGAAAAGGGCAGAAGTTTTATTTGAACAAATTATAGTTGAGAGCTCCCCTAATATGGGGAAAGAAACAGGCATTCAAATCCAAGAGGCACAGAGAATAATCCTCAAAATCAACAAATCAGGTCAACACCATGACATATCATAGTGAAACTTGCAAAATACAAAGATAAAGAGAATTCTGAAAGCAGCTAGAGAAAGAAAGTCCTTAACCCACAAGGGTAGACAGATAAGGTTAGCAGCAGACCTATCCACTGAAACTTGACAGGCCAGAGGAACTGGCAGGAAATATTCAATGTGCTGAATGGGGGGAAAAATATGCAGCCAAGAATTCTTTATCAGCAAAATTGTCATTCAGATAGAAGGAGAGATAGAGTTACCCAAAAAACAAAAACTAAAGGAGTTCATGACTATTAAATCAGCCCTGCAAGAAATTTTGAGAGGAAGTCTCACAGTGGAGGAAAAAGAAGACCAAAGCAACAAAGACTACAAAGGACCAGAGAACATCACCAGAAACACCAACTTTACAGGTAACACAATGACACTACATTCATATCTTTTAGTAATCACTCTGAATGTACATGGACTAAATGCTCTAATCAAAAGACATAAGGTATTACAATGTATATTAAAAAATCGAGATTGAGGGTTGATGGGGGGTGGGAGGGAGGGGCGGGTGGGTGATGGGTATTGAGGAGGGCACCTTTTGGGATGAGCACTGGGTGTTGTATGGAAACCAATTTGTCAATAAACTTCATATAAAAAAAAAATGCAATGGAAAAAAAAAAAAATCGAGATTCATCTATATGCTGCCTATAAGAGACTCACTTTGGACCTAAAGACCCTGGCAGATTGAAAGTGAGGAGATGGAGAACTATCATGCTAATGGAGGTCAAAAGAACCATCTATCATACTAATGGAGGCTAAAAGAGTAGCCATACATAGATCAGACAAATTAGATTTTAAAACAAATACTGTAACAAGGATGAAGAAGGACATTATATCATAATTAAGGGGTATGTCCATCAAGATCTAACAATTGTAAATATTTATACCCACAACTTGAAAGCACACAAATATATAAATCAATTAATTAGAAACATAAAGGAATTCATTGCTAATAATACCATAATAAAAGGAGACTTTAATACCCCACTTACAACAATGGACAGATCATCTAAGCAAAAAATCAACAAGGAAACAATGGCTTTGAATGACACACTAGACCATATGAACTTAACAAATATAATCAGAACATTCCATTCTAGAGCAGCAGAATATACTTTCTTCTCGAGTGCACATGGACATTCTCCAGAATAGATCACATACTGGGTCACAAATCAGCCCTCAACAGGTATAAAAAAATCAAGATCATACCGTGAATATTTTCAGATCACAATGCTATGAAATTTGGAATTAACCACAAGAAAATATTTTTAAAGTCCTCAAATACATGGAGGTTAAAGAATATCCAACTAAACAATGAGTGGGTTAAACAGAAAATTAAGGAAGAAATGAAAAAATACATGGAAGCAAAGGAAAATGAAAACATGATAGTCCAAACCCTTGAGATGTAGCAAATGCAGTCTTAAGAGGAAAGTACATTGCAATCCAGTCCTATCTAAAGAAGCAAGGAAAGTCCCAAATGCAAAACCTAACCTTACAGCTAAAGGAGCTAGAAAAAGAGCAGCAAATAAAGCCTAAAGCCAGCAGAAGAAGGGAAATAATAAAGATTAGAGCAGAAATAAATGATATAGAAACAAACAAACAAAAAACCAAAAACAAATCAATGAAACTAAATGCTGGTTCTTTGAAAGAATAAACAAAATTGTTAAGACCCTAGACAGACTCATCAAAAAGAAGAGAGAAAGGACCCAAAGAGATAAAATCACGAATGCAAGAGGAAGAGATTACAACCAATACCACAGAAATAAAAACAATTATAAGAGAAAACTGTGAAAAATTATATGCCAACAAACTGGTCAATCTGGAAGAAATGGACAAATTCCTAGAAATTCAGACACTACCAAAACTGAAACAGAAAGAAATAGAAAACTTGAACAGGCCAATAGCCAGCAAAGAAATTTAATCATTTATCAAAATTCTCCCAACAAACAAGAATCTTGGGCTACATGGCTTCCCAGAATAATTATACCAGATATTTAAAGAAGAGTTAATCCTTTTCTTCTCAAACTGTTCCAAAAAATAGAAATGGAAGTAGACCTTCCAAATTCATTCTACGGAGCAAGCATTACTTTGATTCCAAAATCAGACAAAGACCCCACTAAAAAGGAGAATTACAGGCCAATATCCCTGATGAACCTGGATACAAAAATTCTCAACAAGATATTAGCAAATAGAATTCAACAGTACATTAAAAAATCACTCACCATGATCAAGTATGATTTATTCATGGGCTGCAAGGATGCTTCAATATCTGCAAAATGATCAATGTGATACATCACATCAATAAAAGAAAGGACAAGAACCACGTGATCCTCTCAATAGATACAGAAAAGCATTTGACAAAACACAGCATCCATTCTTGATAAAAACCCTTAAGAAAGTAGGGATGAAAGGAACATACCTCAACATCACAAAGGCCACATATGAAAGACCCACAGCTAATATCATCCTCAATGGGGTAACACTGAAAGCTTTCCCCCTAATGTCAGGAACACAACAGGATGTCCACTCTCACCACTGTTGTTCAACATAGAACTGGAAGTCCTAGCCTCAGCAATCATATATTAAAAATAAATAAAAGGCATACTAATTGGCAAAGAAGAAGCCAAACTTTCACTCTGCAGGTGACATGATACTCTACATGGAAAACTCAAAAGAATCCACAAAAACAAAAAACAAAAAACACTAGAACTGATACGTGAATTCAGCAGTCACAAGATATAAAATCAACATACAAGAATCAGTTGCATTTCTATATGCCAATAATGAAACAGCAGAAAGAGAAATCAAGGAGTCTTTCCCATTTATAATTGAACCAAATCCCATAAGATACCTAGAAATAAATCTAACCAAAGAGGTAAAAGATCTGTATGCTGAAAAATATAGAAAGCTTATGAAAGAAATTGAAGAGGACACTAAGAAATGGAAAAACATTCCATTCTCACGGATTGGAAGAACAAATATTGTTCAAAATGTTGATACTACCCAAAGCAACCTATACCTTCAATGCAATTCCTAGCAAAATAATGCCAGCATTCTTCACAGAGCTGGAACAAACAATTCTAAAATTTGTATGGAACCACAACAGCCAAAGTTATGTTGAAAAAGAAAACCAAAGCTGGAGGCATCACAATTCCATACTTCAAGCTATATTACAAAGCTGTAATCATCAAGACAGTATGGTACTGGCACAAAAACAGACTCATAGAGCAATGGAACAGAATAGAGAACCCATAAACAGACCCACACATGTATGGCCAACTAATCTTGACAAAGCGGGAAAGAGTATCAAATGGGGGGAAAAACAGTCTTTTCAGCAAATGGTGCTGGGAAAACTGGACAGCAACATGCAGAAGAATGAACCTGGACCACATTCTTACACCATACACAAAAATAAATTCAAAATGGATGAAAAACCTAAATATGAGACAGGAAGCCATCAAAAGCTTAGGGATAAAACAGGCAGAAAACTCTTTGACCTTGGCCACAGTACTTCTTACTAGACATGCCTCCAGAGGCAAGAGAAATAAAAGCAAAAATGAACTGTTGGGACCTCATCAAGATAAAAAGCTTCTGAACAGGAAGGAAACAATCAACAAAACTAAAAGACAGCTGATGGAATTGGAGAAGATATTTGCAAATGACATATTGTTAGTATCCAAAATCTATAAAGAATATAACAAACTCAACAGCCAAAAACAAATAACCCAGTGAAGAAATAGGCAGAAGACATGCATAGAAGCTTTTCCAAAGAAGACATCCAGGTGGTTAATACACACATGAAAAGATGCTCAACATCACCCATCATCAGAGAAATACAAATCAAAACTACAATGAGATACCACCTCACACCTGTCAGAATGGCTAAAATTAACAACCCAGGAAACAACAGATGTTGGCGAGGATGTGGAAAAAGGGGAACCCACTTGCACACTGGTAGGAGTGCAAGCTGGTGCAGCCACTCAGGAAAACAGTATGGAGGTTCCTCAAAATTCAAAAATAGAGCTACCCTAGGATCCACCAATTGCACTACCTGGTATTTATCTAAAGGAAAATATGCTAACTCAAAAGGGCACATGCACCCAATGTTTATAGCAGTGCTGTCAACAATAGCGAAACTATGGAAAGAGCCAAAATGTCCATCAACTGACAAGTGAATAAAGAAGCCAAAGCATAAGAGACTCTTAAAAACTGAGCACAAACTGAGCGTTGATGGGGGGTGGGAGGGAGGGGAGGGTGGGTGATTGGGTATTGAGGAGGGTACCTTTTGGAATGAGCACTGGGTGTTGTATGGAAACCAATTTGACAATAAATTTCATATTTTAAAAAAAAGCCAATTTAAATATGAAGACAGATTTAAAGGAAAAATATGAAAAAAATAAAGAAGATAAATAAAAGATATGATACCACATCTTCTTTATGGAAGATGAAATCTTGCCATTTACAACAATGTGGATGGAACTAGAGTGTATTATGCTAAGCAAAAGAAGTCAGTCAGAGAAAGACAAATACTTAATGATTTTACTCATATGTGGAATTTAAGAACCACAACAGATGAACATAGGGGAAGGGAAGAAAAAATAAGATAGAAACAGAGAGGGGAGCAAACCATTAGAGACTCTTTAGTACAGACAACAAGCTGAGAGTTGCTGAATGGGGAGTGTGAAGGGGCCTGGGCTAAATGGATGATGGGCATCAGGGAGGCACTTGTTTGCATGAGCACAGGGTGTTATATGTAAGTGATGAATCACTAGGTT
This sequence comes from Lynx canadensis, assembly GCF_007474595.2. NCBI lineage: Eukaryota > Metazoa > Chordata > Mammalia > Carnivora > Felidae > Lynx > Lynx canadensis. Next base: position 58,670,167 of record NC_044320.2, on the reverse strand, counting down.
CTACTCCTGAAACCAATACTACACTGTATGTTAACTAACTTGAATTTAAATACATAAATTAAATTTTAAAAATATATATTCTTTCCTGGGAAGAAGTGATGTTTGTTAAGAGATTTCAGGAGTAAGTAGAAATGGCCCAGGCAATAAATTTGGGAGAGAGCATTACCAAAAGACAAGACCATGGGCAGAGTATGTGAGTGTGAGAGTACCTAACTGGTTTGGGAAGTATGAGAAATTCAGCACAGAGCAAAGGTATGGATTGAAGGAGCAATGGAAAGATGGGAAAGAGCAAGAAGAGTCATGCCTAACATCTTAGCTGTTTGAGTTTTAGCATGATGTTAATGAGAAAAGATCATATAGTTCCAGCACAGGAGTGACATAGATACTACCACCCTTAGACATGGGCAAGATGGATCCCTGTGAATGGAATTCAGAAGAGAGATCTGAGTGATACATTTACAATTCTGTGTCATTAAAATTAGTAGGGATCAGTTTCACAAAGAAGAATGTTTATACTATAGACTATAATATGTCAGAGACCAGGAAAGAGCTGGTTTTAAAAGAGAAGGGGATGGGGCGCCTGGGTGGCGCAGTCGGTTAAGCGTCCGACTTCAGCCAGGTCACGATCTTGCGGTGCGTGAGTTCGAGCCCCGCGTCGGGCTCTGGGCTGATGGCTCGGAGCCTGGAGCCTGTTTCCGATTCTGTGTCTCCCTCTCTCTCTGCCCCTCCCCCATTCATGCTCTGTCTCTCTCTGTCCCAAAAATAAATAAACGTTGAAAAAAAAAAAAAATTTAAAAGAGAAGGGGAGGGGCGCCTGGGTGGCGCAGTCGGTTAAGCGTCCGACTTCAGCCAGGTCACGATCTTGCGGTCGTGAGTTCGAGCCCCGCGTCGGGCTCTGGGCTGATGGCTCGGAGCCTGGAGCCTGTTTCCGATTCTGTGTCTCCCTCTCTCTCTGCCCCTCCCCCGTTCATGCTCTGTCTCTCTCTGTCCCAAAAATAAATAAACGTTGAAAAAAAAAATTTTTAAAGAGAAGGGGAGTTAACCTATGTCAAATGCTCTAATATATCAGAAAAAAATAAAGAACTGAAACTTGTCAGCAAAGAGCATTGAGAGCAGAAAGCAAATTGCCAGTGAAGATGAATAATTCGAAACTGTGAGATTAAACTGCTTTTCCCAGAAGTTTGGTAGTAGAGGATAAAAGGTTTTCTGCTGAGTGTCATTGTGACAATGTGGCAGTGTTTGAGAGAAGCAAGAGTTCAAGAAAGATAATGTTGTTTTCAAGGTTAGAGTGGTGAAGGATGTTTATATTCTGAGTGAAAAGAGATAGAAGGTAAGGCTGAAGACATAGAGGAGAGAGTGTTGATAACTAACGGCACAAGAGAAGAGTGGATCCAGAGCACATATAGAAGGACTCACCCATGATAGAAGAAAAACTATTGTATGAAATTGGAGAGAAAGAGAATGAATGGATGTGACTGCTTGCCTCAGTAGAAATTTTTTTGGTTGCAAGTAACTACAACCCATTCAAACTAGTGTAAACAAAGGGAGTGGGGGTAATATAAGCTTCAGAGGTATTTGCTAGGATCTCCAAGCAGAAGACACAAATCACCAGGGACTGGAAAGAGGAACCAGGGTCTCATTAAGATCCAAAATCAGTCTCTTCGGGGCTGTAGTTCCCTCATCTCAGCTTCCTTTGGTACCCCTGCTTCAATATCACTTTCTCTCTGCCTTTCCATGTGCACATGGCTCCTGAGTGTACATATGGCAGTTCAAAGCATCATCCAAAACTGCCTATGATCTCTGAAACCAAATTTCAAATTCCCAGAAAAGATAATCTAATTGACCCAGCTTGAGTTATGGGCTGACACAGTCATCTGTGGTCAGGGAAACAGAGTTGTGTTTTTGAACAAAGAAGAACCCTTCAGCAGCAAAGAACCCATCTCTGAAAATTCTGAGTCTGCATCTAAAACCCCCGTCCCTGACTCAGATCATTTATTATTTACCATGTAGGCAAGTTTGTTAGTGAGGGAAGGACAAGAATTGAAAGAATTCCTGTCAGATGGCCTTTATTTATTGAGTTGGGAGGCAGAGTTTACTTAGTGTGATTATGGCAATGTTATATAAAATAATTTTAATCAGAGTAAAAAAGGTTAAAAGTGGCTCTTTTGAGAAATAGGAGCTGGATTTCTATTGCAGCCTATGAAATTTCAGTAAGACACATTGGGTTTCCAGCTGAGACTAAAGACCATGAATCTATGATGGTGCCAATTCAAATTATGTGTGTATAGAAATTCTTGGCAGACAGGGTGTAAGAAGAAGCTGAATGAATGGACTAATCCTGGGTTAGAAAGTTTTTAGGGGGTATTGTAGAATTTTAAGTTTACTTAGAAGAAATAATAGACAAGGCAGTGAGATATGGGTGGCTTAGTGGTGTAAGTAATGAGGTTTTAGGGGACTGAGAGTCCGAGAGAGAGGGGGAGAGAGAGAATGGAGAAGAAAGGGGGGAAGGAGAAGAAAGGAAATCATGAACTTAGTAAATGATGTGTAAGCATAAAAATGTGAAACAGCTTGGTGGAAGTTGTGGTAGAGTTTGTATTTGGAATGTTGGGTAATTCTTAGCAATGACTAGTTCCAAGTTACGACCATGGGTATAGTTGGCTGCAGTAAAGTTGAGGTGCAGGTGATTGACATTAAGAAAGGCAGTAAATTGTGATACAAGGTTACTGGATAGATGAGCATAGATATTGAAACCATCTTGGACGATAGTGTAATTTAGGGGTGTAAAAAGACTTGAGCCAGGTGCAGCAAATAAAGTCTGACCATGAAGCCTTAGATACCAGCATTGAGGTGGAAGGTAGAATAGCATAACACCATAAACCTAAAGAAGAAATTTTTATTTGAGTGTGGTAGGATACTGTCTTTGGAGAAAAGAGGTAGAATCCTAACACTCTTTCCTTCTAGCCTGCAAAGTATAGAATTTTGGATAATAAGCAATCCCCATTTAAAGATATAATAGGGGAAGCAGAAATTCTCACATGATCGGATTTTGACTTTAACAAAAGTCAGTAGCTTAGAATAGTTGGTTTCTTTGTCATGAAATTGAATTATATCTGGCTCAGTGGAATGGGATCAAATCAGGAAATTGTTAAGAGGTGGAAAGAGTATCAATAATAATGAAAATTAATATTTTAGATACTTCCTATTACCTAGACACTTCCAAGAATCTTAAATGTAATGTTATCTCATTTTTAATCATCACAAGAACCCATGCAATATATACTGTTTTGCCTATTTTACAGAGAAGAGAACAGAGACATCAAAGGGTTAACAGCTTGCCCAAACTTGTGAAGACAGTAACAGGCAAAAACCAAATGATTCAAGCCAGAAAGTCTGATACCTGAACATCCTCTTAACCGCTATGCTATAATGATGGAAAGATGCAGGCTAGTTGAGAGAGGAGGACAAATTTAGGAACTCAGCTATGGAAGTAAGGTGAAGACAGAAGGACTTGCATTTTGGCTAGTAGTACAAGATTACAGCAGTGCCAGGCAAGGAAGCTTCATATGGTAATCACATTCCCTGAGAACGTAAGTGCCGTGTAACAGGTACAATGACTGCACCTCAAAACCTGCAGGCTGCAGAGTTTTCTCAGGGTTTCGTAGAAACCTTTGGTGAGAAAAACTCACATACCTCAGAAAGTAAGGGGTAGGGAACCCTAATTCTAGTCCAAGTATGTAAGTGGAACAATTAGTTGGTTAAGGAAACATTACCCTCTTTTCAGAGTCTCCAATCCCTTCTCCAAAGATGAGTTCACATATTGAAACACCTTTAAAAGAGCTCCAGTCTAATTGTGCATCTAACTAAATTAGTTGACTTACCTTTCCTACTCTTCCTTTCCTTAAATAGCTGCCAGAGGTTTTTACATTTCATGAGGTGACCCTAGATTGGTTAAATCACATAATCTCTGTGAATATTAGTGCCCTCACTCATAAAATACAAAAAAAAAAATTACAAATATCAGAGTCATAAGGGAAAGTATCAAAACATACATATGAAAATTATTAGAAAAATCAAAAGCACTAAGTAAATAAATGTTGCTCCTGGTAATATATAATAGTATCTTTCACATTTGGATCACTTGTGATATATCCAGCATTTTATTGTTTTTTATATTTATTATCTCATTAAACCCTCATCACAATTTTTAAACATGAGTATTACAGTATATCTACTTTATACATGGAGAAAATTATGCTTAAATGCCAAACATTAAATCATGGAGTGGGATCCACTTTGACTTCAAAGCAATGTTCTTAATATATACTATCCTCTTAATATTAGTTCATACTTTAGGTAATCATCAGTGCTACATAACAGTAAGCATAATTATTATAGCCCTTTGTATAGCCATATTTCAAAATATGGAGCCCCTAGATATGTGGCTTAAATATAAACCATTTAGAGCGGAAAAGGGAAAAGTACTGTAAAACCTAGAATAGTCATTATTTCCAATATTATCTTTTGTTTCAGCCCCAACTGACTAAGCCTTCATGCAACAGACATATTTGGAGTTGTAGTTTGTGTGAGTATAGCTGTCAGCCCAAGTCAGTTTTTATCTGTGCTATTACCGTGGAATAATCAATTACCTTTTACTCCCCAAAGCTTCCTTGTTTGGACTTCGAATAATATGAACACCCTACTTGAATATTTCTCACTAAACCTAGAGGGCTAGACCCTGTCATTGCTGCTACAGGGACAGACTCTGTTTGTACTCATATAGACAGCACTGTCTCAGAGTCACTAGAATATCCATCCTGAGTATGATGCAACATTTACAAAATGCTTCCTGTATTCTACAACTCTTCTAGTAGGCACTTAGGTTAATTTACACTGGAAAAAGTCAGAAACCATGAAGTATAAAACTCTAATTCACATCCCTGTATTCTTACATAAATGTGATTTAAATATAATATTTTTATTTCTATCAAATGTCATTACAGTTAATTTTGAATTATATCACTAATATGGAGTAACCTATGGTAACCTATCTCTGGTGATACATTTTCTTTTTTTTTTAATATTTTTTTTTCAGATAAAGAGAAAGGGGGGGAGGGAAAGTGAGCAGGGGAGGGGCAAAGAGAGAGGGAGACCGAGGATCCAGAGTGGGCGCTGCGCTGAGAGCAGTGAGCAGACACGGGGCTCAAACTCATGAACCACAAGATCATGACCTGAGCCGAAGTTGGTCGCTGAACCGACTGAGCCACCCAGGCACCCCTCTGGTGATACATTTTCTAAAATAAAATATTATATTTTCTAAATTTTCACACTCAGAAAATTACTCTTTGTTTGACTTTATGCTGAATTTTGAACTTTTCCTTGTACTGTTCTTTGCATGGTTAGAATTGTAATCTCTCTTGCCTAACTGAATACAGTTCTCATTTTACAATGCTTAAAGTTTCATCATGTCACCTTAGAGATACTATTATATTTTCCTATTCTATAATTTTCATATATTTCAAATATATTGATACAAGGTTTTTAAGATGATGATTTCTGTCAACATAAAAGAATATAGATCAAGTGTCTTCAACAACACTGTTTTCTCCAAACAGAAAACGATAACAAGAAAGTTAAGAGCAACTCTTTAGACAAAGTACCTACGAACTGTTGAAATACAGATAAATTCCTAAGAAAAAGTTAAATGATATTTACCAATATAATAATTCACACTTAGATGGATTTTAAAAAGCAAAATACCTTTCTCTGAGTTTGATACACAGAGCTTTCCAGTAGAGGGCTCCACAAGACTGAAGGATGTTATATTCCACAAAAAATGAGGAGGTTCCTCTTATGAAGCCATTTTATGATTATACCCAACATAGTAAACTGTATTTTGAAACTCCACCCTTAGCATTTTCCACAACCCCCTATAGTAGATTGAGACTTTTTAAAATGGTAATCCAGTACTGATTACAGTGGGATCATTAGTTTGATTTTAACACTCTAAGGTATATGTGAACTAGCTGGCTTCTATGGACTCTTGTCTGGTGATATAAAGCAATCTACTGTCTGAACTGCAGGACGCTTGTGGACAAAAGAAGCTGTTTCCTTGGAAACGACTATGTGAAAGCTCTTGGAACATCTCCTCCCCAGGAGTTAATTTGTTTCAGATGGAGAAAGGTGATTACTTATGAGTCAGAGAGAGACAGAGAGAGAGAGGGAGAGGGAGGGAAGCTTCTAGGGGTTTTTTTCCTATCATCACTCTTAACTTTTTCAAAAATGTAGAGTAGATGGCAACAGCAAGACTAAATATCAATGATCTTGTCACTACGTAAAATTATTCCTTTACAGCAATTTTTACCAATCTGTAAAAGAGACAGAGTAAGAATAGAAAAGGAAAATTTCCTAATTGAACAAAAGTAGTCCAAAGTGTGCTGCCTGCCCTTCCCAATTTCCCAACTTGCTGGAAGTTGTCCAATGCTCTGCTTCTAAATTTAATGTTGATCATTATAAAGCTCAGATGTTTACCACTTGGGTAGAATTACCTATAAAAGATAACGACCTCATTTAATAAAGATGGAATTCCTGACTTCTTAGTTTTCCAGTCCACAGCTGACACTTTTATCTATTTGCCACAAATAAGGACCTAAAATCTCAGTAATTGTCTTGCAAAGATACTTCCTTTTCAAAAATGCCATGTAACAAGTAGCTTAGTTCAGTTACTTAGGTCCACTTATAATTGGTTTGTTTTGGAAAGTACAATAAAAATTAACTGTAGCACACATGGAAATTCCATATTAAAATGTAGGGATTAAATGGCAGCTTTTCTGAAATTTCTTTTTGAATGGCTAAGAAGTAAGTTTGATTACACAGTTTTTGGCCTAAAACACTGGGTTATGATCTCCTATTTGTATAAGGACTTATCTGCATCTACATTGATACCAACCACTTTCTTCTGCTAATGCACTGTTTTCTCTGGCTCTTTTATACTTTTTCATTCATGTTTAAATGTGGGCCTTTCCCATTCTCAAAGTTCTTTTGAGACTCTGACTTTGATCATTTCACACATCTTTAAGTATAACTCATATACAAATTTTATCCTAAAATGTTCACCAGTAGCTTTGATTTGTCACCACAATGTTTTGTTGATATCTTGCCTTGAAAGGTCAAAAATCAATCCTTGTCTTTTCATGCATCTCCTCTTGAATTCAGTATTTCTAAAGTTGTTTCGCTGTTTTTCCAGTATCCCAAGATTGAATCCTTGCAAGTGTCTTATCTCTCTCTTCAAGACTCCCACATAAAGTCAGTTGATAAAAGAAAAAAATTCTGTCACTTTTCTTTACCTTAGTCTCTCACATCTTTATTCTGTCACCTTTGCTCATTCTTTCTCTCCTGTACTTTTATATGGTCTTGCAGTAGTACATTTTATGTCTTTCCCTTTTCATTCATCTTATACATTACTCTCAGCAAAACTTCCTAAAGTACTGCTTGGCTCCCTTCATGTACCTGATTTAACTAAATAAAATATAAATCTTAAACTTGACTTTCCAGACTATCTGTGATGTTGAGAACTTCAAAGTACTGTTCTGAATTCTCACCTCCATGCCACCTCCAAGCACAGTGTGCTCCAGAAAATTTACATAAGTGCTTTTCCTCAAAAACACCATGAAATTCCCTACCTCTCTGCATTTCTTATGCTATTCCTTCTGTTAAGAATACATTTTAATTTCCCTTCTTCTACTTAGGTCTATTTATCTGAAATTTTCTGCTCTTTCAGGGCCCTTGTTGTTGTAGTTAATTGTGATTGTGTGACAAATTACTCCAAGACTTTGCAGCTGAAAACAACTAACAGTTATTATCTCATATGTTCTTTGCCTCAGGAACTCTGGGCATAATTTGGAGGATGTCTGTGTGTCAGTGTCTCCCTCTAAGCTGTAATCAAGGTGTCAGGCAGGGCCGCAGTTATCTCAAGGCTTGATCGGGAAGAGAATCACTTGCAGACTCACTCGTGTGGTTGTTGGCAAGATTCGGTCCACCATGGACTGTTGACTGAGGCCCTAACATTCTTACTGGCTTTTGTTTTGTTCTGTTTTTCTTTTTTTAATACCTATTTTTATTTTTATTTATTTTTTAATATAATTTATTGTCAAATTAGCTAACATACAGTGTATACAGTGTGCTCTTGGTTTTGGGGTAGATTCCCATGATTCATTGCTTCCATACAAGCGCTCATCCCAACAAGTGCCCTCCTCAATGCCCATCACCCATTTCCCCTCTTCCCCTGCCCCCAACAACCCTCAGTTTGTTCTTGGTATTTAAGAGTCTCTTATGGTTTGCTTCCTTCCCTCTCTGTTTGTAACTACTTTTCCCCTTGCCTTCCCCCATGGTCTTCTGTTAAGTTTCTGAAGTTCCACATATGAGTGAAAACATGATATCTGTCTTTCTATGACTGACTTACTTCACTTAGCATAATACCCTCCAGTTCCATCCACGTTGCTGCAAATGGCAGGATTTCATTCTTTTTCATTGCCAAGTAGTGTTTCATTGTATATACAAACTATGTCTTCTTTATCCATTCATCAGTTGATGAACATTTAGGCTCTTTCCATAATTTGGCTATTGTTGAAAGCACTGCTATAAACATTGGGATACATGTTTATGAATCATCACTCCTGTATCCTTTGGATAAATTCCTAGTAGTGCTATTGCTGGGTCGTAGGGTAGTTCTGTTTTTAATTATTTGAGGAACCTCCACACTGTTTTCCAGAGTGGCTGGACCAGTTTGCATTCCCACCAACAGTGCAAGAGGGTTCCTGTTTCTCCACATCCTCACCAGCATCTGTTGTTTCTTGAGTTGTTAATTTTAGCCACACTGACCAATGTGAGGTGTTATCTCAGTGTGGTTTTGATTTGTATTTCCCTGGTGATGAGTGATGTTGAGCATCTTTTCATGTGTCTGTTGGCCATCTTGATGTCTTCTTTGGAAAAGTGTCTATTCATATGTCTTCTGTATGGAGGCTGCCCTCTGTTCTTTGCCTCCGCATAGGTCCCCTCCCACTGTGGCAGCTTACTTCATGAGAGAAAGCAAGTGAGAGATCTAGAGAGACTGACCAAGGTGGAAGCCAGTGTCATTTTGCAATGTAATCTCAAAAGTGACATTCAGTCACCATTGTGGTATTCTGTCCATTAGCAGAAAGTGACTCAAGGGGAGGGGATTACATAAGGATGTGAATATCAGTAGGTAAGAATTATTAGATGCTGTCTACCAGTTTTCACTTCTTAATTGTCACCCTTTTCCTGTTTCTCTCAGGAAATACAAGCTTACTTTGTTGGTATTGGAATTCCTATACTAGTCGATTGGCTCCTTTTTAGTGCCACTAATCACTCTTCTGTTTTTATTAGAGTACATCCCTACATACTAGCTATTGACTGTAATATATTTAATTCTCAATTTATTTCTACCACTATGGTTTTTTTATTATTTATTTATTTATTTACTTATTTTTAAAGTTTATTTATTTATTTTGAGAGAATGAGAGCATGCACGTGAGCAGGGGAGGGTAAGAGGGGAGAAAGAAAGAATCCAAAGCAGGATCCGGGCTCTCAGCACAGAGTCCAATGTGGGGCTCCATCTCACAAACCATGAGAGATCATAACCTGAGCCAAAATCAAGAGTTGGCAGCTCAACTGACTGAGCCACCCAGGCGCCCCAATCAACCACTATCTATTATGTTTAGTATTTTTTGGCTAAATATTGCTGAATGGTTCCTATCTCTGTCATCATCTCACTTAGCAGGAGAATCAGTGCCTTGGTACCTTCCTATTCAAACTCTTAACCTCAAATAGCATGAACACTCTAACCAGAAAAAGCAACATAAACTTCCAAAACACCCAGTGGAGGAAAACTGGTAAAATGATCCAAATTTTATTTTTACTTACAGGACTCTTGGTATGCCCTTGTGGTTTTTAAACAGTGGAATGTTTTTAAACAAAGTACTACTACAGCAAAATATTCTTGAAATCAAGAAATGGTTCTACTGGCATTTCATCTGTATTTGCATTACTTTCCACAGAAAGCACTTAGACATTGCTGATTAACACATGGTCCTGAGATAAGCACACCACAGGGTTCCTGTCTCTTGCCACATAGATGCAAACCTTGTACCCTGGAAAGTAATCTAAAACTCATAGTAATGAAGATTGGCTTATAAGGAAATGCTCATGCTTTCTTACTGAAACTTCAATCCAGACAATAATTTCATAAAACATAGTCTAACAGTGAACAGATGTAACATCCTCACCTCGCAAAATAGGGAAAGGGAGTAATTACTTACCACACATTGTATTAGTCAAACAACACCCTACATTCTTTATTTCTATACATCATGCTGTATAATTCTTCATGCTTTTTAAAATATTTTACAAATACATTGCCTACATTAGCTTATACTATTCTCTTACCAGAAGTGCTTTACTTGCTTCAAGAGCATCCAATACTGGCCACTTACAAATGCATGTATATTATAAACAAGTGCCAAATGCCAGTGATTTATTCTCTGCTTTGAATATAAATAATAAGTAGGCATGCAAATTATAAATATATCATATTATTCAAGTATTTTTTACTATCAAAACATAGCACCATCATGCTTGATTTTAATCATTGATAATTTTTCCTTCAAAGACATGTTGTTTGGAAGGCCAGAGGAATTAGGTGATGCTCCAGAAACATTCAGAGAACAACATTGCCCCACATGATACACAGAAGTGTCATAAATTAAATGTACCATCTTCTGCTGTTTAAATGAACTAGCAATTTAAAGGCCCTACGAAACATACACAAAGTTCAGAAAACATTATATGTTTTTTCTACAAAGGTAAGAACTGTAAAATTTGATTCCAGAGGTGGGGGGGGGGGGGGGGAGGAAACCACAAAATCCTTGAATTCCCTCTGAGATTAAGTTAGAATCCAGATCTTCCTGAATTCAATTCCTTTTAACATTTTGCATCAGATCTTTAGTTGATCTGGTTTCCCAAAAGATATAAGTTTCGCTTTCATAATTCATTCCCAGCTTGGCCTGGAATAAGATAGCTTACCTCCACATTCTTGGCAAGCGACATTTCTTTGCTGGAAGAAAAGTTCACCTCTTAACTGAATGTTTGGCTAGAGATCAGGAAAAAAGTAAGATCCGATTTCTTTTACACTTGACTTCCTTTTTCATGTGACCCTTGCACAGAATTGTCTTTATTCTTCACTCTGTCAGCTGAAATATAATAAATTATGCCAGTTCCTGTTGATCTAGCACTCTTAGGAATTCTTAAATATATTCCACAAATAATGTATCTTTCAGTTCATTGAAATTTAGCAGCTTGAGATTTCATTCATCTCAAACAAAGGATATGAAATGTGTCTTCTCTACTTCTTAAGAGGCCCAATGTACCAACTGCCTTTAAACTACTATTTGATTTTCCAGGCTTCTAACTAGAGCCAGTGTTCCTTTACAATGTTGCTGACTCCTCCATTTTAACCTTCTCTCTTTTCACCTTCTGGGCCGGCAAATTTTTCTCATCCAATTTTTAAACTGCTGCTACTTTCTATACACAAATTAACAATCCCCTACCAACTCTCCTTCTCTTACCTCCTCCCCTTGCCCCCTGCACAGCCTAGTCAAGAAGTGAAGGCATTCAGGGAAGAGGTAGAGAGAGTTGTGCATTCTAAAACCACATTTGCATGAGTATAGTGGTTATAATTGAACCATTTTAATATTAAATTCTTGCTATTCCAGTGTATATGTGAGGGAACCTAACTATCCATGTAAAATAAGTAAAAAATTAGATTATTTCAGTCTCAAATTAAAATAAGACAAACATGCCAAGAATAATGACATTCATTAAAATTTACCAAGTATTGAGACAATATAAGTGTTTTGTTGTTGTTGTTGTTGTTGTTGTTATTTGGTTGATAAAGTATAATACAATATTGGAGGTCTTCTGTTATTGTTTATCTAGATATCTATCTATGTACACATTGTTATACATCTATGTATATATTGTTGTATATATTGTTATCTATGTATATATTGTTGTATCTTTCAGTCATTCTCTCTGTCTCTCTGTCATCTATCAAGAGAACACCACTGCTCCACCATTGGTATTATGTACCCCTAATGGTGTCTTGTATAAGGTCTTGAACATTGGAGGCTCTCAGATTCTTGTTTAGTCATTTTGAAGTGAGGTTTTTTTTAATGTTTATTTATTTTTGAGAAAGAGAGACAGAGCATGAGCAGGAGAGGGGCAGAAAGAGAGAGACACAGAATCAGAAGCAGACTCCCGGCTCTGAGATGTTAGCACAGAGCCCGATGCGGGGCTCTAACTCACAAGCTATGAGATCATGATCTGAACTGAAGTTGGATGCTTAACCGACTGAGCCACCTAGGCACCCCTGAAGTGAGTTTTTAAGTAAAAAAAATACACACACACACACACACACACACACACACACACACACACACACATAAAACAGAAGAATCTCTTGAAGTTTCAATAGGAACAAAGGCCCGTAAAGTGTTTTCAGCTGAATGTTTGAAGTGAGAAGGAAAATAAAGAAACCTATCAGAATCTAACCAAGAAAACAGCTTTTTGTGCCACCTATTTTAATGGGGAAAATTTAATAGAGGAGAATTACAAAGGCAACAAATGAACAAACAAAACTGAGTTAGCAGATAGTAACTTCAAGGGGCAGCCTTCGTCTGTAGGGCTAATGGAACAAAAAGGAACAACTGGTCTCAGACTCTAGAAGCTTGGAGCAGGCTTCGGAAGGGGTTGAGACCCACAGCTTCTAAAGAGAAGTGCTGTCCTGTTGATGCTGGCACCTCAGATATTCTGAAAAGGAACCCCAAGGAGCTGAATTCACACCTCTGAGAAGCCCAGCACCAGGAGGGTGCTAGTACCTCCTATATGGCTATTTAGGTTACAAAATAATTATATAAACAATGAGTGAACCAACTGCTGCTGCCAGAGGGGGGAGGAAGAGCCATTCCTCAGGTGACACAAATGGGAATAGCAAACAAAACGGAGGGAGTATTTCCCTTCTTCCTCTAGCCTTCCAAGCTCCCTTCATTTGCAGAACCTAATAGGAAACAGCTGGTGAAGCAAAACTGTGGTTTGCTGAGTCCCAACCCCAGAATCACAAAACTGAACATGGAAGACTATGAGAGATGATAGCTTCATAACCAATGCAAAAAAGTTAGAGGGAACCCACTGAACAAGAAAGATACACAACGTGACTGGAGCAAATTGTCTGAGTGTGTGTGATGATTGGAGGATATGGTAAGAAGGCTGGAGAAGGGTGCTAAGGTAATCTAAGTGGTCAGGAAATTTTTTGCCCATAGTAGAGCCTTGACATCTGGTTCACATTTCTTTCTCCATGTCATGGATGCTACTCTCCTTGATGACTCCTTGTTGGCTGTAGACTGAAATTCACCTGTCTTACCCTGTGCTCATATCCCTTTATGGTCTGGCTCCTTCCTTCCTTTCCCATCTCATTTTCTCATCCTCACAAGGGCCCCTGCTCCAGTTACCTAAAACTATTTGCAATCTCCCAAATAGGACATGTTGACACATTGCACATGCTCTTCTCTCTTTCCAATATGCTCTGTTTATCATTCAGAACAAAACTGAATTGTCTCCTCACACAGGCAAGCCCCGTCTGTGTAGCCAGGACCTCTAATAATTTATCTGTATCACTCTTTTTATTTTTCTGACCTCATGTCATGCTTCCCTCTCCCCAGCTCACTCTGTATCAGCCACACTTGCCTTTATGTTCTCAGGATTTTACACTAGCTTGTGCCCTCCTTGGAGGGCCCTTTCCCCACATTTCCATATGGTTCACCCCCTCACTTCTTTTAAATATTTGCTTAAATAGCTCCTTCTTGATGTTTACTTAACCTTAAGAAAATTGTGACTGCAAACCTATTTGCCCCACACTCTCTATTCCTTTCCTTGCTTTACTTTTCTACATAGTCTTTATCACTTTCCAATATACTATATAACTTATGTCATGACATCTCCTCACTAAAGACAAAATTTGGTCTGTTTTGTTTACTGTTTGTCCACAGCACCTGGACAGGGTCAGCCACATGCTAGGTCTCAGAAAACATTATCGAGTTAGTGAGTTGGGACTGAATAAGACATTACAGAGCACTAGGATGCTGGAAAATTTTAGCTCCTGTAGAAAGGTAATGAAACATGGGAGCAAAAGAGAGGTAGTGGATTTGGTGACTGTGGAAAAAGGAGGGTTGCAGAAAGCCTCTGAATGAACTAGAAAGTTATACCATCTGCCCACAATGAGAAGGGACACGTGCTCTGCAGCACCAGCAGAAAGAGGACTTCCAAAGAGAGAGACAGAGAGAATGACAAGTGCCCAGAATACCTGTCTAGCTCTGTGAGGCTGTACTGGAGTACATTCACATGGTTCCTCCACTAGCTGTAGCTGCATTTCACAGAGCAAGCACACGATTAGTGGAAGGAGATTGGCATTTGTAAGCATTGTTTCTTAACTGAAGAAATGGCAGTGGTCTGAGAATAACTGATAGAAGAAGGCCGGTGTTGATTTGACCTTCTCTCTAGGACTTGGCAAGCAAGAAGTAGAAAAAAAAGAATAAGTGCCACTTGGTTCGATTTTCAAGGAATGTAGGATGTGTGGGTGAGAAAGGTCCACCTTTCATTTAACATAATGAGTCGAAAGAACGTTTGCAGCAACATTAATAAGAGATTGCCCTCCAGCTTAAGCCAACTCATACCACCCAAGCACACAGTGGAAAAAGATAGATAGCTGGCCTGCAAGGGGTGTTGGAAACAGGACTGGCCAAAGAGAATGAAAAGTGGACAGAGTAGAGATGAAGTCAGTCATCTGGGGTGGTGATCGAGATCACGATAATGAAGAAAAAAAGTCTGTTGTGAGTAGTCTTGAGGGAATTTAGGAAAAAGATGATCTCAGAGTAATGCATTCAGATGATGTACTTGTGCAGTGTGGTGTTTCTTAGGTTTATTCATATTTATTCTGAATGTCTTATTATTCCCCACACTCACTGCTCAATTTACCTTGCAAGGCAGATTACTGATTCCGTAAAACTCAAGGGACAATGCCAAGACACCAGCCTGTTAAAATTTCTTGTTTTTGAGAGTAAGAGTACCATTATTTAAAGTACATGATTTCTGTGATCATATGCTGATTGGTTGTTTTCAAACTAAGGTTTTAAATTATTTATGGGGGCACCTGGGTGGCTAAGTTGGTTGAGCATCCAACTTCGGCTCAGGTCATGATCTCAAGGTTCATGACTTCAAGCCCCGCATTGGGCTCTATGCTGACAGCTCGGAGCCTAAAGCTTGCTTCAGATTCTGTATCTCTCTCTCTCCGACCCTCCACTGTTCACACTCTGTTTCTCTCTCTCAAAAATAAATAAGCACTTAAAAAAATAAAATAAATTATTTACAAACAGTATTAGAGTGCTTAAACTCCTGAGGTCTGGGATATATACTTAATATGCAAGTAGCTTAATGTAATGTTGGGTATGGCAAGAAATAAGTAGAACTTTAGTTTGCATCTGTATTAACCCTTGAGTTATTTATCAGGCTTTTTATTTTTCTTTTAATATTAAATTCTGAGTATTTGAGACCACTAAATTCTGAGATTTGGTATTTTAAATGTGCTACTAATATATCTAATTTTCTCATTTATATCATTTCAACTTATTCAAAATGAAGTTTATCAAAAAAAATGGAATTTGTCCTTTTACAGATTGAGAGTATACAAGTTTTTAAGAGGGATACAATTAAGAACTGTTGATAGGAAGCAGTATTAAATACACCTACAGATTTTTACAAATATTATAAAACCTCTAACTTTTTGAAATCACTGTATTCTCACATATTAGGTTATTATGGGCTCAACTATTTTCAAAATTATACATTTTACCTGTTAATCCATTGGCCACATTTTTCCATGAACAGAATTTTATACAGTGAAAAAAAAACAATGCTATTCAAAAATGTACTCAACTTTAATCCAGCCTTACAGTGCTTTTAAAAGTACTTTCTTTGACAATGGAAGAATCTACATAGCATGCCAAAGTACACATAGCCAGCACAGATATGCAAGATTTCGCTTGTTTGGTTATAATTTTTAAACTAGTCTAATTATCTACTTATCTGGTGTATGACCTGTATTGTCACCTAATATTTTCTCACCATATTCTGAGTTTTAGAAAAACATTCTACCAGGATATAATATCGTCTATGGGGTAAACAATGACGTGCTCATTAAACTCCCCTACAGTATAACTACAAAGCATTCTTTGAAAACTTAGTACTTAATGTAATTAGATTATAAAGAAGCTCAATGTCACAAGGAAAGTTTTTGTAAATGTTGAAAGTACATATGGCTACAAAAAGAATGAAATGTATATAAAAGTATTGAATTCATAATGCATTTTTAGGTAAAACCTATCATATACTGGGAATGACCATAATTACTTGGATTTAAATCAAGAAGGACACCAATCCCTTCTGAAAATTTGATTCTCTCCTTAGGCATATAAATGCTATATCCATCTGTATATTTAACCAAAGACTCTCCCTCCCCAGAGAACATGCTCTGTAAGGGTAGATACTGTCTTTTTCTTTCTTTTGTGGCAATCTCATCCATTGTATCCCCAAGACTTAGTACAGTGGTTGGCCCATACTAGGGGCTCAATATGTCTTTGAGTGAATTAATAGAATAAATCTTATGAATCACCAAACATTTTAATGCCCACATGGCAAAGTTTATTATATTCTAGAATACATGGTTAGAATCAAAATTAATTAAATATCTGAAGCCTGTTGAAAGAAAAATCTGGGGAAATTTATTTTATTGTTATCATTTTTTCAGTTTTTAAATCTTCTATTAACCCTAAACATCCATCCTCAGGGAAATGTTTTCCTAGGCTCTGGGTACATGACCACAGATGTATTGGATCAGTGTTGAAAAACTAATTGAACAACTCAGCAAATCTGTTTTGCTAATGGCTGTTTAACATGTCATGAGTTTCAGGGCCAGTACTTCTAGCTCTCTACTGACGAATGCAGGCTTATAGATGAGTCATGATTCACTGTGCCAAGACAGTTTTCAGATTTTTCTGATTGTTAGTTTTAGCACTCAAACCATGATACATGATATTCATGATCATCTCACATTATTCACCAAAAATCTGAAAGTAACAGAAGTTACAGTTAGAGATCTATCCAAGACCTTTGAACAATTACAGGACGAAAGAAAGTAGAAGAGCATTAGAGGCCAACAGAAGTGGCTTTCCTGGTATATTTTCTGACTTCAGACTTAGTTGCTCATGTTCAGTAGCTTTATGTATGTCCTAATACCTTTAAACAAATTTGTTGTCTTCTAGGGAATTATTTATATCTAAATTTATTGGATACTTAGCCTGACCATAAAGCAAAAGAATCATAAAGAGGATTTGATTGTCATGTCCTAGTATAATCTACATAAAGCCAGACTGATTTGTTTATGCCTAGAAGTCAGCCTTCTGACTGAAGACAGAGTTTTATTAAAATAACCAAGAGTCTGGCAATAGTAACAGATTAATGTAAAATAAACTATCTAATTGTCTTAGGTAGGATTCTGGAATAGAAAAAGCACATTGAGAAGAAACTAATGAATTTTGAATTAATTCCGTAGTTTAGTTAATAATGTATCAATATTGATTAATTAGGTGCGACAAATGTACTATAGTAATATAAGATGTCAATAAGAGGGGCAACTGGGTATGGGCCATTTAGCAACTCTCTGGACTATTATTATAAGTATTTTGTAAATCTAAACTTGGATTAAAGATTTTAATGTAAGACCTGAAACCATAAATCTTCTAGAAGGAAACCTAGGCAGTAAGTTCCTTGACATAGATGTTACCAATGATTTTTTTTTTTTTTTCTCTAGTGTGGACTTATTTTATTTATTTATTTATTTTTTTTATATATGAAATTTATTGACAAATTGGTTTCCATACAACACCCAGTGCTCATCCCAAAAGGTGCCCTCCTCAATACCCATCACCCACCCTCCCCTCCCTCCCACCCCCCATCAACCCTCAGTTTGTTCTCAGTTTTTAAGAGTCTCTTATGCTTTGGCTCTCTCCCACTCTAACCTCTTTTTTTTTTTTTTTTCCTTCCCCTCCCCCATGGGTTCCTGTTAAGTTTCTCAGGATCCACATAAGAGTGAAACCATGTGGTATCTGTCTTTCTCTGTATGGCTTATTTCACTTAGCATTACACTCTCCAGTTCCATCCACGTTGCTACAAAAGGCCATATTTCATTTTTTCTCATTGCCACATAGTACTCCATTGTGTATATATACCACAATTTCTTTATCCATTCATCAGTTGATGGACATTTAGGCTCTTTCCATAATTTGGCTATTGTTGAGAGTGCTGCTATGAACATTGGGGTACAAGTGCCCCTATGCATCAGTACTCCTGTATCCCTTGGAAAAATTCCTAGCAGTGCTATTGCTGGGTCATAGGGTAGGTCTATTTTTAATTTTCTGAGGAACCTCCACACTGCTTTCCAGAGCGGCTGCACCAATTTGCATTCCCACCAACAGTGCAAGAGGGTTCCCGTTTCTCCACATCCTCTCCAGCATCTATAGTCTCCTGATTTGTTCATTTTGGCCACTCTGACTGGCGTGAGGTGATACCTGAGTGTGGTTTTGATTTGTATTTCCCTGATAAGGAGCGACGCTGAACATCTTTTCATGTGCCTGTTGGCCATCTGGATGTCTTCTTTAGAGAAGTGTCTATTCATGTTTTCTGCCCATTTCTTCACTGGGTTATTTGTTTTTCGGGTGTGGAGTTTGGTGAGCTCTTTATAGATTTTAGATACTAGCCCTTTGTCCGATATGTCATTTGCAAATATCTTTTCCCATTCCGTTGGTTGCCTTTTAGTTTTGTTGGTTGTTTCCTTTGCTGTGCAGAAGCTTTTTATCTTCATAAGGTCCCAGTAATTCACTTTTGCTTTTAATTCCCTTGCCTTTGGGGATGTGTCGAGTAAGAGATTGCTACGGCTGAGGTCACAGAGGTCTTTTCCTGCTTTCTCCTCTAAGGTTTTGATGGTTTCCTGTCTCACATTTAGGTCCTTTATCCATTTTGAGTTTATTTTTGTAAATGGTGTGAGAAAGTGGTCTAGTTTCAACCTTCTGCATGTTGCTGTCCAGTTCTCCCAGCACCATTTGTTAAAGAGGCTGTCTTTTTTCCATTGGATGTTCTTTCCTGCTTTGTCAAAGATGAGTTGGCCGTACGTTTGTGGGTCTAATTCTGGGGTTTCTATTCTATTCCATTGGTCTGTGTGTCTGTTTTTGTGCCAATACCATGCTGTCTTGATGATTACCGCTTTGTAGTAGAGGCTAAAGTCTGGGATTGTGATGCCTCCTGCTTTGGTCTTCTTCTTCAAAATTCCTTTGGCTATTCGGGGCCTTTTGTGGTTCCATATGAATTTTAGGATTGCTTGTTCTAATTTCGAGAAGAATGCTGGTGCAATTTTGATTGGGATTGCATTGAATGTGTAGATAGCTTTGGGTAGTATTGACATTTTGACAATATTTATTTTTCCAATCCATGAGCAGGGAATGTCTTTCCATTTCTTTAAATCTTCTTCAATTACCTTCATAAGCTTTCTATAGTTTTCAGCATACAGATCTTTTACATCTTTGGTTAGATTTATTCCTAGGTATTTTATGCTTCTTGGTGCAATTGTGAATGGGATCATTTTCTTTATTTGTCTTTCTGTTGCTTCATTGTTAGTGTATAAGAATGCAACTGATTTCTGTACATTGATTTTGTATCCTGCAACTTTGCTGAATTCATGTATCAGTTCTAGCAGACTTTTGGTGGAGTCTATCGGATTTTCCATGTATAATATCATGTCATCTGCAAAAAGCGAAAGCTTGACTTCATCTTTGCCAATTTGGATGCCTTTGATTTCCTTTTGTTGTCTGATTGCTGATGCTAGAACTTCCAGCACTATGTTAAACAACAGCGGTGAGAGTGGGCATCCCTGTCGTGTTCCTGATCTCAGGGAAAAAGCTCTCAGTTTTTCCCCGTTGAGGATGATGTTAGCTGTGGGCTTTTCATAAATGGCTTTTATGATCTTTAAGTATGTTCCTTCTATCCCGACTTTCTCAAGGGTTTTTATTAAGAAAGGGTGCTGGATTTTGTCAAAGGCCTTTTCTGCATCGATTGACAGGATCATATGGTTCTTCTCTTTTTTTTTTGTTAATGTGATGTATCACGTTGATTGATTTGCGAATGTTGAACCAGCCCTGCAGCCCAGGAATGAATCCCACTTGATCATGGTGAATAATTCTTTTTATATGCTGTTGAATTCGATTTGCTAGTATCTTATTGAGAATTTTTGCATCCATATTCATCAGGGATATTGGCCTGTAGTTCTCTTTTTTTACTGGGTCTCTGTCTGGTTTAGGAATCAAAGTAATACTGGCTTCATAGAATGAGTCTGGAAGTTTTCCTTCCCTTTCTATTTCTTGGAATAGCTTGAGAAGGATAGGTATTATCTCTGCTTTAAATGTCTGGTAGAACTCCCCTGGGAAGCCATCTGGTCCTGGACTCTTATTTGTTGGGAGATTTTTGATAACCGATTCAATTTCTTCGCTGGTTATGGGTCTGTTCAAGCTTTCTCTTTCCTCCTGATTGAGTTTTGGAAGAGTGTGGGTGTTCAGGAATTTGTCCATTTCTTCCAGGTTGTCCAATTTGTTGGCATATAATTTTTCATAGTATTCCCTGATAATTGTTTGTATCTCTGAGGGATTGGTTGTAATAATTCCATTTTCATTCATGATTTTATCTATTTGGGTCATCTCCCTTTTCTTTTTGAGAAGCCTGGCTAGAGGTTTGTCAATTTTGTTTATTTTTTCAAAAAACCAACTCTTGGTTTCGTTGATCTGCTCTACAGTTTTTTTAGATTCTATATTGTTTATTTCTGCTCTGATCTTTATTATTTCTCTTCTTCTGCTGGGTTTAGGCTGCCTTTGCTGTTCTGCTTCTAGTTCCTTTAGGTGTGCTGTTAGATTTTGTATTTGGGATTTTTCTTGTTTCTTGAGATAGGCCTGGATTGCAATGTATTTTCCTCTCAGGACTGCCTTCGCTGTGTCCCAAAGCGTTTGGATTGTTGTATTTTCATTTTCATTTGTTTCCATATATTTTTTGATTTCTTCTCTAATTGCCTGGTTGACCCACTCATTCGTTAGTAGGGTGTTCTTTAACCTCCATGCTTTTGGAGGTTTTCCAGACTTTTTCCTGTGGTTGATTTCAAGCTTCATAGCATTGTGGTCTGAAAGTATGCATGGTATAATTTCAATTCTTGTAAACTTATGAAGGGCTGTTTTGTGACCCAGTATATGATCTATCTTGGAGAATGTTCCATGTGCACTCGAGAAGAAAGTATATTCTGTTGCTTTGGGATGCAGAGTTCTAAATATATGTGTCAAGTCCATCTGATCCAATGTCTCATTCAGGGCTCTTGTTTCTTTATTGACCGTGTGTCTAGATGATCTATCCATTTCTGTAAGTGGGGTGTTAAAGTCCCCAGCAATTACCACATTCTTATCAATAAGGTTGCTTCTGTTTATGAGTAATTGTTTTATATATTTGGGGGCTCCGGTATTCGGCGCATAGACATTTATAATTGTTAGCTCTTCCTGATGGATAGACCCTGTAACTATTATATAATGTCCTTCTTCATCTCTTGTTACAGCCTTTAATTTAAAGTCTAGTTTGTCTGATATAAGTATGGCTACTCCAGCTTTCTTTTGGCTTCCAGTAGCATGATAAATAGTTCTCCATCCCCTCACTCTGAATCTAAAGGTGTCCTCAGGTCTAAAATGAGTCTCTTGTAGACAGCAAATAGATGGGTCTTGTTTTTTTATCCATTCTGATACCCTATGTCTTTTGGTTGGTGCATTTAATCCATTTACATTTCATGTTATTATAGACAGATACGGGTTTAGAGTCATTGTGATGTCTGTATGTTTTATGCTTGTAGTGATGTCTCTGGTACTTTGTCTCACAGGGTCCCCCTTAGGATCTCTTGTAGGGCTGGTTTAGTGGTGACAAATTCCTTCAGTTTTTGTTTGTTTGGGAAGACCTTTATCTCTCCTTCTATTCTAAATGACAGACTTGCTGGATAAAGGATTCTCGGCTGCATATTTTTGCTGTCTAGCACCCTGAAAATCTCGTGCCAATTCTTTCTGGCCTGCCAAGTTTCAAAAGAGAGATCAGTCACGAGTCTTATAGGTCTCCCTTTATATGTGAGGGCACGTTTACCCCTTGCTGCTTTCAGAATTTTCTCTTTATCCTTGTATTTTGCCAGTTTCACTATGATATGTCGTGCAGAAGATCGATTCAAGTTACGTCTGAAGGGAGTTCTCTGTGCCTCTTGGATTTCAATGCCTTCTTCCTTCCCCAGTTCAGGGAAGTTCTCAGCTATGATTTCTTCAAGTACCCCTTCAGCACCTTTCCCTCTCTCTTCCTCCTCTGGGATACCAATTATGCGTATATTATTTCTTTTTAGTGTATCACTTAGTTCTCTAATTTTCCCTTCATACTCCTGGATTTTTTTATCTCTCTTTTTCTCAGCTTCCTCTTTTTCCATAACTTTATCTTCTAGTTCACCTATTCTCTCCTCTGCCTCTTCCATCCGAGCTGTGGTGGTTTGCATTTTGTTTTGCATTTCCTTTAAAGCGTTTTTCAGCTCCTCGTGACTGTTCCTTAGCCCCTTGATCTCTGTAGCAAGAGATTCTCTGCTGTCCTGTATGCTGTTTTCTAGCCCAGCGATTAATTTTATGACTATTATTCTAAATTCACTTTCTGTTATATTATTTAAATCCTTTTTGATCAGCTCATTAGCTGTTGTTATTTCCTGGAGATTCTTCTGAGGGGAATTCTTCCGCTTGGTCATTTTGGATAGTCCCTGGTGTGGTGAGGGCCTGCAGGGCACTTCCCCTGTGCTGTGGTGTATAACTGGAGTTGGTGGGCGGGGCCGCAGTCAGTCCTGATGTCTGCCCCCAGCCCACCGCTGGGGCCACAGTCAGACTGGTGTGTGCCTTCTCTTCCCCTCTCCTAGGGGCGGGATTCACTTTGGGGTGGCGTGGCCCGTCTGGGCTACTTGCACACTGCCAGGCTTGTGATGCTGGGGATCCGGCGTATTAGCTGGGGTGGGAAGGCAAGGTGCACGGCGGCAGTGGGGGGGGGGGCAGGCTTAGCTCGCTTCTCCTTAGGTGATCCACTTCAGGAGGGGCCCTGTGGCAGCCGGAGGGAGTCAGATCCGCTGCCGGAGGTTTGGCTCCGCAGAAGCACAGAGTTGGGTGTTTGCGCGGAGCGAGCAATTTCCCTGGCTGGAACCGGTTCCCTTTGGGATTTTGGCTGGGGGATGGGCGGGGGAGATGGCGCTGGCGAGCACCTTTGTTCCCCGCCAAACTTAGCTCTGTCGTCCGGGGGCTCCGCAGCTCACCCTCCCTTTGTCCTCCAGCCTTCCCGCTTTCCGAGCAGAGCTGTTAACTTATGACCTCCCAGACGCTAAGTCGCGCTTGCTGTCGGAACACAGTCCGTCAGGCCCCTCCGCTTTTGCAAGCCGGACTCGGGGCTCTGCTTGGCTGGCGAGCCGCCCCTCCGCCCCGGCTCCCTCCCGCCAGTCCGTGGAGCGCGCACCGCCTCGCCGCCCTTCCTACCCTCTTCCGTGGGCCTCTCGTCTGCACTTGGGTCCGGTGACTCCGTTCTGCTAATCCTCTGGCGGTTTTCTGGGTTATTTAGGCAGGTGTAGGTGGAATCTAAGTGATCAGCAGGACGCGCGGTGAGCCCAGCGTCCTCCTACGCCGCCATCTCACCAATGATTTTTTAAATCTGACACCAAAAGTTAAGAGCAATAAAGCAAAAATAAACAAGTGAGACAACATCAAACTAAAAGCATCTTCACAGCAAAGGAAACCATCTGCAAAATAAAAAGGCAACTTACTGAATGGGAGAAAATATTTGGGCTTCATATATCTGATGAAGAGTTAATAATATCCAAAATATATAGAGAACTCACACAACTCAGTAGCCAAACATACAAAAAAACACAAAAAAACAAAAAACAACAAAAAACGATCCTATTAAAAATGGGCAGTATATCTGAATAACATTTTTTCAAAGAAGACATGCAAATAGCTAACAGACACATGAAAAGATGCTCAACATTATTAATCATCAGAGAAATCCAAATCAAAACCACAATGAGATACAACTTCCTACCTGTTAGAATGGCTACTATCAAAAAGACAAGAAATAGCAAATGTTAGCAAGGATGTGGAGAAAGGGGAATTCTTGCATACTGTTGGTGGGAATGTAAATTGATAAAGTCACTCTGAAAAACAGTGTGGAGGTTCCTCAAAACACTAACAATAGAAGTACCATAGAGGTGCCTGGGTGGCTCAGTCAGTTAAGCATCTGGCTCTTGATTTTAGCTCAGGTCATAGTCATGGGGATCTAGCCTGTGTCAGGCTTTGTGCTGACAGTGCAGAACCTGTTTGGGATTCTCTCTATTCCTCTCTCTCTTCCCCTTCTCCCCCCTCTCTCTCTCTCAAAATAAATAAACATTAAAAAAAGAAGTACCATACAATCCAATAATTCCTCTCTGTATATTTACCTGAAGAAAACAGAAACACTAATTTAAAAAGATATATGTACTTCTGTGCTTGTTGTATTTACAACAAATAGCTATTTACAATAGCCAAGATAGGGGAATAACCTGAGTGTCCACTGATGAATAAATGGTAAGTAAATCGTGTGTGTCCATATGTGTGTGTGTATATATATATATATATATACATATATATATACACACACACAAACATATATATGCATATATGTATATATATGTGAGAGTGTGTGTGTGTGTGTATACTCACACATATATATATATGCAGCTTTAGAATTTAAACTTTTTTTTAATGTTTATTTTTGAGAGAAAGACCATGAGCAGGGGAGGGACAGAGAGAGAAGGAGACAGAGGATCTTAAGTGGGCTCTGTGCTGACAACAATGAGCCCAATGTGGGGCTCAAACCCACGAATCACAAGATCATGACCTGAGTGGAAGTCAGATGCTCAACTAACTGAGCCAGCCAGGCATCCCTAGAAAAATTTAATCGAAAGAGGTACAATTTGAGATTGAGATTAGGCAAACCTGCAGTAAATACATACCATAACAACTGTAATTTAGTCCAAAAAGAGTGTGTCATCAAGTTTAATAGTAAGTGGGGATGGAATGGGAAAGCTGGTAATCTGTGTTTTATCTTGTTTTTAATATAGGATGGATAATACATTCTTCAGGTTATACATATTTTTTAATTGAAACATTTTTTTAATGTTTATTTATTTTTGGAGGGAAAGAGAGTGAGAGCGGGGGAGGAGCAGAGAGAGAGGGAGACACAGAATCTGAAGCAGGCTCCAGGCTCTGAGCTGTCAGCACAGAGCCCAACTCGGGGCTGGAACCCACAAAACAGTGAGATCATGACCTGAGCCAAAGTTGGACGCCCAACCACCTGAGCCACCCAGGCACCCCTAGGTTATCCATATTAATTAAATATGCTTTGGAAACAAAATTCCACTTCATATTTTGGCAAACCCACCCTATGTTCCTTAGGTTAATATTTTTACACTATTAATCGTACTGCTATAGCTAAATCAACTAAATACCAGTTTATGTAGTGTTGCTAGAAAGACCTACAGACAGCAAGGTCTATACTTACCTCAAAGGGAACTTTTTAAAATAAAGGAGGAAGCAATAATGTTCCATATGAGTGGTACTGGGCAAAGTACATAATGAAATATTACTCAGCCATAAGAAAGAATGACATTTTGCCGTTTGCAACAACGTGAGCGGGCCTCAAGGGCATTATGCTAAGTGATGTAAGTCAGACAAAGAAAGGCAAATACCATATGATTTCTCCTATATGTGGAATCTAAAACAAAACAAAACAAAACAAAACCAAGCTCATAGATACAGAGAAAAGATTGGTGGTTTTCGGGGGCAGGGAGTAGGAAGATGGGGGAGAAATGGGTGAAGGAAATCAGAAGATTAAAAAAAAAAAAGAAACTCAATCTTAAGAACCAACTTGAAACCACAGTTCTGTGACCCATCTTGACTGTTATTTTATAACATTAAAGTGGAAAAATGGAACATAATATGATATTTTTAAAACCAAGTAATAAATTGGTTAATTATAATTATACAGAATGCTTAAATGTACCTTAGTAAAGATAGATTATTTTGAATTATAAAAATGGTTTAATATTTATTATTTTTGGTCAATTTGTTTAAGTTTGGTAGGAAATTAAAATGGAAGAAAGAGATGTACAGAAGGATGATTCAATGCAATTTAAGTAGAATCAGTTCTAAACAAGTAACTCTGTGATACTTTAAAATAAAATTTTATTTTATTTTTTTAATGTTTATTTATTTTTGAGACAGAGAGAGACAGAGCATGAATGGGGGGAGGATCAGAGAGAGAGGGAGACACAGAATCAGAAGCAGGCTCCAGGTTCTGAGCCGTCAGTACAGAGACCCATGCGGGGCTTGAACTCACGGACCACGAGATCACGACCTGAGCCGAAGTTGGACGCTTAACCGACTGAGCCACCCAGGCGCCCCTAAAATTTTATTTCTTAAAGCAAATTGCGTTGAAATCACTCTAAAAAAAACCACTAAAGATTCCATTAAACACACCAAAATGATTGAAATGCAGCATTTTTTATTCTTATTTTCCTTAGTATCTTATGCATCTTACCTGCCTCAAAAACTCTTTACACTGCCACATGAAGATTCCTAAATTCTTATCCCACAACAGACTGCTAGAGCTATTTAATTCATCCTCCTGTTTCTCATTTCTTCCCATCTATACCACAGTTTCTCTGTTATCTGCTTCATTTTTTTCTTTTTTCTTTTCTTTTTTCTCTTTTCTTTCTTTCTTTCTTTCTTTCTTTCTTTCTTTCTTTCTTTCTTTCTTTTTCTTTCTTTCTTTCTTTTTCTTTCTTTCTTTTTCTTTTTTCTTTCCTTCTATTAAAGTTTTGCGTCCCTCTCTGTTTTTATCTTTTTTTTTGCTTCCCTTCCCCTACGTCTATTTGTTTTGTTTCTTAAATTCCACATATGAGTGAAGTCATGATATTTGTCTTTCTCTGACCAACTTCTTTCACTTAGCATAATACACTTTAGTTCCATCCACATTGTTGCAAATGACAAGATTTCATTCTTTTTGATCACTGACTAGTATTCCATTGCATATATACCACACCTTCTTTATCCATTCATCAGTCAATGGACATCTGATAGTGCTTCCATAAATATTGGGGTGTACATGCCCCTTTGAATCAGCATTTTTGTATCCTTTGGATAAATACCTAGTCGTGAAATTTCTGGGTTATAGGCTGTTCTATTTTGAATTTTTTGAGGGATTTCCATACTGTTTTCCAGAGTAACTGAACCAGTTTGCATTCCCACCAACAGTGCAAAAGGGGGAAACCTGCTTCATTATTTCACCATATGCTCAGTCATACTTTTCTGCAATCATTGTGCAAGGCAAATTTTTGTATGTGTGTGAGAAAATGACTGTACATGTATTCATATTTTAGAAAGCTATAGATTATAGCACAAAAGGCTTTCAGCAAAACAATATTTTATAAAATAGTTCAAATGAGGTTTGAAAAAATGTTTCTTTTATTATTTTTTTAATGTTTGTTTATTGATTTTGAGAGAGAGAAAGAGAGAGGCACAGAGAGAATCCCACGCAGGCTCCACGCTGTCAGTACAGAGCCAAATATAGTGTTTGATCTCATGAATCGTGAGATTATGACCTGAGCTGAAATCAAGAGTCAGACGCCCAATCAACTGAGCCACCCAGGCACCCCAACAATGCTTCCTTTACATAATCTAGCTGTCTTCCTTGACATGGAAATGAAAGCTTGATAGCATCATATTGCCAGTTCTCTACAAATTAATGTATGCAGTCATATAAACTCTAAAGATATTCTTTCAAAATATTATGGAGCTTAAAAACTAATTCTAAAATCTGTATAGAATGGGATGGGTTCAGAAGTAGCCTAGGTAGTTCAGGAATGAGAACAAGGATAAAGAGCTGTCATTGTAAGGTAAAGTTATCACCATCTGCTATACCTATATTTTATGGTTTTTTTCCTTTTTTCTACGAATAAAATATGTTTCTTGATGGAATATTGTCTCTCCATCCCATTGTTGTATCCCTTGTTTCTTCAGCAATGCCTAGCACATGATAGCACTTTATTAATATTTATGGAAAAAACTAATTATACACATATTATCTTTAGGTCAGTGTAGTAATTGTGGAAAGTAGCCAAAT
Source organism: Lynx canadensis (assembly GCF_007474595.2). Classification (NCBI taxonomy): domain Eukaryota; kingdom Metazoa; phylum Chordata; class Mammalia; order Carnivora; family Felidae; genus Lynx; species Lynx canadensis. Next base: position 58,641,694 of record NC_044320.2, on the reverse strand, counting down.
AGCAAAAGACCAAGAAACAAACACAAATATACTTGGGATCTTAGTATAAATCAAAGAAAGCATTAAAAGTCAGTTAGACTCAAAGGAATCAGGACTTTTTGGTCAATTTCATAACTGGGACAAGAAAAGAAAAAAAAATGACATGAGCCTGAAACATCTTTTCTGCAAAAATAAGAGTAAGTAAAGATGTTAGGTAACTACATTAAAGACGGAACCAAAGAATGATGGGGACACCTGTAAAAGTCATAGAAGTCATCTTGAAGGGGCTGCCACTGGCCAAGTTTGGGATAATTTACACATCAAAATAAATATGATATTGGGAGATAATATATTGAACAAATTAAGAATCCATGAGTCAACATTGATATAAATGAATGAATGAATGCTGAATGAATAAAGGAATGAATGAATAGTGAATGTTCTTCGTTGCAGGAGAATGCCATCTCATAAATGTAGAAGGAATGATAGAAATATAAAATTACCATTTGCCAACCATCATAAGGAATTAGATGCAAGAAGGGGTTAATGTAAATATGTGTGTGAATCTAAATAAACATTGGCTATATAAAATAATATAAATAAAATAATATAATCTAAAATAATAATATTATAGTCTAAGTTGTTGGATTAAAATTTAATAAGACAGAACTAAAATGCTGGACAAGACCATAATATAACTTTGTACAGGTTGATTAGAGTTAAAGCATACTACACTCTTTGTATTAATCAGAAGGAGTAAGAATAAGGATTGGTTTTAGACCTTTAAAGTTAAATATGTTTTGTTGCAAAAATCTGCAAGAAATTTCGTTTGTCACTAACAGTTACAAACAAAATGTTGGTTGGGGTTATGGTAATCCAGACTAGGAAAGCTGAAGAACTACTTGCAAAGCTCACTCATATGCCTGGCAAGTTAATGCTGACCATTGACAGGAGACCTCATTGCCTTGCCTCATGAACCTCTCTATAAGGACTCCTTGGGTGTCCTTTCAAAGCAGCAGCTGGCTTCCTCTAGAACAGATTATCTAACAGAGAGAGAGATTGAGAGAGAGAGAGAAAGAGAGAGAAGCCCCAATGTTATTATGACCTAGCCTTGAAAATCATACTCTGTTTTTTCCATAATATTTTATTGGTTATATATGATAGCGTTATTACATATGGAAGGAATTGAACAAGGGCAGTGAATATCAAAAGGTAAGGATAATTGGGAGACATTTTCTAAGTTGACTTTTAAAAAATGCGTATTCTACAGTTGCTGGATATGATATTATAAATACACATTAGCCCAAGATTTTTATCTATATTAATTAATCTTCTATATTCTTATTTTTTAATTAAAATAATGTATAGTATACTAATAATAAAGCATACAAATCTTGAAATTTGACAGATGTGTACATCTATGTAACTAACATACATATCAAGAAGTAGGACATTACTGGGGCACCTGGGTGGCTCAGTCGGTTGAGCAACTGACTTCGGCTTAGGTCATGATTTCACAGTTTGTGAGTTCGAGCCCCATGTCGGCTCTGTGCTGACAGCTCAGAGCCTGGAGCCTGCTTCTGATTCTGTGTCTCCCTCTCTCTCTGCCCCTCCCCCACTCATGCTCTGTTTCTCTCTGTCTCAGAAATAAACATTAAAAAAAATTAAAAAAAAAAAAAGTAGGACATTACTAACACCCAGAAATCCCCTCCAGGCCTCCTCTGAGTAACTACTTCTCCAAAGGAGACTGGCTTTTGACACTGTAGTTTAGTTTTTCATGCCTTTTTAAAAAAGGTACATAAATATAATCATACAGTATACACTCTTTTGTGTCTACCTTCTCTTGCTCAGTTTTATGAATTTCAACCATGTGGTTTCATATAGCAATGGTTCATTCACCTTCAGTGCTATATGGAATTAGACTATTTGATTACATGAAAACATTTCTATTGTAGCTATTAATGTTCATATAGGTTATTTCCAGTTTTCAGCTATTACAAAGAATGAACCTCTAAAAAGTTTTGTACTTGTATTTGGTGTACAGATGCTTATAGTTCTATAAATGTATATAACTACAGTGAAACTGTGGAGTCAGAGTCCCAAGTGGTTTACCGAGTTATATTCCTTCCATAGGCATGTGAAAGTTCAGTTGCTTCACATTCTCACCAATCCTTAATGTAAACTTTTTATATTTTAAAATTTTAGCCCTTCTAATGTATGCATAGTATAACTTGTTATAATTTTAATTTACATCTCCCTCCCTGACACTTAAAAAAAAAGTTTGTATATAATAAATATACATATCTATTAAATATAAACTTTTTTAATATAGAAGATATGTTCTGCACAATTTAAAAATAAAAATTAAATATTTATTGTAAATTCTATATAAGCATTTGATTTTTATATGATATTTTGGTGATTTGTATGGAACTCTTGTTTCTGTAGCTAATCTTTGGTTGTATTTCTTTTTTTTTTTAAGTTTACTAATTTATTTTTGAGAGAGACAGAGAGAGAGAGAGAGAGAGAGAGAGAGGGGAGGGACAAAGAGAGAGGAAGAGAATCCCAAGCAGGCTCTGAGTTGTCAGCACAGAACCCATTGTGGGGCTTGATCTCATGAACTGTGAGATCACGACCTGAACCAAAATCAAGAATCAGGCTTGGGGCGCCTGGGTAGCTCAGTTGGTTAAGCATCTGACTTTGATTCATGATCAAAGGTCATGATCTTATGGTTTGTGAGTTCAAGCCCTGCATTGGGCTCTGTGCTGACAGCTCACAGCCCGGAGCCTGCTTCAGACTCTGTGTCTCCCTCTTTCTCTGCCCCTCCCCTACTTGTGCTCTGTCTCCAAAAAATAAATAAATGTTAAAAAAAAATTTTTAAAAAAGATAGGACACATGATATTTTTGTTTATTATAACATTATAAATGAATTGAAACTAATTGGAGATTAATCCTCCCCTCTTCATTTTTCTTTGTTTTCAAAAGGTTAAGTTCATGGGGTGCCTGGGTGGCTCAGTTGAGGCATCCCTTTAGCTCAGGTCATTATCTCACAGTCTGTAAGGTCAAGCCCCATGTCAGGCTCTGCGCTGACAGCTCAGAACCTGGAGCCTACTTCAGATTCTGTCTCCCTCTCTCTCTACCCCTCCCCCACTCACACGCTGTCTCTCTCTCAAAAATAAAATAAAAACATAAAAAAAACTTTAAAAAAAGGTTAAATTCATCTTGTTATCAAGTTAAAAGAATTTAAAAGTATATACAATAAAATATGAAAGATTCTTTTTATTTCACTTTCCTCACAACTGAACTCTAATTTAAGACAAAAGTAGTGAATTGTTTGGTTTGCATTATTCCAGAATGTTTTCCTGTAAATCCATTTCTAATTTATTTGGTGTATACATGGAATTATACACAGTACTCCACAACTATATATATTTTTTAATTGAAATACTTTCATCAACATATATTCATGTCTGTACATTTGGGTCTCCTATATGCTTTTTATTTATTTTTTTTTAATTTTTTTTTCAACGTTTTTTATTTATTTTTGGGACAGACAGAGACAGAGCATGAACGGGGGAGGGGCAGAGAGAGAGGGAGACACAGAATCGGAAACAGGCTCCAGGCTCCGAGCCATCAGCCCAGAGCCTGACGCGGGGCTCGAACTCACAGACCGTGAGATCGTGACCTGGCTGAAGTCGGACGCTTAACCGACTGCGCCACCCAGGCGCCCCATCTTTTTATTTTTTTTTAAGTTTGTTTATTTATTTATTTATTTATTTATTTATTTATTTATTATCTGACTGAGCCACCCAGGCACCCTCATGTGTTCTATCTTATTCTTTAAATTTCAACCATATCTCCCACAAATTAGATATTTTATTTTACCTATTTATCTTTGTAAATATTTTTTTCACTTGTCCCAAAATAATCTTCTCTAATTCTCTTTTGTGTTATATTTTTATTTTTTTTTATTTTTTATTTAAATTCCAGTTAGTTAACATACAGTGTAATATTCATTTCAGGCGTACTATATAATGATTCAACACTTCCATACAACACCTGGTGCTCATCACAAGTACATTTCTTAATCTCTATCACCTATTTCACCCATCTCCCCAAAATAAAAATTCTGCACATTGAAGGAAACAATCAGCACAACTAAAAGGCAACCTGTAGAATGGGAGAAGATATTTGCAAATGCCATATCTTATAAAGGATGAGTATCCAAAATATATAAAGAACTTATAAAACTCAATACCCAAAAAATGAATAATCCAATTAAAAATGGGCAGAAATGAATAGACATTTCTCCACAGAAGACATCCAGATGGCCAACAGACACATGAAAAGATGCTCAACATCACTTATCATCAGGAAAATACAAATCAAAACTACAATGAACTATCACCTCACACCTGTCAGAATGGCTGAAATCAACAACACAAGAAACAAGTGTTGGGGAGGATGTGGAGAAAGTGAAACCCTCTTTCTTGTACTGTGGTGAGAATACAAACTGGAGCAGCCACTGTGGAAAACAGTATGGAGGTTCCTCAAAAAGTTAAAAATAGAACTGCCCTAGGTTCCAGCAGTTGCACTACTAAATATTTACCCAAAGAATACAAAAATACTAATTCAAAGGGATACAAGCATCTTGATATTTATGGCAGCATTATCAACAATAGCCAAATTATGAAAATAGCCCAAATGTCCATCAGTTGATGGATGTATACATATATATACATACACACACCACATATTCTTTATCCTTTATATACATATATATACATATACATATATATATACACACACACAGCACATCTTCTTTATACACACACACACACACACACACACACACACACACACACACAGACTAGAATTTTACTCAGCCATGAAAAGGAATGAAATCTTGCCGTTTGCAATGATGTGGATGGAGCTAGAGAGTATTATGCTAAGCAAGATAAATCAGTAAGGGAAAGACAAATACCATTATGATTTCACTCACATGTGGAATTTAAGAAACAATATAAACATGCATAGGGAAAAAGAGAGATGCAAACCAAGAAGCAGACTGCTAACTATAGAGTATATTATATTTTTTAATTAAAAATAGAAAGACTTCACCACAAGGAAGATGCTAGGAAGACTAGGTATTCTGAATCATTGGAGGCTGTGATAATTTTTTTCAGTTATTTCTCTAAAGCCTTTTAATATGTCTAATTTCTTTATTACTGAATGGCAGCTAATGAGGAAGCCATTCTTTTTAATTGCATTCATTCTTACAGTCTGTTGTTCTCAACCCAATAATTGTTCTTCCAGGTAATTCAACACAGACATATGTCAAATTTCTATTCCGGAAGAGCAAGGAAGGTATTTTTGAATATAGTACAGGAAAACTCCAGATGCATACTTATTTCTTGTGTATAGAAGAATTTATGTTAATTTATTAGGGTGGGAGAATTAGGGAGATGTTGTTAAAGGGTACACATTTGTGACTAATAGATAAATTAGTTCTCACAGTCTAATCACAGCATAGTGATTACAGTCAACAATATATATTATAAACTTCAGAGTTGCTAAGAGACTAGATCTGAATTGTTTTCACTGCAAAAAAAAAAGATAATAATGTGACAAGATAGAAGCGGCAGCTAATGGTATGGTGGTAACCATATTGCAATATATAGATATATCAAATCACCAAGTTGTAAAATTCAATCTTACCCAATGTTATGTCAATTATGTCTCAATAAAAATAAACTTTTAAAAATTTAAATAAACTGTTAGCTGTTAGATCAATTAAGAGTAAGAAAAACAAAAATCTTTATTTTACCTTCACTTACTCCTTCCTTTTCTAATTCTCTTCCTTTTTTTTTTTTTTTTACATACATCTGAGTTTCTGACCTATATTATTTTCTCTCTTTCTGATGAATGTCTTTTAATATGTCTTGCAAGGTAGGTTAGGTCTACTGGTAACAAATTCCTTTAATTTTGTTTGCCTGAGAAAGTCTTTATTTCTCCGCTTTTGAAAGATAATTTTTTTTAATTTTTTTTTCAACGTTTATTTATTTTTGGGACAGAGAGAGACAGCATGAACGGGGGAGGGGCAGAGAGAGAGGGAGACACAGAATCGGAAACAGGCTCCAGGCTCTGAGCCATCAGCCCAGAGCCTGACGCGGGGCTCGAACTCCCGGACCGCGAGATTGTGACCTGGCTGAAGTAGGACGCTTAACCGACTGCGCCACCCAGGCGCCCCGAAAGATAATTTTATAAGGTACAGACTCTAGGTCTTTTTTTCCTTCTCTCAGCACTTTAAATGTTTCACTCCACTATCTTCTTTCTTGCATGGTTTCTGAGAAGCTGGATATAATTCTTATCCTTGTTCCTCAATGGGTAAGGTGTTTTTTTCCCTTTGGCTTCTTTCAGGATATTTTCCTTACTTTGTATTTACTGTAGTTTGAAAATAATATGCCTGGGTATAGTTTTCTTGGCATTTATTCTGTTTGGTATTCTCTAAGCTTCCTGGATCTGCGGTTTGATGTCTGACATTAATTTGAGGGCGTTCTGTCTTTATTGCTTCAAATATTTTTTCATTTCTGTCTTCTCTTTCTGCTATTTCATTTTTCATATATTACACCTTTTATAGTTGTCCAGCAGTTCTTGTGTATTTTCTTCTTGTTTTTCAATCTTTGTTCTCTTTGCTTTTCAGTTTTGAGGTTTTCTATTGAGATACCCTCATACTCAGAAATTCTTTCTTTAGCCGTGTCCAGCTTTGATGAGCCTATCAAAGGATCTTCATTTTGTTACAGTGACAATGTTTTTGATCTCTAGTATTTGGTTTTTTTTTATTTGTTCTTAGAATTTCCATCTCTCTACTTACATTGCCCATCTATTCTTACATGCTATCTACTTTATCCATTAGAATTCTTATCATATTAAACATTGTTGGTTTATATTTCTGGTCTCATAATTCCAAATCTTTGCCATATGTAAATCTGATTCTGGTGCTTGTTTTGTTTCTTCACACTGTATTTTTTGCCTTTTAATATGCCTTGGAATTTTTTCTTGATAGCCATACATAATTTTTAGAGTAAAAGGAACTGTGATAAATAGGCCTTTAGTAAGGTGATGGTATGGTATGGTGGTGTGGGGAAGCATTTTACAGCCCTATAATTAGATCTCAGTCTTTTTATTTATTTAATTATTTTGAGAGAGAGAGAGAGTGGGGAAGGAGCAGAGAGAGAGGGAGAGAAAGAGAATCCCAAGAAGGCTCTGCACTCTCAGTGTGGAGCCCAACATGGAACTCAAATTCATGAACCATGAGATCATGACCTGAGCCAAAATCAAGAGTCAGATGCTTATCTGACTGAACCACCCAGGCACGCACCCCGCATCTCAGTCTTTTAATGAACTTGTGCCCCTTGACTGTGAACTTTCCTCCTCATCCTACCCCATTATATATGGGACATAATAGCTATGATGTGCTAGAGTTGTGTATTTCATTTCCCAGAGTAGATTAGGCTGTGATGAAATCCCAGTAGTTTAGACCGTGATGAAATAATTTCTCCTGAGTATAAGCCTTGTTAAGAACCTGGAAGATATGCCAAGTGAATAAGCCAGACACAGAAAGGCAAATTTCATGATCTCACTTATATATGGAAACTTAGAAAGTTGAACTCAGTTATAGAATGGTGATTACTAAGGGTTGAGGATAAAGGAAATAGGGATATATTTGTCAAAGGGTACGAACTTTCGGCTTTAAGATGAATAAGTTCTGGAAACCTATGTACAGCATCATGATTATATACAATATACAATACATTCTATGTTATACTACATACAATGTACTATATTAAATAATAATAATGTGCATTTGAAATTTGCTAAATGTCAAGTGTTCTCAGCACATACAAAGAAAATACAATATATTATATACTATATTATAAACAGCATACTTTAAACAACAGTAATAATAATATATTGTACACTTGAAAATTGCTAAGAGAGTAGATCTCAGTTTTTCTCACCCCAAAACAAAATGTGACTATATGAGGTGATGGATATGTTAATTAACTCGTTGTAGTAATCATTTCACAAAGTATACATATATCAAAATATCATGTTGTCTACCTTAAATATATACAATTTTATTTGTCTGTTATACCTCGATAAATCAGTGGAAAAAACAGAATGAACATGCATGGTCCTTACTCAGTTAGATGCAGATGTGATGGTGGGAGCTGAACTAGCCACTTTGGTAGTAGACATAGAAGCCAAGGGTGATAGTGACAGAGCTGCTCTGTCAGCCCTGGTCCACTGACATCTGGGCTCTTGTAAGTAAGAAATAAACTTCTATCTTATTTTTTTTTAAAGAACAAAATGCTATAGCATACATCCAAATGGTTCCTTTTCCTCTCCTTCTGCTAGAAGCAGGCGGAGATTCTTCTCTGATACTCACTGTGAGAATCTGGTTAAATTCCTGAAGGTCAAACCCACGTAAGTATGGGAGCACCTTATGACTGCTCACCACTTGAGTTTTTAACTCTCAAACTAGTCCACTCTGAGCCTCCAGCAATTTGTAAAATTACAATTCACAGTTTCCTACCCCAGTATTGGTTCTTGTGGAGGTTCTTGCCCAGAAAGTTTCTGTTCTGGTAAGTTGTCTTTCTCTGTATTAACTAGTCTCTCTAATTTTGAGGGCAGCAGTTTGTCCTGTGACCTCACTTCTCTGACAGACCTAAGAAGAGTTGTTCGTTTTTCAGTTTTTTCAGTTTTTACTTGGTGTTACAACATAGTGATGACTTTTAAGCCACTTCCATGCTCTACCAGAATGTGGAAATCCCTCTATTATGCTTTTCACTTCACTTTATCGGTCTGTGCTTCTACTCCAGACACACTAACCAAGATTTAGTTCTACTAATGTTCTTTGCTCTCGAATATGATTACATCAAAAGTGAGAAAACTCTTTCAAGAAAATTAGGTTTCCGTGGAAAAGAGAGTTATGATTAGTGGAGCGTTGATGGTGAGACTAGGGTCATGGTTCGATGAATTGGTTAAAGGGGATAAGGCAAATAGCAATTTTGAAGTCATTAGGCAAAGAGAATGTAAGTGATGGAGCAGGGCCCAGAAATGAAAATGAATTTGACGCAACTTTCTTCCAAGGATGGCAGAAATTTAAATATCTCACTCTTGGGCAGCAATTACTGATTATGATTAGTGAGAAAGGAACTATAGTCTCAGAAAGTTTAAGTGACTCACTCAAAGTTACAGTGGCCAATTAGTGTAAGAAGATCCTGACATCCCAAACACACCAATGACTATCATAATTTGATTTTAAATACTTTACCACCTCACAGAAATATGAAGCCAAAAATTTTATCTACCATGAGTTTTGTACCTTCGGACCATTGCTCTTTTTTTTTTTTTTTTCAAAAGTGAAGTTAATTTTGCAGGGTTGTTTTTAACAAAATTGACTCTGTCAGAAATATTTTTAAGAAAGCCATTAAGCCATCACATGTGTAGTACTATGGTTTCAGCTTGGGCCTTCATTCTACAAAACCATTTCTTCTGATTGTGAAAGGACTTCTATACTAAGCGCCATTTCATCTTGATTACTTTGGACATGATATAAACACACATTTATATGCAGGAAAATAAGAGATGGCATTTTATTTCAAAATTATCATGATATAAAATGAAGTAGATACGAATAATGAGAAAACTGCATTTTAATACTAAAGGAGTAGCTGAAACCATAGAACTTATTCAGTAGATTGACTTTTTCAGTATAATGATGAAATTGTGCAGGCACACAATGCAATACATTAAATAATATATCAACTAAGTACTGTTAAATCACAATTTAAATAGACTACCCTTGATTGCAGAAGTTCAGAGTATACACTAGGGAAATCAAGTTGTTTTGAACTAGTTATATGGTCCTTAAATAAGTTATGCTTTGCTAATGCATTTGCTTTTGTACAGAATTTTGTTCTAGACAAAAGAAGATTCTTATATAAATACCTAATATAAAATAAGATTACCAAAATATGCTCTTATCACAATGAGAAATGCAATCCTTCTCCAAGTCAGAAATTTGATCTTGGTAGTAGTCATAATGAAAGTGGCATTGTCTTAGAATCAAAAGGACATTAGATTTTGTTAAGAGAAGTGCATTATACAACAGTCTTTGTCATTAAGTAATCATACAGTTTGGGGATGGTCATCTAGCTTTGCCAGATTTCAGTTTCCTAACTGGAAAATGAGAGTCACATAAAATAACTCAAAGATTTCTGGTTCTAATATTAAGTATCATTTGGAAAGAGCTTACCATGTGCTAAACAATTTATAAACCTTTTAATTTTGTGCATAACAATCTGTAAGGGAGATATTACTCTCATTTACAGATGAAAAGCCAGAAGTTCAGAAAGATTAAGTGTATTCACAATTAAATAGTTAATTAGTTGTAGAACCAGATTTTGAATCTCTCTTTCAGTCCCCAAAACCCACTTTATTCCCTTTCTGTCACGATAACTATTATTTTTGACTAATACTATTTGCTACCCATTTTTGAAATGACATTCTTTAAGCTTTGTAAAAAATAAAAGAAGCAAACACATTAATTCCTCTTGTCTTTTCTGAAGAAAAACAAACAAACAAAAAAATTCTACAACACACAGTAGGAGGAAATCATCACTGAAGGGCTTGCAGTTGACAGACAAAGGCATGTCTCCCTCAGTCTCAGGAAGTATGTAATAATGTCACTGTGAATATGCAAAACCTACAAACCAGAAAGTGACGACCTGTGCTATTGGCACACTCAGCCAAGTCTACTCACAGTCGGACCTGCCCACAGTTATTTTCACATGCTAAAGTACGTCTGCAGGTGATTGATTTCTCCTTTTAATAATGGAGGAAAAGGAAAATTGACTTTGCAGTAACTGAGCACTCTATGTAGGGATTGTGGAGGTGATGTGGAACTATCCCATGAAGAAGGCAATAGTGAAAGGGAATGAAGGTGTATACCTTCCTTGCCCTTCAGGTGGAAGCTGTTATGACAAGTTAAACAGATGACCTTGAATCTCTCTTGAGTTTTGCATCCAGTTTAAAATCAGAGAAAATGGGGCCCCAGGTTGGCTCAGTCGGTTAAGTGTCCAACTCTTGATTTCAGGTCAGGTCATGATCTCACAGTTTATGAGTTCAAGCCTCAAATCGGGCTCTGTGCTGACAGTGTGGAGGGATTCTCTCTCTGCCCACCCCCCTTCACACTGCCCCTACCCCACTCATACACACACACTCTCTCTCTCAAAACAAACTTAAAAAAATTTTTTTTAAATTAAAGTTTTATGAATAGAATACTCACAGGGTAAATTTTAATTGAGTGATTCTTATGATTCATATGAATATTTTTAAGAGATAGTCTTGGGCCTACCTGGCATCAATACATTTTTGCTACTGGGGGGCTGGACCCTCTGCTCTTCAGAGTCACCTGTTACCCAGTCAACCAGCCTCTGTTAACACTTCTGAACTAGAAGGAGACATTACACTACAGGTCATTTGATCTGGATATCATGAAGCCTCCAAATGGCTCATCCCAGAGTGAGGTAAGAGCATGAACTACTCATAAGTTGAACTTTGACCAGTGGGAAAGCAAGAGTTAATGGAGCCATGCAGATAAAGTCCCCCCTTTAACCCACCTACCATGAATTACCCTGAGAGAGTATTGTCTGTATAGCCCATCCAGGAAAGTCCTGCATGCTGAGTGACATTGTGACTCTTCCCAGCCCATCATGAGATAGTAGTGAGCACAGTAATGTGCTTCACATGGCTTTACATCTTTCCTTGCCTCACTCCCCTTGGTACTCACTCTTGCTTTTCTGGTTTTGTACTCTCCTCCAATAAAGCATCACCACTGGCATCCTTGCCTCTGATTCTGTTCACTGGGAAATGGTCTGTGACAGTGGATCTGCTGAACTATAGAGATGATAGAATAATTTGTGAAAACCACAAAGAGTAGCCTGGGTTCTGTCAGTTGGAAGCAGAAGTCAAAGTAAAACTAGTCTTTATAGATATTCAAGGTATGGTGGGCACAATGCCTCATTTTATCATATAATTCTCATTATAAAGATAAGGAAACAAAAACTTGGAGAGATCTGTTAACTTGCCCAAGCCACAGCTTTTATAGAAAAGTGCCAGGATTCAGAATTAGGGTGTTTTTTTTTTAATCCCTAAACTGTAAACTGTCTGTAACTAATAAATGGAGGAGGTGAAAAAAGACACATTCTTGTATGGAGACATCCTAATTAAAATTTCAGTATGATAATTCACACATAAACAACTAAATTAGGAGTTCTTCCTTAGAAACAACAGGAGCTAAAGTAAAAATATTATAACCATCCTGCCATTGTGTTCCTTCTTCCAAGTTGTGTCAAATAAAGTAATTTCATTTAGGAAACATTTTGAAAAGAGTGCAAACTCTTAAAATATAACTAGTGTATAAAAAAATGACTCCAATAAAAAAGAATGAAAAATCCAAAGATTCATTGTACTGCCGGCATATTGTTGGCAGGTATTTTAAAATCCAAACTCCAGAACTGAATGTTCAAGCTACGTAAGGGAAATGCCCAGGGGCAGTTGGTCGGGGCCTGGACCACCACTCAGACCCGTACACTGGCAGCAGGTAGTCAGTGGTGAACTTTTCAGCACAGTTGAAGGCATTTACAGGAAAGCCAAGATTGAAGGTGAAGGGAAATGAAATGGAGGAAATGAAACAGCTGTATTATTCAAATGTGCTGCAGACAAATCTTCAGCTCTGGAAAAATGCATTCTGTATTCCAGGTAAATGAATTAGGTTAACTGGTTCCAGGTGTTTTAAAGGATAATTGATTCATTCAAAAAACATTTTTTAAGTACCTACTGTGTGAAAAGCAGTGCCATTAAAAAGAATGTGTGAACAGCCTTCAGTCATTTCTGGAATTCTTCCCAAATCCAAATCATCAGTCTTTATTTTATTTTCATACACTCACAAAATCGGAATTTTCTCCAGTATAATTATTGCTTAAGGATCTGGGAGGTTAATATGCAGTCATTCTATTTACAATCTATACTTTACCTCAAAGGTTTTCTCTCCCTCTCCCCCAATAACCTGAACTACATTTACTCTGGTATTTTTTGTGAAAAATTCCATATGTTTAAAATGCTTTGACTTCATTGTTTGCTACAGAGAATTTTCCAGATTTTACCTAGAGAATTCTAAGGTAAAGCACATTATGAATACTAAGAGAAAATTTCATTGTTTCCTGAAGTAGAAGATCTGGATAAAATAAAACCACAGAACATAGTATTATTCTTTGTCCTCAGTTTGTAGTGACTACAGGAAAATAATTAATACAACTGAAATAGTTGAAATTAAAACAACTGAGGATATTTATTATTATTACTTGCTTGTTACTTAAGCATATTTTACTATAAGAAAATTCTTTTGAAAGAGGTATTGATCCTTTAGAACCTCAGTTTCATTTCATTGTGCTGGAAGTGGAACATAATGTAGTGACTTCATAATTGTAATATATATGAATATAGATGTCAGCCAAGATTCTTTGACCAAATTTTAGTCAGGCTTGTGAACCCTCTCCTAGGCTCATCTGTGCATTTTCCTGTAAAATCCAGTTTTAGTAAGAATTCTACTAACTTAAGTTAGCAGGAATCCCCCCACCATCAATATCTGATTGGGTTCCTCATCTTTCATGATCCCCACCCAAGTGATGTCTGATTATACCGGTCTGTCTTCTGGGTAAGCCAGAATTCCTCTTACCACTGATGTTTTCTCTTAGTTTTTTTTTTTTTTCCTTTTTTAAAGTGTTTATTAATTTTTGAGAGAGAGAGAGAGACAGAGAGACAGAGAGACAGAGAGAAGGGGAGGGGCAGAGAGAGAGGGAGACAGACGATATGAAATGGGCTTTGCACTGACAGCAGTGAGCCTAATGGGGGGCTCCAACTCATAACTGTAAGATTGTGACCTGGGTGGAAGTCAGACACTCAACTGACTGAGCCACCCAGGCACCCCTCTCTTAGCAACCCTTTCTGCCCACTGAGCTCCACCCTGCTTCTTGGCTATAAGTTCCAATTTGCCTATGCAGTATTTAGAGTTGAACCCAGACTCTCTCCTCCATTGCAAAATTGCATTGTAGTAGTCCCTATACCTATCATGGTGGTACCCCATCCCTTTAAATAAAGCCTTCGTTAATGTGCTTAAGATGTATCATTAAACATTTATTCTTTGACATTCCTTAATTAATATTTAAAAAATAATAATACTGTGATAAATATCCTGGAGGGCAAAACCTTAGGCACATCATTTATTCTTTTTATTCTTTTTTGCTACTCTGACAGGTTGAATTCCATTACTCTGTCTTCGAGCTGACTGATTCTTTCTTTTGTTTCATCTAGTCTTATGTTGGACCCCTCTAGTGTTCAACTTTCATTTCCAGTTCAGTTATCATTTTCTGCAGCTCTGTGACCTCTATTTGGTACTGTCTTATATTAAGAAGTTCTCACCGTGTTCATCCATTCTTCTCTCCAGTTCTTTATGACCATGATTTTGAACTCTTTATTAGGAACATTACTTATCTTCATTTTATTAACCTATTTTTTCTGAGGTTTTATCTTGTTCTTTCATTTAGAATGTATTCCTCTGTTTCTTCATTTTGCTTGACTCTCTATGTTGGCTCCTTTACAGTAGATGAAATAACCAATCTGTCTCTTACTATTGAAGGAGTAGCCTCATGTAGGAGATGAAACTTGTCTTTCAACCCTGACTCAGTTCCTGGTTGTCTCACAAACTTCTGTGCATATGCAAACAACATATTACATTTTTAATAACTCCTAGTAGTTGAGGAAGTGCCAAGACTGATCAGTGTCCCACAGGGGAGGATGTAGCACCTAAATTCTGGCTGACTGGAAGCAGCATCAGCGTTTAAAAGTGTACACATACATACAGTCCTATGGGACTATAAGCGTAAGCCCTACTGACCCCCAGAGCCTGGTGATCTAGAGGCGTCCCCTGAGCAGCAGTTACAGAAATTGCAGCTCCAAACTAGCGTACAGACTTTTTTTTAGTGATACTGGTGAACTGGAGCAAGGCAGAGGGAGAGCACCAAGATGGCATCCATAGTCTATATTCCTTGAGAGCAGCTCCGTAGGCCACTAAATGTGTGCCAAACCTAAGGCCCGCCTGTCAGGCCAAAGTTCCAGGACAAAGTGGCTTCCTTCACAGAAAGACTGGGGAGGGTGCCTCAGCCCACTGTCTGTGCAGTGCCTGGGGGTGGTAACATGCCAAAAACTCTCTCTCCAATTTCCATAGTCCCATGGGACCCAAGAATGCAAGCCCCCATGAGCAGGCAATCAAGGGGTGTCCCCTCAGCAACAGCTGTGAAAACCACAGGAGCCAGACACAAACACCAGGGCACCAGACATGTGTAAAAACCCCCTTCTAGAGACACTGGAGCACTGGAGCACAGCAGAGGGTGAATGCTAAGATTAAGCATATAAATATATTGAGCAAAAGGTTTAACTCACATAAATATTCAAATATGCAGGAAATTAATGTAATAGCTTTTATTTAGTCTTTAAGTAATTGGGCTTTTTTTTTCCTATGATTCTACTCACTTGCTAGCAGGAAGAAAATAAAAGGCCAATCTAAGTCATTCGCTGTTCTGATCATTAAAATAATCCTAGGAAGAGTTCACTCTCCCCCAGGAAATAAACACATGTGGGGCAACTCTTAGGAGCTGCTTCCTTCTGTCTTCCCTAAATAATGCTAAATGGGGGTGGAAGATTACAGGAACTATGAGAAATTATCTTTCTAGGCTGTAGTCTAGCTAGAGAATTCTATTTTGCATATCAAAAAATGAACATAACTTCATGCCTTCTGTAGCGAAGTATAACTCTCTTCCATTTCCTCCTACCTCCACCAGATAGATGGACAAAAACACCTCTTGTTTACCGAGATGAAAGTCACCTCAAAGGAAAAAGAGAACTAGACTGAATGTTTTTCATAATGTTACCACATGACAATGAAATTCCTAGGAATGCAATGCATTCCCTTAACATGTGAGAGTGCCTTCATACTACTTTACTCTTTACATATTTCCACCTTTAAGACCAAATCATTTTTCTAATTTTTAAATTAATTAATTAATTGTATTTATTTATCTTGAGTGAGTGAGCAAAGGAAGGGAGAGAGAAAGGGAGAAAGAGAATCCCAAGCAGGCTCTGCGCCGTCAGTGTAGAACCCAATGTAGGGCTCGATCTACTGGACCTTGACATAGTGTCCTGAGCGAAGATCAAGAGCCAGATGCTTAACCGACTGAGCCACTCGGGGGCCCCATTTTTCTATTTTTGATATTTTATTTATTATTTTTCTTTCTTTAACCCACCATTCCTTCTTCTGTGTAATGTCATAACGTTTTTGCAAAATTTCCCACGAGTTCATTGACGCTGCTTTGGAAATATTAATTTTTCCTTGCCATTTAATTTTAACTATGTTTGTATGTAAGTACTGTTTCTCCTTGTTACCATTGTTTGACTTGTACAAGGTAAAAATAAAAGGGGTTGAAGATAGGAAGGTATGTGATAGAAACATAGATCCTCTTTGACTTATCCAATCAAACTTAACTTACCATGGTATCAAAAGATGAGGACCTTTCATATAATCTGCTGGCTGCCCCCTGGCTTCCATTAACAGAGTTTTCTGCTTTTTAATGTGTTTAAGTGATTCATGCCACATAATTTTTCTACTTTTGAAAGTACATTCACAGTTTTTGAAACACCAATCCAAAATTATCTCAAAACCTAGTCTAAATTTAATATATCCATAAAATCAGGTTTACAAAAATCGAGGCTTACCTTTCCTTCTGGCCTACCTAAAATATTTTACAATAACCACAACAAAAGGAAACATGAATACAGTACTTTTTTGAGCCAACTGTTAAACTTAATATATATTAATTTACTTAATCCTTAAAACAATCCCAAAAGATAAGTACTAAACTTTTCCAGAACATACAGATGAAGAAACTGAGGCATGGTGAGTTTAGTTAACTTATCCATAGCTTTACAGTTAGTGCAACATCATTTTTTGTAGGATTTTGTAACCAGGATATATCTTAAATTTTGAAAGATCTCTGAACCCCATGAAATTCTATGAAAAATTTGGTTAGGTATTCAAATATGGATTTTTCTAGGTAGAACATCTCTATCTTTGCAGTAGATTTTGAA
This sequence comes from Lynx canadensis, assembly GCF_007474595.2. Classification (NCBI taxonomy): domain Eukaryota; kingdom Metazoa; phylum Chordata; class Mammalia; order Carnivora; family Felidae; genus Lynx; species Lynx canadensis. The sequence goes on along the minus strand of NC_044320.2, from coordinate 58,624,444 downwards.
AGTAGTCTGGGTTTCAAAAAATGGTTACAAACTAGCTAAAGAATTTCAAGTGTTATTCTCTAAATTATCTAAAAGTATACTTTTTTGTAATTCTTCTCAATCTACATTGGAATCCAATAAATATTTTTTTTTATTTGACAGAGCATCTGTCTTAACTTAGAAGTATTTAAATTGATAATAAGAGAACAAGTAAATTAACTGAGCAGAAATAAATGAAATCACAGTTCATTCATTAATCATCCTTACTAAATTATAATAATAAATGTAATCTAGAAATGGGTAGGCATATAGCAGTATTTATCTCAATATACGATTAAAATTATATTTCTCAAAGAACATAGCACAACAAAAATATATGTTATTAGATCAAGGTCAATATGTTTAGACAGTATATCATAAAAGTAGGTTTTCTGAAATCCAAGATGATACTTTACCTTAAAATTGAAGATTTTTCTATAATTCTTGTAGAATACAGGTGATAATGAATATGTATTTGCTTTTGTTTTGAATTACAAAATTTTTTGAGTCTGTGATGTGGGGTTTTTTGATATCCTTTTCTTAATACTTATTTGACCTTATATTTGCTTGTCAACAAATATAATTTCGGCACTTGAGGTCATACGAGCTATAATTATGACACAGGCACACACACACACACACACACACACACACACACATGAACATCTCTAATGTATAATTTGTTTTTTAAGAAGCATATTTAGTAACGTCTTCTCTAGAATTTACTTATTTATATTCACATCAAAATGTGAACTCAAAAAGTATACTTCTAACAAAATCACTTTAAATCTTATCCAGTTGCTTTGATGGTTCATTCATAAATATCCAAACCTAGCATTCTGTGTTAGCATAATTTTATTCAATAGAGTAGATAAGAATAATATACATTTATTTTAGAAATGGCAGGATCTGATAACTAGACTGGTCAAGAATATCTAGAAATATGAAATGAGTCATTTAAAACAACTGAAGCCCAGGTGTGACATCTTTGGAGGACAAGATTACAGTCTTGAAATGACAATGAGAATGGTTTATGTTTACAATTCTTCATGATTGCAGGCTTGTCATGAAAATAAATTGCCTGTAGTCCCTGCCATTTTCTATTCTTGTCTCATCATGATAATAAGGAATCAAGTTTTTTTTATATTCAATATATTCTGATGCAATTTCATATAAAGATGTGTAGGGTACTAAAACGCTTGCTACCTATGTTTACTTGTAGATTTCACTTACATTCATATTTCTGAAGGTGTTTCCTGCTTTGCCTACTAATACATAAAAATTAAACCAAGATTCTAAAATATGGATGCAAATGATAGTATCCCCCAATCTCACATTAATTTCTTAGACGTGAATTTTTTTTTCTAAATTCAGAAATGCCCAAAATTTTATCCTGTAACCACTGGTAATTCATGAAGTAGAATGGGAAAAGCCAATATTATTGTCGTACTGTTTTTTGTTTTTTTTTTTTTTTCAAAGAAACATGAATGTTTTGTGTGGTTAGGTCACTTGCTATCTTATTATTGTTTCCTAAACTACTCCCATACATCAGTCTATGGTTGCAAAGTTCTGATTTTGATATGTAAGATAATTTTCCAGTCAATCTGAGCAAGACTGTAGTGCATAAATGCTGGAATTATCACCCTATTAAGAGAATACAATTGGAATAGAGCATGCTAGTATTTTTTAAACAAGAACAGGAAGCTGTTAGTTTCAAAATCTTAAGAACTATCATAAAGATCAATACTATGTGTTTACTCTCAACATGATCATGTGATTATATTTTTGGGGACTAGAAGAATGTCAAAAAATGAGTAAAAAAAAACAGGAAAATTGTGGAGATTTAAAAAAACTCTTCGGAATCATAAATAAACAAAGGAATAAATAAATGTCAGGATAAAACTATCTTACAAAGTTTGAGTAAGAGCAAAATACCTGGTACTTTCTCTGTTATAAACCTTCTCAGAATTTAATGATTTAGTTAATTCTGTTGTATGTTACATCATTAGCTTCATGAGGACAGATATAGCATGGCTATATGTCTAGTCTATGGGCACCTGTGTTCAACACATGGTGGACACTCAATAAATGTTCGCTAAACTTGTGAGTATTTATCTTGAATATCCAATAAAGAACACTGAGTGGAGACTATAGAAATATTAATAGGTTTTAAAAGTAATAAGAATGCCAGCAATATTGTATCAAATATTGAGGTAATTAGAGAAAAAATAGGAATATATTGACAATACAAAAATATAAATACACGTGTAGCTTATAGAATTGTGCCTCACTTTATTGTGCTTCAACAGGTAATTACATAATTGACAAAATTGAAGGTTTGTGGCAACTTCACATAGAATAGGTCTATCAGCGCCATTTCTCCAACAGCATTTGCTCACATTTTGGTAATTCACACAATATTTCAAACTTTTGCATTACTATTATATTTGGTACAGTGATCTGTGATCAGTGATTACGACTTATGGAAGCTTAGATCATGGTTAACATATTTTAACAATACAGTATTTTTAATTAAGGTATGTACATTCTTTTTGTTAGACATACTGCTATTGCACACCTTAGTATAACGTATACATAATTTGTAGTGTAAACATAACTTTTATATATGCATGGAGAAACCAAAAAATTCATTTGACTTGCTTTGGGATATTCACTTTATTGTGGTGGTCTATGACGGAAGCCATAATCTCTCTGAGGTATGCCTGTATAATATAAAAAATGGAAAATCTTATTGCCATTTGGGATGCCTATGTATCCTCCTACCCCTTAATATTATTATAAAAACTTTGTTTTAACTAAGCTGCTCTATTTTTGTTACCAATTTCCCTTATTACAAATTATATTTCCTTATTTAACTTTTGCACATATTTTCCTATCAGTGAAAATTGGCTTCACCCCTTATACCAATCATGATTGATTCGTATTGGCTATGTTGAGGATTGCAGAGACTACTCTGTGTTTAGAGAGGAGAATGCTTGACCCTATTAGCAATGTCTGCAGAGAGTGAAAGTATTAGTTGAGGCAACCTGAACTCATATGTTTGCTGATGTTTAAAATCTTTGTGTACAATTGTTTCTCCCCTTCTTTATACTTACCCAAATGCCACCAAATCTTCAAGGCCTAGAATACATGCTATCTCTTCTATAATAGCTTTCATAAGCATTAATGCTAAATGATCTCATCTTTATAGGTATAAATATTTGCCTAATTTTATTGTTGATGTTGTTAATTATGTACCCTAATGATTTTTTGAACTATGAGATTGTAATCTCTTAAGACCAAAGGCTGTATTCCATGTAAAATCTCACTGTATCCCAATTGAAAGATAGTTTTATATGTAAAATTAATCAAGGCAGGTTTCTATATCGGTATACTGGTGTGTTCCCTTTTAAGGTTAATTATCAGCAATATATGCTTAAAATTAGTATGTAAGTTCCTACAGTTTTACATATTACTATAGTATTCTACTGTAAATGTGTTTTATTTTGTAAAACTGGTTTCAAGTTAAAACTTTTCCAATTAAACTTTGTCATAAAGTCTCATCTGTATCTTAATTCTTTTATTATTTTTATTGGCATCATGCTTGAGAATTTTCCCCAATCCCTATTTTTTAAAATGTAACATATTTAAATATATTATAAAACAAAATTTCATTATTTTGAAACTCTGATATGTTTAGAATAATCCTTTGCATTGTGAAAAGTTTTCTCTATTCCAAAATTTGCTGTTGGTAGAACCAGTCTCTTTTAATAAACACAAAATTGTTCTTAGAGGAATGTTAGCATTAAAATACTAAATGCAAAATGATCTTTCAAGTTCAGAGAGAGAGGGAGACACAAAATCTGAAGCAGGCTCCTGACTCCAAGCTGTTAGCACAGAGCCCAGCGTGGGGCTCAAATTCACAAACCATGAGATCGTGACCTGAGCCAAAGTTGAACGGTTAACCAACTGAACCTCCCAGGTGCCCCCAAATTAATCCCAATTTCTAAGTTTGAGGTTGAAATGCCCTTCTGTGTATGCATCATCTTTGACAACAGGCATCACCTGACAATCTCATCCTTAACCTTAAGCTTAGCTGAAGCTTCAACTCCTTCTGGAATGTTTGATATAATCACCTAGATCCTCGTCCTGAGAAAAAGGTTCAAGCCTTTCCTCTCCATATTCCCACAGCATAATCTAAGATCCTCCAGTTACTTCTGTTAGTTTTTATCACCCACATTAAATTTGTTTGTTTACATGTATATCTACATCACAACTTGTATCTTTTTTGGAAAGCTATGCTTTTTGACTTTTTTTTTTTTTTTTTGCATTTTATATCCTCAGGGCTTGCTACTGATTAAATAATGAATAGAATAAATAAATACACAAAAAATTGATTCACTTGGTGCTAGTAGAACTTTCAATGCATCCTACAGTTAATGAATCCAGATCCAAAGCTGTCACTGACACTTGAGAGCTTGGGAAAATTACTTAAGTTTTCTATACCTCAGACACTTCTTGAGGGAATGGAGATATATGAGATATATGGTTGTGAAGGTGAAATTGGGAAATGCACAAAAATTAATTGTAAGCACACAGTGTGTCAAACAAATAGTATGCTGTAAATAGGTAATTTGGGTTATTTTTCTTTGTTTCGATTTTGCTGTTATTGCTATTTAAATATAATAATTATACCACTAAGTGACTACTATAAATAAAGTATGTTTAAGGGGTATCCTGGTTAACACCCAAACTCTACATTCCCTAATCTCTCTTCTTGATCATGTACGAGGCAGAGAGATGAGGAAGCTCGTGGTGGGCAATGAAAGAGGTAGGCTGGTGTAGGTTCCATGAGGTTTCAGAGTTAACTGCTTCTTATCCAGTATAGGGGAGAAAGGCCCTATATGGAAATGAGGCAGAAAGTCAAAGTCTAAAACAAGTTGGAAATCAAAGCAGATAAATCACAGAAGCAAAATATGATCTGACAAATGTGGCCAACTGGAAAGAAGACTAAAGCACACAAATGAGAATTGACCCTACAGTAATACCAAGGATACATGGGTGTGCTATAGGTGGTGATTGTTTGCTTCTTTACTGGTATATTTTTAATGTAGATTTTGGTTCAAATCATTTGGGGCATGACTACACGTTACACATGCATTTAAAAAGGTTGAAGCAGAATAGTATATTTGGGTTATTCTCTTGATCCAGCTAACATTTAAAAAATATTTTCAACCTACCTTTGAATGCTCAGGGACCCTAATCAATCGAGCAATCAATAAAAAGTATATATCGATTACCAAATATGTCCAGCCCATGCTGGTCTTTTAGAAGTCTAACAGACACCATCAGGGACTATTTAGGTGATTGAGTGGGTAAGACCCTTACACACATAAAACAGATCTGAAAAATCTGACAGTAGAATTTCAGCATTTATTATTAATTAAACAACATTAATTGTATATCTTTCTTAAATGTATTGAACAATTTCCTAATTTCATAAAAAGAAGAAATTTAATATAAGTAAATGGCTCTTAATAATTAGCATCCCCAGTATAAACATTATTGGCTATTCTCTAAGTATAGTACTCAGCAATTTTTTTTATATCAGAAGCAAAGCACTTATTTCTAAAGCACTCATTTGTAAAGCAAAGCACTCAATTCAGAATTGTTGAATTAAAGAATAAAGAATAAGGGCACCTGGGTGGCTCAGTCGGTTAAGCGTCTGACTTCAGCTCAGGTCATGATCTCACAGCTTGTGAGTTCGAGCCCTGTGTTGGACTCTGTGCTGACAGCTCAAAGCCTGGAGCCTGTTTTGGATTCTGTGTCTCCCTCTCTCTCTGCGTCTCCCCTGCTCATGCTCTGGCTGTCTCTCTCAAAAATAAATAGACATTAGCAAAATTTTTTTTAAAAGAATAAAGACTAAATTCTCAGGGTGCCTGGGTAGCTTAGTCGGTTGAGTGTAGACTCTTGATTTTTGACTCAGGTCATGATCTCAAGGGTTTGTGGATTCAAGCCTTGCGTCTGACTCTGTGTAGACAGTGCAGAGCCTGCCTAGGATTCTTTCTCTCTCTTTGTTTCTCTCTCCTTTTCTCTCTGCCCCACCCCCACTCATGCATGAACGTACTCTCAAAACTAAACTTTATTTAAAAAAAGAATAAATTACCTTATGTTAAATATTCCTTATATAAAATATTTCATGTCTGAAGTGACATGTATACATTAAAGTGTATAATTAAATGCAACACTGTTGGATACAAGTTCCACAACTCACTTAATCTCAAAAATAAAAATATCTATGAAGTCTGCATAGTGAGGAAAACAATTAACACTCAGTAGTTATGTTTCTATTGTGTCTCCTTTGGCATGTGCTGGGTACTAAGGAAAGCCTGAAATACGTACTTAACTGAAAGAAATCTGTGCAGCACTAAAGGCATTTCAGGCAGACTCAACTGCATGCACAAAGAAACAGATTCAAGGGGGAGAGAAAACTTGGTGAACTCAGGAGATGGCAAGAAATTTTGGTTTGACTTACATGAAGGGAAATAGAGGATAGGGCAGAGAAGAGAAGATGGATGGATCCAAATGGCCAAGAACATAGAATATTCTGCTTGGATTATGAATATGGTTCTTTTTAAATTTTTTTTAACGTTTATTTATTTTTGAGACACAGAGAGACAGAGCATGAACAGGGGAGGGGCAGAGAGAGAGGGAGACACAGAATCTGAAACAGGCTCCAGGCTCTGAGCTGTCAGCACAGAGCCGGACGCGGGGCTCGAACTCACGGACCGTGAGATCATGACCTCAGCTGAAGTCGGACGCTTAACCGACCAAGCCACCCAGGCGCCCCTGAATATGGTTCTTAAATATCAGTGTGTTTCACGACAGAAAGAGAAATTAAGGAATCGATCCCATTTATAGTTGCACAAAAACCATAAAATACCTAGGAATAAATCTAACCAAGGAGGTTAAAAATCTATACACTGAAAACTATAGAAAGCTTATGAAAGAAATTAAAGAAGACACAAAGAAATGGAAAAAGATTCCATGCTCCTGGATGGGAAGAACAAATATTGTTAAAATGTCGATATTAACCAAAGCAATCTACGTATTCGATGCAATCCCTATCAAAGTAACACCAGCATTCTTCACAGAGCTAGAACAAATAATCCTAAAATTTGTATGGAAGCATAAGAGACCCCGAATAGCCAAAGCAATCTTGACAAAGAAAACCAAAGCAGGAGGCATCACAGTCCCAGACTTCAAGCTATACTACAAAGCTGTAATCATCAAGACAGTATGGTACTGGCACAAGAACAGACACTCAGATCAATGGAATAGAATAAAGAACCCAGAAATGGACCCACAAATGTATGGCCAATTAATCTTTGACAAAGCAGGAAAGAATATCCAATGGAATAAAGACAGTCTCTTCACCAAGTGGTGCTGGGAAAACTGGACAGCAACATGCAGAAGAATGAACCTGGACCACTTTCTTACACCATACACAAAAATAAACTCAAAGTGGATGAAAGACCTCAATGTAAGACAGGAAGCCATCAAAATCCTTGAGGAGAAAGCAGGCAAAAACCTCTTTGGTCTTGGCCGCAGCAACTTCTTACTCAACATGTCTCCTGAGGCAAGGGAAACAAAAGCAAAAATGAACTACTGGGACCTTATCAAAATAGAAAGCTTCTGCACAGCGAAGGAAACAATCAGCAAAACCAAAAGGCAACCAACAGAATGGAAGAAGATATTTGCAAATGACATATCAGATAAAGGGTTAGTATCCGAAATCTACAAAGAACTTATCAAACTCAACACCCAAAAAACAAATAATCCAATGAAGCAATGGGCAAAAGACATGAATAGACACTTCTCCAAAGAAGACATCCAGATGGCCAACCAACACATGAAAAAATGCTCAACATCACTCATCATTAGGGAAATACGAATCAAAACCACCATGAGATACCACCTTACACCTGTCAGAATGCCTAACATGAACAACTCAAGCAACCACAGATATTGGCGAGGATGTGGAGAAAGAGGATCTCTTTTGCATTTTTGGTGGGAAAGCAAGCTGGTGCAGCCACTCTGGAAAACAGTATGGAGGTTTCTCAAAAACTAAAAATAGAACTATCCTACGACCCAGCAATTGCACTACTAGGCATTTATCCACAGGATACAGGTGTGCTGGTTCGAAGGGACACAGTCACCCCCATGTTTATAGCAGCACTATTAACAATAGCCAAAGTATGGAAAGAGTCCAAATGTCCATTGATGGATGAATGGATAAATAAAATGAGGTACACATATATAATGGAGTATTACTCGGCAATCAAAAATAATGAAATCTTGCCATTTGCAACTACGTGGATGGAACTGAAGGGTCTTATGCTAAGTAAAATTAGTGGGTCAGAGAAAGACAAAAATCATATGACTTCACTTGTATGAGGACTTCAAGAGACAAAACAGATAAACATAAGGGAAGGGAAACAAAAATAAAAACAGGGAGGGGGACAAAACAGAAGAGACTCATAAGTATGGAGAACAAACTGGGTTGCTGGAGGGGTTGTGGGAGGGTGGATCGGCTAAATGGGTAAGGGGCACTAAGGAATCTACTCCTGAAATCATTGCTTCACTATACACTAACTAATTTGGATGTAAATGTTAAAGAATAAAAAAATAAAGTTAAATTACAAAGTTAAAAAAAAAAATCAGTGTGTTTTCAAAATCACCTGGTGACATGGTTTAAAAATGCAACTGTAACCAAGAAGGTGAAAGACCTGTACTTTGAAAACTACAAAACACTGATGAAAGAAACTGAAGATGACACAAATAGAAAATATCCCATGCTCGTGGATTGGAAAAATTAACATTGTTAAAGTGTCCATACTACCCAAGACAATTTATAGATTCAGTGCAATCCCTATAAAAATACCAAAAGCATTTGTCACATAACTAGAACAAATACTAGTGAAATTTGTATAGAACCACAAAGACCCCAAAGAGCCAAAGCACCTCTCTCCTCCCACTTCCTTCTCTTTCTTTCCTTCTTTCTTTCCTTCTTTCCTTCTTTCTTTCCTTCTTTCTTTCTTTCTTTCTTTCTTTCTTTCTTTCTTTCTTTCTTTCTTTCTTTCTTTCTTCTCTTTCTTTTCTTTTTCTTTCTTTCTTTCTTTCTTTTTCTTTCCTTCTTTCCTTTTTTCTGTCTTTTTCTTCAGCTGTAATTTATTGAGGAGCTACTACCTACCAGTCATTTCATTAGTGCAAAGATTCAATGTGAGCAAAACTGGGTACATTTCCTTGGAATGTCTTTGGTTTTGGCATTAGCACAATGCTGGATGGCCTCATAGAATAAGTGAGCAAGTATTCCTTCTGTTATCTTCTGAAGGAGACTGTAGATAATTGGTATGATTTCTTCCTTAAATGTTTGATAGATTTCACCAGTGAGTATATTTGGGCTTTGTACTCTCTGTTTTGGAAGGTTATTAATTACTGATTCAGTTTCTTTAATGAGTATAGGCATTTTCAGATTATCTGTGTCTTATATAAGTTTTGGCAAATTGTCTTTCAAAACTTAGCTCTTTTTATCTATAGGTTATCACATTTTTGGGCATAGAGTTATTCATAATATTCCTTTATTATCCTTTTAATGTCTATGTGATCTGTAGCGATGTTACCTCTGAATTTTTTCTTTTTTTGTAAATGTTTGTTTATTTTTGATAGAGAGAGAGTGAGCGGGAGAGGGGCAGAGAGAGAGGGAGATAAAGGATCTGAACCAGGCTCTGTGCTGACAGCAGCAAGCCCAATGCAGGGCTCAACCTCAGGAACCACAAGATCATGACCTGAGCCAAAGCCAAACACTCAACAGACACTCGGCTGATTGAGCCACCCAGGCGCCCATACCTCTTTAATTTCTGATATTAGTAATTGATGTTTTCTCTCTCTTTTAGCTATCAAAAAGCCTTTTCAAGACTTCTCAATTTTATTATTTTCAAAGAACCAGCTTTTGTTTTCTTTGATTTTCTCTTTTATGTCTTAAATTTCGTTGATTTATGCTCTAATTCTTATTCTTTCTTTTCTTCTGCTTACTTTAGATTTAATTTGTTCTTCTTTTCCTAGTTTGCAAGTTGGAGAGTTAGATTATTGATTTTAGATTTTCAAAAATTTTCTAATGTATATGTCTTTTTATACTACAAAATTCCCTCTAAGTACCATTTACACTACAACTCAAAAATTTTGGTAAGTTGTATTTTCATTTTCATACAGTTGAAGTTTTTAAAGAATTCCTCTCGAGATTTGTTCTCTGACACATGTGTTATTTAAGAGTGAACTGATTCAACTCCATCTATTTGGATTTTCCAGTTATCTTTCTGTTATTAGTTTCTAGTTTAATTCCATTGTGGTCTGACAACAGACATGGTATGATTTCTGTTCTTTCAAATTTGGTAAAATGTGTTTTATGACCCAGAATCTGTTGTAAGTAAGTAGTCCTTGTGAGCTTGAGAACAATTCGTATTGTCCTGTTGTTGATTCAAGTAATCTGCTGATGTCAGTTATACTCACCTCACTGATGGTAGGTTATTGAGTTCAACTATGTCCTTACTGATTTTCTGCCTGCCAGCTCTATCCATTTTTTTTTAATTTAAAAAAAATGTTTATTCATTTTTTGGGGGGGTGGGGGCGCCTGAGTGGAGGAGGGGCAGAGAGAGAGGGAGACCCAGAATCCAAAGCAGGCTCCTGGCTCTGAGCTGTCAGCACAGAGCCCGATGCGGGGCTCAAACTCACAAACCATGAGATCATGACCTGAGCCAAAGTCGGACGTCCAACCGACTGAGTCACCCAGGCACCCCTCTCTGTTTTTGATAGAGGAGTGTTGAAGTCTCCAGCTGTGATAGTGGATTCATGTATTTCTTTCTGCTGTTTTATCAGTTTTTCCTGCGCATATTCTGATGTTCTGTTGCTTTGAGCATTTAAATTAAGGATTGTTTTGTCTTCTTGGAAAATTGACCTTTTTATCATTATTTAATGCCCTTCTTGATCCCTGGTAACTTACCTTGCTTTGAAGCTTGCTCTGTCTAAAATTAATGTACCTACTGTTGCTTTCTTTTGATTAGTGTTAGCATGGTATACTTTTCTCCATCCATTTACTTTTATTCTGTAGGTATCTTTATATTTAAAGAGGGTTTCTTATAAGAAAAATGTAATTGAGTTTTGTTTTTTTTATCCATTCTGACCATTTCTGTCTTTTAACTGGTCCATTTAGTATATTAACATTCAAACTATTAATATAGTTGGATTAATATTTATCATATTTGTTACTGTTTTTATTTGTTGTCTGTTCTTTATTCCTATTTTTGACTTCCACTCTTTTTTACCTTTTGTGGTTTTAATGGAGCATTTTATGACTCCATTTTTTCTCTTAACATATGTTATGCTATTTTTAATGCTTTTTATTGAATTCCTTTGACTTTGAAATATATATTTACAACTAATCCAAGCTCACTTTCGATTTTTTTAGTGTTTTTTTTTTAATTTTTTTAATGTTTATTTATTTTGAGAGACAGACACAGAGTGTGAGTGGGGGAGGGACAGAGAGAGAGGGAGACACAGAATCTGAAGCAGGCTCCAGGCTCTGAGCTGTGAGCACAGAGCCTGATATGGGGCTTGAACCCACAAACCATGAGATCATAACCTGAGCCAAAATCAGACACTTAACTGACTGAGCTACCCAGGCACCCCAAGTCTACTTCCAAATAATATAATGTCACTTCACTGGAAGTGTGAATACCTTATAATGATAAAATAATTCCAATTCCCTGTACCTCTCTTTTGCTATCATTGCTGTCATTCATTTCACTTATATATAAGCTAAACATAAATATATATTTATACATAAGATATGCACATAAGCATATGTAATCTGTTAGATCAATTAAGAATAAGAAAAATAAAAGTTTTTATTTTATCTTCACTATTCTTTCTCTGATGCTCTTCCTTTATTTAGATCTGAGTTTATGACCTCTTCTTTTCGTCTCTGAAGACTTTTTTTTTTTTTTTTTTTTACTATTTCTTGCAAAATAGGTCTATCTGGAACAAATTCAAATTTTGCTCTGAGAAAATCTTTAATTTCCTTTATCTTTTAAGGGTACTTTTACAGGGTACACATTCTAGGTTGGTAGTGTTTTGTTTTGTTTTTTGTTTTCTCTTAATGCTTTAAATACTACACTCTGCTCTTTTTGCCTGCATGGTTTCTGAGGAGAAGTTGGGTATAATTCTTACCTTTGTTCCTTCACAGGTAAGAAGATTTCTTCTTCTGGCTTCTTTCAGGAGTTTCCCTTATCTTTGATTTTCTATAATTTGAAAATTATATGCCTACATGTAGTTTTCTTGGCATTTATTCTGCTTGATTTTTCTTGAGCTTTCTGAATCTGTAGTTGGGTGTCTGACATTGGTTTGGGGACGTTCTCAGCCATTTTTGTTTCAAATATGTCTTCTGTTCCTTTCTTTCTTCTTCTGGTATCCCATTATGTATATGTTACACCTTTTGTGGTTGTCCCACATTTCTTGGATATTCTGTTCTGTTTTTTGTTTTTATTTGTTTTTTGTTTTTTGTTTTTTTTTTTCAGTATTCTCTTCTCTTTGCTTTTCAGTTTTGGAGGTGTCTATCAAGATACCTCAAGCTCAGAATTCTGTCCTTAGCCATGTTCAGTCTATTAATGAGCTCATCAAAGACATCCTTTATTTTTGCTACAATGTTTTTGATCTCTAATATTTCTTTTTGGTACTTAGGATTTCCATCTCTCTGCTTATTTTGCTCATCTGTTTTTGCATGCTGACTACTTTATCCATTCAAGCACTTAGGATATATATCACAATTATCTTATATTCCTGGTCTGATAATTCCAGCATCCCTGTCATGTCTGGCTCTGATGCTTGCTCTGTTTCTTCAAATTGTGGTTTTTGCCTTTTAGTAGGACTTTTAACTTTTTCTTGGTAGAGACACATGGTATACTGGGTAAAAGGAACTGCTGCAAATAGGCCTTTAGTACTGTGGTAGTGATGTGTGGGGGGGGAAGGGTTCTATAGTCCTATAATTAAGTCCCAGTCTTTTAGAGTCTGTGCCTCTGGGCTGTGAATTTCACAAGAGTTTCTCAGGCTTTCTCTCCTTCCCTTATGTAGAATAGAATGGCTAGAATAGGCTGGAATTGGACATTTTCCTTCCCTTGGGTCAGTTAGACTGATAATATCTCACAGGTTAGACTCTGGCTAACTAGTTTCCCCTGAGGGCAGGCTCTGATAAAAACAAAGAACTGTGGAATATATCAAAATGATTCTTTTTCTTCTCTTCTTGCCGGAAGCATGAGATGATTTTTCTCAGATTACTGTGATAGCCTGGTCAGGCTCCTGAAGTAAAAACTGACAAAAGTATGGGAGCCCTTTATAACTGCATCCCTCCAGACTTTTTTTTAACTATGAGGCCTGTCCACATTGAGCCTCCAAAAACTTTTAGTGGCAGTTTGGGTTTTTTTGTTTGTTTGTTTTACTCTGGTATTGGTCCAAAAAGCAGTTTCTGCACCTGAGTCTTTACTCTGGTTAAGTTTTTACTCCCTGTGTTTACATGTCTGCCTCCCTAATATTGGAAGCAGTGGTTTGCCCTGTGTCCTCCACTCTATCATGGATCAAGAAGAGTTGTTGATTTTTCATTTTGTTCATCTTTTTACTTATTGTTAGGGTGGAGTGGTGTCTTCTGGCTCTTTACATGTGGAACAGAAACTGGAAGTATTCTAGATAGATGTCCTATCTTGTAGTTTGCTCTTCCTACCTAGATGTCTTACAGGGGAGAAGACTAATGGGAAATTATGGAAGTGGTTAAGGGCTGGGAAGAGGTGCATTAGAAACTAACCTCATCAAACCAATGTGATGTCTTGGTGGTGTGAATGTTGAGTGGGAAGAAAGAAGACACATTTATAGATAAGAATGATATGTTTCTACCAATGCAAAGAATTTTGAATCAGAAATCTTACATTCGAGTATAACCCCGTTCTTCCACCATTAACTTACATAAACTTTTTTAAGGTACTCAGTGCTCAAGATTTACTTATCTGTAAAATGATAGTAAGCGTAAAAATGTTAAAAGGCCAGCCAGCCCACAACATTAAAAGACCAAATAAGATGAAAGTGTTTTATAAATTATAACAGGCATGTTGATATTATGTGACACTATTAAACAAAGTACCATATGAAGAAATACTCATTGGCGATGATTTGTTTGCAAGTGTTTATTGTGACAAGAAGTGTAGCTATAAATTGCCCATCTCTTTGGCATTTAATTATCACAATAAAATGAGCAATGGTCATAGAGTCTGCACCTTTAGAACTGATTTTTTTGGTGATTGTTGAAATTCCTTCTTTTAGCTTCTCACTGGAGGATTTTGAAGAACCAGCCAGTCTGAAATTCCTATACAAACAAATCTACCTTTAATGTAGTCACAGTTCCATACGTTAAGTTATGGAGTTAAACTCAGGTTTCCAAAAAAAAATCTTCCTTAACAAAAAACATAAATACTCTGGCTTTCCAACTTTTATAAACTGGGTCAAAATTAAATTTCAAGAGTGAGATGTTTCCTTAATGTTTCCTTAAATGAACTGTTGACAACTCTTTGGACCATTTCAGTATTAAATTTGGCTTCCCTCACAATAAGGCTTCTTCTGTACAGATTGTTAAAATCTAGTCACCACACAACCGTAGATCCAGAATTTTCATTTTTGCTCCAAAATGTCACTGGAAGGGATTTCGTCCTTACAAACTGCATAAAATTTACAGTAGTATATTTGTAAAAGCAGAATGCTGAAATAGATCTGCTTTGATTCCTTGGTAAAGAGAAAAGGGCAAGAAGCTTCAGCTTCTATTTACCCTGGCATTAGCTCAAGATAAGCCTTAAAATTGCTTTTTGGTGTACAAACAGTGTGGTTTCTCCATCAAAAGGTTATTTGTTATAAAAGGGCTTTATTCTGTAAGACATTGGGTACATTCACTTTTTAATTAGAGCTGCCAAACTCTAGGCCAGGGTGAGGTCAAAATCATCTTTTTATGACGCTCTTTTTCCTGATTATAAAAGTAATAAGTGCAACAGAACCAATTTCTTTCCCAGAGGATTCTCTCAAGTTAACTGCACCATGAAAGAAAAAATTAACCACAAACTGATGCCCCAGTGTTGCCCTTTCATGTCTTGAAGACTTTTTTAAATGCTGCATTGTGGTACAGAGAAACTATGTTTGGGCTAAAAGTGGGGTTGTGTTGTTATTGTTATTTTTTCTGTACCTCTTTCTCGTAGTCCTCTGGCACTCAATGAATGAATAAATGAATATATGAATGAATAAGTGAATGAGCTTTTACATGAGACGTTCTTTATTTTCTCACGGCCTGCCAGACGGGCAAGCCACAAAATACAGTGGCAAATACAAATTTTATGCCACTTCAGTGTTTATTGCTGAGAATTATGGCGCAATATCAGGAACACAGTGACTAAACATGAGAATTTTTATCACTTAAGTCAGTAATGAAACAGTGACCGTATATTTGAGACATTAATTGGATGATTTGTGGAGTTTTTGTTTTGTTTTGTTTTTTTTTTGGTGATGAGTTTTTTTTACTTCTTTATATATAGTTTTTTACATTAACCCCTTTTGGATATATTGTTTGCAAATATCTTCTCCAGTTCATTAAGTTGCCTCTTAGTTTTGTTGATGGTTTCTTCTGCTATGCAAAATCTTTTTTATTTTGGTGTAGTCCCAATAGCTTATTTTTGCTTTTGTTTCTCTTGCCTGAGGACACATATCTAGAAGAATGTCGTTAAGGCCAATATCTAAGAGATTACTGCCTATGTTTTCTTTAAGGAGATTTATAGCTTTAGCCCTTGCATTTAGCTCTTTCTTTAGTTCATTTTGACTTTATTTTTATGTATGGAGTAAGAAAGTGGTCCAGTTTCATTCTTTTGCATGTAGCTGTTCAGTTTCTCAACACCATTTGTTGAAGAGACTGTCTTTCCCCCATTGTATATTCATCCTCCTCTGTTGGAGATTAATTGACCATATAGCATGGGCTTGTTTCTGGGGTCTCTTCCCTGTTCTAGTGATCTATGTGTCTCTTTCTGTGCCAGTACCACACTAGTTTAATTGCTATAGCTTTGTAGTATATTTTGAAATCTCTGATTGTAAATTCTCTGCTTTGTTCTTCTTTCTCAAGATTGTTCTTGCTATGGGGCGCCTGGGTGGCGCAGTCGGTTAAGCGTCCGACTTCAGCCAGGTCACGATCTCGCAGTCTGTGAGTTCGAGCCCCGTGTCAGGCTCTGAGCTGATGGCTCAGAGCCTGGACCCTGTTTCCGATTCTGTGTCTCCCTCTCTCTCTGCCCCTCCTCCGTTCATGCTCTGTCTCTCTCTGTCCCAAAAATAAATAAACGTTGAAAAAAAAATTAAAAAAAAAAAAAAAAAAGATTGTTCTTGCTGTTTGGATTTTTTTTTTTTGTGGTTCTGTACAAATTTAGAATTATTTGTTATGATATATTTGAGATATGAAATCAATGTGGTTTTTTTTCACTACAGATTCCTGTTTTTCACGTCCCCTTATCAATTTAATTCTTTAATTTCTCATTTTACAGAAGTAAGGTGAACAGAGCTTAAAACAAAGACCATTCTTCAACTTTGAGTATCAAGCTTTTTAAGTATGCTTTCACAGATAAATGAAACTTTTGAAAAATAAAATCTTGTTTCAAAAATAAAAAAGAAAGGATATATTATTTCCAGTTCACAAAACACCCCTTTGCAAAGCCAGAGCAAAGTTTGAAAGTTTGAGCTTAGGGGTTTTCTATGAAAGACACAGAAGAGAGGCTGGAGCCATGTAAAAAATAAGTCCCTGCCATTCAAAGGGAAAGGACAGTCCTTTGGTGTTGGGATGGGATTGGAAAGATTTGGAAGAGAAGACATCATGTGCAGAATCAACTTTCCCTTCACTCAACCACTCAGCTAAACCCTGAAAGACAAGGCAGGATGTTCTGATAAGAAATAATAAAGCCCAAAGAAGGTGATGGGGATTGAAAGTAAAGGCCTTTTTTGTGCCTGGCTTCCTATTTAAAAAGCTGAGTGCAAACAATGTTATAGGGCATATCATAGCATCATGGTTCTTCCAAAGCAGGATGAAAGTAGAAATTTCAAGCTTGGGCCAGTTCCCCATAGTCTGTGTGGCACACATATTGGTTCTTAAGGGATTAGAGAGGAAATATGGACATGATGAGAATCCTGGTGGACCATGACTTCCAGAGTGGCCCTATTGCAGGATACCAGTGATATGAAGTCACCAGGACATCACCATGAGACAGCATGGACTGAACTAGAAGACTTTTCTTTCCCAACTTGCAAGACAGGTACTGTTTGCCCTCCACTGTATCCTACAATATTCGTACAGAAAAGAGGAAGAAAAGACCCTTCCAGATCGGAAGAAATTTGAAATGTCCATCCAAAAGACACTGACAACAGGAATAAATATTGGCATACTCAGACTAAGGTTTGATTTTGCTTTTCTCTTTTTTTCTCTCCTTAATCAGTGAGAAAGAGTACTTCAGAGCAAGGTGAAATCAGATACAGAAAATAAATCATACCACATTTTAACATGTCTGAGCTGTATATAAATTCTGACCCCACTAAAATGGCATTACCCAGACTTTCCTAGGAACTCCTCAATCTCTGCTTCCATTTTTGGCTATGGGACTGTAGCAAGGTAATATTAACATTCCCAGGTTAATAGTTGCATTTTTGGAGGAATAGGGCAACTTGTTCATTCTGAGGAAAATCCCATAATTGTGAATATGCACAACTATGCTCTCCCACACAAAATGATAGTAAAGGCTGATTATGCTAAATCGTTTCAATCGTATTATTGGTTACAATTTTAAATATAAAAATGTAAGTTATACTTAAAACCATAACCAAAACAAACTAACATAAATGGCTTGGAAATATTTCAGAAAAAAATATATCGAAATGAATGTTATTTTTGGAAAATAAAGGTGTGCTAAATTAATGTACCTTACACAAAGTTTTCTAAGAATCGATTATGTTAAAAACTAGTACTTGACACAGTTGTGGTACTCTTGGTTGAGTTATTTTCATTAAAAAAAATGTTTAATGCTCACTTATTTTTGAGAGGGAGACAGAGTGAGAGTGAGGAAGGGACAGAAAGAGAGAGAGACACAGAATCCGAAGCAGGCACCAGGCTCTGAGCTGTCAGCACAGAGCCTGATGTGGGGCTCAAACTCACAAACCATGAGATTATGACCTGAGCCGAAGTCTGTTTTGCCTAATTTTCCTTATGAATGCATTGACACAATGAAAGCAAAGTGAAATTTGATCATTTGGATAAATATAATTTCTTGAGTAACTTAAAGAAATAAGCCTCTTATTTTTTTTTATTTTTAGAGTAGTGTTAGGGGTAGTCCTGACATCCTTTCCCCAATCCTGCATTTTAATTATCTGAATATTGTGCTTAGATTTTGCCAGTGAAAATAAAGCCCAAAGATGGAGAAATGTATATCACTTAGATCTCAAGTTCTTAACCTATAAAATCAAAAGTTTGGACCAGAAGAGAGTTAATATTTAAATGTTCAAAGTTTTGTGATTTGGACATTCTTTAAAATTCATCACATTAGTCTGATACTTATAATAAAATCAGAAGAAACAAACACACACACATAATTGCATTCATATCCATTATAGCATCACACTTAAGTTATTTCAAAACTCCATAAAAATGATGTAAGGAATTGCTTAAATCTTTGGTTTTGTAGAAGGAAAAAAAAAACCGAAACACTGAACTTTAAAATCAAGAAAGGCCCCACATAGCCATCTGGTGGCTTCTTAGGGAAATACATCTGAATCTTCCCATCAATATTTGAAAATTGTTATATTAAAGATAATAAATTATTCTAAGTATTTGTATGATTCTAAATATAATCTAAAACATTTTAATTACTTCTAAATTTATATTTGCTTTTATATTTTTCTTCAAAGCGTGAAGATTTTCCCATCCTAATATCATTGTTCTTTGCTATTTACTCTAAATTAGTTCATTGTTACATTGTTAAGATACAGCTTCTCTAAAACATCATCCCCACATACACTAAGCACTTAAAGTTAGATAACTTTCTACATTGTCTTTTTATAAATACCTATATGTATTACTTATATATATAGGATCTTTCAATCAAAACAATATACTATTATATATATATATATATATATATATATATACACACACACACACACACACACATACACACACACACACACAGTATACTTTTACTATTACTTATATTGCTTATACTTATACTTAATATGTATATATATACTATTAAGTATCAGGCCTCATAATCATATGGAAGGCATAGCCCAAGTTTTATAAATAACACAAAAAAGTATCTGTGTAGTAATAGATAAACCTATGCTAACATTGTTAAGCTTCATGGAAGTATAAGAAGATCAGAGAACGACCTCATGTAGCTCTAAAGAAAGGTAATTACAGAAAAAAAAAGCCTATCTGTGTATTGCTTTCATATACTATATATCATTTACATAATTTTCAAAGATTCTGAATATGTGTTTTTAAAAAAAGGCTTTGTTTTTAAGATAGTTGTTTCTAAGCAGTGACATAAAAACAAGTTTATAATATAATATGAACATGATTAAATGAAGAAAAATTATAAATATTTTAACTGAGGTTTTGTAGGCAGAGACAAAAATATGTAAATTTATTAAAAGAATGTTTTGCTATATGCCTGTATAAAAAAGGAAAGAAAGAAAAATAAATTTAAAATTATGAAAAATAATCCATGTAGTATATTTTCCCAAAAGGCAACGATATTCTCAATATATTAAAATATAAGGACTGTTCAATAAAGCAAGTAGATGAGGTTATCCGTTCATTTGCATAACACAATGATTCTGTTGGTAACAGTATTTTGCTAGGCTTTTATGGCATCATTCCTTATGAAGGTTAATGTAATGTTCACTTAAATATGGAGGCTCATCTACACATATAACTGAGGTGAAAACTGCTTAGAATTGATTTTCAAATGTGTAATATCTTTATCCTGTATGATTTTATTGCCAATTTTATGAATAGTGAGTTTTTCAGTCAATAAAACTTATAGAAGCAATATAGTGAGGTGAGGATACCAATTTAGAATACAATCACTCTGATAACTAAGGAAAACATTAAAACAGTCATCAGCACTTATTCTTCAATTCTAACATTTCAATCCAGAAATGTTAGTGTGAACAAGTTCTCATTAAAATTTGAGACTTTTAGGGTGCATCTGGGTGGCTCTGTCGGTTAACTGTCTGACTCTTGGTTTCAGCTCAGGTCATGAGCTCAGGGTTTCATGAGTTTAAGCCCCACATGGGGCTCTGTGCTGACAGTGTGGAGCCCGCTTGGGATTCTCTGTCTCCCTGCCTCTCTGCCCCTCCCCCATTCATGCTGTCTCTGTCTCTCTCAAAACAAATACAAGAAAAAAAAGCTTCCAAGGGTGAGTTAAAAAAAAAAAAAACACACAAAACTAAAAAACTGTGACTTTTAAAATCATTGTAGTAGAAGTAGAACTTAGCTAAGATGATCAAGACTAGTTTCCTCAACGTCTGACTTCTCAGTGTAATTTGTCCTCCTCTCATCCTCAAGCCAAGAAAAATATGGAAACATTAATTTGTTTAGATTTAATTTTTTAGAGGTGTGTTAGGTCACAGAAAAGTTAAGAGGAAGGTACAGAGATTTCCCATATACCCTCTGCCTTCCCCCATTGTCAACATCCTCCACCAGAGTGGTACATTCATTAGGACTGAGGAACTTATATTGACACACACACCAAATCATTCAGTCTATAGTTTACCTAAGGGTTCACTTTCGGTATTGTACATTTAATGGTACATTTTATGGTTCTGAAAAAGGTATAATGACATGTATCCATCATTATAATATCATACCAAATATTTTCATTGCCATAAAGTCCTCTGTGCTCCACCTCTTTATCCTCCCAACCCCCACCCTCAACCACTGGCAATTGCTGATCTTTTTACCGTCTCCACAAGGCTTGACTTTTCCAGAATGCCATATAGCTTGTGGCCTTTTCAGATTAGCTTCTTCCACTTAGTATTAAATATTTAAACTTCCTCCATGTCTTTCATGGCTTGATAGTTCATTGCTTTTTACGGCTGAAATATATCCCATTGTCTGGATATACCACAATTTAATCCATTCACTGTTTTTGATTTTGACCATTTGAATAGGTGTGCAGCGGTATCTTGTTTTAATTTGCATTTCCCCAATGACATATGACATGAAGCATCTTTCTTCTTGATGCATCTGTGCATCTTCCTTGGTGATGTGTCTTTGGCTCATTTTTTAACTGGGTTGTTTGTTTCTTATTGTTGAGTTTTAAAAATTCATTGTATATTTTGGATAATAGTCTTATATCAAATATGTCTTTTGTGTATATTTTCTCCTATTTGTGGCTTATCTTCTCATTCTCTTGACAATATCTTTCACAGAGCAAACATTTTTAATTTCAGTGAAGTCCAACTTATCAATTCTTTCTTTCATGAATTGTGCCCTTGTTATTGTATCTAAAGTCATTGTCATACCCAAAGGCAGCCCTATAGATTTTCTCTTATGTTCTCTTCTAGGAGTTTTATAGTTTTGCATTTTATATTTAGGTCTATGATCCACTTTGCATTAACTTTTGTGATGGATGTAAGGTCTCTGTCTAGATTTTTGTTTTTTTTGCATTATGTTCATTTTGCATGTGAGTCTCTGGTTATCCAGCGCTGTTGAAAAGACTATCACTGCTTCTTTGTGTCTTTGTCAAAGAACAGTTGACTATATATGTGTGTACCTATTCCTAAGTGCTCTATTGTGTTTCACTGATCTGTTTGTCTATTTTGCCAATACCACAGTGTCTTGATTCTTTAGTTTTAAAGTCTTGAAGTTGCTACCGTGTGTCCTCCAAATTTGGTCTTGTCTTTCAGTATTGTTGTTGGCTATTCTGGGTCTGTTTCCTCTCCATCTACACTTTAGAATAAGTTTGCTGATATCTACAAAATAACACTCTAAGATTCTAATTGGGATTGCATTGAATCTATATTTTGATTTTAAATCTCACTTCTTTATTGCTGGAATATATGAAAATGATTGACTTTTGTATATTAACCTTGTTACCTGTAACTTTGCTATACTTATTAGTTCTTGGAGTTTGTTATTATTGTTGTTATTGTTAATTCCTTAGGATTTTCTACATAAATGATGATGTTACCTGTAAACAAAAATAGATTTATGTCTTTCTTCCCAATATACATACGTTTTATTTCCCTTTTTGTCTTATTGCATTATCTAACACTTACATTGCAGTGTTAGAAAGGAGTGGTATAAAGGGACTTCCTTGTCTTGTTCTTGATCATACCAGGAAACTTATATTTTCTCAACATTAAGTATGATGTTAGCTGTAGGGTTTTTATATATATTCTTTATTAAGTTGAGGAAGCCTCCTGCTATTCTAATTTGCTGACAGTATTTAATATGAATGGCTATTGGATTTTGTCAGATGCATTTTCTGCATCTGTTGATATGATCATGGGGTTTATTTATTTTTATCCTGTTGATGTGATGGATTACATTTACTGATCTTTTTTAAAAAATTTTTTTCAATGTTTATTTATTTTTGAGAGACAAAGAGAGACAGAGCATTAACAGGGAAGAGGGGGAGAGAGAGGAAGACACAGAATCCAAAGCAGGCTGTAGGCTCTGAACTGTCAGCACATGTCCCAACACGGGGCTCAAACCCATGAACCATGAGATCATGACCTGAGCCAAAGTCAGATGCTTAACCTACTGAGCCACCCAGGTGCCCCCACATTTATTGATTTTTTCATGTTGAACCAATCTTGCATACCTTGGATAAATCCTACTTGGTCATGGTGTATAATTATTTTTTGCATTAATGCATTGAATTTACTAATATTTTGTTGAGGATTTTGCATCTATGTTCATGAGAGACATTGGGTCTGTAGTTTTCTCTTCTTGTAATGTCTTTGTCCAGTTTTGGTTTTAGGGTAATACTTGCCTCAGAGAATGAGTTAGGATGTATTTCTTCTGCTTCTATCTTATGAAATAGAATATAGAAAAATTGTATAATTTCTTCCTTAAATGTGTGGTAGAATTCACCAGTGAACACATCTGGACCTGATGCTTTCTGTTTTAATTATTGATTCAATTCCTTTAATAGGTATAGACCTATTCAAATTGTCTATTTCCTTTGTCAGTTTTGGCAGATTGTGTTTTTCAAGGAAATGTTCCATTCATCTAGGGTTAACAAATTTGTGGGCATAGAGTTATTCATAATATTCCTTTATTATTTTTTTCATATCCATAGGATCTATGGTGATGTCTTCTCTTTCATTAATATTGATATCGATATCTATGTCCTCTTTCTTCTTAATCTGGTTAGGGGGTTATCAATTTAATTGATCTTTTCAATGAATAAGCTTTTGTTTTTACTCATTTTCTCTATTGATTTCCTGTTTTTAATTTCATTGATTTCTACTCTAATTCTTATAATTTATTTTCTTCTACTGTGAATTTAACATTCCCCTCTTGGGGCGCCTGGGTGGCGCAGTCGGTTAAGCGTCCGACTTCAGCCAGGTCACGATCTTGCGGTCCGTGAGTTCGAGCCCCGCGTCGGGCTCTGGGCTGATGGCTCAGAGCCTGGAGCCTGTTTCCGATTCTGTGTCTCCCTCTCTCTCTGCTCCTCCCCCGTTCATGCTCTGTCTCTCTCTGTCCCAAAAATAAATAAACGTTGAAAAAAAAAATTTTTTAAAAAATAAAAACAAACAAACAAACAAAAAAAAAAAACATTCCCCTCTTATTCTAGCTTCAAAGATGGAGAGTTAGATTATGACTTTAAATCTATTTTTCTAACATATTCATTAAATGCTATAAAGTTCTCTCTAAGCACTGCCTTTACTGCATCCCACAAATGTTGGTAATCTGTTTTCACTTTTAAATAGTTCAAAATATTTTTAATTTCTCTTGAGATTTCTTCTTTAGAAGTATCAAATTCTGAAGATACAAAAAAATAAGCAAATATGTGTGGGAAGAACTGAAATCATATATATGATTCATATATATGAATCATATTGTTTTGTATTTGGGGGTTTTTCAGATTTGTTTCCTACACCTACCTAAGATTTTTGTCCAAGCTTTGCGGAGTGGCAGTATTGTAGCCAATGAGGTTTACAGAGGCGTGATTATTGCTAATTGAAACCTTTTCCCAATACCCCACCATGATGACTTGAAATATAGTACACATTGGCAATTTTTGGTAGTCTCTAGGGAGACTGGGAAAAAAGGAAGATTTTTGTCCAAAATGTTGATATAAATGATCTATATCAAAAGGTTTATGCCTTTATTACTATCCTGAGAAACACGGGTTGCATTTGTTTTTGTGTGTGGTGTGTGCTTTAAAAAAAAAAAAAGGGTGAGAGCGAAGATTCTGGAGTAGATATTCCTAATCTAAATGCCCATTCTACTGCTTAATAAATATCTCTTACTGAAAAATGTCTAAGAGTAGGGTAATATTGGTAATATTTTTTTCATTGTGAAATAGGGATTGTTTTCATGTCTATAAGTCACATTTTTGTGCTTCTTTACTCTTTTGTTACTTTTGTTACTAGGCATTGTGTATAGAACAGTGGAGATTAAGATATAATTTTCTTTTATTTAGTTTTATGTATTTCTCAGAAAATTCAAGCATTTTTCTCTGCCTGACATTTAGGGTGAAGGGCTAATTATTTAGATACGTTCTAAAATTGAGTTGAATGGGGGTTGGGTTATACCTTTAAATTCAATTGACTTTGCCCATGATAAGAGTAATATCCAACCTTTCATGTTGCTACATTTTGATCATATTATTGTTGTTATTATTATTATCATTATTTTAAAGCTTATTTATTTATTTTGAGAGAGCGAGACAGAGAGCGAGAGCGAGCGCGAGAGCGAGAGCGAGAGAGCGAGAGAGCGAGAGAGAGAGAGAGAGAGAGAGAGAAAACAAGTGGGGGAGGAGCAGAGAGAGAGGGAGGGAGGAAATCCCAAGCAGGCTCCACACTCAGCAGGGGCCCTATGTGGGGCTCCATCTCACAATTGCAAGATCATAACCCGAGCCAAAATCAAGTCGGTCGCTTAACCAAGTAAGCCACCCAGGGACCCCAATCATATTATTATTTGAGGCTGGATTGCAGTTTCAGATATTTTTGAACCAAGTGGCTTTGGAAAAAAGCAGAATAAAATAATCCTTGGCTTGGGTACACATGTAACAACCCATGACTGAATGTGATTCTGTTATTTCATTCTGGTTTTTTCCAAAGCCACTTTTTTTCTTTTTTTTCTTTTTCCTTCCTTCCTTCCTTCCTTCCTTCCTTCCTTCCTTCCTTCCTTCCTTCCTTCCTTCCTTCCTTCCTCTTTTCTGTTTGTTTTTTGTGAGGGGTGAAATTTACATTTACATTGGAGGAGGCAGGGGACAATTGTTAGTGCCATTTGTTTTGTATTTGGGGGTTTTTCAGATTCTGTTTTGTCTTTCCAGCCCATCCTTTTTTCTAAGACCTAGATGATTCCTTCTCATCCTGCTCTTTTTTAATGACAGGGCCTTCCTCTGTCCATTCCTATCTAGACTAGATGCCCACTTCCAGTAATGGAAGCTGACACCATGGCTCTCTGCTTTCATATGGAGAGCTTATTTTGTCTGGAATTCAATTCATTGAATTCACTTTCCTTATATTCAATGTTCTTTACTAGTTGCATGGGACGTTGTTGTTGTTGTTGTTGTTGTTGTTGTTGTTGTTGTTAATTTTGTCTGTGTTTTATTGTTGTTGCTATAGAAGCAAGAGTTTCTCACAGCTCTACATGCTAAGAGGAATGCCATTTATCTGCATTCCATATTAGACACAACATCATGTAGATCCAAGTTTAAATGAGGTAAAATAAAAATTTAGAGAATTCTATTTATTAAAAATTTAAAAAGAATACATATGCTTAAATCAATGCATAATTCCAAGTTGTCTGCTTATCTTTCTATGGCTGCACAAATATTTTCAGTGTCTCAATGTCTCGATGTAGCTTTAGGATAAGTATTGATAATTATTAGGTCAAGTTCTCCTTCCTTTTTCTTCCTCAAGACTGTCACAGTTTCTCTTGGCTTCTTGACACTTCATCAAAGCACCCATTCCTTCAATTGTATTTTAAGAGGAATTGAAATAACCACATTAATATGTGCCATAGTACAGTGACCAATAACCTTCTAAAAGCCTTAATGTCTTTTCAAAGACTTATTATCCCACATTAGACTCATATTAATGAATTTTCAGGTAATTTGATAAAATGAACTAACTTCTCAGCCAAAGGTTATGTATATAGTTGAAATGTGTATGTGTATTTTAAATAGCCTTTCTGCCTCCATTTCTTTGCTTGTGTACTTACATAAGTACAGAATTCTTTTTCATTAAAAAGAGTTCTGTTTTGGGGCGCCTGGGTGGCGCAGTCGGTTAAGCGTCCGACTTCAGCCAGGTCACGATCTCACGGTCCGTGAGTTCGAGCCCCGCGTCAGGCTCTGGGCTGATGGCTCGGAGCCTGGAGCCTGTTTCCGATTCTGTGTCTCCCTCTCTCTCTGCCCCTCCCCCGTTCATGCTCTGTCTCTCTCTGTCCCAAAAAATAAATAAACGTTGAAAAAAAAAAAAAAAAAAAGAGTTCTGTTTCATTTTACCATTAAAATCTTCTGTTCAGAATTCTTAACAGGATTTAGTACTGCATGATTCCTTCTTTTATGGTTCTGTCCCACACATATCCCTTATTCATATGAACTTTTATTGAATTTTAATTATAGAATTTTGTTATGTATTATTCTCGTATTCTATAATCCTTCCACACATCTTGAATTCGGTATTATGAAACTTCTGGTTGCAAGTGACAGAAACCCAACTCAAAAAGCTTAAATATAAAAGTAAATGTATTGGCTCTACGTAACTAAACCATAGAAAGACAGAAGTAGAGCGTATTTCAGTAACACAGGCTGGAGCTTGGAATTCAAATAGCATTAGCACTCTCTCTTATTTTTCCTCCAGCTTTCTCCACCTGCAACCACCATCACTGGTCTAGACTCTATATATTTTTGACTCAGGTATTTCAGAGTAGTAGGTAACTTGTCTGGGTTTATATCTTAACCAGTTTATGATTCTAAAGGAAAGAGCTATTTTCCATCTACTGTAGAAATTTAAGGAAAGACTCGGATTGTCCCAGTTTGGATCACTTCCCCACCTCTCACACACTATGACCAAGTGGATACAAAACTCTCATTAGCCCAGCCTGAGTTATGTTCCTCTCTTTGGCTGGAGAATGGGATAGGCTAGGGTAGAGTACTCTGACTGGCAACCCATCGTCACCTATCAGAACACGTAGGGTTCTGTGAAGTAGGCCCCAATGTCTGTATGTGTGTGTGGGAGTTAGGTGTGGGGATGTTCTGATATTACCCAGAAAAGAGGAGGATTTCTTGGCAGATGGAAATAACAACAAACTCTTAGAAAGCAGGAACTATAGCTTATCCTTTAGTGGCTTATTTTTCCTATTTCTCTTCTGAAGAGAGAGATCATAGGAAATATGTATGGCCTAAGTTTATTGATTAATGCTATAGTTTTAAAAGATACTTATAAGAAATTTTGTTTTGTTTTGCAATTGTATTTGGACTGAATTGAAATGATCTTGTTTTTTATACCTTTTTTTTAACATTGGTGAGGTATAATATTTATTTTTGAGAGAGAAACAAAGCATGAGTGGGGGAGGGGCAGAGACAGAGACAGAGACAGATAATCTGAAGCAGGCTCCAGGTGCCAAGCTGTCAGCACAGAGCCCAGTGCGGGGTTTGAACCACGAGCCACAAGATCATGACCTGAGCCAAAAACAGACACTTTGCCGACTGAACCACCCAGGTGCCCCAAGAAAGAAAACCAGAGAATGATAGAATGTTTACAGGATGATGTAAAAATGCTGAATTCAAACAGTTTAAGATTCATATCAATCAGTGGTAGAGCATAGGAATATATGTTTATGTTAGTTGTAGAGCTGGAATAATTTTCGCTCTCTCCCCAAGTCTTATGCGTAATTCTAGGCATAATTTATAACCCTTCCTTCATAATCTTAGTGATCTGTGGAATTCTAGCCTTTACTAGCCTCTCCTTTGACTGATCCTACTATGCTTATTTGTTTTTGTACTGCTCCAAAGTAGAAATTTGATCATTAATTTGAAATCACAGAATAATGGGATGTTTATCTCCCTTAGTCACTTCTCACAAATATGTCTTAGCTGTTGGGGTGGCTCAGTCAGTTGAACGACTGACTTCGGCTCAGGTCATGATCTCAAGGTTTGTGAGTTCGAGCCCCATGTCGGGCTGTATGCTGACAGCTCTGAGCCTGGAGCCTGCTTCGGATTCTGTGTCTCCCTCTCTCTCTGCCCCTCCTCCACTCATGCTCTGTCTCTCTCTGTCTCAGAAATAAATAAACATTTAAAAAAATTTTTACAAATATGTCTTAGCTGTCTCAATTAGGTTCTATATTTTTCTAACAAAACAGCATGCCTTCTGCTTCTCTTTAAGTCTGTACAGTACTGATCATAGTTCTGAACATACAGTCTTTCAGCTAATATTTGTGAACAGTAAGGAGTCAGAATAAATGTCAAGAACTTTCAATAGGATGTGTCTTGTTACTACTTTGAAAGTAGTTTGGGAAAAAAGCATAATGCCTGCAAAACATGCATTCTTATGTTTACTGTTACAGATGCCAGATCTTTACCATCCTCCTAGAGATCTGGAAAAGAAGAGGATTAATGTCATAACCCTGGCTCCTTAATAGACAGGTGAATTTATGCCACTAGAAGTGTATAATCAGGAGAGGAAAGGATGGGAAACTCTGCTGGCTTCTGTAAATATATCTTCAATATAGGGGGACCAGATATTTCTCTTCTTACACCATTCAGGCTGGAACAACAATTTAGATCCTTCTGGAGTTCATCTTCAATTCTTTGGAGAAAATGACAGCGTATAAATAATTGAAAATAAAAGAATTCTTTCAAAAAATGACCAAAGTCTACCTTGCCCGTATTACCTGAAATAGAACAAAGAATATATCTATTTCCCTGAGAAAGCATCTGTGTTAGGGTCCTTTTCTCAATTAAACTTATTACCAGAGCCCATGAAAGTTATAAGGCAGGAGAGCCATTATTAGAGAGCCAATATTAGAGCAGCAGTACGTAGTGGAGACTAGAACCCAGGTACTAGCCCTATGTAATGTGGTTTTAACTGGTCTGCCCTTACTAAGAGGAAGATGGAGACATAGGTTTTCTGTATTCGTGACAGCTATACCCTACATCTGTGGCCTTGCTAATACACTGGATACACTTCCAACATGGCATAACTAAATCAAGCAAATCCATTTCTCACTAACTACCATGCATCGCTCTCTTCTACACCTCATGATTTCAAATTTGGGTCACATGGAGCACCTGGCTGGCTCAGTTGGAAGAACATGCAACTCTTGATTTTAGGGTCATAAGTTTGAGCCCCATGTTGAGTGTAGAAATTATCAAAAACAAAGAAACCTTAAAAACAAACAAACAGGGGCTCCTGGTGGCTCAGTTGGTTAAGCACCTGACTTCGGCTCAGGTCATGATCTCATGGTTCCCGAGGTCAAGCCCCATGTCAGCCTCTGTGTTAACAGCTCACAGCCCAGAGCCTAGTTCAGATTCTGTCTCTCTCTTTCTCCCCTTCCCCTGCTTATATTCTCTCCCTCTCCTTTTCTCTGTCTCTCTCTCTCTCTCTCTTTTATCTCTCTCTCTGTCTCTCTCTCTCAGAAATAAGTAAACATTTACAAATTAAAAAATTGAGGCACCTGGGTGGCTCAGTCAGTTGAGCTTCCAACTTCAGCTCAGGTCATGATCTCACAGTTCATGGGTTTAAGCCCTGCGTTGGGCTCTGTGCTGACAGCTCAGAGCCTGGAGCCTGCTTCAGATTCTGTGTCTCCCTCTCTCTCTGCCCCTCCCCTGCTCGTGCTTTGTATGTCTGTCTCTCTCTCTCAAAATAAATAAACATTAAAAAAATTATTTAATTAAAAAATAAAAACAAACAAATTCAGGTCTCATAATTCTTCAGTCTGTAAATCACTTCTGTAAAAACTCAAATCAGTTAAGAAAAAGATAACATTTTTGTTTCCAAATATAGAGGAACAAGATCACAAAACAATATGACAGTGATAAAAGAACACAGTTGGCCTTATTCTTGAATTCCAGCACAGAAAACATTTAATTTCCTAAAACATAAAGACGCACAGATAGTTAGCAGCTGTTTTTATTGTAATGCAGACTAGTAAAGTTTAGCCCGATTTCTGACTTAGAAGTATGGTTCTTCTTGAGGCCCAAGCATGGCCCCTGGTAGTGGCTTATTTCTCTTTGCACCATTTAGACCACAAGTTTTTTGGGTGGGGTGTATTGACTGGCCATATCTGATTCCCTTCAGGAAGATTTGAAACCCAGAATTTCCCTTGGTCAGTAGAGAGTAGAGGCAGAAGAAAAGGTCGTGTATCTATGTATATACGAGTCTGAGGCAGCCTTAGAGTGGCATGGCCCAGAGTGAGATCCAAATGGACCTTGTGCCCCTGAGAGAAGTGTGGAAGTAGCCAAGAGAAGTGATTCTAGAGAAAGCCTGCAGTCAGGACCCAGGAACAGTGACACAACAGCTGGTAGGTCAAGGACCAAGAATTTTCGGGGACCACAGGCAGCTTAGGAGAAGCCAGCAGGGACAGATGGATACTAGGTACTCTCTACTGTTCAGCGTTTGGTGTTAAGAAAGCTACTGAGAATTTTGATGAGGTGAAGGTGAAGGATTGAGGAAGGATCCTGAATTAACTAAGATCACCTGGAGTTGACTAAGGCTAATTTTCTCTCACAGAGACTGGAAACTTAAAAACACATTGTTTGCTATCAAAATATAAATTTCCATTTCCAGTACAACTGGTTTTGTAGACTGAGAGTCACATCTAATACATTTGCAAAGCAAATTTGTTCCAAGAAAACAGATAATCAGTGGCAGTTACTTTAGGTTTTAAACTTTGTCTTTTGTGAGTTTCCATTATTGTGGGAAATGATTTAGGAACACAGCTGAAGAAAAGCAGACAGCAGCAGTTCCAGAGCAAGGCCCTAAGCTCTTCAAATGTGAAAGCAGACATGCCCAGGCCTGTAAGGACTGTAGGCAAGAAGAGCGTTGAGAGGCCTGCGTCGGGGGTGGAAATGCTTTGTGGGAGGAAATGGATATTAATGAAGTGGCGTTTTGTGACAAAATTTCTCAGTTTTGAAGAAGACAAAGAACAAAGTCTCCTCAGAAATTCAACCTAAATAGAGTCACAGGAATCTGGTTAAAGGATAGTTGAGGGACAGAGGCCCAGGGAGATTTGAGTATAACTTCTGCATGACACACAGATGGACACAAGTGGCTAAGAACAATTAATTCTTCTGGTCTTAGTGATGGTGGGTCCATCAGTTCACTTTTTTGTCCCCTCCTCTCCCTGGTGGCCACTTGATGTTCCAGCCAGTTGTTCCATAGGACACGAATCACTGTGGCCAGTGTGAAACAAGGGGGCTTATAGGTTAGGCCTACATGAAATGTGAAATAGAAGGTGAACAATAATGTTATAAAATATGTCATAAAATAAACTGTTTCCTTTTACAATAAACACTTTTGGCAACAAGAAAGCAAAAAAATCATAATTGTCAAAAAATTTAGTACTGAAATTTGTTTCTCAGGACAATTGATGTAAATATATAACTGGTCTAAAATATTTGCTGACCCTATCATCTACGGTGGGAGTATAATGATATTACTAACCACATAAAAAACAAAAGAAACAAACCTGATCAAAAAGCATTAATAACTATTTCAAAAAGCAGCAGTTAAGTTAAAAAGATTATGCTTGAAGACAAAGACTGAATGAGTGTGGCTGCAGAAGGTACATTTACCTGTCACACTGTGGTACATGACTTTTCTTATGGATCAAAAATCTGGGAGTGCCTGGGTGGCTCAGTCCCTGGGTGCCTCAGTCGGTTAAGCATCCGACTTCAGCTCAGCTCATGATCTCATGGTGAGTGAGTTCAAGCCCCAGGTCTGGCTCTGTGCTAATGGCTCAGAGCCTGGAGCCTGCTTCAGATTCTGTGTCTCCCTCTCTCTGTCCCTCCCCAGCTTGCACTCTGTGTGTGTGTCTCTCTCTCTCAAAAAATAAACATTTAAAAAAAATGTTATTCTGAATCAATTTCAACTCTTTTATATTGGAACTATGGGTAATCATTGTATAAGCCAATTTTAATAATAACCATAATTCCTTCATACAATTTATAGAATCGGAGAGCTTTGAAAGTTTATTTTTTCTGAAGTGAAATATTTGATGTTGTTATGAATGCCACTGTGAATTCAACTAAGAAGATAAGGTTAAAGATAATTTTTTGTATTGATAATGTAAACTAATATGTTTTCATGAGATTTGGCGTCATGATCAAACAATGTAATTTTTCAGTTAGAAACCTATGGACCAGAACTATACTTGGAATTAGTTGTACTGCAAATGTAATTCACAATTGCATCTGTATTAGTTTTCTATTCCTACTGTAACAAATTACCACAAACTTCCTGGCTTAAGCAACACACATTTACTCTCTTATAATTCAGTAGATTACAAGTCCAACACAGGTCTCACTGGGTCCAAATTGAGGTGCACCAGGGCTACATTCTTCTAAGGAAGCTCCAGAGGGGAATCTATTTTGTTGTCTTTTCCAGACTCTAGAGGCTGCCTACATTCCTGGTTTGTGTCCCTTTTTCTCCATCAGCAAAGTAGCATCCTTTGGACCTGCTTCTGTCACCACACCTCTTTCTCTGAGCAGAAAAGGTTATCCATTTTTAGGACTCATGGGACTAGATAGGGTCCATTCAATCCACGATAATCTCCCCATCTCAAGGCCCTTAACTGACTTAATTTACACAGTCCATTTTGCTATATAAAATAACATGTTCGCAGCTTCCAGCTTAGGGCATAGAAGTCTTTGGGGGACCAATATTTTGCCTACTACAGCATCCAAATAAACTGTGATATCCTACCAACCCAAATATAAGCTTCTGTAAAGACTCTGAAGTTTAACAGTCTCACGGTTACAAATCTACAAACAATAATAAGCACTATAAAACAAAATCAGAAGGGCCAGGAGAACATAGAGCAGAAAATATTTCCTTGAAGAAGTTTGAGCTGATACCTGAAGGATGGGTAGAAGATAAATAAGCCAAGATTGTTCAGCCATGTCAGCTATAGATCACAATGCTTTCAAGAAACTAAAAGAAACCCAATATAAAGGATGTCTAATGAGTAAGGGGAAGAGTGCCATAATCTAATACCCACACAAGAAGCAGAGAACAGATCAGACAGGCTTTTTAGGTTGTTAACTTTTTTTTTTTTTTAAATCTTAAGTGCAGTGAGAAGTAATTTAAGAGTTTTAAGCAGGAGGAAAAGTGTGGTAATCAAATTTGGGATTTTATAAGATGGTTCTGGCTTCACTGTGGAAAATATGGGAAGACACAAAAGTAGATGCAAGTTACTCAGAGGGTAGACACAGGTGCTATGGACTCATAATCTACTCTTAGACATCTGAAGGTCACCTTGATCAATCTCAGGTCTTCTCACACAAACCTGGTTTTCTTTAGCATCCTCCATGTGAATAAAAAACTATCTAGTCCTGCAAGCCAAAACCTTGGAGACCTCTATGCTATTCCCTCTCCCCACTTCCCAATATCCAAGTCCCATTAGCTTTGTCTCTTAAATAGGTCTTGAATCTGTATCCATCTTTCTATCCCCACTGCCAGACCCTAGTAAAAACTGCTTTCATTTCTTGCCTGAAATCTTGAAATAGCCTTTTAACTGATATCCACATAGATTCTCGCCCTATCTGGTATTTGGACTGCAATTGGTGTGATTTTTCAAAAGCGCATATTTTATTAAAATCCTTCGATTATACTTTGCATTCCTCACTTCCCCCTCTTCACATTCACACAACACACACACACACACACACACACACACACACACACACACACACCATACACACATTTAGAACTCATAGGTATTCTAGGCTCTCTCTGTCTCATGATAGGGCCTTTTCATGTGCAAGTTTCTCAGTCTTTCTTTCTAGAATGTTTTTCCCTATCACTCTAATCTCTTTCATATCCAAATAACTCAGGGAAGCATTTCCTAATATTTTGGGTTTTTTTTTTTATGCTCTCATTAAACAGTAACGTGGACATCTGGACCCAAATCCAGCTGAATTTGATTCCTAAGCCCTTGTTTTTAATCGCTAAGATATACAACCCCCCTCTAGTATAAGTTCCCTTCTCCATTGTCCCATAGTTCAAGAAAGGCTACACTATTGAATATGTAATCGGTTTTCAATTTGATTTTCAATAAAGACATGAACCTAAAAAGCAAAAACCCGACCAACGTTGAATGAACTTTTTGTAAAAGTAATTTTTTAACTAATCTTTGTGCCCAACATGGGGCTCAAGTTCACAACCCTAAGATTAACAGTCACACGCTCTACCTACTGAGCCAGCCAGACACCCCTTTTTTTCTTTTTCTTTTTTAATATAAAGGTAATTTAATGTTTAGTAGTTTTTGTTAACACCTCAAGTAGACACTTAATAAATGAGAATTAATGATAAGAATTTCCAAAGTCATGCTTTAAGAACAGACATAGCAAGCGTATTCGTTAGTGCTTCCGTCTGGAAGCAGGACAAATGAACCAGTGCCACTGGGAGGGCTCTCACAGCCATTAACCTTCATGAAAAAAAAATTGTGAACTCAATAGGTAACTCTGCAAGTCATCTTAGCAAGTAAAAGAATAAGTAAGAAATCCTCTGTTCTTAGAGAAAAGAGGTGAGATGTACTAATGAGGCTGCTTAGAGAGGTTTGCATTTTCACTATTTGTGCTGAGATAGATAAAAAGGGCTCCAGTCTCCAAGGCTGTCACTCCATCACCCTTCACAACACTAAATTCTCTTAATTCTCTTTTTTTACTTTAACAGCTAAGGATGTTATCACTTACTCTGAGGTCACTGAGAGGGTAATACCACTCTTGGTGACGCTAATGAAAAGGTACAGTGGTGTCATGAGTTAATTGCATAGTTACCACACAATTACCAATTTATGCTCTACGGATGTTAACAGAGAATGGAAGTTGCTAACATTATGTGTACTGAATACTGCCTTATATATAAGAACAGTGCTTGGTAGCATGTGACATTTTCATGAACAGGTTTAACTCACATAAATAGAGAGGATTGAGAAAATGTATGCTTTCCCATATTATTGTTCTAAGGCCACTTAAAAAAAGACCTTATAACAATGATCTTTCTTTTAACTATCTCCTTCCAAATCATTCAGACTTCAACTACCTGGTTGCTACATTTAAAAAAATTAATATTCAGCAACAAAAGTAGTTGTTTCACTCCTGAATATAAGCTTCCATTCAACTTTGCTTTTCTGTAAGAAAAACATGTAAGTCATATGATGAGTAAGATGTACAGAAGGTAGAAATAGATTAGGCTACACGGACTCAGTTTCCACAACAGAAAACAATTCATTAAAATACCATTTTTGTTAGATGTAAGTAAATCTCTTTTTCCGGTATTTGGTTCGTTCTTTACTTCCACCTAATTTTCAGGATCTTTGTATGTGTTTTCCCTTTTGAATCAAGTTTATTGAGGTATAATAGGCATATGGTGGAATTAATTTATTTGAAACATACAATTCAGCAAAACCCACCAAATTTAAAACAAGGCTTATTTGGTGACCCTCTGAAAGGTGGCTTCACTAAAAGCTAGGAATTGATTGCTTCTATAAAATGATCCATGGCATCTCTAGAGTAACCTCTTCAGAAATTTTACCTGAACACTAAGCAGAGTCCATATCTTACCTATAACCATACAGATGAAGAGTAAATATATGTAAAATTTCTATCAAATAATGTCATGTTAAACAGTTTTCAGTTATACCCAACTTTAATCTACACGTTTGCTAACAATGAGGCACAATGAGCAGGGTGATAAGAGGCTGTGATAAAAGTTATGAATTCCTGACATTATTCAATAAAATATATTCATTAAGTATGAGGCACTTGTAGGAAGTAGAGATACAGTAGTGAACAGGACAGAAACAGTGCCTGTAATTTGTTTCTTCATCCTTCTTAACATTTTCATAAGCTATTCAGTACTGTGTACTAAATCAGTTCCCACTTAAACTGACTAGAGTAGATTCTATTCTCTGAATGCTGACCAATACAACTACTAATGCTTTCTTTTATATTTGCATGGTCCCAAAGTCTTCTGTCTTTCACTGAATATGCCTTGACTGCTGACTCAGTATACTGCCCACACTGTAGAGTACATATGGGATTACCTCCCATTTCCATCGATGGGGAAAGCAATTTTCCAATTGTTTAGAGGTTGAATAGAATCTCCATTGTGCAGAAAAGTGACCCCCATTATGCTCGTCCTTAAACAGCTTCATGCTCATGGTTACATAGGCTGAAAAATAATGTTAAGGTTAATACTTGTACACGTCAGGATCAGGATTGATTAGAACAGGTTCTCAAGTGTGGTCATTGGAGCAGCAGCAGCAGCATCACCTGGGAATCTCTTAGAAATGCAGATTCTTGGTACAACCCCAGATCTAAGTCAGAAACTCAAAAAGTGAGGTCCCAAAATCTGTGCTTTAACAAATCTTCCAGGTAATTCTGGCACACACTTAGTTGGAGAAACTCTAGGCCGAATTATGTTCAAATAATAAACTTGTAATAACTTAAAACACCAAAGGTTTATATCTTGCCCATGCAGGATACTGTGGGGTGTGTGTGTGTGTGTGTGTGTGTGTGTGTGTGTGTGTGTGTGTATCACCTGGGTGCTGTCTTCTATGATGTCCTTGCTTCAGAACCCAGGCTGAAGAGATGCTGCCGCCACCATTTTAGAGGGAAAAATATATCTGGCGATTAAATGTCCTGTCCTAAATTTATGCAAGTTGCTATCACTTACTTAGAACTCACTAGCTAGATGTGGTTACTTGGTCCCACACAATTATAAAAGCCTCAGGAATGCTATCTAACATATCCCTGGAAGCTTGAATTCAGAAATAGTGAAAAGCTTTTATGATGACCACAACCCATAATCTGAGAATCAAATATTTGACTCATTCTCATTTATGTAGTCAAAACATACTCAACCTCTAACCAAGGGAAATAAAACAAAATTCCCATCCAACAGAGCATCAGGCTCAAAGTCTATATTCTTTGGGTGATGCCTCAGTTTTTAAAGTTGGGGGTGATGTGTGATAGTCTTTATAGCAGACTTGGATGTAGTTCTTCCTGATCTAGACACCTGTGCATAAAAGACAGGGTAACCTCACCCCAGTACCAATAGTGGGACCCTACACCCTATGAATAGTGTGTTCCTTCAGGCTCTCCAAGAAACAGATGCCAAGTTGCAAATAAACACATAATTATTTTGTAAGGGGTAACGCCTATGAAAGAGAATGGGGATAGATCCAGAGAAGGGGAGGAGAGATATCAGAATGAAATGTAAATCTGACCCTGAATGAAGGAGAAAGGAAAGAAGTGTTGGGTATAAGCATCCTAGATGGCTGTGCTGTCAAAAAAAAAAAAAAAAAATGCTCAACCTAGGCTTTTAGGAGTTTCTATAAGCAAAGTCAGCTATCAGAGTAATTCTTTATCTCCTAGAAATGGGCTACCTTAGTATCCCTGGTAACTCAGTCACCAACTGTGAGAACACATGGGAAGAGTGATACAAAGGTAAACATGGAAACAGATATCAAAGCGGAGCATGTGTTCAATCAAGATCCATGTAGTCAGAGGTCTGTAAGGCATAATCTCATGGACACCTCAACCTGTGTCATACAGATACACTTCTCACACAGGTTCGAGGTACAGCTCCTCATGGTTCCTAGGGACCCCTTTTCCTGAATGGAACTTCAGGAGAGGGA
This sequence comes from Lynx canadensis, assembly GCF_007474595.2. Classification (NCBI taxonomy): domain Eukaryota; kingdom Metazoa; phylum Chordata; class Mammalia; order Carnivora; family Felidae; genus Lynx; species Lynx canadensis. The sequence continues at coordinate 58,586,211 of NC_044320.2, read as the reverse complement.
GTTTAGTGAGATGAACTACACTCCTATTGTTGCATTTGATCCTGGGGACAGAACTGGTAAGCTACCTCTCCCTCCTCCACCCTCCATTCTAATAACCCTCACCTTTAGCTACCACCTTGGTATTTACAGGTGGAAAAGCAGCCTTACCTTCTCCTGATAATCCGGATTTATCCAGTAGGATGATTCCTTTTATCTTCTGGCCCCTGGAAACAAGGAATCCCAGCTGCTCTGATAGCAGCCATGACTTGTAGTTCAAGAGGAACCTTGCTATGTCCTCTTCAAGAGTATACCTCTTTAGGTACTAGAACTTCCAAACCTACAGATACCAGAGTTGTGGGGATAGGAAACACTGTATTTCTTAGTGGGTCATTGGAATGATATAGAAGCCACTTTTGCTCTCATTTCCTGATTCCTGGACACAGGCATCTTTCCACGTGTAGACATAAGACCATGTAGAGTTCTCTGATTTGATAAATACTCCTATCTTGAAGGATGGCACTCCAAGCTTGCAGCTGTTTCTTCTAACATGGTGCTTCAGTTGTGCCTTTGGAAGGCTGATACACAGTTCTATGAAGCTGGCTGCCTCCGAGTCATGCGGCATGTGACATGACCCATATATCTTCTGGTAATGGGTCTGCTCTCACACCTCTGGTTAGATAAGCTGGTGTGTGGGTTTTACCGGAATTTAATTCTAGTTACCAACCTGGCATACAGAAAGGAAATGTGGGAAGCTTCTAAACTAGAAGGAAAACATTTTTTCTCTTGATTGGGAAAGTTTTCTCCAGCATCTTCTAGCTCTTGCTAGAGAAGCCTGGGCCACTTCTGTAACCCCAAAGGGTCCAGGGGGTTTACATGGCCTTAAGGACATCCAGCTAGTTGTGCTGTGTGTTCCAAGTATCATGTGTATCATGATTCAAGATTCAAGGTTTTTTTCCTTATAGTGTCCTGACCTTTATGTAACAGAGTTGCCATGGCTGTGCATTCAAATGTGTTTGATGTCCTATAATTCTACCAGTTAAGTCTTCAGCCTTCCCTCAATTGTAACTGTATTTCTACTACAGGTAATAAGGGTCTTTTTGTAAGCTCTTTGACTTTCATACTCAATTTCTAACTGCTGGTTAAAAGCCCTCACTCCCTCATCATTCTTCTGCATGATGTGACTACAACTGAGCAGAAATAAGTGACCTCGGCTGTCCTTTTAGGCATTGTTCCCTTCATATTTTTATGGATACCTGAATCATGATCATCTGTTCCATAACATTCCCCTACACTGGAAGCTTTTTCCAGGTCACCTCTTGTGAAGTCTTGAGCAGTTGTTCAGCCATTTTGTGCCAGTGATTATCTCTATTCCATCCACCAACCAATATGGTGTCCTCCTCACCTGCCTGGTGATAGGTATACTAGTTTATCTTTTACTCTATGGAGTTAAGAAATATTTGAATCTTCCAAATTTACATGTCCCTAAGCATTTTTATTCTCTTTCAGTTCTTCTTATAAATCAGAAAAATCACCTTTTAGTCATCTTTTTTCTTGTGATAGTCAAACATATTCAACAGCAACAGGCATTGTACCTAACGACTACTTTCTGATCGTGTTTCCTAGCACTCAAGTTAACTAGGCATATAATCTGACTTCCAAGTTAATACAATCTAATTTACAAAATGCTTCACGGACACACTTCATGGATCCCAGTTTCTGAAACCAGTTTGCTCACCATAAATGTATGCCCAGCCCTTTAACTACTGCCACATGTTTTACAGCCTTAGTTTCTCTGTAACGCAGCATCCTACCACTGGTACCAACTTGTTTCAGTTAAAATTGGCAGATTATACTGCATTAACAAACAAACCTACAGATCTCAGCTTAAAAACAAGGATTTTTCTCTCACTTATACAAATATCCCCAGTGGAGCAGCTGCAGATTGTATTCTGCACTGTACTCCCTTTTGCAACCCAGGCTGATGGAAGATCCACTATCTGGATCATGAGTGAGAAAGAAAGCTCTTAAGGATGTCCTAGCATCAATTAAATGCATCAGCCCACAAGTGGCACTGCTTCTGCTCACGACTAGTTACATGGTCCCACCTACCTATGGACATACAGGAAGTGCAGAAAACAGAATAAGAAATATTCAGAAGGTATCATCAATAGCTATCATAGCACCAAAAGAATGACAGAGGAAAAAAAAAATGTTTCTATAAGAATTCAAGAAAAATAGAAAACTCTTTGAATTATGGTGATTGGAACATTTTCTTCCCCCCGAATGTACAGAGCTTTTATTGTTATGCCTTAAGAGAATTGGAATAAATATTCCAGGAGAGTGAGACAACCAATACAAAGGGATGGATGGTTCCAAGCTTTATTTTTAAGAAGTGGCAAATACCATGAGTTTACTAAGTTCCATTTCATCTTTTTTCTTTTCATCCCACACAACAATTACAATTCCTTGTTATTCACTGTTAGGTGGGGCCATGTAGCTATTTCTGGACAAAGGGATGTGTATCTGTCTGAGGCTGAGGCAGTGAAAAGCTCCTTAGTGATTCTCCAGTCTCTCCTAGTTCATGCTGTAGTGAATATGGAGGTATCTTGCTGAAATGGAGAGCCACAAGTTCTGAGTAGCACTGATAATTGTCGTTTTTTTAGAGCACACCTTCGCTGAAGCAGCCTTTACATGGAAAGTATACTACTTTTTTTTTTTTTTTTTTTTTTTTTGTAATTATGCCACTGAGATTTTGGCCTTTTGTGTTGCTGCCACCCAGCCTACCCTAATATAATTAATATAGGGAAAAAAGCTGTAGAAAAAGTTGGGACCAGATGTGAACATCCATGTGTGCTCCCGTTAGAAGTTTTAATAATAGTTCTTTCCAGTTATTCAGATATCATTTAAAATATTGGACACACAAAGCTTAATAAACAAAGTAAATTTTGTTGTAGGAAAAAAAATACACTTACAGCATGTTGGTTGGCTTGGGAAAGGCAGAAACTAAAGGCAAAGAAACCGGTTAATGTATGACTCCATTGGTTTAATGGAAGGGGAAAAGAGACACAAAAGCTTTTGTAAAGAAAAACGCCAGAAGTTTGTGAGTAAATGGCCATGAAGAACAAGGATTAGGGAGATTACTCTGAGGTGTCATGCAAACAAGCTAAGGAAAAGGGTGGCAACTTTCTCAGAAATAGGAATTTTGTGGGGAGAGGATATTTCAGTGAGTTTATTTGAGGTGATGGTAAGGGTACAATCAGATGAAGATGCCAAGCAGATAGAAATACAAAGTTGGAATTCAAGAAACGTAGGCCAATGAGATTTGGAGTATGGTTAAAGGTGAGTGAAGGCACAAATAATAAATAAATAAATATATATATATATTTATATACATATATACATACACATATATGCATGTACATATATATATACACATATACACACACACATATATATGTGTGTGTATGTATATGTATGTGTATATATATATATATATATATATATATATATATATATATATAAAACGGGGGTGCCTGGGTGGCTCAGTTGGTTAAGTGTCCCACTCTTGATTTTGGCTCAAGTCATGATCTTAGGTTCGTGGGTTTGAGCTCCTTGTCAGGCTCTAGGCTGCCTGCATAGAACCTGCTTGGGATTCTCTCTCCCTCTCTTTCTGCCCAATTTTTAATTAATGATTATTGCCATTATTAGTAATTGTGGAAACATAGTAATAGTAGGGGTAGTATTTTTAGAGAATCACAAATGCATCTGCAAAACTTGACAAGCAGCCCCACAAAAATTCACTGGTTCCTTTTTTTTTTTTTTTTTAATTTACCATGTCTGCAATGTGTAAATTGGAACATTGATAACCTTATGCATACGAGAAAGAGATAGACAGAAATGTGGTTAAATTTAAGGGAAATCCCACTGCCCTGACTCTTGATGATGCCTGAAATTCCACCATTCAAGGTTTAGTTCCTCGATTTAAAATCTTTGCCTGGTGGGGCGCCTGGGTGGCTCAGTCGGTTAAGTGTCCAACTTCAGCTCAGGTCATGATCTTGTGGTTTGTGAGTTCCAGCCCCGCATCTGGCTCCGTGCTGACAGCTCAGAGCCCTGAGCCTGCTTCAGATTCTGTGTCTCCCTATTCCTCTGCCCCTCCCCTGCTCATGCTTTGACTCTGTCTTTCAATAATAAATAAACGTTAACAAAAAATTAAAATCTTTGTCTGGTACTATTAAAATGCAGATGGTCTTGGAAGAAATAAATCATTAAACTATCAGTAATTATGAATTTGTTTCTCATAGTCCACCAACGGCTTATCTATATGGACTAAGATGAAGAAATTTAGAGCATGAAGTGCTTTCTGAGGTAAGGCTTTGGCAGCCAAAGGGCAAGCAACTACTACCACCTCCAAATTTTATTGAAAGGAAATGTAAAAGGAACCTCAAATACATATTACATAATAATAGAAGAATAAAATGTTCTAATAGGGAAAGCCAAATTTATTTGCTAATAGTCACAAAACCTGTTTTCAAGATTAAAGACATGTAAAAATTAACTTCAAGGGATGAAGAAATAAGACAAGTATGGTATATATATAAGGAAACAGGTAGTGCAGAGGGGAAAACTGATAGACTGACTGTTGGAGGGAGCTTGATAGGGGGCTACAGGAAAAGATTCATTTACAGAAAAGGCAATGTGCATAACAATGAGTGAATGCTCATCAGAAAGCAAATTCTGTTTTTCTTTCTTTTTCTTTCTTCCTTTCTTTCTTCCTTTCTTTCTTTCTTCCTTTCTTTCTTCCTTCCTTTCTTTCTTTCTTTCTTTCTTTCTTTCTTTCTTTCTTTCTTTCTCTCTCCTTTTTTCTTTCTTTCTCACTCTTCCTTTTCTTTCTTTCTTTCTTTCTTTCTTTCTTTCTTTCTTTCTTTCTTTCCCTTCCTTCCTCTCTCTCTCTCCTTCCTTCCTTCCTTTTCTTTTTGTCATACTTTTTAGTTTGTTGGTAAGACAAACATATTTATAGCCCTCAGGGAAGAAGCCACTGGAGAGACAGAGTTTGAAGATACAAGAAAAAGAAGTTATTGATAGAACAGGCCAGGCATAGACAGGAAGGGGTGGGATCAAGAACACAGGTGATGGGATTAACCTTAAATGAGAGCTGAATCTCTTCTTCCTGTGACAATATCAGTATTTATTCCTGGGAAGGGGAAGGTGCACTTAGATCTACATGGATACACAGGAGAAATACAAAGGGCCTGACTGCTATAGTCTCCAGCTTTTATTTGTTGTCTGATCTTGATTGGAGGTATGCAAGAGATCAGGAAGGCAAAACTGGTGACTTCATTTGTGAGTTATTAAACCATGGCAGGAATCCCAAGCCAGCTGCTATCAGCTTTTGAAAACATTCACTACTTTTAATTCATACCTAGGTAATACAGTGCTACTTAATAATTAATATTTCAAATCTTAGGGATTAAAATAAACAAACCAAAGCAGGAAACACCTTGGATCAAAGACTAATCATTCATCAACAGTTTCTAAAATGACCAATATACCAACCTCGTTCTCATGTCACAGCCATATGCAGAGAATTTGAGTACATTAATTGTGATGATTTAAGATTCTTGACTCCTGAACTAAGTCATATTTATAAAGTAGCTGCCCTGAAAAGAGGAGAATATTTTGCGTAATTAGAAAAAAGATAAAGTATGTTTGGAATGTATATACGTTTTGTTTAGGAAATGAAATTTGAAATTAGCATGAGGTAAGGAAGGAAGATAATTGAGCTGACAACGCCAGTTAAATTCAGGGATAAATCTTTGGCAGTATGTTGGAGGGCTTTTCATGCACTGTTTTGCTTAGCATTGGTAACTTCATTACTTGAAATTAAGGAACCTGTGGACATAAACTATAGGACAAATCTACAGAAAAGGTTTGCATATCTGTCAAAAATTATACTCAACAGATGAGGTGAATGAATATGTTATTTACTCACAACAATATGTTTTTTTAGTACTTGATGTTTGTGAGTGGTAATTTTTTTTTTCTTTTCATTTGGATGTCCAATATTCTGCAGACCAAATTTTAGCATTCAAACAAATGTTTCTTTTGGATGTATTTCATATCCACTGTATCCCATAACATGAACTTCTATGGTCTCTTCTTGCCACTTTTCTCTATGGGAGGCAGTATGACCTGAAAGATGCCAGCCTTGACTCTGGAACCAGATCAGCTCTGCACTTACCAGCTTTATAATTCTGATCCTCAGCTTTCTCACCTATAAAATTGTGTTAATAATACAAATCTTCTAAGGTTGTTGTAAGCACTCAAGTGTTAACTGACTGAAAGCCCATAAAACTGTGCCTGGCACAATGTAAGCACACACACACACAAGTCAGCTATCATTAAAATATGATGATGATCTTTTAATGACTATTCTATTCAGCAAACTTTCTTTTTTTTTTCGATAAACTTGTCAAAAACTTTCAATGTAAATTTTTTTTTCAATATTTTATAGTGCGAACCTCAAGAAAATATAAGTTGCCATGACCAAATAGATTTTAACCTGTCCTGTTTTTGATATTTTGTGAAGTCAGTTTTTAGAGAAGTATAATACTTGTAACAAGGCATCAAAAGCAAGTGTATAAATATAATTAGCTTTATCTTCTCAATTTTTTTTCTTTCCTTCCTTTCTTTTCTCTTATTGTCTTGCAAAATGGAAGATGTTAATTTAAGAATCCAAATAGGAAAGATATTAGCTTCCTTTTCAATTTTTTTAAAAATTTAAATATCAACTGAAACCAAAACTGATAGTGAGATTAAGCCAAAAGAAAACAACATAAAATCTATGTGAAGAGGATATGCAGAAGAAAAACGAGTATAATAATAAAATGATTATCTTAGCAAAGCTCAGTAACCTTAATGATTACTAAAAACAAAAGGAAATGGAGTTCAATTGAATGATTATGTTACAAAGTCCCCAATATAATACAATTATTTATTTCCTTTCCTTCAGCTTTAAATTTTCTTGTTCATTTCTTAGACTTGTTTTGTTTACAAATAAGAAAACAGCTTAGAGGAGACTTTAAAGGATGTCTTCAATCAGCATTTTCTTTTATGCCCACTAGATGGCAGGTATAGGATTCTGAATACCTTTCAGAAGCTATGTGTCTGGTATTCTTATTTGCAGCACTAGATGAGAAAACCGATTTGGTTCAAAGTACGAAATTTTAGAAATTAGACTCTTTTTACTTTTCCCACTCATCTCCTACACATAGTCTTAAAAAAAAAAAAAAAAAGAACTGGTAAAACCTGTAAAGGGGTATAAAGCTTCTATCTATAGTTAGAATAAAACAGCCCTCTTGCATGTTTGTTTTCTTTATTGAAAAACTATAAAACTAAAATATAACAACAAATATATACGTAACTAGACATGTATTCTCATGTAAAATGTTTGAGATTTTTTTCCCCTCCTTTGGGCACATACAACCTAAAAGAGTGTGTTGTCTCTGTATGATCTCAATCCTTTTATTTTCTCTCAGTGGAAGGATCCGTGGATCCCTGTTTTGCAAGGGGCAGTTAGAGATTATGTTATAACTTGGTAATTGATTTTTTTTTCTTTATGATAGGAGATAGTACGGATGTAGGGAACGTTAAAAAAATTCTTTTTCTTTTTGCCCCACAGTTTTGATTAGAATTTTTTCCCCTGGTTTAAAACGAAGTTGAAATAATCAAATTTTCTGGTTTGAACACGTGTGCCTTTCCACTGAGGGGTCAAGGCCTTGGAAATGTAAAGGGCCAATCTTTGTTACAGAGGGGTTCATTGCAGAGAAGGGCGTGTTCTGCAAAGACAAACAAGTCCCACAGATAGTTGCCAAGGGCACCAAATACATCTTTGCATTACACCTTGAACTAGCATGCTCGTATCACTTCTTTTTTATTGCATGCACCATAAATGACTGTAAAAGTTTGCAAATCTTGCAGAGACCTTGGCAATCAATACTTCAGTAGGAAATCTACAAAGAGAGGGTGTGGGGAAAAGAGATCCAGCCTAGCAGTTTGCTTTTTATTTTGGCAGGGGGAAAACGTTTGGAAGGTTGATGCTGAGAATCATTTAAGGTTGGATTTTCATAGTGTCTCAGCCAAATTAGTAACACAAGCAGTGCAGTTTCAATCTAGACATTATATCTGAAATGTTGGCTTTATTTATGTTCACAGGTGAGGTAGTCTGGAGACACTCCTGTGGCCTTACTTACAAGGGCTTACTCCGGGTGCTCCTGGTCTGTGACTTGAGCATAAAATAAAGACTAATTTTTATCTGGATCAGTGTGTGACCAAGCAAGGTACCTAGCCCTGGAGGCCATGCCTTTTCCCAACTGTTTTTAAGCACCTGACTCCCCCAAAAGGGCCAGGCAAGGTTCTGGAAGTTGCTTTTTAGGATCTATCTGCACGTGTTGGTGTTGGTGCTGCTGGACAGATGCTCATGAATCCCTCCTCCGTATTCAGTCTGCCTGTTCTACTGGTTTTGTTTTACCACGTTAAATTCAAGGCATTAAAGGTGGGTGTTCCATGAAAAGTCTGGCAAATCAGATAGCTGACGAGGGTACCAAAGCCCGGAATCGAAGTCACAATCCCCTACCGCTCTAGGCCCAAGGCGCAGACCCAGCTGGAGGCTAACTGTGCAGGGTCGGAGGAGATGAAATGGCTCAACATTCCCCCTCCTGGGGGCGGGAGCCTGCAGCTCTACAGCTCCGGCGATCTGTGCCCTCGCTTTGGGCTGCTCTAGGGAGCAAAAAGGCTGTTCTTTCCCTAAAAAGGACGGGGGCAGCGAGCGGCCCTGCACCCGAGGCCTCGCTGGCTTCAGGGCTGTTCCCGCCTCCACCCCCACCCCCGACCTTGCTGACAGAGCCCTTCCCCCGCTCCCAGTCCCAGTGACCGGAATCCCGGCCTTCTCTTCTGATGCATAAAACATTCAGTGGCCTCCAGGGAGTTTTTGAAATTCTGGCGTAGGCTGCTTTACCGGTGCTTTCGCCCCCAGGGTCAAACACAACTCCAACGGTTTTGTTGGGGACGCGTTTAGCGCCGCTCCAGAGTCTTTAATTTCACCTGAGTCCCCGTGGCCACATCCCGCCCGCGGTCCTTTACATTACGAGGACCTTGGAAGGGGTCACTGGGCTTTGCCCAAATCCAGAAAGGACCAGCAGGTGGAGAATTGTATGAGTTTTTGATTTCTCCTTTTCCTTCTTTTTTTCTTTTTCTTTTTTTTTAATATCCTGGGTGCAAACGCGCGTGAGGGTGGTTGGTAATCCCCACTGATTGCGCCCGTGCGTGCGATGGCCGGCTGCAGTGTGGGTGTGACTGCGATCGTGGAGGGGCTGGTGCTTAACCAGGTCAGCAGAGGTGGAGAGGAAGAGGGCAGTTCCCGTTTGGGTCCTGTGATGGTGTTATGTGCAGGGCGAGGGGAGTGGAGCTGCCCTCCGAAATGGGGTCTCTGAGTGCTGAAATCTGGAGCACTTTTCCGCTCGAGGTTACCCGCGCCTGCCGGCACTCTCCCCACCTCCTGAGAGCTCTGCCCGTGGCTTCTGCTTTAATTAATAGTATCAGAACCGCTCGTGGGAAAAAACCGGAGCTCTTATCAAGATGATCAGGTGCCGCTGGGAAAAAGAAACAAAACAAAACAAGACAACGGTCTAAAAAAGATGTTCCAAGCGGAAAAAGAACAGGCTAAATGAGACATTTAACAGGAAAGTGAAGTAAAGGGGTGTTGACTCTACATTTTCTGCTTAGTTTTAGGTTGAAAGAGTAGATGTGACAAATACACATGTGTATAGTCTCCTTCTAAACGCTAAATATTGAAACAGAACTTTGTCTTCTGAGAACCCTTCCCTTAACATTTATCCTTATCTCTTCTCTATCATTGCGTTCCTCCCACACCCTCCTCAATGCATCAGGGACAACTCTCTGTAGAACACATTTTTCATTTTCAGCATCATAAACCCATGCCATGAAAACTTGTAGTAAATTAGTTTCAGGGACAATATAAGTGATGCTCTGAAGTTTTGTCAGTTGGCATTGGCTGTTCTAGTAAAGACTGCTGAGCCAACTTCTCCTACCTTCCTTTAGCTCTTAAGGTCCTTTTTTGTTTGTTTGTTTGTTTGTTTGTTTGTTTAGTCATCTGAAGCCACCCCCTTCTTGCAGTGGGTGAGGAAGGTTTGGCCATGCTACAGAAACTCTTGGAGATTTTCCTACATTAAACAAATGCAGTGCTTCCTTTAAATAATAACTAAGTCTTAACAGAGTTTATACTTCTTTAATTGCACTGTCATTTCTCTCACCACTAGTCAAAATCCTTGTGACAAAATTCTCTGGCAAAGGTTCTACATGTTGTGTCAAAATAACTGTGAACACAGAACATGGTGATGATCATTTCCTGGTAGATCAGTGAATCTACTACACATCGATGATGAATCGATCACCCCAAACCGAACCCATTCACATCACAGATTGTTAGTAGTGAAGTAAACGGAGACTCTTGAACTAAAATATGGCTTCTCTGCTGGGAATAACGGATGGGATGTCAGGTAAGCATTAAAGCTCCCGTGAATGGGGACGGAGAATTTGTCTTCAGACTGTTAGCGTTTTGTGGTAACTATATTTATATTTTCACATATGATATGACAATATTCACTAAGGATCTGGGAATAGTTTTAAGGAGAATGTCCACAGGTGATCTTTAAACAGCACACCTATGAAAGACTTGTGTAACAAGCATAAGCCGTTAATTGTTACCCTTCTGCCTCAACTGTCTCTGGACGGTTTCCTGGAGCCCACGTGGACAGAGGCCGCTTTGGTGACTCGGTTTGCACACCGCGTGGGCAACAAGGACCCAAAGAATGTGTTTTGCTCAAGAGGGTCGATTTAAAGAAAATAGTATATGATTTCTCTCCTTTGTTCTGATTTCTAAAACAACCAACTACTTGTTTTTAAAAGAGCCTTTCTTTGAGCAAGAGATTCAGAAGGAGGAAACTGAGAAAGTTTTGTAAGCCCGATCTAAAAAGAAAAAGAAAAAAATACCTAGCTCTTTGATCTCCTTGGCATTGTTATTACAGTCTTAAAATAACCGCCACCCCCCTGGTCGGAAAAGAAAAACCTTACGGATTAAGTAACTATTTATCTCATGAGGATAATTACTTGTTTGACCTGAAGTCATTCATTCCCGAAACCACCAAGTTAAATTGTTGAGATGTTTTTTAAAGCCACAGCTTTTGGGCTATATTGCCTAGTGAACAAAAGCCTGACCCAGATGACCAGCAAGTGCCGAAAGGGTCTGAGCATCATTTCGTGAAGTCTAAAGCTTGAGAAGGCGCCTAGGGTTTGAGAGGGAGAAAGAAAGCTTTCCATCAGATACATATGTAAAGAGGTACTTAATGACTGAATCCACAGGTGGCTGGGTAGGCAGGGGAAGGGGAAACTAGTCTCCCACCTCTTCCCAGAACTCTTGCTGAGCAAGGTGGCCACAACCATCCGGGCAGAAGTTAACCCCAGCGGCCAAGGTGCAGATTAATGAAATGGTTGCGGCTTCCCCTAGTGGTGTGGCCGCAGTGCTGTCCCTAGGAACCTATTCAGTTCCCTTCAATAATACTTCCGGCCCTTTTCTGGACCTCATTGGCTCAGAATTATATCTGCATTCTGGGGTCAGCAGGCTTTCTCCACCAACGTCGGTACAAACGCACTGCCTCAAGGTTGACACCGCCCTAGACTAGGCGTGACCGGGAGAGGACGGTGCCCGCGGTGCGGGCCGGGCGCGGAAGCTGGTGGGGCTCCCCCAGTGCGGGAGGCTGGCGAGGACTCCAAACGGTCAAGCGTTGGAGGGCCTCACCCTGATGGTGGGAATTTAGGCATGTGGCGTGTGGCAGTTACCTCCGGGCGGCCTCGGGGAGGCCCCGGTGAGCCACTACGGTCAACGGGAGGCCGGGGTTCGGGGCTTGCCGGCCCGCCCGCCGGTCACCCAGGGGCCTTGGGAACAGGGAAATGCGCGCGCCGAGGCGGTGGCGGCCTCGCCGCTTTCAGTTTTCATTGAGGCTGCTGGTTACTGTTTAACATCCCCACCCACGTTTCAGTTTGTTTAGTAAATCGATCGTTCGGTGAGAGTCAGGCCGCTGCCTTGTCGCCATTGAGCAAAACTAATATCCTTCAGCATACGGTCAAAAGTCTTTGCTAGAGATCAAGACAAACAAACAAACAAACAAACCACAAAATCCTTAAGCCTCCTCTCCCAGCTCCCCCCAGCCCCACCCCCACCTCCCACCTCCGCGCTTTCAGCCAACTTCCCAGGCTCGGAAAAGTGCGGCACGGGACGCCGCTGCTGGGGTGGGTGGGGGGAACGTGCCGCCGGGAGATGCGGCGGCTGCGGCGCAGCTGACTGCGACGCGGGAGCTCCGGGAGCGCCTCCGCGCAGGTAAGTTTCTCTGCCGGCGCCGCGCGCGCCGGGGGCCGAGCCCGAGTCCACCGCCCCCGGCCGGTGTCGGGCGGGAGGAGTCTCGGGGCCCCTCGGGCTGCTGAAGGAGGGGCGCCCGCCCGCCCGCGAGCGGCTGAGCCTTGGGATTCCTACGCCAGGCAGGGATGAAAGGAGATACCTCGAGGCCTCCCCCAGCCTGCGGTGGAGGGAAGAAGAAAGGGTTGCAGGAGGGGCGGTGGGGGGCACGCGCAAGCCGCTCACCCAGAAAAAGTAAAAGAAAAGTTGGATTTGTTTGGGAGACAAAGCTTTGGTGTCGTCGGCGGGTCACATGGTTGCCAGGTCTCCGGGGGCTTCGGTGGAGTTTTGTTTTTGTTCCCCCACCCCCCCCCCACCTTGGCCTGGGGCAAGGCCAGGGCAAATGGGTATCTACGGGCCCCTGAGGTTTGTGGGGAGGTGCTTGGTCCTGGAGCATCATCCCAACGCCTCGCTCCAGTCTCACTCAGTTCTCCCATAGAGACGTTTTGGGAGTGGGCATCTTCCGGTGAGGCTGCTGGGAGATTACATGGGAAACATACATATATAGTTGTATCTATAACAGTAGATAATCTATAGATCTATAGATACAACTATAGATAATCTATAGATCTATAGATACAACTATAGATAATCTATAGATCTATAGATATAACTATAGATAATCTATAGATCTATAGATACAACTATAGATAATCTATAGATCTATAGTTATAGTTATCTGTAATATATATCAATTGTTGTAGTTAATATCTATAACTATAGATAGGTATAACTATATATGTACATGAATATATAAAATTCTATCTAAACCAATTTTGCTTCCTTTGGGCAGAGATCCCTTGCAAGCTTGTTTGAACACTGCGCCATTTGAGTGCTTCCGTGTCTGAGGAAAATAAACCAGCACGTGATGTGATCTTTGAATTGAATATAGTATGTGCTTCATACCTGATGAGCCTGTTACTAAGGCTTGCTCAAAAAAGTCCAAGGACCCCTCTCCAACCTGCAGTCTTCAGTAAACTTTCATTTGACAACAAGGGCTGGAGAGCACAGAATACAGAAGCTCTACACCTAAAGGGTTGTCCTGAAAGCTTACCACCTCATAGATAGCAACATTTCCTGGTTTTGTTCTGTTCCTTTTCCCACTTTTCCATCCGTTTTATCTGTATCTTCTCCCTCTTCACAAACATTTACTCCTCATTAAAATACTCTTCCTCTCCTGCTATCCCTACTTTTACATAATAATCCCGCAGTTCCCACCCTCTCACCACACCTTTCTCTGTTTTTCCTCTTTTGTGGACACTTCATCAAGCCACCTGATATATTATTGTGTGTTGAAGTCAGTGGCCCAGTAGGGTTGGCTCCTCCCTGGGGGAAGAGGAGACAGAGGTGTGAGTGTTGCTAAACTACTCAGTTTTCTCTTTTCAAAGTGGAGAAGAGGGGTTCTTGGCTGGCTCTGTTGGTGGAGCATGTGACTCTTGGTCTTGAGGGTCCTGAGTTCCATCCCCTCATTGGGTGTAAAGATTACTTTAAAAAAAAAAAAAAAAAACTGGAATGGAAATTGAGAGCCATTGTTCTCTTTCCATTTCTCCTAAACTCCATTTATGGGCCTACAAATATGTAATTTTTCTCAACATGCTTTAGGAGGGTAGTACAATGCTTAAAGTACTATATGGGTCTATTAAGATCTGTTAAGCCTTTTACTCTGTAGTTGTTATCTAAGCATATGGGACAGTGCAAATTTTGGGGGGATTGCTAAGCCTTTTTTTTTTTTTAATACCGTCATGCAAATAATTTTGGTTTTGAGTGCCCCATTTCTTTGAAATTTTTTGTTATTTCTGTGAATTCTGAAAATAGTACTTGCTTATAAAGCAATATGAATATTATAGTAAAATATAAAGTGAGCCCCCTTCCCTATTCCACTTCATATGTGTAACTGCCATTGATAGTTGGGTTTGTGTCCCTTCATGTGTGTGACCACAGGAATTTTTCTTTCATTATTGCAAAAGATTGGCTAATGGCTCATATCAATATCATACTAGTGTTTTGAAGTTTATTTTTCAGTTAATATTTATCAAATATTTCTATGTCAATATATGAAGATTCTTCTTTTCTTAATGTATCTACCCAGTGTAGCCAGCCACCATATCACAGAATATTCACTTGGTCGTAGGGTTGTTCACTGCGCAGAGGTGACCAGCTAAGGGGGAAGTGAGGACTGAAACCTTGATGTTACAAATAGTGATGCAGTGAATGTCTGTGTACATTATCTTTGCAAGGGTACTGCAGAAGATTTATTCTGAGAAGAGAATTGCTGGCTCTAGGGGGATGTTCACTTCAAATTCAATAGATATTGCAAGGAAACTTCTTAAGTACCCACAGCGTATTTGCTATGCTCTTGCCAACACTGGATAATATTGGTGTGTTTAAAATGTTGCCAATCTGATAGAAAAATTGATTTCTCCTTGTTGGAGTTTTATAATTTGGAAATTATATAAACCAGTCTTGGAACATCTGACTTGGAGAGCTTGAGAATTTTGTTTTAAAAATATAAGAAAGTAGAAAAGGACTTGACTGCATTTCAAAATACCATCTCATTTTGAGCTTGTAAATGATACCACTGCATTTGCTACTATCTTTCCATTTACTAAATGGCTAGAGATGCTGATACATGGTAAGTGAGAATTCCTGGGTCACAAACATGTGGCTCTGGTGTGCCTTGTAGTTGCTGTTGGGATTTTTGGCTCTTGACTTACATGTTTGCCACCTTCGTTAAAGAGGTTTCACACTCCTGGAAATGAAAGCTCAATTTTAGACGAGATATCATAGCTTTAGATCCTTAAGCTATAGATGCAAACAAAATAACCAGATGTGCAATGATACCTTCAGGTAGAATCCGTTCTGTTCGCTCTCCACATAGGAACTGTCACGTGCTAATATTGATCAGCTCATACACAGACACAAGGAGTGTTTCAAAAATGGCTTACTCTTACAGCTGGACAACTTGTTTAGGAATATCAAGACTATATATAATATATACTTATATGTATGTGTAATATACATATTTAGCTAATACTGAATTCTTGGTATGTGCTATAAACTGTTGTAAGTTATTTGTATGCATTTTTTTTCTTTCTCATATATTCTTTAAACAAATTTCTGTAGTTCATACTAATATTGTCCCCATTTTCAGATGGGAAAAATGAAGCACAAAGACATTTAAAAACTCCACTAAAGTTACACATGTCCAGGTGATAAAACTGGGGATTCAAATCCAGTCCCCATGGCTCTAGGCCATGAGAGTAACAATGGCTGCTCTACCGGGTCATCGGGTTGCTCACTGCACAGGGATGACCAACTGAAGGGGACGTGAGCACTGAAACCTTGATCCCACCCTGCAGGCCAAACTATGTTCCTTTGCTTTCATCCGAGTGTTACGTAGGGAAGGTACTTTTCTGAGTCACAAGTCTGTAAGGGTTCATAGAAACCCTGCTCCTGATGTATTGGGAGCTGTATGTATACAGATGTGCTTGTGAAACTAAGTGCCTTTGTAACTCAATACTATTGTGCCCATTCATTATGGATACACCTTCAAGAACAGATCTGCCCTATTGCCTATACTTCTTAACTTATATTTAATACATAATGGCACAGTATGATCTCTGCATGGGAGAATTAGCTCATAGCCTCTGATGTTGTGTTGCCATGAAAACCATTGGTTTTATCAAGATGGTTTTCTGGAAAATGCATAAGGACTTCATTGTCTTTTTCTTTTTTTGTGATTTTTCTTAACATTTTGATGGACATGAAGGTCTTTGAGGATGACCAACTCACGGCATATAAGCCAAGAAAGAAGGCTTTGTTTCATGTAGAGAGGTTTTTATCCCTGCCCTACCATTTACTAATAGGGGAGTAGGGAGGAGGGGACGTGGGCAAGTCCATCTTTTTTCATTTTTGAAGTGTATGGGATTATAATACCTATCTTATAGAATTGGTATACTGATTATATATGTTAATACATGAAAACATTTAGAACAATGATTTGGCATACATTAAGTAGCCACTGTGTATTCTGTGTTGCTGCTGTTGTTTTCATAGAATGAGATAATGCATCTAAAACACTACTTGATTTACAGTAAGTTGTTAATAAGTGTCACCTGTTTTTATTGACCTTCTCTCTAGAGAAATTCTATTTGCATACACAAACAAATTACGTATGTCTTCAAGAGTTTATAGAGCCCTAGAGACCTGGGTAAGCCCTCTAATAGGCCTCAGAGATACAATGATTAATAAGATAGACATAGTTCCTGACTTCATGGTGCTTTTAGCTAAACAGGGTACAGGGATTGCCCTGAGTATGTTCAGTGATTAGAGCATGGAGTTTGGATCGTTAAGATCTGTGTGCAAATCTGTTTTGCTCTCTGCCAGCTTTGTATCCCTGAGTAAGTTACTTAATGTTTCTGTGCCTGAGTTTAAAAAGTTGTAACATGAGAATAGTCGTTACTCTCAAAGTATATGGGTATTAATGCTTGTATTATTTATACCAAGCATTTCATTTTTTGAAAGTTTGATACTTTCTCTATACTCTATTTCAGTATAGCAGAATCACAGTTATATATGATAGCAAAAAGTCAGCATAAGCATCTAGGCATTGTGTCCTCATCTCATTTATTTTTTTTTAAGATTTTTTAAAAAATTTTTTTACATTGATTTAATTTTGAGAAACAGAGTGAGACAAAGCGTGAGCAGGGGAGGGGCAGAGAGAGAAGGAGACACAGAATCTGAAGCAGGCTCCAGGCTCAGAGCAAGCGGTTAGCACAGAGCCTGATGCAGGGCTCAAACTCAGAAACTGTGAGGTCATGACCTGAGCCGAAGTCAGACACTCAACTGACTGAGCCACCCAGGCACCCCATGTCCTCATCTCATTTAAAAGTATTAGCTAATCACATCATCTGGGCCCAGTAACTTAGTAATTTTTAATATTTTAAATCTTTGAGTATTGTTCCTCTAGGCTCACATACTGTGTTGTGTTTTTCTCATGCTCTTAGCATACTTAAGATTATGACATCTGTCCCACTATTTGTTTGTTTTGCATTTTCTTATTTCAGACATCGTGGCTATAGGTTGCACATGAAGTTGATATATGTTAATTTAGCAGGCATTAAGTTATACACACCATACTAGGTGCCTGGAATACAAATATAAATAAAGTAGTGTCCCTGCCCTCAAACACAAATAATCTGCTTGGAAGACAAATACATAGAATCATCAATAATGTAAGGTGACAACTATTCCATTAGTATAATGGGTAGAAGTACCATGGAAAATGGAAACACAAAGGATACATTTAGCCTGACTAACCTGGAGAGGAGTTAATGATTCTCTGGTTAGAAGTTGTTGAGTAGGGAAGAATCAGAAAGGTGTTTGGGACAGAGGAGATTACAGTTGGAGCAGGTGGTATGGCAGGGATGACGTGAAGAAGGCACACAGGCCAGATTGTGACTGGGTGCCAAAGAGTTGGGCTCTGTCCTCTAGGCATTGAAGGGCCATCAAAAGTATGTAAGTAGGTTGGGTTATTAAAGTTCACTCTTTTTTTTTCCCTTAAGATTGACTGGAAGCATTTGAGTCAGATTGTTAGGTACTTACAGAGAGGACTGTCTCCCTACGTTAGGCTAATTTTCAGCAAAATAATGATTATTTCTAACCTGAATTTTTGCAGCAACCATTTTCCCTTCCTAGTCTTACCGGTCTCCAGTCAGTTTCCCAAGTAGCAGTTAGACAGATGTAGAGAATACCGATTGGATCATTGTTTTATTTTGTTTTGTGTTTTCCTTTCATTTAAAATTCTTTTAACATTCATTCATTTTTGAGAGAGAGAGAGAGAGCAAGAAACGAGCAGAGGAGAGGCAGAGAGAGAGGGAGACACAGAATCCAAAGCAGGCTCCAGGCTCTGAGCTGTCAGCACAGAGCCTGATGCGGGGCTCAAGTCACTGTGAGATCATGACCTGAGCCGAAGTTGAAGTCGGAAGCTCAAGTGACTGAGCCACTCCAACACCCCGCGTTTCCCTTCATTTAAAACAATCTGTTAACTTCTTAATGCCCTTAGCATGAAGTGCTATGTGACTTGGTCCATGATTTGCAATTAAAACTTCACTTACTTTTCTTGAGATCCCTTACTTTCCTTCAGCTGGAATAGATGTCTTAGTTCCTCAAATGTACCATGCTCTGTGCCTTCAGGGTGCTGCTTCTATTCTTTGGCACTCTTAGCCACCATCACCATCATTTTTCCCTCAGCATTTTAGCCAAATTCCACTTATCTTGTAGGTCAGTGCTTAAAAAAACACCTTCAAAATCTTTCCTGACTCCTGATCCAATACATCAACTTCCTTGGATCTTGCTCCCTCCCTGACATGATGCTTACCAACTTTATCACACATCGTGTTTGGATATTTGATGATCATTCTTCCAGACCAATTGTTGGGCCTCTGAGGGCAGGAACCGTATTGCTCTTGCCCACTTCTTTAGTTGGGCATTTAGCTAAAGCTTAATGAGTATGTGCTCACTGAATGAAATAACTGTAAGGGAGGAGGAAGTTAAAAAAAACCAAGAATAGAATTAAACTTTTTGTTAGAAACCTGATTTTCTAGCACTATATTCTCTATTGGGGATTAAGCAATGACTGGAAATGATTCTCTCCTAAGTTTTTCATGTCTGGTTGGGGATATGAATAAAAACACTATTCCTGTGATAAGTGCAAATATAGAGTACCGGAGAAGGATTACAGAGACCTACCAGAAAGCCCACTAACTTTTCCTGGAGTAGGTTGCACAAGAGATGACATAGTAATCCTTTATCTTTAAGTTAAGAGGGATATAATCTATTGATATTGAGATATAATTACATTGAGATAATTATATTGAGATAGAACTTCCATTGAGTAAAATCCATCCTTTTCAGTGAGTTTTGACCGATGTATGCAATCGTGTAATCACTACCACAGTGCAGATATAGAACATTTCTGTACCCACTTTACCCCAAATTCCCTCATGCCGCTTAGCAGACAGCCCCTTCCATCTCTCCACAGCAACCAATGATGTAATTTCTATCTCCAGTGTTGCCTTTTCCAGAATAATATATAAATAGAATAGTGTAGGGGCACCTTGTGGCCCAGTCAGTTGAGTGTCCAACTCTTGATTTCTACTCAGGTCATGATCCCAGGGTCGTGGGATTGAGCCCTGGGTTGGGCCCTGCACTGAGCATGGAGTGTGCTTAAGATTCTCTCTCTCTCTCTCTCTCTCCCTCTGCTGCTCGCGCCCCCCCCTTCTCTCTCAAATAAAAAAAAATTAAAAATAATAAAAAAGTAAAATAGTGTAGTAGTGTATAGCCTTTTGTGTCCTGCTTTTTTTCATTTAGCATAATAATTTTGAGATTCTGTCATGTTGTATGTATCAGCTTATTTATTCCTTTAAAAAAACCAGATATATGAGGTACAATTGACATATTATAAGCTGCATATATTTAAAGTGAACAATTTAAAAAGTTTTGACATATGTATATACCAGTGAAGCAATCACAATAAAGGTAGTGAATGTAGCCAACACCTGAAAGGTTTTTTCAGGGTCCTTTATAAACCCTACCTCCCGCTCCTACCTCAGATAACTACTGATCTACTTTCTGCCCTTGCAAATTAGTTTGCATTTTCTAGAATTTTATATCCATGGGATCACACAGTATTCTTTTGTGTCTGACTTCTTTAACTCAGCATAATTCTTTTAAGATTCATTCATTCTGTTGCATCTCTCAATTCTTGTTTATTTGTTTGCTAAATAGCATTTTTTATATTGACCTGTTGATGACCATTTGTGGTTTTTTTTGTTTTTTTTTTAAATATATTTTTTTTAACATTTTATTTATTTTTGGGACAGAGGGAGACAGAGCATGAACGGGGGAGGGGCAGAGAGAGAGGGAGACACAGAATTGGAAGCAGGCTCCAGGCTCTGAGCCATCAGCCCAGAGCCCGACGCGGGGCTCGAACTCACGGACCGCGAGATCGTGACCTGAGCTGAAGTCGGACGCTTAACCGACTGAGCCACCCAGGCGCCCCATGTTGATGACCACTTGAATTGTTTCATTTCTGTTTCAGTTTTGGCTTCTGCAAGTAAAGCTGTTATGAACATTCCTGAACAAAGTTGTTGTGTGAACATATCCTTCCCTTTGTTTTGTATACAGTTGACCCTTGAAAACATGGGTTTGAACTGCACAGACCCACTTATATGTGGTACTTTGAATATATTTTCTCTTCCTTACGATTTTCTCAATAACATTTTCTTTTTTCTAGCTTACTGTATTATAAGAATACAGTATATAATACATATAACATACAAAGTGTGTGTTAATCGACTGTTTATGCTATTTGTAAGGCTTCCAGTTAACAGTAGGCTGTTAGTAGTTAAGGTTTGGGGAAGTAAAAAGTCATATGTGGAGTTTCAACTGCATTTGTGTGTGTGTGTGTGGGGGGGGGGGTCAGTGTCCCTAACCTCTGTTGTTCAAAGGTCAACTGTAATTACTTAGAAGTATAATGGCTAGGGGCGCCTGGGTGGCTCAGTCGGTTAAGCATCTGACTTCAGCTCAGGTCCTGCTCTAACAGTATGTGAGTTCCAGCCCCGCATTGGGCTCTGTGCTGACAGCTCAGATTCTGTGTCTCTCTCTCACTCTGCCCCTCCCCCACTCGTGCTCTGTCTCTCTCTCTCTCTCTCTCTCTCTCAAGAATAAATAACATTAAAATAAATGAATGAATGAATGAATGAATGAAGTATAATGGATGGATCATATAGAAGAGACTGTCAAACTGGTTTCCTGAGTAATTGTACCAATTTATGTTCCCACCAGTAGTTCTAGTTTCTTTGCATTCTTGCCAACACTTGGTATGCCCAGTCTTTTAATTTTAGACATTCTAAAAGATATGCAATGAGATCTCATTGTGGTTTCAATTTGCATTTTCCTAATGATGAATGTATCTGAGCATCTTTTCATGAGCTTATGTATGTGCATGTACTTTGATGAAGTTTTGTTCAATACCTATGCATCTCCCTACACCTTTTAAAATTTGAGTTGTCTTCTTATTATCAAGTTGTAAGAGTTCTATATATTTTATAGCTACAAGTCCTTTATCAGATATGTTTGAAGTATTCTTCCCCATATGAATTTATGTTTTGTACAAGGGGTACAATTTGACCAAGAGATGAAGAAAATAAATGATAATTCAATTATAAAAAGAATAATGTGCAAGTGAAAAAAATAAAGCTAGTTTTATGGTTTTATGAGGCTCCAATGTATAGTAAAGCAGGAGAAGGTGGTATAAAGTGATTTTACAAAAATAGGAAGAGGCTTGAAAATAGACACTTTTTAATGTCATGTATGGAACTTAGACTGTCTTTTTTTTGTGTGAGCACCAATATTAATAAATACCAGTATAATAACAATAATTATACTAATATGTGACCTTTGCAGTTTATGGAATTCTTTTATATGCACAGTTTATAGTGTTTTCCCCTACATTATTTTATTTAACTCCTCTGACAGCCATGGGAAGACAAAGACTTGGAGGTGTGTGTAGTCAATGTCAAATATAAATTTTTGGATTTTGAGCCAATTCTTTTTAGCTAATGTCTGTGTGTGTGTGTGTGTGAGTTTAATGTGTGAGGCAAGAATGACGCTTGGGTTGGTCACAACGGCTCAAGAGTACACTTTCCCAGTGGGGCAGAGGGCAGTGTCCTACTGAGCTCTGGGAGAGGGTATAGTAGACCCTGGTAAAGGTTGGGGAGTATAGTTATACTTTGAAAATGACAATTCACAGTTAATGTAGAAATGTTTTACAAAAATTCCAGAATCTCAGAGGATTTTCTAGACTCTGTGATTTTTCTTTTAATTTTCCTTTATTTGTAAACTGATTCTAGGTGAATAAAGTAAAACTGTATGTATTTGTTAGTTAATTTGCTAAGGAAACATATAGTGTGACCTAGTTTTTTTATTTTTTTAATTTTATTATTTTTTTAGCTTGGGGAAGTTCAAAGATAATGGGAAGTTTTTATTTATTTTTTTTTTAATTTTTTTTTTCAACGTTTATTTATTTTTGGGACAGCGAGAGACAGAGCATGAACGGGGGAGGGGCAGAGAGAGAGGGAGACACAGAATCGGAAACAGGCTCCAGGCTCTGAGCCATCAGCCCAGAGCCTGACGCGGGGCTCGAACTCACGGAGCGCGAGATCGTGACCTGGCTGAAGTCGGACGCTTAACCGACTGCGCCACCCAGGCGCCCCAATGGGAAGTTTTTAAATATCACCTGTATATTTTGGTTGAGTATATTCTGTCTCCATTGTCCTGTCCAGGGCCCTGACTTCTTTTCCCATACCAATCACATGTACCACTTGTCAGCTTCAGAAACAGGAAAAAAATTACATGCTGAACAATCTCACAATTTAGGATTTCTCTCTCATTCTTTTTCCCTAACTTCCTTCCTTCCTTCCTTCCTTCCTTCCTTCCTTCCTTCCTTCCTTCCTTTCTTTTTCTTTCTTTTCTCTCTTGGAAGTTTTGGCATTTCCCCATTCGCTCCGTTTTTTGCAAGTTTCATCCATTTCTAACTCCTGTGGGTTCTTTTCATGGTAAAGAAATAACAGGATGGTAAGCCAGAGTAACTGAAATACTCCTATTCTCAAGTGAGGGATTTATTCACATTCAAAATACTCTCTTACCAAGAATGGAAAAGTGAATTAAAATTGATTATGTTTAATGTGTCCATACATATTGTTGTATATTGCCTGTATATCTTTTGTGTAATCATTCCAAATTCACTTTAAGAAATGCTCTAGTGCTGTGTAGTATGTCTATGCAGATTTAGCATGGGACTGCAGTTTTCTCACAGATTAACCTGGAATGCCAGAGTGCCTTTTAAAGCATATTTGCAAAATCCTTCTCATCAAGTGTATACTACTTAGATAGTTTGGGGCATTGGAAAGACTATGCAGGCTCTGGAGTCAATTAGACTTAATTCAAAGCTGTAGGGCTTTGGGCATGTTAGCCAACTGACCAGAGCCCCACCTTCCTCATGGGCACAGTGGGTTGTTAGAGTTAAATGAGGAACTCCTGACTGGCTCAATAGGTAGAACATGGGATTCTTGATCTCGGGATCATGAGTTCAAGCCCCACTTTGGGTGTAGAGCCTACTAAAAAAAGAAAAAAAAGTTAAATGAGATAGCATTTAAAGAGTTCAGTATAGAGTCATTCACAAGGCATATAATGAGATTGCTTCATAGTTTGCATCCTCTTTCTATCAAATTAATATTTCTATATATTTATCCCTATTTCTGTAGGTTTTATATACATACATATAAATATAAACACGTATACACATACTTATTACCATCATTAATCACTAGGACTAGTTAACATTTATTAAACACTTTCTGTGTGCTGGGCACTAAGTGCCTCACATAAATCATTTAAGCTTTACACTAACACCATAAGATATAAACTGTTATTATCTCCATTGTGCAGATAAGGAAACTGAGGCAAAGAGGTAAATACCTGGCTGAGACTGCAGAGCCAGGGGTATTAGGGGTGAACCAAGGCCATTCAACACCAGAGCTCAATTTCTTTTTCTAATAGAGTTGTTATTCAATTAATCTCATCTCAATTTTCACAGTATCTTTTAAGTCTAAATGAAAGAAGTTAATTTTATTTTCCTTATGTTTTGGAAATAATTATCATTATTTATATGATGCATGTAAATGATTTCAATGGACTCATGTGATCATCTATCAAGTTAAAGTAACTTATCTGATACTTCATATATAAACAAATAGCATGGTGGATTGACGTCTGAGACAGAATAGATTGTAAAACACTGAATTTAATAAATTAATTTCAATTAAAATTAGCTTTTAATTGAAACTAATTTATTTAAAAAATTTTTTAATGTTTATTTATTTTTGAGAGAGATAGAGACAGAATGTGAGTGGGTTAGGGGCAGAGAGAGAAGGAGACACAGAATCCAAAGCAGGCTCCAGGGTCTGAGCCATCAGCACAGAGCCCGATGCGGACCTCGAACTCACGAGCTGTGAGATCATGACCTGAGCCCAAGTCGGACGCTCAACCGACTGAGGCACCCAGGTGCCCTGGAACTAATTTATTAAATCAAGAATAACAATTATAATAGCACATATTTGATGAAATAAAACGTGATGCTTATGGTATTGACTAAGAATTTTAACTAGTTTTTGAGAGGGTGCAATCAGGGGTGGGGTGGGGAGGAGCAGAGAGATGGGGACAGAGGATCTGAAGTGGGCTTTGTGCTGACAGCAGCAAGCCTGATGTGGGGCTTAAACTCATGAACCGCAAGATCATGACCTGAACTGAAGTCGGATGCTCAACTGACTAAGCCACCCAAGGGTCCCTGTTGAAAAGTTTCTTAGGTCTTGATTATTTGTTAAAGAAACTTCTTAGGAAGCAAGACTTACAATTTAGAAGACTTAGAGTGTTTTAAAAGATGATTTTCCTTTCTTAGTTTAGTTGATAAACTTCTTTCTGGACAAAGAATTCTGCTACCTGAAATTATCTTCGTTATAGATATGTCAAATAGGAAATATAAAGATATTTATACCTAGCATATGTAGTATATATTGAAGTACTTTCTGTTACCACATGACTTATGAATTTTAATGGTCATATTTTTCTTCTATTTATGCACTGATTCCCAGAAAGTTGAATCTTACTACAACTTGCAAAGTAATTGTTATCTAAGTAGAGAGTATTTTTGATATATGTCCTCAAACTGCATGGAACACTTAAATTATAATGGAGAACAAACAATATGCATGAGTAACATACTTCTCTTATTTAAGCCTAGAACAATTTTAATGACATTGCCATTTTCTACCTATAGAACACATGTATTTTTTCTTATGAGTCTGAAACATGACATTTCATTTTGTGAAACTGAATTGATAACTTGTATATTTGAAACCAGTAGCTATGATAAAAATGTATCCTTCATTAATAAGTGTTATAATTCGGGGCACCTGAGTGGCTCAATCCATTAAGCAGCCGACTTTGGCTCAGGTCATGATCTCACAGCTCCTGAGTTCGAGCCCCACGTCAGGCTGTGTGCTGACAGCTCAGAACCTGGACCCTGCTTCAGATTCTGTGTCTCCCTCTCTCTCTCTCTCAGCCCCACCCCCACTCATACTTTGTTTCTCTCTCTCTCTCTCTGTCAAAAATAAATAAAACATTAGAAAAAAATTTTTAAAAGCGTTGTAATTCAATTAAGCAAGAGTTTTTGAGTGAGTATTATGTGCAAAACATATAGTGGCTTAAGTGATATAAGGAATAAATAGAATTCCTAGAGTTTAAGAATTAGCAAAATAGTTGGAGAAATAAATACAAAAATAATTCTCATTCAGGTTGGCTTGTGGTAAATGTTGTAATATATAAATCACTTATTCCTGGATACTGACATATATATATATATATATATATATATATATATATGTAATAAATGAATTATATTAATCCATTTTTATACAAATATATACACCAAAGAGACTGCATAGTTCCTCTTGTTGATATCGTGTATGCCAGATATAAGGAAAGTATCCAGAGCTTATCTCAAAAATATTTTTTTGTCTAGTTGAAGAAAACTAATGAATAAAATCTTTTTTTAATGTAAGTGTTTTAGTATGCTGGGGCTGCCATAACAAAATGCCACAGGCTGGGTGTTTTGAAAACAGAAATTTATTTTCTTGCAGCTTTGGGGCCTAGATGTCCAGGATCAAGGTGTTCGCAGATCTGGTTTCTTCTGAGTCCTCTCCCCTTAGCTTACAGATGGCCATCTTCTTGTGTCTTGGTGTTACTTTTGTGAGTGTCTGTATCCTAGTCTTCTCTTATAACTACACCAGTTTTATGTTTTGGCTCATCTGTATGATCTCCTTTTACCTTGATTGCTCTTTAAAGACACTGTCTCTAACTATAGTTGTATTTTGAGGTACTGGGGGTTAGGTCTGGGGGTTAGGGTGGGGGGGGCACAATTCATCACATAACATCAGGGTAACCATAAAGTGAGTTAGCTTTATCACAGTCTTATACATTCATATCTTCCTTATGGAAATGCATACATTTGTTTTAGACTATAAATTATATCAGCTCAGTCCAAAACCAAAACCATTTGTGTTGACATCTAGAAGGCTTCTTCTCTCTTAACACTCACCTCCTATCCATACTTCTGTCATTATCGCCTTCATGCATCTTCCCTTTTGACCAGTCTGTCCATTTGGGACATATGGTAAACGTTGATGTGGCTTGTGGATACCATCTAGAATCACTGAATAATACATAGAAGGATGAATCTTCTATGAATAATCTGGACTATAAATAATAAGTCTTTTTTTTTAAATACTTCTATATGCTCTGTATGTACATATTTCTGTTTTCCATGTTGGCCTTTGAGTAAATGAGGTAATGTTTTGATTAGCAGTGGAGGGAAATTCTGTAGGTATGTATATTTGCATCCCTGAGACTACGAGAAGTTAAAGAGCTATGCCCAATTAAGCTGAACTGCAAAATAGGGCAGGTACTGTGTTTGCATTTTGGGAAAAACATTTTAAATACGTCTTTCTTTCAGATTTCACTCTCTACTGTGTCCAAGGTCTCATGTATGTAAGACATGCATACCTCATCTTAATTTGGAAGTGCTGAGTTTAAGTGAGAAGTGTTGGATGTACAAAGGAATATATGAAATAATTCAAGGGTTGCTAAACTGTGTAATTCATGAATTAATGGGAAAGAGACATACAGCAGAGCACCACTGATGCTGATGGCAAAAGCGCGAAAATGCCAGAGCAGTTCTGAGGGACACTGTCCATGGCTGCGTCCTCTCTTCCCTAGTTGACAGAGAGAAACAATTCACAAGGCCTCTAAGGTACAAAGGGCAGTGTCTGTATTTGAAGTTATGCATTAAACAGATTGTTTCAGAGTTTCTCAGGTAGAATCCTAACAACTCAGCTCACAGTAAAAGCTCCAGGATTCATTCTCACAAACGCTTTCGTTTTACTAACAATATAATTGCAAATTACGGGCGTTTGGAGCAGTGTGCTCACTCCAATGGGTCTGTTCTCAAATCTTAGAAGATTGGTCGCATTATGTCTTTAGCCATCTTGCAATAAATATCTTAGGAACAGTAGTTCACTGATTTAGAGAAAATGATCAGTCTTGGTATGGGGTGGTATGTGTAAAGCATTTAAGACAGAGGGAATTAGACAGTAGACTAAGCTACTGAGTGACCCTTGACAAGTTATTTAACTTGTTTGTGCTTTAGTTTGCCTGTCTCTAATCTAAAGGATTACTACCTACTTTCAGAGGGTTCCTGAAAAACTTAAATTGGACAACATATATAAGACACCACCCAGCACCATTTTCTAGTACTTGGCAGTTTCTTAATAAATGGAACTATCCTTTCTTTTCATCTTCATGATTCCTCTTCATCCTTCCTGTTACGGTGCCGGAAGTAGATATTTTTAAAAAGAACCCTCTAAATTTTTCTCTTAAACCATAAGCCAGGAGTTATCCTGAATTTCTGTTTTTTCCTTATACACCTGGTCTAACTTGTTAGCAAGTCAGAGACCTGCCAATATTACCTCCAAACGAGCCTCGCAATTTCCACTTACTCTCCCCTCTCTGCTGCCGTGTCATCCAAGCCACAGTAATTGCATAGCTGGGCAACTCCAGCTGTCTTGTTAACCGCTCTCTCAGTTTCCATGTTGTTCCCTGCAAGGGTGATCTTAAAACATAAATAAGAACCTATCCTCCCCTTGCCAAAACCAATCCAATTGGTTGTCCACTGTGCCAGGAATAAAGGCCAGACAATGTCGTGGCCTCTGAGGCATTTGACATTCTGCCGTTCTATGGCCACTCTCTTACCTCTGCCCATATCCAGCTTTAATCAGTTCTCAAAAAGTCTAACTTTGCCCTTTTCATGCAAAACACCCTCTGAACTCACCCCCACCTCTCACACATAAACATGACCTGAATATCTTCATCCTTCCCGTCTCATTTAGATATCACCTCCATAGAGAGGGTGCCAGGAGTTTCCTCTGATTTGTGCCTTCTTCCATACTTATGGTTTGCAGATAATCACCTCGGCCCAGCTGGCTGGGAGGTCTCAGCAGCAGAAGCTTGAGTGGACATTGTAAAAAGGGATAAAACAAAAGGCCAGGAGGAAAAGAGAAGAAAGGAAATACTAAATATTTAATAAAGTTAAAAAAAAAAAAAAGAGACATTCTTTAATCTACTTGGAAACTTTAATAACTTGAAAACTTGTTTCATGACATACATTTTTGTTTGGATTAAGATACAATTATTGCTAACTGCTGGTTTAGGACACTACAGCAGCACTCTGCAATAGAAATGCCATGCAACCCCATGTGTACTTGTTTATATATATTTTTTTTTCAACGTTTATTTATTTTTGGGACAGAGAGAGACAGAGCATGAATGGGGGAGGGGCAGAGAGAGAGGGAGACACAGAATCGGAAACAGGCTCCAGGCTCTGAGCAGTCAGCACAGAGCCCGACGCGGGGCTCGAACTCACGGACCACGAGATCATGACCTGAGCCGAAGTCGGCCGCTTAACCGACTGAGCCACCCAGGCGCCCCTTGTTTATATTTTTAACATAGCCGCATGGCAGGAAGGTTGAAACAAGGGACAGTAATTTTCATAATCCGTTTACTTAACCCAGTATATCCAATATATCATTTCTGTGTTAATCAATATAAACATAAAAATTATTAATTATATAGTTTACATTGTTTTTCATAGTAAACTTTCAACATCTAGGACATTTTTATGCTTGCAGCACATGTCTGTTCCCGCTAGGCACAGTTCAGGTACTCAGCAGCCACATGTGGCTAGTGGCCGTGGTTTTGGTGAGTGTGGATCCAGTGGTGACTCCAGTAAGATCCAATCTATATACCACTCTTTCATCATCTCGGATGAGTTTTTACTTACTTTTGTGACAATCTAACTTTGAATTGGTTTTTCAGATTAGATATGTCAAAGACTTTTTTAAAAAATGTTTATTGATTTATTTTTGAGAGAGAGAGAGAGAGAGAGAGAGAGACTGCGCTTTTGTGTGTGCGTGAAGAGCCCAGTGCAGGGCTCAAACATGCGTATTGTGAGATCATGACCTGAGCTGAAATCAAGAGTCAGAAACTCAAGCACCTAAGCCACCCAGGTGCCCGTGTCATAGACTTTTTAATCAATTTATGGGACAATATTTTCTCACACTTATGAAAGTGAAAAGCCTATCATTTTTCTCTCAATTATATTTGAAGATAAAATAGAGTTAAAAAGGGTTAGTTTACACCAGAGAGTTGATGGTTCTTCTAGACTTTCTGCTACTTGTAAGATTTAGTTGTGAGGCAGTTTACACAGAATGCCACTTACAAGTGATTCTCAAAGTTGAGTGGACATTGGAATCACCTGAGACCTCGTGACCGTGCAGATTATTGGGCCCACCAGCAGAATTTTGATGTGTGGATGGAGCTGAGAATCTGCATTTCCGGTATGCTTCCGGGTGCCACTGCTGTAGCTGATGAGGGCTGTCCCTCGTCTGCCCTCGGGCACAGTGCCTGTCAGGACAGTTCTGAGCTGCACCTTTCACTTCTTTGTGGTTGGTGATGGAGACCTTGGAAACCACTACTTTGATTGTCTGTGTGTTTTGTGTGTTGGGGAGTGGCGGTGATAGATGGAGGACATTACCTATCCATTCTTTATAGTGCTGTATTTCATTTGTAGAGTAGAGGTGCAAAAGAACCTTAAAGGTAGTGGAAAGAGAACCAAATAACAAATTTCAGAACAGACCACTAAGATCGGGGGGGGGGGGGGGGCAATACAAGCTCCTTGGTGACTACTTTTTTGTTTTTTCTAAATATTTATTTTATTTTTGAGAGGTGGGGAGGGACAGAGAGAGAGGGGAACAGAGGATCTGAAGCAAACTCTACTCTGACAGCAGAGAGCAGGACGCGGGGCTCGAACTCACAAACCATAAGGTCAGATCGTGACCTGAGCCGAAATCACACGCTTCACTGACTGAGCCACCTGGTGACTATTTCTTATGTTTTACCACTTCTGCTTAGAGGGGTAAGGAACAGTGTCTGTATTCTAGGTCCAGATGATAGACTTCTACTGAAGCAATAGTAGCTCTGTTGAATCCTTAACCAAAAGTTTAATGTGTCCCCTCTGTAGCTTATCTATTTTTCTAGACATTGAATACCCACTAAGTTCCAATTCTTAAAATTAGCTTTGAAGCTCACGTGGAAACAAGTACCATTGTTTATATGAAAAGAGTAATGCTCATATAGCTACTGTATCATGTTGAAGTTCTACAAAGCTGAAATTTGTGTGAATCATGCCTCTGAATACTAGATAAAATTAATATTAAATTTCTGAGTAATGGGAAAAGTCATTATCAAACTAAATATAACTTTGATAATGCTGTGTGTTTGAAAAATCTCTAAATGCTAAACTTAGAAAAAATCAGATAAAATTAATCTTTATTTCTTCTGTAAGCTTGAATTTTCCTATTGCATTATCTAATATTTATTGAGCACTTATTATTGGCAGGCGTTGTTCTAAATGCCTTACCTGCTTTAACTTGTTTAGTCCTCAGAACAGCCCAGTGATTCCATTCTTATTTTATAGCTGGACACTATTCAACTAGTTAGTAGCAGAGGTAATATTCTTTTCTTTTTTTAAAAAAAAAGTGTTTATTTTTTAAGAGAGACAGGGAGAGAGGGAGGGCCAGAGAGTGAAGGAGACAGAATCCCAAGCAAGCTCTGCGATGTCAGCGCAGAGTCTGATGCAAGGCTTAAACTCACTAACTCTGAGGTCATGACCTGAGCTGAAACCAAGAATCAGCCGCTTAACCAACTGAGCCACTCAGGTGCCCCCAGAGATAGTATTCTGAAACACTTAACTGCTATATTATATTCTCTTATCTGCTATTCAGCTGCCTTAATTTGTTCTTTTTTTATTTAAAACAATTTTTTTAATGTTAGTTTTTGAGAGAGAGAGGCAGAGTGTGAGTGGTGGAGGGGCAGAGAGAGAGGGAGACACAGAATCCCAAGCAGGATCCAGGCTCTGAGCTGTCAGCACAGAGCCTGACACAGGCCTAGAACTCACAAACCTTGAGATCATGACCTGAGTTGAAGTCAGACACTTAACTGACTGAGCCACCCAGGCACCCCATTAATTTGTTCTTTTGAGGCAGGAATTCTCTCTTCTTTGGTCTCCTTCTATTCTACAGATTTACACCCAACTACACATCCATTTCAATTTTTTTGTCCAGAATTTTCCCCCTTTTGGATAATTTAGTACTTTTGCTTTCCTCTGTATCTTCCCTATGCCACTGACCTTATCTGAAGTAAAATCCCTTTTCATTTTGCTTAGATCTGCCCCTTAGTAACATTTTACATTAATTAGTTCTTGAGTTTTTGAATATATTTATACCTGTTCTTAGTTTTATCAGAACACAATTATAACAACTTCAAGGAATTTTTTTAAATGAAAATTGAATTGCCTACTGTTCAGCACACACACATTTCCTTTTTGTACATTGCTACCTAGTCTTTAATACATGTGTGTTTATGGGCATGCATATGTTTAATATTTATTCACTATGAGCAATTTGTGTTAGGATGTTTTCACTGACTATTTAATTAAAATTTTTTTCTTACTAGAGAAATTTTTAGAATTATTTTTATAATGTCACATAAAATCCCATTAAATTGAAAAAATACAATCTACCTAACCATTTTCCTATTGTTGTACAGGATGATTTTAATTTTTTCCTATTCATGTGCAATGAATGTTTGTATATGAAAACAGTATTTAAAACATTGATTTATTTCCCTAGTGTTAATTTCCAGAAGTTAATTTAGTAAGTCAACAAATCAGCCTTTTTTAGCTTTTGACACATATTGTTGTATTGTTTTTGCTTTTAACTAAAGTTTTTTTTATTGAGTTTTAACTAATCTTAAGCATCCATTCAAATTTTTAGATATATAAAATGTAACCATTGACACCTAGAGTATTTCCAGTTAAAAAAATACCATTGTGCTCCTACTCACACGTAGGTTAAATTTACCTATTAGCTATGTTATTGTATATATTAGTAGCTTATTCTTTTTCATTGTTCTGCAATATGCTGTTGAATGAATAAACAGCAATCAATTAAGTCTACTGTAAGTGGACATTTGGGTTGTTTCCAGTTTGGGACTATTACAAATAAAGTTACCTTGAATGTATTTTACATGTCTTTTGTTGGACCTGAGCCCTCATTTCTGATGAGTGTATTCCCAAGGACAGAATTACTGGATCATAGAAGATGTATATTTTAGCTAACATTGATTTTTTTTATCATTTAAAATCAATTTAAAATACTAGCACAAATAATTCAATGTTGTAAATTGATAAGAATATTACACTCATCATACAAAAGGGGAGAGAATAAGTAATTTAGGAAAACAGTAACCAAGTTGAATCTAGAAATTCTGTCTTCCATTCATGGCAAAACTTAACAAGTTACATCTACCTTGGATGATTCCCTTTCTTTCTGAATGAATTTATCATAAATGTAACTGTATAATTATTAGTCCACATACATATATTCCTAAACTGTTATGGTTTTCTTAGAATAATAAAAATAGTGATAGCTATTTTTTTAATTGAGATGTGATTGGCATACAACTATTATTACTACTTTGGCTATATAAACGTCTTTTACTTCTTCTCTTCATGGAGTTTGCTCATGTGTGTCACCTCACATTTAGATAGAACTGAATACGCACTACCCACTGACAGGTAGGTATTTGTTTATGTTAATGAACCTCAGGAAACTATCCCCTTGCACTGTGTTTAAGATACGGTGCATGTAATTAGTTGAGGTAAGCGTAGCACACACAAACACTACACACACAAATCCTGAGCTGTATTGTGTGTTAGTGACTACGATTTTGTAAACATGCTTTGTATTGAAGTAAGGTTATGAGAACAAGAGTTTTAAAGAACTTGAGCTATTCTTATAAATTTTATCTTCTGCTTATATTATGGCAAAAAATTGCTCTAAATCAGATGATTCTTTTATATCCTCTCTTACACCTCTGAACCAGGAAGTGAGCACAAAAAAACTCCTTTAACACAGGCTTTCATGCATAGTCATTAAGCAGCTTTTATTTGTTAGGGTGTGTTGGCAATAAATATCTTCTCTCTGGGACACCCAAATTATAGCCCGGTGTGAAGCTTAATTATATCATTGAACTGCAGACCAGACAATGTTTCCATTATTGCAATTCTTATTTATTGGAAGATTAAAGCATGTAAAGTGAAAAGAGTAGTTGGGAAGTGATAATGATTGGCTAAGTACTATGGAACTCGCTGCCACTGATCCAACTATGTTAATGTTTATTTTAGGACTCAGGAGTATTATAGTCACCTGTTAAAACTTCATCATGTAAAGCCATTTCTAGACCTGGGGGTTATGATGAAGTAGGAGAGAAATGGAGTGATTTACTTTAAAAGCAAGACAGAAATCAGATTTAAGTATTTTAAATCTGTGTGTTCTTTCCCATATTGTTATATAGGTAACTTTACTTTTGGGGAAACAAAACAAAACAAAACAAAACACAGTGTTGGGGGCAATGTTCAAAGATACTGCTATTACATTGGAAGTGAAGCAATAATAGGTAATTTTTTAAGGACAGTTTTAGCAGCAAATTACAACATACCACATATTGGCTCTTTGTAGGTACTTTTTTACTCATGCTCTCAACTCTGGTTCTTAACATCAGAATGAACCCCACCTTCTGAAGACCTGTGGGTGGGCTGTGGTGTTGAACTTCTAACAAGTATCCAGATTCTGTCTGTTGGAATAATTATTAAAAAAATAAGAATATTGTGGCATCTGGTATAGCACCTAACAGTTGGTGAGTGTCTTTAATATTTGTTGAATAAATGAATATATTAATGGAGGAGGTAAACAAATTTTAAAAAGTGTGTGCTTTGATTTAGATAATAGCAGATATATTGAGAAAAAATAGAAAATAAAATTTACATAATACTTCAATAAATGCATATGTATAGCAAAAAATAGAATTTATAATTTGTTAATTTAAATGGCCTCTGAAGGTTTGTGTAGCACTTTAAGCCAGCAGCTCTCTTCTCAGCTGTGTACCCTAGCCAAGCACTTGCACACATGTACGAGGAGCCATGTACAGCAAGACCTAAAGTTTGTTTACTTATTTTGAGAGGGAGGGAGAGACTGTGTGTGGGGAGGAACAGAGAGAGAGGGGGAGAGAGAATCCCAAGCAGGCTCTGCACCGTCATCACAGAGCCCGACGCAGGGCTTGAACCCATGAACCATGAGATCATGACCTGAGCTGAAGTCGGATGCTTAGCCAACTGAGCCACCCAGGAGCCCCAGAGAATGATATATTGGGTATGATTTCCTTTATGTAATTTCAAAATCTAGAAAATCTAAACACTTTTCACATAATACCTAAATATGAATGTAATTAATTCTATTCTGTTAAGGGAAGAGTGGGAAAAATGATCAAAATCTCGTGTTAATGCTTATTTTGGCATATACCTGGCAGGTGGATATATGATTGTGGAGAGGCACAAATGAGGCTTCCACAGGCTGTCAGTGTGCTCTTTCTCTATTTGGGTAATGCTATTCAGTGTTTCATTTACTATTAACATTTAACCTGTGCAAGTGCATTATATACATGGTTCCTTTTCTGATATATTTTACAATTAAAAATGAAATGAACTGCCCCTTCGGGGCAGTAGTGTGTTAGATAATATCCTTGTATTCTTGGAGTTTTCAGCTAGAGTAAAGGTAGACATTAATTCAATTACTGCAATTACTCTAGGCTTACTGAGTGCAAAGTATGTGGTGCTATAAGGCTAGGCAATAGGTGATATGATCTAATCAGGAAGTGCAGAAAGAGTTTCACTGAGAAAGTGGGAATTGAGCTAATATCTAAATAATGAGTGGAAACTAACTTGGAAAAGAAAAAACAAAGGTAAGAGTATTTCTTGTAGAGAAACTCATTCATACAAAGGCTTTGTGGTGCAGGAAGGAGCACTATGGATATGAAGAAAAGAAAGAAGGACAATGTAGTTGGTGCAAAGAGAGAAATGAGTATTGGGAAGAATATTATTAGCCGAGATCAAAACATCGATCTTATAGATAATATTAAGGCTTTTGTCTTTTCCCAGAGTGATGAGAAGCTATAAAGATGTTTTACGTAGGGAACAGATTTACATTTTGAATATATCACTCTGGCTGCAGTTGGGTAGGGGCCAAGGTAGATATGGGTAGACCGGCGGAGAGATTATTGTAGTAGTCCAGGTAACACATTATGAGAGCTGGGATGAAGGTACTGGTAGAGGGGATGAGAAGACATAGATTGATTTCAGAAAAATTTTGAGGGCAAAATGTAGGGGATTTGGTAATGAAGTGGATTTGGGAAGTAAGTGAGAAATACCTCAAGAATGATTCTTAAGTTTCTAGCTTGGCTAAATGAATGGCTGGTGGTACTCTTAACTGAGAGGGAATAGAGGAAGAACACCATTGGTTATAGGGACTCTGTACCTGTCTATTCATGTTTGTACATATTAAATATGTGCATGTTAGACCTCGGAGAGCAGATACTGATCTAATTTAGACAACCTTTCAAAAGTGTGTTTCTCTGCTGTGTATATTATGTCTTGCTCTGAATTTCAATATAAGACCAGTTTTTTCTCCTTCCTTTTTCAGACAACAGACAGACATATGAATATAAAGGAAGTCTTTTTTGTCCTTTCCTCTCTTCCATTTCAATTTCCAACCATCACCCTTTCCTTCTAGCATAAGAATCTCTTACTCTAGATTTAACATAGTGGAGGATTATTGGTTTTTTGCTGCTCTCCATGGTTAAAATAATACCTTCTCTCAGTAATGAAGCAAGTAATGCCCAATGTTAGGCCTGTTCAGTATTAGTGAAGATCTTGACATTTCATAAAGGTGTAATGATTTAAAGAGTAGTTCTGTGCTGTCACCTTTGAAGAGGAAAGGCTAATAAGGGCCTTCCTGAGTCTGAATTTAAGATAGTAGGCTAGAATCGTAATATGTCATTGCTCTTTTCCAACCAGAAATCCCATGTTCGTTTTTCCCTTTAATTTCTGGCAATATGGTAGATGTGTGTCTATAGAAATCTTCCCATTAGTGAAAACTAAAAAAATACCAACAGAGTAAAGTTTTCAAAAAATCTATTTTTTAAAAAGATTATTTAATTGTATAGCTGAGTTTGTGGGAAAGCAAAGGGAATTTTAAGAGTCCGTGAACACCATGAAGTCACAATTCAAGAGAAGTTAACAAGCACTGAAGCAGACATTTTTCCTGGGATATTTGGCAGTTCCTCATGGCATCCAGTTTAGGATTTGAGAACATTTTTGATTAACAAAAAATACCATTGACTGGCAAAAATTGGTTAGATTGTACCGGAAAACGCTTTGCATAAATAGGATCTCTGGAAGAAAACCCTTCTTGTGACTTCAATTGAACAAATAAGATATGAAAGTGAGTGAGAGAGAGAGAGAGGGAGAGAGAGAGAGAATATGCTCTTGAAAGAGAGAGTCGTAATAATTACTTTTCTTGGCCTCGCTTCTGGGTGCAGTGTAAGCAAAGGAAAGTTTTACCTGAAAAAAATTCGTAACTTCACCTTCATGTAATTCAAAGTCACATCTGAAAATAAATTTCAGTTTTAAGGTTGATAATTTCCCCAAGTACTTTGCAGAAGCAAGCAAATTCCCGCAAAAAGAAAAGCACTTTAAGTCAAAGCCTTAAATAATTCTTACAGATAAAATTTCAAAAAACATGAGATCATATCAAAAAATCAGCATTAAATAAGGCAGAACAAAAGGTAAAGTTATTTGGAAAAACAAACACCAGAAACAGATACAAAAAGATTGTAGCTACTAGAACTTTCATTTATAAAATACAAATTAGTTATATTTAATATGCTTAAAAATAATATAGATTATCTAAAATATAGTAAAAACAAAAGACTGAAAACAAGCATAAATTTGAAAAAGAACCAAACAGTAGTTTGAGATATAAAAAAAAAAATGAACAAACAGTACTTGAAATTCACTTTATGGGTTATACAGCAGATGAGACACAGCTGTAATGGGAATTTTCTGAAATAAAAGATAGATCTGAAGAAATTACACAGAATATAGAACAGAGAGACAGCTAGAAAATATGAAAGAGACTTAAAGAGCAATGGAGGATAAAAAAATTGTCACATATACCTAATTGAAGAACCAGATAGAGGGAAGAGAGAAAATAAGGGTGAGACAATATTCAAAGTAATGATGGCTGAAATAGATTTTGAATTGATGAAAGACACTGATCTTCATATTCACAAAGCAAAACAAATCTCAAGCCAATAATACAGTGTAGTATAATCAACAGAACACTTTAATATATTATAGCAAAATCACCGAACATTGATCAAGATGAAGACCAAAAAAAAAGTTAACTGAAAGCAGAAGGGTAGTAGTAGATGGTAGAAACAAATCTAAACATAGCAGCGGTCATTATAAACATGAATGAATCACAATTTCCAGTTAAAAGACGTTATTAGGCAGAAGACAAAACAAAAGACATCCAGGTTCTATTATTAATAGGAAAACTGTTAAACTGAAGAATACATAAAATGTGAAAAATAAAAATTGGGAAAGATATACAAAAGAATTGGTAAGCAACAACAACAAAAAAGTTTACTTTTTAAATAACAGATAAAGGAAATTCTAAAAAATACTGTTCCATGTAGTAGCCAGCCTCTGAGCTGACCCCCAGTGATCCTTGCTTTCTGATATTCATGGCTTTGTGTAGTTTCTTATCCTAATGAATAGGCATGACCTATATAACCAATAAGATATTCCAGAAATGATAATGTGAGGTGGGGAACACAGAGGGAAGAAAGGAAAGAAAGTTATTAAGCTTTGAGAGGAAAGAAACGAATTATGATTTGTTATGTAGGTGACATGATTTCCCATTTAGGGAAAAAAAATCTACAAATTATTAGTCATTAATAAAATCAAAATAACAAAATTCAAGTACAATTCCATATATTAATACTTAGTTAATATTTTAATTTGGGAAGATGTTCTATTTTAATAACAACATAAATTATAAGGTATCTTAAGAATAATGAAAATAGTGCAATTTTTTTTCATGGAAAATTATAAAATTGTGTTCAAAAACATTGAAATACATCCAAGTAAAGAGAGAATCACACTATAGATAAGAAGATACTATTTTTAAAATGATACTTTTCCTCAAATTATTGTATGATTTAATGCAATTCCTATCAAGTCTCAACAAGACTTTTCATCAAGACTGACTACCTCATTTTTACATTCACATGGTAGATCAAAGGGACAAGAATTACTAATTCACCTCTGAAAAAGTAGTACGGGGGAGCACCTCTTGTCCTATCAGATATCAAGATATGTTTTAAACCTATTGTAATTATTACAGTGTGTTAGTTCAGGAATAGATTGCCAGAACAGAGTGCTTAGCTCGTAAACAACCCACACGTGTATGGAAACTTGTTCTGGCCAGCATTGCAGATCCCTGGAGGACACTTGGTCCTCTGGCAAAAGGTGTTGGGAAAATTAGCAATTAGTATGGAAAAGATAAAACTGGACGCCACCTCACTCCTACTTAACAAAAATCAAGTCCAATTGGATTAATAAATTAAATTTGAAAGGGGACATTATAGAATATCTTTCTGATCTCTTTCTATGAAAGGATTACTTTTAAAAAGATGCACAAGATTCTGGACAGTTTGATAAATTTCACTTCCTTCAGATTAAGGGCTTCCTCTATTGAAAGGCACTGTGGAAGTTGTGAAATGACAGTTCCCAAAGCTGGAATAAAATATTTGTGTTGCCCATGACCAACAGAATTTATAATCTAGAATATATAAAAAGTTGGTATTATTAATGAAAAAGACAAACAACCAGTAGAAAAGTAGGGATAAGGCATAGATAGTCATTTCATAGAAAAGAAATCAAAACAGCCAGGAAGTATTTGTAATAAACAAACATGCCGATACTAATCTGTAACAAGGGAAAGGCAAATTTAAACCACAATGAATGTTATATCTCACCTTATTTCCAGGAATAAATGACAACGTCAGTATTACTGGACAACCAGAACTGGCACACGCTGTAGATGACAGTGTATCATTGCACAATACTGTAGACAACTATTTGGAATTGATGGTAAAAATCAGCATTAATGGTGAACAGCAGTTCCATTGCTAAGTGTACCCCAGGGTAGAGCTTCTTGAACTATCCAGGACAAAGGAATCCTAGTTCTGAAATTTTCTTCCTTTCTTTATTCCCTTTTCTCCTTTCTCTCCTCCCTTCCTTTCTTTCTCCTCCTGTAGGGTTATGATATTCATTTGAAATACAATTTAACTACATTTGTTTCATCTTGATTTCAGGTTTCTGCACCCCCTGCTTCTTGCTCTTAATTATTTAATTTTATTTTTCCAGTATGTATGTTATGCTTTCAAAAATAAAAACTATATATAAAAAGGGATTCCTTTCAGAAGCCACACTCTCTCCTGTTTCCCTTCTACCCTGTATCCTTCCCATGTAACCAACTGTATTGGGATTTTTTTTTTTCCATGATTAGAAGATATATGTGTACTAATGTATTTTTCTTTCTTTCACAAATGGGGCTATTATGCTTTTTGCATTTTGATTTTCTTTCACTTCATTCTTTTTTTACATACTACTCCATTGTGTCTATACATCACAGTACATTCAGCTAACATCTTTTGAAATCACTTCTTTTGTCTTTATTTTGTTTATTGGTACTACTACATTCTTGAAAGGTACGTTTTGTCTTAACAATGTCAAAAAATCAATTGGGGGCCCCTGGGTGGCTCAGGAGGTTAAGCTTCCGACTTCAGCTCAGGTCATGATCTCCTGAGTCATGGTTCAAGCCCCGCATCAGGCTCCCTGCTGACAGTTCAGAGCCTGGAGCCTGCTTCAGATTCTGTGTCTCCTTCTCTCTCTGCCCCTCCACCACTCAAGCGCGCGCTCACGCGCTCTCTCAAAAAATGAATAAACATTAAAAAAAATTAGAACAAAAACAAAAAATCAATTGAAGCTTATATTGCTGTCAATAAATTAGGCACCAAAATAAATGACACAAATTTTACTTCTCTAATTTAGTTATAAGGTTAAATGATATATTTTTAAAACAGGATTAATTACAAATGAAAAGAATGTGCAGACATTTATAAAATATATATGTACTTATATCTTAGCCAAATTCTATTCATTTTTGGATTACAGTTGCCAATGTAATCTTAAAAATATCACATGATCAGGGGCACCTGGGTGGCTCAGTCGGTTAGGCATCTGACTTCAGCTCAGGTCATGATCTCACAGTCCATGAGCTCGAGCCCCACATCAGGCCCTGTGCTGACAGCTCAGAGCCTGGAGCCTGCTTTGGATTCTGTGTCTCCCTCTCTCTCTGCCCCTCCCCTGCTCATGCTCTGTCTCTCTCTGTCTCAAAAATAAATAAAACATTAAAAAAAATTTTTTTTTAAATATCATATGATCATAACTGCACTTGACTTGCATGTGGTTTTTGTCATAGTGTGACTCACCACAAGAGCTCATCACCATCAAACTGGTAAAGCCCCATTAAATGAGATGAATTCACTGATCATCTTGGGTGTTATAGCAAAATCCAATTACCATTAAAGCTTCTAACTGCTTACCCTCCATTTCTGTACTTTTCCCATCATGCACTTATAACAAACAATTCATGAACTGGCTCGTGTCTACAAACCACGTGTTTATATGTGTGCCTGGAAACATTTACCAGAATATTTATAGCAGCACTATTTGTAAAAGCAAATATTGGAAACACCCCAAATGTATATCAATAGTAGAATGCATAAATGCATTGTGGCATGTTCACATGGTGATTTATCATAAAACAGAAAATAAATCACTCCTCTATCCATCAACATAAATAAATCTCATAAACACCAAGTCCAGTTAAAAAAATCAAAGAATAATACATTATAGTAATATTTTCATTTATATAAAGACCCAAACAGAAACAATAGTACATTGTTATTAATTTATAGATATGTGGTAAACTCAAAGTAATGTAAGGAATTATTAACTCTAGGAGTGGGGTTCAATCAAGGAATGGTATCCGGGGGCCTTCAAAGTCATGGTTTATGTTCTACTTCATAAACTCAGTACTGGGCATGTGGATATTTGTTTTATTATTATTACTAAACTGAACAGAGTCAAGTGCAGTTACGATCATGTGATATTTCTAAGATTACATTGGCAACTGTAATCCAAAAATGTATAGAAGTTGGATAAGATATAAGTACGTATATATTTTATAAAGGTCCGGTCATGGTCTCACAGTACCTGAGTTCAAGCCCTGGACTGGGCTTTCTGCTGTCAGCATGGAGCCCACTTCGGATCCTCTGACCCCACCTCTCTCTGCCCCTTCCCCGCTTGCACGTGTGCTCAATCTCTCTCTTTCTCAAAAATAAACATTAAAAAAAAAAAAGATATGAATAAATAGGAAGACATTCCTGCATGGAAAGACTCAGAATTATAATGATTCTAGTTTACATGAATACTACACATTTGATCCAATTCCATTCAGAAAAGGAAACAAAATAAAATTCAAAAATTCATATCTATAAATATCTTAGTATCTGGGAAGGGTAGGAGGTCATTATTGCATACTGAGTTTCAATATAAGTATTTGAAAATGACAACATAAAAATTCGGTTGTTAGAGTGTTTTGGGATAAAATATATAACAAAATGCCTACATTCAGTGACTTGGCCAGACCCAGTTTAGAATTAATACTCAGACCTCTGTAACTGAAAATCATGACAGAGAGCAGGGGTGCTGAATCTCAGGCTCTACTATTTACTGACCTCATGTTTTTAATTAGCACACTTAACTGCATTATCCAATTTGCTAGTATCTAAAGTGAAAATAATAATATTTGTCTATTACTATTACTTGTCTTGGCCTCACTGTAATGGAGAACTCTATGACATTAGATTATTTGCAGGTTTACTTTTGAAAATGAGAACATATGACATGTAATGTTGTAGTGTGATTTTTTTCATCCATAGTGTGAACATCCATGTTGATCTTTTTCTGTAGTTGTGATAAATAAATTAAATAAATTATAGTTTATTTTATATTTATACCTTGACAAAATAGAATTTTTAAAAAGCACCCCATTCCCCCAAAAGTTAAAGACTAAATATGAATGAATAAGAATGACTTGACATACTAGATATTAATTGAATTCTAAAACTATAATTAAAGCTTTATGATACTACTTTGAGAAAAGAAGAATAGAAA
Source organism: Lynx canadensis (assembly GCF_007474595.2). Classification (NCBI taxonomy): domain Eukaryota; kingdom Metazoa; phylum Chordata; class Mammalia; order Carnivora; family Felidae; genus Lynx; species Lynx canadensis. Next base: position 58,543,207 of record NC_044320.2, on the reverse strand, counting down.
AACGGAATAACATAAAACTCTGAAATCCTAAGGTTTATAAATTTATAATATACGATTATATAATATACATCTGAATAACTGTTATAAGATATAAATAATTATAACACATCTATGGGGGAACTATTCAATAGTACTGCTAGGTGCCATTTGGAATGAAAAAGATACGTGAAATATAAAGATTATAAAAAAACACACCAAAAAAGGGTAAATATCTACTTATGCTTGGAAAAAGGAAAACTATAACTTAGAACAACATGAGAAACCCTAAGAGGAAGTAATGTTAAGTTTGATGGAAGAAATATTTTAAAAATTATATGGAAATATCATTAACCTGAAAGTCAAACAATATATGGATATTATTTTCCATAAATATTTTGACATAGGTTTAAATCTCTAACATACCAAAACTTCATAAATTAAGAAGAAAAATTCTCAAATTTCAATAAAAATGACACACATAGCATAACTTCATAAAAACTCAGCTTTCCTGGTGTATTAGTCAGGATGAAAATTATGCTGCTAGAAGTAAATGACCCAAAAGGGTTGCTTAGATAAAAGAGAAGTTTATTTCCCTCCCACTTAACAATCCCTAAGTCTCTGGTCTAGGTTGAATGATTACTTATGTTTCACATGGTCATCTGGGGACTCAGATTGTTTCTCTCTTTTTGCTTTGCTGTCTCCTAGGACAGCAGTTGACCGTTTTTGTTTTGTTCTTTTCTGTAAAGGGCCAGATAGCAAATATTGTATGATTTGGGGGCCATACGGTATCTGTTGCAATTACTCAACTCTGCAGTTATAGGGTGAAAGTGGCCACAGACAATGCATAAACAAATGGGCCTGGCTGTGCTCCAAAAACACTCTTGTTTACAAAACAGTCAGCTCTGTAGTTTTAGGACCCTTGCCCCAGGGCATTGTCCTACTCTGCCTGGTAGAAGGTAAATCACAGACACATCTGTATTTCAGCTTCAGGAAGGCGGGAGCATGGAGATCCCATGCACAGTATCTTAAAGCCTAGCCCTGTAAGTAGCAGGCATCACTTACGATCACATTGCATCCTTGGAAACTTAGCTATACCCAGCTGCCAGGGTGGCCGAGAAACGTGACCTCCAATTCCAAAGTGCCCATTACTTATCTCTTGCTGTGAAAGGAGGAACATATCTAAGGGAACTGCTAGTTGCCTCTGCCAGACTGTAATCAAATACGTTCAAAATTACTTTAAATTTTATACTAAATGCTATAAGTAATTATTATCAAAGAACAAAAAAGATAATATCCAGTGTTGGCACTATACCATTACTAGTGGGTGCAGTAATAATCTATGCAGTTTTAATATGTGTCCAGCATCCTTTGGTCCTAACATAACCTCAAAGCATTTATTGTCACCACTTTGCAAACGAGTGTCTGAGTGTTAAAGAGTTTAAAGACTAAAGTATGCGATTAGTGAGTGGTTGAGCCATGATTCCACTGTGGGCACCTCTGTTCCAAAGCCTATGCTCTTCACTAATGGATGATGAAACAAGACCACTTTTGTGAAGAGTACATTGACACTATAGGTCATCATCTATAAAATAATTCATACCATCTGACAATTATTCCACTTCTAGGATTTTTTTCTCTTTTAAAATAGTGACATAGTCAAAGTCAATACAGTTTATTTACTATCCAGCCGTTAAAATAATGTTTTCAAATAATAACGATAATAGGACAATGCTCAGGGTGTAATACTGTGTAAAAACAAAAGGTTGAAAAAACTCCAAATAGAGAATAATCTATATAGAGGGAATAATGTATATTGTACATTTGCTATATGTGGAAGCATATGCATGTATCTGTATAACATGTATATGTATGTGTGTGCGTATAATGTACATGCACTTACAAACATTTGTAAATATCTAATGTAAGACTATATTAAAAGTGGTACTTCAGATGGTAAAATTATAGGTTTTTTAATAGTTCTGTATATTTTACAAAATTTTCAATAACAGGTATATATTTTGTTTATAATCAAATACCAAATTTAATAATTAAAAACTAGACTTTCTAACTATTAAACCTCTGATTTTCTAGTTTTTTTTTTTTAAGGTTTATTTATTTGAGAGAGATGTTGTGAGCAGGGGAGGGGCAGAGACAGAAAGAGAGAGAGAATCCCAAGCAGGCTCTACACTGTCAGCACGGAGCCGGATGAGGTGCTCCAATTCATGAACCGTGAAATCATGACCTAAGCTGAAACCAAAAGTCATACACTTAACCAACTGAGCCACCCAGGTGCCCCAAATTTTCTAGCATTAATGATAATGCCTAATATAATTACTCAAACAATAATTAACATTAAAAAAAAACTGATTAAATCAAGTAAATTAAATTTAGACTTTATTCTGTGTGTAGATGTGTCACTTATATTATGAGTGCATTGTCCTAACATATGTATGTCTTTATTTTTATTAGTTTTTAGTCCTATATATGTACCATTGGTAAACCACTTTATATTCTTCTTGGTTTTAATTTCTGCCAGGAATGACATATTTCCGAAGTCCTTTCTGTTTTAGTGAATAGAATAATACCAGTAGGATTTCAGCTTATTTAATTGAGCATTCAGTTTTAGTTGACAAGAGAGTGGATCAGTGGCACAAAAAGCATTTGAAATGGCTCATTAAATGATATTTCAAAAGAAGTAAATCTAAATTTTTTTCTTTTCTCTCTCTGATATTAAATTTAATTATTATTTATCACACTGTTTTTTTATTTTAATGTAAGCACTATGCTCTATGTGGGCTTGAATTCACAACCCTGAGATCAAGAGTCAAGATCAGAGTCTCATGCTCTGCAGTCTGAGCCAGCCAGGTGCCCGATGACACTATTTTAAGGCTTGAGAAAAGTGACAGTATTCCCAACTATAACTTATCTTCCAAATCAGGAAACTTTTGAGAGTAGCAAGGGAAGCTATTATTAAGCATGCTTGGGCAAGACTCTTGTATCACTCTTCTGTGCAGATTTGGGCTACTGGTCACCGTAAAAAGGGTTAACTATGACCAAATTAAATTTCAGTGTTTGAATGGAAGATTTCTTAGTCAGAAATTGCAAAGTAATCATAAGCCCCTTTTAACATGGCATTTCTGTTAAAACATATTTGATTCTACTGATTCCTTCTTTTAGAATGGTAACAACATTGTTTCCATCTTTATGATATATTATTTCATTTCCAGGAAGGTGGAGACTATAGGAACTGACTTTTCTTTGTTTCCATTGGGAACATTGGTAAGTTTGTGTATGTCATAGATCCAACCTAAAATTCAACATTTTACTTTTGAATTTTTCAAAAATTTTAATTTTCTGGCTCAGAATTATTAATTTCTCAGAATTCTGCATGTTTTCTCTGTTTTACTGGCACTGTGGTAGAGAAATAGGATTTTAATTCCTCAAGAGGGATGGCATCTACTTTATAGAGAAAGCTGCTTCAAGATGGAGGTACTAAGTTCAGCTTAATTCGCCCTCCAGTTCATTGACCTGCTCTTACATTTAGTCTCTTATCTAGAGTTTCGTTATGTAGGCCTCAGCATATAATTTATCACTGGGCAGGCTCCTTTCTTATTCTTGGGCTTATTCAAACCCTCAGTAGCTAAATTTGCAGATGTAAATTATCCAGACTAGTTGTTACTGAAGATACATGTCACTGGTTATGTAAGTTTGAGTCTTTCAAGCTTAATGCCTCTAAAATTATACTGTAAAAAACCTGACTTAATTAAAAAAATTTTTTTAATGTTTATTTTTGAGACAGAGACAGAGCATAAGCAGGGGAGAGGCATAGAGAGAGGGAGACACAGAATCTGAAGCAGGCTCCAGGCTCTGAGCTGTCAGCACACAACCCGACGCGGGGCTCAAACTTGTCAACTGAAAGATCATGACCTGAGCTGAAGTCAGACGCTCAACCGACTGAGCCACCCAGGCACCCCCTGATTTAATTTTTTAATGTTAAAGGAAAGTAGAATATGCATAGTTTCCCTATGCACGTTTCATTGTTGAAATACTTATATACTTAGGTTAAATTATTTCCATCCACTGTTGTTGTTATCAATGAAGAAATTCATGACTTGTGAAGATTTCTGAGTATATGACTTATTATTAGAGAAATATTTTAGAATTACAGGGATTATTACAGGAAGGAGAGAGAGGGGAACCCAGTATAGCCTCATGTCTGCCAAAAAATTTTTAGGTTTTATGATGGGAATTTATGCAATATTGTTTCCTCACAAGATGCACAGACTATTACTCAATGACTGACAGAATAAGACATTAGAGGTGAGGAGGTCCTAATGTGATCATGTATCTTCATTCCCCAATTTTCCTGGCTTTGTATTTTTATAACACATTTTCTACTTATTTATTGGACTTACATTGTCTTGAATGATATGTCCATAGGTGTGCTTTCCACTTGAATGGGGGATCTGTGAACATGAATATTGAATATGAGTAACATTCAGTTATTATTCATTTTAATTCTTGATCACGTTGCCTACTCCATATTGGGCCTTTAATAAATATGTTTAGAGTCAATTAATGAAGAAATGGATGATTATATAGGGAGTTTATGTTCACACGGAACATTTAGAGATTAAATGATTGCTCAAAACCATCCAGTAGGGTAGCAATGATGTCAGGCCTCCAGAATTTAAGCCTTCTATTCTCTACACCAGCAGCCTGTTCTAGTATCTGCAGCCAGATTCCTTGTTCCAGGACTGTAGGCTGTGTCTGTGTTGTTCCTCCCGGAATTAAGTGATTGATCTGCCTCAGTCATGGGCTAGTTATTCCATATTTCTGATGTTAATGTTTTATGTTTTGTTTTGTAAAATGAGGCAAATGATGTATATCACATGTGATGGTACTGAACATCAAGTAAGATAAATCTTTAGTATGTTTGCTAGTACATCCTAACTTACCCTTCTGTTCTCCAGTTGCACTGGCCTACCTGACGTTTGCAGAATGTACAGGGATTGTTGGTGCTTGGGTGTTGCTGCTGCTGTGCTCTCCCCAGAAGCTCTTTTCTCCCTGATTATTTGCTAGGTCTTTTCCTAAATGTCCAATTCTTAGAGACTCTTATCAAATCAGCCTATCAAAAGTAGCCCCACTCGTGCTATCCTCTCATCTTGTTTTATCTCTCTTCCTTGTACTTAGCAGTCCCTGACATTTTGATATATCAATTTTATAGCGCCCCTCTTGTTCACAAGAATGAGATCCACGAAGGCAGGGACTTTGTGTTCTTTATTCACTGCTCTCTAACCCCAGTGCTTAGTAGAGAACTTGGTCTGTGACATCATGAGATATCTATTTTTTCACTGAATGAAAGGAATGGTATAAGAAAATGCTGCTATTGGGGCGCCTGGGTGGCGCAGTCGGTTAAGCGTCCGACTTCAGCCAGGTCACGATCTCGCGGTCCGTGAGTTCGAGCCCCGCGTCAGGCTCTGGGCTGATGGCTCAGAGCCTGGAGCCTGTTTCCGATTCTGTGACTCCCTCTCTCTCTGCCCCTCCCCCGTTCATGCTCTGTCTCTCTCTGTCCCAAAAATAAATAAACGTTGGAAAAAAAAAAAAAAAAGAAAATGCTGCTATTAAGAATCAAAACTACTTAGAAATGCTTGCATATGTGCATATCACTATAAACGTTAGCATTTTGTAGGGAATAACAAAATTGTCAATCATACATGAAAAATGATATGTAGGTCTTCAGTCCTTCCCTGTTGCTCCCACACCCATACCTTTTGTGCAAATAATGTAGTCCCATAAATGCATTTTTCTGTCTCATCAAAACCCAAACAAGAAAATTCATCTTCAAATTACATATATCAACCCTCAACAGAATAAAACACTAACTATATATTTTTGGGAAATTAACTTCCTAAAAAATGAATGTCAGATTACTATATGCTATTTGAGGACACAGAATGTGGTTTTTAAGAACATAAAAATTTATGAACTTTTTAAAATCTAAGTGATATATTTCATATAGCTCTCCCGTCTGTCTCTGTTTAGAGGTATTTTATTTATTTTGTTGTATAACATTGCTTCTAGATGATTAATAATTAAAAATTACATTTCACAGCATGTTGGTATCTTTAGTTACACACATTTCCAACAATGACAGTCAGTGTGGGAAGTAATGTTCAAGTAGTTTATACTCTAGAGAAAAATTAAATCATCTGCTACAACCTGGTGTTGTCTGTTTGCATGAACATGGAGGACTATAATTTTCTGGATAGTTGTTCTTAAAGTATAGCAAAATGAAATGTGCAAGTCACTAAAGAAAATGTTTTACTAACATTTATCTTGATAAATTATTTCAGTTCTACATTTGATTTTGCAGACACATCCACAATGTCATTTAATTAGTGAAATAACTGGAAAGCTCATGAAAGTGGTAATTACCTTTATAGTTTTGGGGAGGATATTAAAAAGATTTTTAGAGATAACCATGATGCTCTCTTAATACACTTTCTTCTATAAGTTACTTTTGCTGCTTTTAAAATACTAGTAGTTGCAATGTTTGCATATTTTCTGTATGCAAACTTATTTAATCTCATCTTCAAAAAACTATAGCTCTATGGAATTAGGTATTCTAAATTAGAGCTAGTTATAATGAATTGTATGGACTTTTCCATCTAGTGAACATTATTGACTAAGTGGTTATGGGAACCATAAAATGCACTCCTTATCTGGGACTTCTTTGTCCAGAAGTACACAAAATTTTACAAATCTGTCCAGAGCCACATGTATCTAACAGGTGCATTTTCTACACTTTGGAGATCTCAATTTTTTGTGTGAGATCTTAGTTGAATCATTCAAAATTCAACATAAACATTATGAGGAAATAGAAATGTGGAGTTAATATTGAATGCATTGAGCATCTACTAAGAATGAAATTACAAATGTTTGAGAGTGGTATGATACATAACACAATTCAAGACTGGATTTCTGGAGATATTATAAGAATTTGTTGATTTGTATACATGAGATGTTTTAAAAAAGTCTTTTTTTCTATTTCCTCGAAAGCACAGTCCTGTGAAAAATGTAGTTCTTTCTGTGTTTTATTGGATAACTTAGTTTTCATTTCAAGTTTTGTATTTGCTATTCTATCTTATTTGGGCCTTTTTAGGCCTAATTCCTTTAAAAAATGATGCATAAAGAATTGACTTCAATATTTCCTTAGAAAGTATAAAAAATACATTTTTTACCAGGATGGTAACTGAAACCTCTTCTTGGTATTGTGAAGGTAAAATTAACACTCTATGTCAAAGCCACATAGAATAAATAATCTATTTTAATTTTTTTAAACTATTTATGAAACAATTGTCTGATATATCCAGAACAGATCTATTGATTAATTAATTTAGTCATTTACCAAGTATCCGAAGTATTCAGAGCAGATTCCAAGGCTCCATATTAATAGCAATGAACTATTCTGCAGACTAGTTGTAAAAGAATACATGTGCATCAGTTTTCACAATGAAGATCCGTATCTCTTACGTGTCTGTTCATCTAAAAGAAAGTGAGAAGATGAGGATGTGCATTAACTCCCGCCTCTCTGCTCCTTTTTTGGCATAATAAGGTAGCCTTGATTAATCAGGTAGCTTTATATGACCCGCTGTGTTGGCCTGAAGATAGAAGGGAAGTTGGTGTCCACCATGGACCATATATTTTATGCCTGCCCCTCACCATACCCTGGGTAAATCTTTCTTTAGAAGAAGAAACTGAAGTTGTCCACAATGAGGTAAGTAGCAGACCCAGGATTAAAACCTGGGTCTATGTGACTCAAGCCATTCCCTTAGATTTTACTATGAATTATTTGAGGAGGCAGGTAATATCTTAGGCTGAAACGTTCACGGAGCATCACATATAACATTGAATATGCTAGGTGGATCTTCTGCTGTGTGCTCTAGAGAACATGTCTGAGAAGGTATGTGGAACATCTGGGGTGAAGGAGTGGTGGAGGTAGGGTAGGTTGGTGGCTGCTCAGGTCTTGTTCAGCAAAAAGATATTTACTCATGGGAGCATTACTGTAGGGTAGAGTAGGCTCCTTTCTAGAGATGAAGAGGCAGGATCTAGATCTTAAATCTAATGGAGTCAGAGCCTGAGCGGAGCATCTGTAGGTGAGCTCATGGGCCCTAAGCAGCTTCAAGGGGAGCCTGGTATCAGCATGAAGCTGGATTCAAGATGAAATGGTTAATTAAGTGAGAAGAGTGACCATAGTAAGGAAGCATTCATCATTAGTTAAAATTTTTAAGAAAATAAAAACTTGCTGTCACTGCTGCAGAAATGAGCTTTTTCTTCCTAAGGAATTATCAAAATGAGTTTGTGACAGGTGCAGTATATAGAATGAAAGACCTGCAATACCTTTTAAAAAAATACAAATCTATCTATCTATCTATCTATCTATCTATCTATACTTACAATTGTGTGTGTGTGTGTGTGTGTGTGTGTGTGTGTGTATAGTTATATATATTGCCAAGAGTGAGGTGATAGACATTTTCAGTAGAGGACAAATTGGAGAATGATGCTAATTTTAAGGAAAACATAATGAGCTGCTATGTTTTAAGACTGTTATGTTTTAAGACTAACACTGGTACGTGGTTAGGATTAGAAATATAAATTTGGGAAGTAATAATAATATAGGAGGTCCTGTTTTTCATAAGGTGCATGAATTAATGTGTATTTAGGTAAACAAGATAAAATTAAAGACCAAGTCTTGCATTAAGGATGGGAGGAAAATGTATAACCCAACAGAAGAAATAAGCAAGGAAGAAAATAAGAGAAAGAAGACCAGTGTTTGTTTGTATTTAAAGGGCTAGACTTTATTTACTTATCACAGAGGAATAGTTGTCAAAATGAGAGAAACCCTGAGAACAAAGAGATACTCTGACTCATTTTTAAAGGCTTCATTTTCCCAAAGGGAACAGGAATCAAATTTAAATTCATAATTTCCACTGGAGACCAAAAAACAAACGAACAAAACAAAACAAAGCAAAAAAACAAAAACAAAGAAAGAAAGAAAGAAAAAAAAAAAACCCAAAACAAAAAACTTGTTCTGACTTTGACAATTAAATATACATGTATTATGTAAATGTCTCCACTATCCTGTAAGCTCCTTGAAGGCAGAGGAATTGTGTCTTCTTTCTTCGTTTCCTAAATGCCTGGTACATGTGGTACATTTGTTTAATTGAATTTACACCCTCATAGGAAAAGCAATAACCTCCACTTACAGGTTGGCATTCGGGGGCAGAGTTCATGTTGCTTCAGCATTGCAACTGGGTCAAAGTTAAGAACGGTTTTAATCTCACGTATGCTTTTTAAATCAAAAGTGAAAGCTAAAAGAATAATGCTAATCACTCTTGCTCAATTTTATTTTTCTAATGGCTTTCTGACTTTTTAACTATTTAATGGATATGATATTAATGGAAAAGAAGTTGATTATCTTAAAATACATATTTTTAAGGGACAGTAATGGTTTCTGTCTCAGGCAGGCAAGATTATGAAACAAACTATTATAATTATATTCAAAATACAGCAATATAAAATATTAGGCATTTTTAGTTTTCTCATTTTTTATTCACTAATAATGACTACATTTGTTTGACATTCATTGAGCAAATGTCTATTATCTATCTATCTATCTATCTATCTTTCTCACTCTTCTAGGCAGGGTGGGATTATATAAAGAGACATAATTCCTATTCCCTAATAGGATGGAGCTTCATTGTAGCTGGGCAAATAACATATAAAATTGAACAGAATGCAGGCTAAATAATAATGCCAAGTGTGTCTTATAACAGTATATGGTCATGTCCCTAGTCATTAGGATATTCATAAAGTGTCATGAGTTCTTAGGAAAGAGAGATCACTGTAGCCTGTCAAGATTATGAAACCTATTATATGTGCAGAATTTTAAACTTGTGCCTGAATTGTTCTCATTATGTGGAAAAAAATAGTCTGATTTTTCTGTGCTAAACTATTTAAAATATGATCAGGAAACTAATAGGAACATGAAAAATATAGTTGTTTTGTTGGGTGATAGGATTCTGAATAATGAAATAATTTATTCTAGTCTTCACTTCAAAATGTTGCTTGTGTAGTGGTGTTTATAAATGAACTGTGTACTTTGGCTTCATGTAGGCAAAGAGAAGTAAACTCTGCTCTGTCCTTGTGTAAAATCAAGTAACTAATTCATACATATGTTCGTTCAGGAAATGTTTGCTCATTTATGCATTGAATCATATGCATGTTTATTCATACCCCCTGTCTTAGTTTAGGCTGCGCTAACAAATTACTGGGTGGCTTCAACAACAAACACTTATTTCTTACCGTTCTGGAGGATCATGGTCCAGTTCCAGGATCATGGGGCCAGCATGCTCGGGTTCCGGTGAAAGCCCTCTTCCGGGTTGTAGACAGCCCACTTCTTGCTGTATCCTCCCAAGGCTGAAAAAGAGCTAGCTCGCCCTCTGGCCTTTTCCTATGAAGACACTAATCCCATTCATAAGAACCCCTGCACATAAGACCTAGTTACCTCCTGAAGGCTTCACCTCACCTTTAATGTTTCCTTAAAGAGTGGATTTTCAGATAACATAGGTCATATCTCAAAGGGATGCCCATACCAGTGAAGAACCATACACGATGGAATAGGGGGAATGATGTCGTAAATCATTTTTTCTTAGTCACACTTTATACTTTTTTGAGTGATTATGGTTTTCAGTGAGAATTCGCCTATTTGTGAGGCCCCATGGGTAGTAATTAACTGGTGCAATTTTACAATATGTACACAGAAAGCTTAAGATGTTGCATCTGAGGAGAAAAATATCCTTAAATACAGTGTGAACACAAAGAACTCCTGCCAAATGGCTGGTGTCTAAGTGGTTTGAAAGAGTTAATATACTTCCCTACAGGCCTAGTTAATGAAGGAGTATCTATCCCTATATTGACAAGATGGACATGGTTTTCAAATATAGTCAATTTATGTGGGGAGACTGTGGTGACAGAAAATACCTATTTCCTTTAATTCAGTTTACCATTTAATCTATAAATGCAAACTATGTTAAAGGATACTTGAAAAAAATAAGCTTGAAAGTCAACCTTAACCTCCCAAGGACCAGCTGAAGGTGCTCAAAAGACAATAAAAGTAAAATTTCATTATACAGACTTCAAGTGGGTTTTTTAAAAAACACATAGCCTTTCCAACTAAAATGATGAATGCTGTCCTGATTCTAATTGACAAGTATCATATAAAAAAGAGTTCTTGCCTTCGTTCTTATCAAAACTGTGGGGATTTCCAATGATAGGACAATATTATGTGGGTGGAAACTTCTCAGAAGAATAGAGAACTTATCAGTATTTACTTAAGTTCTATTACATTCAGAGCCATAAAAGCAACTACACTCATAAATTTATAGCCAGTCAAGGATATTGCCTCTTCCCCAAAGAGGCTAGATATTAAAGGAGTACAGTGAATAAGCTCAAATCATGAAGTGGTTTCAATATTGGAAGAGTTTTCCTCCTTCATATTTCAACTTGTAGCCAATATGTTATGAAGAATCACTGGCTAGCTAACTTCGGGGGTTTGGAAGCAAAAAACAATCTTAGCCATTTTTTTCTTACAAATTTTGTTTTTCTTCTATTGTTAGTACTTAATAATAGCATTTACCCATTAATGAGCTCTAACCACAGATGAATGATCACCACACTTGCTATTTATAATTTCAAAATGCAGATAAAGAAACAGAAATTCATAGAGGTTAAGAATCTTGCCCCACATCACAGCAGAGACAAGACTTAAGCCCAGATCTTTCTGATTCTGAAACTATTTCTGAATTAGCTTCATATGTGTGTTGTAACAAATTACCACAAACTGAGTGGCTTGAGATAACATTTATTATTATACGTGTTATTATTTTACAGCACAAGAAGTTCCAAGGGGTCTCTTTGGGCTAAATTTAAGATGTCAGGAGGGTTGCATTCCTCTGGAGACTCTGGTGGAGAATCCATTTCCTTGCTTTTCCAGCTTCTTGAGTCTTCCTCCACTCCTTGGCTCGTGGCCCCCTCTTCCATCTTCCACCTTCAAAGCTAACAATCCCATTCTAACGTCTGTTTCTGTCACCACAGCTCCTTTTCTGATTCTTCTGACTCCTCGTTCCATCTTTTTAACATACCCTTGTGATTCCATTGGGCCCACCTGCTTTAGTCAGGATTCTCACCCTGTTTTAAGAGCCTCATCTTCATCACATCTTCAAAGTCACTTGCCATGTAAAGTAACATATTTAGAGCTTCCGAGGACATTTTTGGAAGGCCATTACTCTGCTTACCACAGAAACTAAGGAAGATCTAGGTAAACATAGTACAATTGTGTGTGTTTTAAGATTACTATTTTGATATCATAATTTAGTAGACTAAAATGATCATCGGTAGGATTAATGATCACTAAAATGATTACAGTAGTTTAATATAATAGAAGTAGTTTTGGATCCAGAACACTCCTTACTCCATCATTTACTAACCTCAGATAAATCTCTTAGTGCTATTGCTTTAGAGTTGATATGGTGGTAAAATTATACCAAATTTTAGTCCTGAGAACAGAGACATATGTAAACACTTCACTGGTAGGTGTTTAATAAATGCTTATTTCTTCTCCCCTATTTCTAGAAAATAAAAAAGAGAATACAGGTAAAATGGTACATGCTATGTGTAAATATCATAAGTACTGAATGATAATAAATATGCAAAAACTGTATTTTCTAAATATGTTTAACATTCTGCATTAAATATATTAAATTTGGGCATTTGAATTAATTCATCAGCCTGGTGATGGCTTTTTCTCATTCCATTTTAGGTTCTTAATTTTTAAGGTGAAGGTTTATTATTATTTGTTGCTATTATAAGTATGCAGCTAGTAGTATTATGGGATGTGAATTCTGAGTCATTCTTTTAAAAATCTTTTTTTTTTAATTAATCACAATCCCATGTTACAGGATGGTTATAATAAAAAGTACTCTCTTTACCTTGTCATTCCTTCACTCTCATCAAATTCTCAGGCAACTCATAACTGTTGTTTTTTAATTCCTTCCTGTTGCAATGCTACTCTATAAATGGTGATCACACGCTTGTCAACTTTAAAGCAGAGTCATCGACTCCTGCTCTGATAGTTGAGGATCTGTCCCCCTTAACTTACCCATCTTTCCTCGCCCTTCCTTTCAATATTGAACATTTTTATTTTTCATTTTGTTCTTTTACTGATTACTTTTATCACTTGAAATAATGTTGTTAAGAATTCTCTTTTTTTTTTTTTAACAAGTCTATACTTTTAATTTTTTAAGACAAGTTATTATTACTTCTGCTAATTTCCTCAACTTTTCCTTTCTCCTGTGGCTTACTTTTGGTCAGCTAAACTTTTATGTTGTCAAGCTTACTTATATTTATATTTTTTCTATAACCATCACCAAGTCTTCCTTTTTTTTAATCTATTGCCTCTAAAAGTTGGAAACGGGTAAACAATATGGACAGTCCAGAAGCATGTCTAATGTGCAGTGTGCTCTTCTACGGGGATATAGGTTCACCCCTAGAAACCTAGGAAATGCTTGGGAAAAATTGTTATGTGTTCAAATGGAGTCTCGTTCTTTCTGTTTAATATTTAACTCAATTGCTTGAAATTATTCCAAATTTACATCTGCTTTATGTCTGGGCTTTGATTTTTTTCAGACAAGTTTGTTTTTAACCTTGAAATTTCAAATTCGGTTTCTTTCTGTTTTCTCCTCTAAATTTGCTATTACTTTATCCTCATTTTTTTTTAATGCTCAAAGTCTTAGGTTGTCTCAGATTTTCTCCCCCACTCCAAAACTTCCCTTGTGGGGCTCTGCATGTTTTTGAAAATCTTAGGATGCACTGTGTTACAAAATTTCAAAAGGATATGAGTGTGGGCCTTTTGTCATTCTTTGTCTTGACATCCCCATGGACCTGTTCAATTTTGAAATCTTATATTTTGCTTTAGTTTGGGGACATTTTCTAGTGTTGGTTTGTTTTTTTAAATGATTTTTTTCTTTCCTATTTCTTTGTTTTCATTTTCTTATTTTTGTTTCATTTTCTTATTTTGTTGGACCTCCCAGAGTAGTTTTGTCTCCTGACTTTTATTTCATATTTTCATTCTCTTTTTGCGTTTATTTTTTATGTAAGAAGTATTTTTATTGTTTACTTTTTAGGCTTCTGATGCATTTTGCATTTTGGTTATATATGTTTAATCTCTAAGATCTCTTTTTAGTTCTATAATTATTTCCATTATTTAATATTTTTAAATATACATGCATAAAAGCAAATAAGATAGTGTCTTCAAGATTGTCTTGGATATTCTTATTCTTTTGTTTAGAATGAGCTTATTAATATTCACTACAAATCATGCATGAATTTCCATTGATATACTGTAACTTTACTGATAAATTTGCAGAGTTGAAAACCTTGATTTATAGAGTCATCTATCGATACCATCTTCAACTTTGAGGTCTTCTGCACCAAAGCATTATATATACATTTTGCAAATATATTATGCCTTGGGGCACCTGGGTGGCTCAGTAGGTTAGGCCTCTGACTTTCGCTCAGGTCATGATCTCGCGGTTCGTGGGTTGGAGTCCCACGTCGGGCTCTGTGCTGACAGCTCGGAGCCTGGAACCTGCTTTGGATTCTGTGTCTCCTGTCTTTGCCCCTCCCTTGTTCGTGCTGTCTCTCCCTATCAAAAAAATAAATAAATAAGCATTAAAAAATTAAAAAAAAAACCCACCAAGTACATTATGCTTGTATAGCAAACCATAGTCTTAAGGGAAAAAACACACACCTCTGTTTCCTTTACTCTGAGGTAAGGGAAAACCTGTTGTAGTCAGCTGTTGCTACAGTAATGCTGCATAACAACAACAACAAGAAGCCATAAAATGCTTAGTGCCTTACTGTTATTTTATTTATTTTCATACTCTCAAGGGTGTAATAGGGCTGATCTAAGCGAGGCTCCTTAGGATTAGGCTGTACTGCAGGCTTCTGACTACATTTCAGGTATGAGGTGCAGTTGAAGGAGCAGTAGATAGAGTGTCATATTCTTTTTGTGACAGATCACAGGTACACAAGAGAGCAAGCCAAGCCATGCAAACAATTAAAGCTTCTGTTACATCATGTCCACTGACATTCTATTAGTCAAAGCGATTTCTTGGCCAAGCTCAACATTACTGCGATAGGGAAGTATATTCTACCCACAGTGCAGGCACTGTAAAATTACTTAGCACAGGATGTGGATGTCTAAACCTAGTGAGAGAAACTGAATGATGGGGACAATAACCCAGTTTATATCAGAAGGAAAGTATATGAATATAAGTATGAGTATTCTTGATGTGTATGATTTTTTGTTTGGCCATTATTAGAAACATCAAACTTTTTAAAAACATTTTTATTTAAGAAAATTGTTTCTTTAATTTTTTTTAATGTTTACTCATTTTTGAGAGACAGAGAGAGACAGAGCACGAGCAGGGGAGGGGCAAAGAGAGGGGGAGACACGGAATCCAAAGTAGACTACTGAACTGTCAGCACAGAGCCTGAAAGTGGGGCTCGAACCCAGGAACCATGAGATCATGACCTGAGCCGAAGTCCGACCCTTAATCAACTGAGCCATCCAAGCACCCAAGCTTTTTTGTTTTTGTTTTGTTTTGTTTTGTTTTTAAAGAATTTCACTTATAAGGTTAAAAACATGGGGTGCTGGGGTGGCTCAGTTGGTGAAGCATTCGACTCTTGATTTCAGCTCAGGTCATGATCTCTTGGTCCATGAGTTCCAGGCCCACATCAGGCTCCATGTTGACAGTGTGGGCCTGTTTGGGATCCTCTCTCTCTCCCTCTCTGCCTCTCCCTGCTCCCTCTCTCTCTCTCACTCGCTCTGTCTCTTTCTTTCATAAATAAATACATAAATAAACATTAAAAAAAGATTAAAAGCATTACTTACTTGCTAGTGATATATAATTAGTTACTTTACTGTAACGGTGATGAAAATCAGAGGAGAAAGGACCTCAGTCTTTCTCTTGGATAGAAAACCTGTGTTCAAACTGTCCAGTGAATAATCCTCAGTATGCACCAGGGATTTCATTAACTCTTCATTTGCCCTAATCCTGCTCTCTCTGAGTTATCCGTTGGTTTTTCTTTCTTCTCACCCCTTTCTGCACTTGGTGGACAGGTCCTGTCAGTTCCAACTCAATGGACCTTTCAAACCTACTGACTCAATTTTTATTCCATTAGGAGTTTTCATCCTCAACCAAGAGTTTTACCTCACAGATTTTTGGAGTCAGAAACATCTTAGAAAAGAGAAATCTGAGAGTGTCCCAGGTTTAGAGGCCCCAACTGCTAGAGCCCTGGCTTCCCATTGACTACAGGATAAAATCCAGATGTCGTTAGGTTGGCATCTAAAGCCCTTGACAGCTTGGTCTCCTTATTTTTCTCTCCTGAGGAGCATTCAGTTTCCCACACTTCTCCCTCATCCATCACTCGAACTGTATGGAAAGCTGACTTTAAAACTTTTTCTTCTTCTAGATGATTCTCTCAGTACTACAGCTATCATCCACTGTCTTCTACACTGTCTTCTACACTGTCATTGACTATCCAGAGACAATTCAGAAGTCACTTTTGCTCCCAGGGTTTGCCTTACTCTCAGTCAGTAGTGGTCTTCTTCTGGGATTTTTACAGCATTCTCCCCAGACATTCGTTAAAGAATTTCTCTCTTGAACCCTTTACTTTTGATTATAAGTGTACAAAAAACATTCTTCCAAAAACCAGAAAGCAGAAAATAAAGTCTAATAATCACTGTTCTCCTCTGCTTAAGAGAATGCAGTTAATGTTTTGGTACTGTTTGGTTTTAAAGGTCAGTTTACTTCATTTAACAACGTGGCAGAGGCATTTTTTCAGTGACATCCCATTGTAAAAATTAACTTAGCTGTTTCTCTCTCACGCTAGATTGCTCATTCCTCCAAGGAGCATCTATTCTCAGTTCATGCCTTCTTTCCAGTGAACAGTGCAACGTCTGGCAGATAGGAAGCATTTAATAATAGTTTCGTGAATGTTAAATGAAATGGGAATATGTTTCTAAGCCCAAATACCTCAGTGAATCTAAAGAAGTTTAACTATAGTCAATGACAGATTCCAAAAGTTGTAGTGTTTACTAATGTCAGGATATATTGTTATGTTAAATATCATTTTTTTGGAACACTGGCACTGTGGCAAGGCAATAATTATGTTGTAATTGTTCGTTAATCCAGTTTCTCGGTTTTGACCTTTGGAAGTGATTTGCCATAAGGAATTCAGTCACATAAGGCTTTAATATTGATCCAATAATGCTGCAGCTTTAATGCTGGTAAAAGATACAAAGGGTTAAATCATTCTGGTCTTTTTAAAAGACATGTAACTCTTTTGTCTGATCTCCTTATGGTCCTTGTCACAACTGTATGGCTTTTAATCACTCATACATTCAGTGAGTTACTGCTCTGCTGGAGCCTTAATAATGTTCTAGTTTGTTTGGATGATCTTCCTGATAAGGTCCTGACAATCTCTCAGTATAATGGGAAGACAATCAAAATAAAAAATGTTCTAAGAGTTCAGGTAGTAGAGCATGCTATTATTTTTCACATGGTACAAGGATATTAAAATACTGACTTCCATGCTTTTGATTGAGTTTGTGATGAAATTCAAGAAAAATTGAAAATTTGAATTATTCTGCTGCTGGTAGGGATTGTATATCATGAACAGAAAGCAGGCATATATAACCAACTGTTGTATCATAATCTCAAGAGTGTCAGATCGTCCTTGTTTTATAGGAGTTTCTGTAGTATATCTAAGCAATTAATTCATTATATAGCTCTTTTATATTTGCAATTACCACATGGAATTTTACAAAAACATAAAATGTCAATGTCAGTGCACACTGTTTGAATAATTAATAATAATGGCTGATATTGATTATTTCAGATTTTTCAAGGTGCTTTCCATGATCTCATTTTCATTATCTCATTTAACTCACTAGCCCTCTTAAGTACGCAGTGGAATTGTTATAATTCTCCACTTGTGCCATCCGTTCTGCCTCCTTCCCTCTTCCTGTTTCCTTATTTTTCTTTCTTTCTTTTAAAGGAGAAAATTTGGTGTATGGAAAGAGCACGGAATATGAATTCAGGTATTGTGCTCCATGCTTGCTCCCATTGAATTATTTTACCATTGGGCAGATCACTTTCATTTCTTAAAACCTTGGTTTCCTAATTGGCAAAATAAGAATAATGCAGAACTATTTTCCTCAAAGTTGTGAGGATTAAGATGAAATATAGGAAAAGCAAAAAAACAAAAAAAAAAAAAAATAAAGGGCATATGTAATGTCCTTGTTAGGTTCTTTTAAGGGTAGCTTGGGATAATGGAAAGAGAATATTTTGGCCTCACTGCTTCTTAATTATAGTACCTGATCAAGTTATCCAACCTTCCTGAGCTTCATTTTTCTCATGTGTAAAATGAGCCTAATAATTCCTATCTTGTGAAGTTTTTAATAGAAAAAACAAAGTAACATATATACTGTTCCTAGCAATTTTTGAAACCCAGTAGTGTATAAACTCTATTAGAAGTATTTTGTCTTCTTTCCTGCCTCTTTCCTACCTCATTTCCTCCTACCTTATTCTTCTTCCCCCACCTCAACTTGTATGGCAGAGAAGGTAGAGCACACGATTGCAAACTCTGGAGATTTAATAATTAAAACGTTTTTAACACTGAGACCTGTCTTTTTTCCAAACAGAATTGTAAGCTGCAATTGAGGAAGGAGAAGGGGATCCAAGCCCTGATGTCCCTTTTTTGAGTGAAGACCCTTCTTCTCATGCTTTGGAACCTGCATTGAATGCTGAAAACTTTTGCAGTAGAATTTGAAAACCACTGACCTAGCCCAACCCCCTCATTTTACAGATGAAGAAACTGAACTTGAGAGAAGTTGAGTGACTGGCCCACCGTTGCAAAGCTGGTAAGTGGTGCACTAAGGCTAGAACTCATTGTGTTCTTACTTTACCCCATTGTTCCCCCTACTAAATGAAGGTACAGAGTGCAAATATGTGTAATTAAGATTCCTTTCTTAAGTGGCCTGGGTGGCTCAGTCAGTTAAGCATCTGACTCTTATTCTTGGCTTAGGTTCTGATCTCGGGGTTATGAGTTGGAACCCCATATTGGGCTCCACACTGGGCCTGAAGCCTACTTTAAAAAAAAAAAAAAAAAAAGGGAAAAAAGGGATTCCTCTCTTGAAGGAAATTATAGTTTATTTGTGGAGATAGGATTTAGATTAAAAAGATGAAGAAATGTAAAGTAGCATGATATAGCTATGAAATGGATAAATTAGGTAAATATTTTAAGAAGAGAGGAGCATGGATGATCATTGTCTTTTGGGATGGACTCTACAAACTCCATGAGGGCAGGAATTTGTTTGCTTATATTTTATTCCCAGTGCTGACAGAAATGCATGACTTCCAACAGGGCATTATTACTTATTCTTTTAAATTTTGTTTTTAACATTTATTTTTGAAGGAGAGAGAGACAGAGCATGAGTTGGGGGGGGGGAGCGGGCAGAGAGAGAGGGAGGCACAGAATCCGAGCAGGCTGCAGGCTCTGAGCCAACAGCACAGAGCCCTATGCGGGACTTGAACCCACAAACCGTGAGATCATGATCTAGGCCAAAGTCAGACGCTTAACCAACTGAGCCACCCAGGCACCCCTATTACTTGTTCTTTTGAATGAAATGAATGATGGCATAATGAAGTACATAATTGAATCAAATTTAGAAAAAGGTTAGGGATGTAGATAATCTACATCAGGGTGTTCAAACTGTGGGTTGCTCTTTATTACTGGGTAAAGAAGTAAGTTCAGTGGATCGTGATTTACATGTAAAAAGTTACAGAGTGTCATTATGTCAAGAAATTTTTTGGATTTATATGTGATACTGACATACATATGTTTAATTGTGTGTATACTTGGTCACAATTTTATGTCTCACTTTAGGTCATGGTTAAAAATGTTTGAAAAATGCTGTTTTAGACAAAGGGAATACTAAAATTTGAGGCAGGCATGTAAATGTTTTGTGGAAGAATAGTGACTTTTACAGTTTTGTTAAATCAGAGGTGAAAAGAATAGTGAAATGAAATAAAATTTATCCAGAGGAAGAGGAATCAGTTTGGTTCTGTAGCTGCTGAAGAACCATTGGGAATCCTTTTTGCCTTCCACTATCACCATACTTCGCTCTAAAAGGATTTAACCAAACTACGCTTTAGAAAGATTAATTCATCAGGAAGAGTGAATGTGATTGGAATTGACGAGACCAGAGAGGAAACTATGTAAAAGAGGTATCACAGGATAAGGATTTGTGGCCTAGACTGGTGACAGCTAGTAGAGAAAAAGTTTCTTAGCATGACTGTGGCAGAGTGAGGTTAAAAAAAGTGAGTGGGTGATGTTGACATGGAGCCCAAATAGCAAACAATTTCTTAGAACTGAGGGGGTAAGATTAAAGAAAAACAGTAGGACAGTGGAGTCAAGACAAGATTTTTGTTAAGATGGGAAGAAGGTGAGAATCTCTGTGGTCAAGTAGGGAGACTCAATAGAGAATGCTCCTAGACATGACTAAAAATGTATCTAGAGAAGACATCAAGATTCTAGCTAAAGAGAATATATTGATTGAAAGGAGGAGAAGTCTCTTGTTCTAAAATACCAGAGAGGGGTGTCTGGGTGGCTCAGTCTGTTGAGCCTCCGCTTTTTTATTTCTGCTCTGTTCATGATCTCAAGGTTCATGAGTTCGAGCCCCACATGGGGCTCTGCATTGACCATATGGAACCTGCTTGGGATTTTTTCTCTCTGCGCCTCCTTGCTCCTGCTCTCTCTCTCTTTCTCTCTCTCTCTGAAAATAAATAAATAAACTTAAAAAAATAAAAATAAATAAAATTGCTTTCAGTAAATTGAAGGTTGACCAGGGACAACTATTTTAATCAAGGATATGGCATTGCTTTACTAATTATTTTGTTACTAATAAGAGATATTTTTTAAGTGTGTGAAAACATTTTATTTGTCATGTAAAAAACATATGCTTTATTCACCCTAAATTTGTCTAAGACACTACTGTCACTTGAGAGATTACATAGTTTTGAGCATTCTCCATATTATGGGTAAGTTAGGAAGTTAGAAAGAAGGTGAGTACTATATGAAAATTTTGGATTCCCTGTCCTTAAAAACTACTTAAAATGAATTTGATAATGATAAAACAAGTTCAGAAACCTAGAAATGTAATTACAGAGGGTTATAACATATTCATATTAATTGAACCTTTCTTTCTGGCTTGGGTTTATCTGCCATTCATAGGAAATTTAGAGGCTTCGGGGCGCCTGGGTGGCGCAGTCGGTTAAGCGTCCGACTTCAGCCAGGTCACGATCTCGCGGTCCGTGAGTTCGAGCCCCGCGTCGGGCTCTGGGCTGATGGCTCAGAGCCTGGAGCCTGTTTCCGATTCTGTGTCTCCCTCTCTCTCTGCCCCTCCCTCGTTCATGCTCTGTCTCTCTCTGTCCCAAAAATAAATAAACGTTGAAAAAAAAAAATTAAAAAGACTATCCAAGACTAGGAAATTTAGAGGCTTCAAATTATAACTAATTATAATTTAAAGAGAAAGCCATTTCTTGGCTGATCTATTTAGTAAAGGAAACTAAATAATACCGCTTTGTTGTTTACTAAAGGAAAGATATGATGGCATTATAGATGTCCCATAAATGTGTGTCTGTGAGTTTACATAATTAGAGAGAGAGAGAGAGAGAGTGTGTGTGTGTGTGTAATGAAACTGTCTCTAGGCATGGTCAGGTACAAAGGTCCATCACTTAAGTCTCAGAACTAAATAAACATGTGAGGTTATGATTATTTTATTGAGCTTTCTTATTTTATGAGCCACTAATGGCCCTTGGATCAGTTATTTTCATGAGCACTGGCAACCTACAGCTTCAGTGAAGCTTTATTTATTTATTGTTTTTATTTTAAAGTGCCAAGAAGAAAATGCCCAGTTCCCCGTCTTATTTTTCATTTACGATAAACCATAGAAATAAAATTTTTTTTATTACAGAGAAAGAACTAAAATATATGTTAAGTGTTTATAACTGGCAATTTGCTTACAACTTTCTAATTTACTTTCAATTTCCAATGCAATTAGTTGAACTTCTGAGTTTGAGTATATGTACTGTTATCAACTTTAACGTCAGGCTCACTTATGTTGCTTTTTACACTTGTTAGGCTGAACATGCTGGCAAAATTAACAGGGTTATGTGGTTGAGCATTTGTGAGGAAATGCTGTGTAATGAAACACAATATTTTAAAATTTGTTTTTATTTTGTTCTTGCATCTACTGTAGTGTATTCATGTAATTTATATGTATTCATGTAATTTATTCATGTCATTTTTTCGAGAATTCCTTTCTGTGTAACCTTCTGTGGGAACTTGCAGGCAGAAACAGGGTCTAGAGAGAGCTCTGCATCCCACTTAGTCTTTCCAAATTTGCCAACCAGGTAAGTCCCTCACCGTTCTAGTGGTGGGTAAATAAATCAATTTTACTGATTGCACCTCTCCTAGACTTGGTCGGGTAAAATAGAGGCATTTGCCAGTTTAGCTTCAAGTATCTTAACTATTTTGTGTTTTTAGATTATCCTAAAACAAAAAAGGAAACTATTTGACTTGATATGTGCATGTGTTCCCTGTGGCCAAAGCCTACCGTTAAATTTTGAAAGGATTCTTAGGTTAATTTTTTAAATCATGGACTTTTAGCATTAAAATATTAAAATCACACTATGGAGAATGAGAAGTATTATCAGCTGAATCCGGTATATTTAGAATTAAATCCTTCAAGTTTCTTTATATGTATAGAAGTTGAAGAACAGTTGGTTTCTGGTGACCAAATTTGGAGTGTAAGGGCAAAGGGTATCTAATCAGAAGAGAAATACCTATTTTTCTAAGTATATAAATATTCTAAATAGGATTTATGTCCAAGTCAAATAAAACCAAAATCTAGGGTTTGTTATTCTGCTAACCCTTAGAATTTCTTTGTATTTCTTGTTATTCTACTAACCCAAAGAATTTCTTTGTATTACTATTTGCACCATTATAAAAATTACTAAAACAAATTCTCATGATTCATGACCTTACATAAATTCAAATGATCTTGAAATTCAAATGATTCTGGGGATAGAGGATAAAGACCTTATAAGGGAATTCCTGGATATGAGAGCTCTAGTAATATTTCCACAGGAATTTCTAAGGTTCTAAAACTTGTTTAGATTCCAAAATCCAAGTCTTGTAGAGTGGATTTTATAACAAATATTTTTCTTTCCGTAAAGATGGTAAAATTTATAGTAAGGTAAGAGCTACATGTTGAGTGTGGGAACAGAGCAGCTAATGAACCCACTCTAAAAACTAAATAAAGTGGCTTGTTCAGACTCTGGAGTCCTCAGATGAGACGGTGACCCCTGAAAATGCATTTGGTATCAGGTACATTTAGGTTAGAATCTTGTCCTTGTCAGTGGTGCGTGTCCCTGCTCAAGTTCCTGAACCGTTTTGAGTGTCAGTTTTCTCATTTATAAAACCGGGACAGTAACACATCTCAGTGTAAAATCTGGTTAGGATTAAATGAGAAAAGGGCCTCCTAAAAATGCCTGGCTCAGAACTGACCCCTCCTATCTGTTAAGCACAGTACCCGCCTTTCAAATGCAGCTCTCTGAATTGCCCTGCCCAAGCTCCAACCCTTTTTAAGAGATAGATTGGCTTCTTAGATTATTCTCCTCGTTTTGCTCATGAATGAAGGCAAATGATTGTTTTACTTAAAGAAATGGAAATGATTGCCTTTAACAGCTGCTGACATATACACTAAAAAAGCTGGGGGTGGGGGTGGGGTGGGTGGTGGCACTGTATTTCCTGCAAGTTAAACTTTTTATTTCTTGCATATCTTAAGAATTTTAAAATCTACGTGTTTTTTTGTTTAGTTTTATAATCCATATAGACTATCTGGATTTTCTTCTACCTTTGAAAAAAGAAATTTGTGAATCTTTCATTTGTTTATCGTTTAGGACTAGTAATAACACACTGATTATTTTACAAATGTCAGTTACAATACTAAGCGATTCACTGTATTAACATACTTTTTCCTCAGTTACATATGAGATATTATTTCATTTTTACACGTAAGGAAATTGAGGCAAAAGGAATTTAGGTACATTTCCCTGAGGTCACATAATTAATAAAGGGTAGAGCTGGGATTTGAACTTTCAGAGACTGTCTTTAGAGTCATATGCTTATCATGTCACAGTAAATAATAAGACATAAAGTCAGTCTGGAAAATAATACCAGGCTATGTCATTAATGAGGTTCTGTCACTTGTTTTTAATGTTTTTTGGTGTGTGTGTGTGTGTGTGTGTGTGTGTATTGTGTAAAGGAATTGTTATGCTGTGTATAAGTATTATTTGCTGAATGAATGTTTTGTTTATTAGAAACTGGATAACAAGAGGGAATATAATAAATGTAATGGATGTGGGCGTGAAGGAGCATTTTACCATAAGCTGAAAGAATTTGAAAAATGTATTTTTTGAATCCCTGATGTTTAAATATTTTTTGGTGTTTGGGTAAGAATTTTCTTATTGAAAACAAATTCTGTGCAATTTAAGAACAATGTAATTTTTATTGAATGCATGCTTACTTGCCTTATAGCTCATATTTGACTTATTTATGTTATATATAAGGGACTCATTTTATTCATCAAAATAATTTTATTTTTTATTATTTTTCTAATTTTTAAAAATATTTTATTTATTTTTGAGACAGAGAGAGACAGAGCATGAACAGGGGAGGGGCAGAGAGAGAGGGAGACAGAATCCGAAGCAGGCTCCAGGCTCTGAGCTGTCAGCACAGAGCCCAGTGCAAGGTTTGAACCCACGAACCGTGGGATCATGATCTGAACTGAGTTGGACGCTTAACCAATTGAGCCACCCAGGCACCCCAATCAAAATATTTTAGAAGCTTATCAAGAATTAATAACACAAAGCCTTAATAAGTAAACTAGAAAATATGTAATGTGCAGTGAATTAAATCTGAACTTGGGCAAAATAACCTTCATTTCTTTGAGCAGGACACAAATTGATTGCCCATGTTGGAAGTGTCCAAGAGAGCAAAGCTGGAAGCTCTGGCAGAATCCTACAATATGACTGAGCTTTAATGTCCAGCTACAGGTCTTCTAGGGGATTTTCAGTTTTACATTAAAAAAAAATTTGTTCCTCAGGGAAATTAAGAGTGAACAATAAAGATCACATTTAAAATAAAACAAAATTCAGCTGGAGGTTAAGAAACGGTTCGCCACTGTTATTTTTCTTCATATCGAAGTATGGTATCTGAGTAATATTTTACCTTATTTCTCGAACCTTGCCTGAAAATTGCTTAGCTAATCCGTAGTGCTATACATGGATAGCAGAGTAAGGAGAGTAAGTAAAGGACTCTTAGTCTTCAATTCTAATAATGACCTTGAGTGAGTAGCGTCATTTCTCTGGGTCTCATTTTCTCCTCAGAGGATAGAATTAGGTTGTTAGTTTTCAAACAGTGCTCTGCCAAGTCTAACAGATCTGAAGTGCTTTAGTTTCCCACACAAGTCTGTCTTTGATATTTTACCTATTGGTTGCACGCTTGATATTTGTTTAGAAGATACTTCCATAAGTAAAGATTTGAAAAGCTCCTGGACTAGATTACATCTGGAATTCCTTCCACCTTTGACGTTTTATTATCCATTTCTTCCTCTCTAATCCCTGTGCTAGAATCAGACACACAAATTACCACTGCTTTATACTCCAGCCTTTTCATGAAATGCCCATTTACCCCATTTTTACCAGTTCTACTTCTTTTTTCAAGGTCCAACTCTATGGCCGTCTCTAATGAATAGCCTTAACAAGCCAAGGAAAAACTCTCATTCTTTGGAATTTTAGTGAAGTATTTTAGTATCTTTTTTTATGAGGCACTCACCTGGTCTTCATTCTATCATGGTTATTATGTATTTGGAGAGTCGCTGTCTCTAATTCCTGTAGGGGCTAGCAAGAGTATCAGGATGAATAAAAGATAATGATGGGATGGTAGCGCACTCCCTGGAGAGCACGTGTGTCACCAGGAGGGGTCAGAACCTTAATGGGCTTCCTGGAGAGTGTCCACAGGGAAATTTAAGATCAATATTACCAAATTGTGTTTCAATAAAAAATAAAAAAAATAAAGAAGTACACTCGAATGTCTTATGAAAGTTTTAACTTTTTGAAATTTACACAAAAAATAAATAAATGAAAACCAAATAATGCCAGAACAACAAAAAAGTATGTGATGACCGCTTATGTATACCTCTGGACTGAGCATGCATGTGTGTCTTCCTTCCCTAACATGAATGCAATCCATTTACCTGTATCTTTGTTCACCAAAATTTAGTGAATCCTATTGGAAATGATCAGATAGCCTTTCTATATAGGCTGGAATAAAATCATCATAGTGTAAGCTTGACTGTCAAGAGCAATATGACAATGTCCTCAAAATGATAAAATTGGAAGTAGGTCATCTTCAAAGGTAAAATCTTTTGCTCTTAACTCCAGTGTCCCCTACCTGATGCTTTGCAGTATAATGCAAATACCTTCCAGAACCAGAAGGACATTAAAGAACATTTCACAGTTTTACTGCAGTTAAGCAGAGGCAGATGGATTGGCCAGTTGCCTAGAAGAAAAAATCTCATCTGAAAATTTAGGTGGGTTTTAATGCAACCTCCTTCGGTTCATCTAAAGGAGATAATTTCTAATTAGAGCTTGTTTTTCTTTTTGTTGCTTTTCTTCAGCACCTTTGGTACTCCTAAATACCCCAGAATGCCAGAATGCTGACGAGTTTGTATTCTTTTAAACATTGATCTGCTGGTGATCACATTTACTTATTCTCATCAAAAACAGTTTTAATTTTAGACTATCCAAACAAAATTTTAAGCACTCATATTTTCATTCTCTATATAATAGTGACAGTGTTTATATCAGATTCACACTATTGTTTCCTATTTGAAGTAATCCCCAATTAAGTTTCCATATTCTAGTTAAAGTTTTAATCTAATCCTTTATTCTGTTTATGACTAAATAACAGAGTATTCAGTAGTGACTGGGGGATCTGAACTCAATGACCTATGAACTTAACACACACACACACACAAAATAAAGTTTGAAATGCTGTGTTTATGATAAGATGATAGCATTTCAATTATGAGGAAATCCCTATTGTTTATCATCTTACATTTTACTAAACTTAAGTATAAAATTGATTATATTTCTAAAAAAGTATTGATTTATTAAAATATTCATTCATCTGTTTCAAATAGTTTGAATAAAATTTTTCCTAATTTTATTTTAGTAAATCAGCCAAGTGCAGTTCACATTTTCTTTCCAGCACAAATGAAATTCTTTAAGTGGTTTTCATGGTTTAGAGCTCCCTGCACCACTCAGTACCTTTTCTTTTTAACAGTCCCATTAACAAAGTAGGCAGAGATGCTCTCTCATTAATAAAGAAGAATAATCCACCTATTCTGCCCAGGGAAATTCCCACTGGAGCAGGGCCCCTCCCTGCACAGACTGCTACAGTCCTGACTCCTTTCCTCAGCCTTTGTTACACTGCCCCCTGCATCTCACCAAGTGGCCTCACAGTGTATATTGTTCAGGTTGCTCATCTGTTTTTTTCTCCCTAAAAATGTGTACAGTCTGTGCAGCTTTTCATTGAAGTTCAGTATCATTGATCGAAAGTTGGGTTTATTCAGTGATAAGTCTACTCTCTTTAAATCTAAGGAAAAAGATAATATATAAACAAAGTAGATAATATTTTTAAACTCAATTTGCAATAGCTCAATATTTGCAAATGAATCACCGTGATTCATCACTGTAAGAGAAAGAATAAGAACCACATAATCATCTCAATAGAACCAAAAAAAAAAAGCATTTGAAAAAGTTTGACAAATATTATCTACCTTGCTTAAATATTATCTTTTCCCTTGAAAATTTATCACAATAACGTCCATTACAGGATTAAACAGGCTAAGATCTTATTGCATATTATTAGTTATAGTTGCTTAGAACTATTATCCCTATGTCACTACGCTTGGTCAATAGTAACTAACCGCATTGATAAAAGAATAACCAACGTAACACAACTTTCTATACAGATGACCCTTTCATATGAAATACCTCATTGGATTATATCTACCCTAGTATTCGTAGTTGTAGTAGTAGTAATAGCAGCAGTAGTAGTAGTATTATAGATATTATTAAAGATTCAAAAATAAAGTTGGGGCACCTGGGTGGCTTAGTTGGTTAAGCATCTGACTCTTATTTCAGTCAGGTCATGATCTCCTCGTGAGTTCGAGCTCTGCACTGGGCTCTGCGCTGACAGCACAGAGCCTGCTTGGGATTCTTTCTCTCCCTCTCTGTCTGTTCTGCTTGTGCATGCATATATGCTCCCTCTCTCAAAACCTGTAAACCTACTTTGTTGAGGGTTTTTCTCATGAATGGATGTTGAACTTTGTCAAATGCTTTTTTTTTTTTGCTTCTGTGGAGATGATTATATGGTTCTTATTCTTTCTCTTACAGTGATGAATCATGGTGATTGATTTGCGAATATTGAGCCACCCTAGCAAGCCAGGAATAAATCCCACTTGATCATGGTGAATGATTCTTTTAATGTGTGGAGTCTGTTTGCTAGTATTTTGTTGAGGTTTTTGCACCTGTGCTCATCAAGGATATTGGCCTATAGTTCTCTTTTTTTAGTGGTATGTTCATCTCATCTTGGTATCAGGGTAATGCTGGCCTTACTGAATAAATTTGGAAGTTTCCCTTCCTTTCTATTTTTTTGGAATAGTTTGAGAAGAATAGGTGTTAACTCTTCTTTAAATGTTTGGTATGATTTGCCTGTGAAGCTGTCTGGTCCTGAACTTTTGTTTGTTAGGAGTTTTCTGATTACTGATTGAATTTCTTCACTGGTTATTGGCCTGTTAAAATTTTCAGTTTCTTCCTATTATGATCTTGGTTATTTATATGTTTCTAGGAATGTATCCATTTCTTCCAGGTTGTCCAATTTGTTGGCATATAGTTTTTCATAATATTTTCTTATAATTCTTTGTAATCTGTGGTATTGGTTGTTATTTTTCCTCCCTCATTTGTGATTTTATTTGAGTCCTTTCTCTTTTTTTTCTTGGTAAGTCTTGCTAGAAGTGTATCAATTTTATTGATTTTTTTCAAACAGCCAGCTCCTGGTTTCATTGATCTGTTTTATTGTGTGTATGTTTTTTTTTTTTAAATTTCTACATCATTTATTTCTGTTCTAAACTTTATCATTTCTTTCCTTCTGCTAGTTTTAGGTTTTGGTTGTTGCTCTTTTTGTGGCTCCTTTAGGTGTAAGGTTAGGTTGTTTATTTAAGATTTTTCTTGCTTCTTGAGATAGACCTGTATAGCTATAAACTTCCCTCTTGTAAATGCTTTTGCTGCATCGCAAAAGTTTTGGACTGTTGTATTTTCATTTTCATTTGTTTACATGTACTTTTTTATTGCTTCTTTGATTTCCTGGCTGACCCATTCATTGTTTAGTAGCATGTTATTTAACCTCCATGTATGTGTGGTCTTTCCAGATTTTTTCTTGTTGTTGACTTCTAGTTTCATAGCACTGCGGTCAGAAACGATGCATGGTATGACTTCAGTTTTTTTAAATTTTTTGAGGCTCCTTTTGTGGGCTAA
The DNA here is from genome assembly GCF_007474595.2 of Lynx canadensis. Lineage (NCBI taxonomy): Eukaryota > Metazoa > Chordata > Mammalia > Carnivora > Felidae > Lynx > Lynx canadensis. The sequence continues at coordinate 58,513,370 of NC_044320.2, read as the reverse complement.
TATGTGATGAGTTCTGGAGAATGTTCCGTGTGCACTTGAAAAGAATGTGTATTCTACTGTTTTAGGATGAAATGTTCCAAATATATCCTTCTGTTTCAGTTCATGATTCAAAGCCACTGTTTCCTTGTTGATTTTGTTTAGATGATCTGTCCTTTTTGTAAGTGGGATGTTAAAATCTCCTACTATTGGGGCACGTGGGTGGCTCAGTCGGTTAAGCGTCCGACTTCAGCCAGGTCACGATCTCGCGCTCCGTGAGTTCGAGCCCCGCGTCAGGCTCTGGGCTGATGGCTCGGAGCCTGGAGCCTGTTTCCAATTCTGTGTCTCCCTCTCTCTCTGCCCCTCCCCCGTTCATGCTCTGTCTCTCTCTGTCCCAAAAATAAATAAAAAATGTTGAAAAAAAATTTAAAAAATATAAACAAACATTAAAAAATTTTTTTAAATAAAGTCTATTGTATTATTATTGTATTATTATTGATTAGTTCCTTTTTTGTTTATTATTAATTGTTTTATGTATTTGGGTGCTGCTGTGTTGGGTGCACAAGTATTTACAATTGTTATATCAGAAAATGCTCTCAGGTAATGATAAGTGAAAAGAGCAGGATATACAAATATATAGTGCATATTATCACAATTATGGAAACATACCTCTGAGTCCTGAGCCTGAAATGCTCCAGTACGCAAAGCATCCACTCATTTCAGGGCTTTTTCTGGAATTCTCTTGGTCCACTTCTTTGCTCGGCTGCTTCTCCTTCAGGTTCCAGATTAAATGTTACTTTCTCAGGAAAGCATTTGCTGGTCCTCAGGGTCACTTCAGACTGGGTATGCTCCCTCTCCAGTTACATATTTTCATAACACTTAAATTTTCCTTCATCACACTTATGATTACAGTTAATCACCTTGTACTATCTTTTGAGTATCTGTCTTCCTCAATAGACTGTAAGTTTCATTTGAGTAATAACTATGTCAGCCTTATTTGCTCAAAAGCCTGGCACAGAATATGGGACATAGAATGAATTCAGTAAACACTTGTTGAAGAAATGAATGAATGAATGAATGAATGAGTGAATGCAAGGCACTGTGCTAAGAACTTTTCACGTAATCTTTTTGAGACCCCACAAAAAACTTAACGGAGTAGGGAACATCTTTATCACATTTTATGGATATTGTATAACTAAATCTAAGAGAAAATTGTCCAGTTATATAGCAAGTAAGTGGACAGCCTAAATTTAAACGCTGATATTTTGGAATGTAGTGCCCAAGCTCTTAGACACTGATTGTGTAAAAGTGGTTGCACTGAAATTTTTTAAATTTCCATTTGAAATTCTATGTAAAATCTAAGACTGCAGAACAAGAAGCCACATTACGTCTTTGTCATAGAAAGTCTTAATTAAGGTTTTGAGCTGGTTAAATATATATACATATATATATAATAAATATATATATACATATATATTATATATATATAATATGTATAATATATATTATAATAATATTATAATATATATAATATGTATATATAATATATATGTATATATATACCTTTTACTTTTCCCAATATTTTCTCTCCCAGACACTGCTAGCAATCAAATTTGTAGCATCCAGTTTTAGAGATACATGTTTTATTTATTACAAGCATTAGTATTTAAGATAAAACTGGCTTTCAAAAGTTAGTTTTGATTCTGAAACCTATCAAGGCAACATAATTTAAACTTTATTTCTATAGTTTCCCCATATTTTTTCTTTTGACTTCCCTTCCTATGATTGTATCTTGATTGTCCCTGATCTTTAAGTAGGTACAAATGAGCAAGGATTCTGAATAACAGCAAGTTCAGGCCACCCCAGTTTGTTAAATACTTTTAACAGGAAATGGTCAGTTATTTTGGGATATGGCATTTGATGGGCATGGAGTTAGGTCATGCTACCTACACACAGAACCTGAAGATTGTCACAGCTGTTGGCTCCATAGAAGTTGGCTCCAGCAGCCTATTTTTCATTAGGTCCAAAAAATCAGATATGAATCCTAAGTGATTTTACAGGGCCTTGTCTTACATATGTCTCACCAGTCTTGAGTGAATGGATGAATGAATGAACAGCCCCCACCTCAACTGGATTCTGAATTTCCAACTATTGTTTCTTGACAATCACATTGGACTTCTTAGCCCTGCATTTATAAATGAACCCGATTGTTCTTCCTGTGTGCATTTTTCTTAAAGACCAGCCTTTGCCAAAATATTTCCCCTTAAGCTCTCCACATGTCTTAAAGTATAACTTTCATTGTCTCTCTTGACGGGACCTCAGCATAACTTCTTTTTGAACATTGACAGTAATTTTGATATATTTTAATAACTGGATTTAATTAACCGGATTTGGCTTTCCTTTTTTCCTTCATTGATCATATGCATGTTGAATGTGTATTATCTGCAAAAAAGTGAGCTAAGTCTTGAGAGAGAAGACAAAATATGCTTAAACAATTTGCTAATGTTTCATTTGCAAAATCAGTCTGTATCTTTATAGATGGAACCTGGCCAACTTCAAGCAAATAACAAACAAAATTTTAAAACCGTTTCTAGGCTTAAAATTTCAATGTTGATTTTGAAAATTCACTCTACAAAAGTCAATTCAAAAACTGAGTAATTTAAAAATCTCACTTAACATCTCAACAATTTAAAGTATGATAAAACTAGTAACCCATTTGTTTGTTTACTCACTCTTTTCTGAATGATGTCAATGTTTTAAAACTTATTTTCAAAATCTTTAATTTCCTTCATGTTTATCTTGAGGCAGACTCCATTTGCCAACTCACAGACAGGCTGTTCTTTCACATGTAATTGTATGTATGGATCAGCCATTCTTTTTATATATTATAATATATGTAATATACAATATATATAAATATATAATAGTATAATATAAGATAATGTACTCAATAATAAAATGTATATTATAATATATTATAATATTTTATACATATATATCCTGTTCTTGGCTCCAGGACTTGCCACATTTAAGACTTCCATAAGAGATGTATATTTGGTCATTATTTTATCTTTTGATTTATATACATATTTGCTCAAAAAACCTTTAATGCCTTCTGATCATTCATGGAAACAAGTCTGAAAATTTCTGCCTAGTTCTCTCTAAACCTCCATAATATGGTCCTACTCTAAAAGTCCAATGACATTTCTCACACACTCTTTAAAATATCCATCACTTGCTTTGCTTTACCACAAAGTCTCTTTTTTTCACCAAGCAAAATTTGGTCATTTTGTAAAGCCTCGCTTAGACCTGATATCATTGATCCTTGTCATCTTCAATTATGAATCATCCTCTGAATGTCAGAAGCAACTAGAGTTAGAATAATGTGATTGCCCCGTTATTCATGCTAATTATTCTTAACAGTTCTCTCTACAAATAGGTTAAGACTCGTTGAGAGCAGAAACTGTGTTTTCTATCTTTATGTCCTCAGAGCCTAGCACAATGGTATTCTTTACCATTAAGGGCCCCATAATAGGGAGTTTAGAAATTGCTTCTGTTGTATATAATTTGACCAAAGTGAACATCTGGACATTCTAAACCACAAGCTTAGAATCATGCAATCTTAGAACTTTTAAGCATTAGGGATCTTAAAAATTAATATACCTAATTCTTCATTTTACAGATAAAACTGGGATTTAAATGGGGACAGTATGGATCAGCCATTCCTGGTAGATTTTATCTCAGTGTCTTTGATATCCTTTCTCACTCTGTATCCTCAAACTTTAAGTGGAAAACATGTGTTGTGATGTTTTTGGTCTATTAAAAATATTAAAAGACAGTGTCTCATGCATGATTTGGTCAGAAAAGCAGAAATCACTTTAGGAATTTGAAGCAGGAAGGGATTAAATTGAAAAAACAAAGTGCTCGCAACACAATTGGAAAGCCTAGAGAAACAAAATTCAGGAAGGAAGGCTATTAGCTTTCAGGTTCACAGCTAACTTTGGAGTCAGGGAGCTGCCATCATGGATCAAACTATCTCCAACATCAAAGGTGGCTGAGTTCCAGGAAAACAACACAGGCCATTAGAGAAACTTCTATACGGTGAAGCCCAAGCATTTATTTACCTCCTACTGCTGCATGAGCAACAGCTTCTGCATTTCTTCCACCTTCTAAATGGCAGAAAAAAGAAACGTATTCTTATGTTTGCATCTTAATTTTCTATTTGGCACCTTTCCACGCACCTCAATAGCTTACAAATGATGAACCTGAACAATAATTGATGTTTATAATAATAGAACTGTTAGTGCCGAAAGGAACTAGAAGTGCATTGAACTCATCTTCTCATTTAAAAGGTCAAAGTCACATATCATTGGGGTTAGAGAGCCAACTTTTTAAAACCTACCTCCTTGGCTAGACATGGAGAGTTTTCTACCTCAAGTCGCTCTGAACCTCCCCCTTGCTCTATGCTTATGGTCCATTTAATTTTATGACCTTCTGATTTAATGAGATAAGTACTTCTTATGCCTAATTATTTACTGCTAAGATCATGTTTTAGTTTTATAAGACACACTTCAAAAATTGTTACTTGATCTTTGTCACGTAAATACATACTAAAAAGGAGTTAAGACTGCTCATTGCTGTTCCAAGATGAAATCACCGTTCTACCTGATGACTTACAAACGGGAAAGTTGACCAATAAATCTAGTTAATCAGATCTCTCAATATTGTGAATGATCCTCCTGGTAGCCAGACATTATAAGTCTATTGTGGCCACTTCTCATTTTTACTTGTTGTTCTGGATGGAACTTGCTGTGGCACTAGGGCTTTCTTAAGAATAAACCATTCCAAAATCACACTGTTATTATATGTTGCTTTGTCCTCAGGCTTTCTAGTATTCCTTTTGGGCTATTGGTCTTTCAACATGCAGTTAGGGGATTAAAGTAAATCATTTAATCCATGCAGCATGTCACTCAATAGTATACTTTTGGAAATTGTTTCCACAGGAGCACCAGTGAAAGCAGCCAGTCTGAGATATTGACACTATAGAAAAAACTGACAGCTTACTCCTTGTATTGATTCTGCTCTTCCCTACAAATATAGACTCCGTTCCCTACCACAGCCTTGTAAGTGGTGACTGCTGAGGTTTCTAAATTGCTTTGTAAATTATTTATTATTTGACACCTTGTAAAGACCTCTTTTCTTCTAGTCTGACTTGCTTGTGATTTCTAAGGTCTCATATATATTGAAAGGTCTCAGTGTATACTGACCATACCTTCTTACAGAATGGTTTTTCTTATTATCTTATATTGGAAATGTGACTTTTTCTACGATATTATGATCATACCTTTTGTCATTCTTATTTCTGATACATTGTCTACACACTGTCATAAATGCTTATATACATATGTTCCCAACTGAGCACTAGACAGGCTGGCCAATTTGAAGCCTGGAATTGGGCCATTAACTAACACATTTTCAAATTTAAAAAGTTTTAAGTATTTGAAGACCGTTTATTTAATAATGGAGGAAACAGCTTTTATTAATAAAAATTATTTACCAGATCAGATACATATATTTAATTCACTTGCACTGATGTAGTAGAGTCAGTGTTCTGAAAAAATTTGCAAATGCTTTTTAAACAATTATTCTCTTCTTAGATTTTCTTTTGTGATTTTGTGAACCATAAAATTTTTAATGTTCGTAACTTAGATCATAAAAAACAGAGATTTGTGTCGAGTAATCGGAGCAATTTGAAGATTGACTGCCTACCTACAGCTTCCTGAAACCACCTGTATACATATAAATATACTGAACAGAAAAAGGTCTGTGCTTAATAACATGAGTTTCTCCCTCCCTTTCCCCCTGGCTTTCTACATTGGTCCACTCAGGACCACTATACCCTTTGTGAATTAGGGCTGGAGTTCTTGCAGCATCCCTTATAGTTTGGAAATTTGAGAAACTTTTTGTGCCATCCATTCCTCAAAATTCATATGATTATATCTGGAGAGTATGGACTTTTCAATGTCATCTCCACCATTTATGAGCTTCTGTGACTTGAGGAAAGTAATTTAGTCTTCATAAAAATAGCTTCTTCTGTAAAATGAAATGACAATAATAATATTAATAGTAACTACCCAAAGGGCTGTTGGAAGAATAAATGTGATGATGTAGAGTTTTAGCACAAGCACATATTAGTTATCTGTAATGGTTATGACATAAAACTGGAATATAATTTTTGCTAAAGAATTTAATTTTATGACTGTTTTAAATATAATACCAATAGATCTTGGTGAAAATCAAGAAAACATGCAGTGAATAATGGTACGTGAAAACCATAGCCTCTTTTAGGAAATTTTTTCTAATTATAGAAATTTAAGGAACATGGAAACATACTTCTAAGATCACTGTAATTCTTAATGAGATTGGGAATATAAATCTGTTAGAAGACAAAGGTTTATATTCATTATGAAGATTTAAAAGCAGAGGAAGCCAGCTACTTCCACACAGACTACTGTGGGCAAGAGAAAGCACAGGAAGAGCAAAGCTGAAAACCAGCAAGCATCTTTGGAAAATGAGGCCATTGTAGCCATACGCGTCACTCCCGTTTCAATGATTTCCTTTCCAGGCAGTGTGCTGATTTTCTTGTCCACTGCTTTGTGCCAACATATTGTTATGACCTGGTTTCGTTCTTTCCCTGCATACTGAATGCAAATGCTTTTAAAAGGAGTTGTCTATACCTATTTTCATTCTCCATTTCTGGCTTGGAATACTGTTCGTAAAATTATTTCAATGTTTCAAGGTCTAGCTAAAGTGCCACCTTCCCTATAATCTGTCCCTGTGGTTTCCACCCACTTGTTTCTTTTCTTTCTAAAGTCTTTCAGCCTTGATAGTATGAACCACCCTAACTATTATCTGAGATTAGATACCATTCTATTTGGTTAAATATTTATTTCTTGTGAAACTGTTCTTCCAGCTAGAAACATGTAAGACAAAGAAGATTCTTTTATAGTCCCTGCAGTAGATACATAATGAAAGATTAAAAGGAGAACAGAAAAGCTGTTTAAAGCAGAGAGTATTTTCAGATAAAATGCACATTCTATCACTAAATTGGAGCTTTCTAGTAATCCTGTATATTGTGCAACATTTTACATATATATCTTCCTGTCACCTAATGATAACTGACTTTACCAGACTACTTCTTAGATGACATGAAGCTTTCACATAATTTATTTCATTTATTTTTCAAAACAATTTTCTGAGATGAGCCTCATCCTCATTTCATAGAGAAGAACCAAAGACCATAAGAGGTTATGTGATTTGTTCTGAGTTGCACTGAAGTTCACTGCTTTTCTGTCCATCCCAGCTGATCTCACAGAGTGGCTCCTTCATCCCCACGGTAACCAAATGAGGAAGGCCAGAAAGACATTGTATGGCTTTGATTGGTAAGCAATGAGACTGATTTCTCTTGAGAAAACGTGAGAGGATGAATACCCATTTTGAGCAGTCTCTGCCTGTTCTTTTTTGGATATAGCAGAGGAAGGACGGGCAATTCTCTGAACAGGATTGGTTTGACACAAAAAACAGGTGGCAGCCTGCAGACTTACTGTCTGCAAGAGATGTGTGATGGAAGAGAGTTAGGAGACGATTATATATATATATATATATATATATATATATATATATATATATACACACACACATACATATATATACACATCCACATATGTGCATAATATATATGTATGAACAATAAAATATTAAAATATATGTGAAAACATGTATATCTGTCTATATTTCTATTGTTAAAAATAAACTGAAACATATAAAAATTTTAAGAGTTTATTTGAGCAAAAATAAACTCTTTGCTACTAATTTCTTTAAGCCTGATTATGTTTTTATTATGATTCATTTCCAAAAGAAATTTAAACATTTGTCCCAAGTTACTAGGAGGATGTATTCTCTTATTTCCTCTGTTGCTACATTTCCTACTTCAAGCAAGCTTGCAGACATAGACATCTATGCCAAATATTACAATGACCACCCTCACTATATTAATATTTTTTCAAGGTTAGTCTTCTGAGCAGCATCCCATTGATAATTAAGTTATAATGTTTAGTAGGGTTACTAACCAAATGATTATAAGCTTTGAGTTCATTCATGAAAATTCATTGAGTCCATACTTTATTGAAAAAAAATGTGGGCAAGTCTGAGTTGTATCAAACATTGAACCTTTCTGCAAAAACCAGAGTACAATGAGGCTGTGAACATGTATTTAGTAAGTTAACAGCATGAAATAAATGATATAATAAAGTCAGACAGTGTTTTTGCAGGGAGTGAGGAAAAAGCGTTCCCTGTCCTTCTAGCACACATGCGCGCGCACACACACACACACACACACACACACACACTCACACACACGGCTGACAATGTAGGAGACTAAGGAAAAATCATGTGGTGATAAGTGAAAATTTAAGTCATTTTTATTGTCTAAAATAATGAGACAAACACTAATAGGCTTTTTATTATAGTTGCATAAATTGGGCTTTAAATTTGTGACCATTGAGAATACTGCTACTGACTGGAGATTGAATTTGTTTTTATTGAATGTAATAAATAAAGACTGTACATTCAAATATCATGAATCATGTGTATTTAGAAATGGTTTTATCAAGTTCAGGTACTATAACTTATTAATCCTTGAAATGATTGCCTAGATTAGTGCCTAGCACATAAAAGTGGTCTTTAACTTTTTTTTTTTGAGTAAACAAATGATGGTAAAATGTAGTCATTGAAAAGGCCAAATTTGAGATAATGTCATTAACTTAGCATATGTAGAAATAAGCATGCACTCAAACGCAAAATCATAGAAAGATGTTTTAGTTTAACAGTAAACATCTACCTTAAGGTGACAATAGCCATTTCTATTTAAACTGATTGTAAATTATGCCCCGCCAGGTGTGCACAAGGTAATTGTTTTGGTGGTGTGGAAACTACATATTTTCATGAAGTTGGGTCTCCATCAGTGAATAATTGTGATCCAATAGTAAGCTAGTATATGTCATCAAATAACAAAAATTGAAGACAGACTGAGTTGAGTATCATAGAAGAGGGAGAAAAGGCAGTGATTTGGGGGCAAAATGGATTTGTGCTCATTTTACTCATGCTTGTGTGACTCACAGAGATTATATTTTTAAGATTTAAAGATTCAGCCGTGTCCTCCTACCCCTCTCATCTTCTTCTTCTTTGAAATCAACAATAATATTTCATATCACACAAAGTCATATGGAAAACTCTAATATAATTGTCATGTCTCTGATCTCCATTTGTAATATCCCCATGTTGTGGCATTCACTATTACCACTTTTATTACAGTTGTTAAGAATAGGAAGTTATTGTTAAAGAGAACTTTGTGGTACTAACCATTAATATTAGTGTAGACCTCAGAATTCACCATGCTCAGAAGCTGGCAGGTCCCTGAGCATGCTGTCACTTTGGAATTCATATAAAGCAAGTATAACTTACATAAAGACAGAGCACTTCACATTTTTCATAATAAAATAATTAATATATACAAATGTATTGCATATATAGTATAAAGAATAATACTAAAATAGGCTTGGGATAACAACTTCCCTACTTAAGAAATAGAACATTGTCGGGACGCCTGGGTGGCTTAGTCAGTTAAGCATCTGACTCTTGGATTTGGCTCAGGTCATGATCTCCTGGTTCATGAGTTCTAGCCCCTGTCATGCTCTGCGCTGACAGCCTGGAGCCTACTTGGGATTCTGTCTCTCTCTCCATCCCTCCCTCTCTCCCTCTCTCTCTCTCAAAATAAATAAGTAAAACTTAAAAAAAAATTATCTTTAAAAAAAGAAATAGAACATTTTCAATATTTTTATATTTCCCTCTTTACCCTTTTTATTTATCAATTGCATATCCCATACCTCCTCAACAAAACATTTGAATTTTGTGAACTCTTGTATTTATACTTATAAATATGTACTTATTAATAATTTATAATTTACAAACATACAAAATACCCATGGGAAAACGAACATAATATCAAAACTAACATGTAAAATCTGTTACTTCTTCAAAAATAATTTTATATTTATATCCAATATTAATATCATTAGTGACAATGCAGAAAATGTGGAAGGTATGGCAAGTCATTCACAAGATAAAACTATATTTACAATAAAATGTACTTCTTAAAGGTAGTTATTTTTAAAAATATTATTCTAATAACTATTAGCCTTTATTATTTTGCTTTGTGTCATGAACTCTACTTGACACTGGCAGGGTTCTAGAAGCTTCCTGAATGTATCTTAAAATCCTAATTTATTTTCAACTTTGTGGATGTTACTTTACCTTCATGACACTTGAGATGTTTTTATTTATGCTCCCTGCAGCCTTCAACTATTAGCCAGTCACAAAAAAAGTTCACTTTTACTATAGATTCTCTTAGCTTCCTAATTATTTTGGGCAGCCTGCACCAGAATTCTCCATCGCTTAATGTTAGGAGGAAATTTATTCTCAATGAATCCTGCTATTACCATTTACTTTATAAAGAGGGGGAACTTCCCCTGCAAGTTTCAAAAACATTTAACTGGTTGTCATGAAAGAGTTCCTATAACATTTGGCTTTTGTTTCACAAAAATCAACAGGACTTAATGTTACTGCAATCAGAGAAGTGGAGAAAAGATACAGGAAACATAGGAACAGTGTCATGTGGAAATTATACTACAATGGAGCAACATCAAATATATCATTGCTGCAGGTGTAAATGACCTGAAAATAAGTATAGAAAAAGTTTGCTTGTCTCAGATAACCAGCATAATATTTTGTGACTATGAGAATTGCAGAGAAAATAACAAGCAGTGTCTACCAGATTTTGACATGTTATATCAATCAAGTACAAATTTTGTTGTAGAAAGTACATGTCCATTGGGGCGCCTGAGTGGCTTGGTTGGTTAAGCGTCCAACTTCGGCTCAGGTCATGATCTCACAGTTCGTGAGTTAGGACCCCACATCGGACTCTGTGCTCTGACAGCTCAGAGGCTGGAGCCTGCTTTGGATTCTGTGACTCCCTCTCTCTCTCTGCCCCTCTCCTGCTTATGCTCTGTCTCTCAATAAATAAATAAATGTTAAAAAACATTTTGAAAAAAGTACATGTCCTCAGTTCCAATAACCTCTCATTAAAATAGCCTTGTTAAATTGAGTCCACAGCCCTTTGCTTGCTCATCACTAGATTTGACTGGGTTTGATTGGGTATATAAATGCTGTGTAGATGAGAAGGTTTAATGACTGAGAATCAGAGCTGTGTATTTGTATTTAAATATACATTAAAGCTATCCAAAGTTCCTGAGGTACATACAAGAGCTGTTTTAAAACAAAATCTGTTCTCTCTATTGGCAGAAAGAAATGCTTTGTGTGTTTGTGTGTCACTAAAACATATTTAACTAAAAAAGTTAATAAAGGCAGAGGACATCACATCTGATTCGTTATAGAAGGAAGTCCTAACTGCTGGACATAATAGAAAAATTAAAAGAGGTGTAAATCTCAGTAAATAATATAACTAATACATATCACTGAGGCAAAGATAGCATTGTTTCCTATAGCTATTAAAGAGGAACACATCATTATAAATTCAGGGCAGAAAATCTTTATTTCATCTTAATTCCTATTATCACATATATTTTCCTTCTGGTTGCTCACTGTTCTTTCCTAGATATTTTTGTTTTCATTACAGAACTGAAAGGCTCTCCAAATACTTCCGTGTTTTTACCTTTTGTTCCTCTGTTTGAATTTATTCATAGGATTCTTTAGAAATTATTCTTTTATTCTTTTTAAATGTTAGTTTATTTATTTTGAGAAAGAGTAAGCACAAGTGGAGGAGGGAGGGATGGATGGAGAGAGAGAGGGAGAGGAGAGAAAGAGAGAGAGAGAGAATTTTAAGCTATCAGTGCAGAGCCTGACGCAGGGCTGGATTACACAAAACATGAATCCTGACCTGAGCTGAAATCAAGAAGTCAGACTCTTAACTGACTGAACCCCACAAGTGCTCCAGAAATTATTTTTTTAAAGAAGATTATGCTATGATATGCCAAATCAATTTAGAAACTAAACTTAATTGCATTTAATATTGGCTTGCTGTCTTTGTTTTCAGTCAAAAAATTTTCAAAAAAAGTACAGATACTCTAAAATGTATATTATAATATTATAAGTATACATGTTAATAAAGACCTCACTGAATTTTTTAAATGAAATGTAAAGTATTTATACTGGAAGCAAACATGAAGACATTTGGGAACCACATAAGTTCCTTAAATTCATTACATAACTCTTAGAAAAACCATGCTTAATGCAAAGGATGCATATATACTCTTATTCAAACAACATTGTATATAAATCAAATTTCTCTGAGAGAATTATATTTTACCAATTATGATTGTTTATTTTAGAGCATGCTATTCAAAAGCCATATTCATCTTTTGGATCTTCTGTGTCAAGTTAACAAATAAGAGAGAAAAAACAAGGAAACTACACTATAAGCAATTGTATGCCAACAAATTTAATAATCTAGATGAAATGTATAAATCCCTAGAAAGGTACAAAGTATAGAAACTGAGTCAAGAAGAAATAGCAGATCTGAGTAGACTTACAGTAAGTTAAAAAAAAAATCAGTAGTCAAAAACTTTTTACAAAGAAAAGCCCATAACCAGATGGCTTTAATGATGAATTCTGACAAGCGACCTAAAGAATTAACTCAAATCCTTTGAAAACACTTCCAAAAGCTGAAGAGGAGCAAACACTTCTAAATATATTCTGAGTTCAGTATATTACCCTTGTACCAAAGCTAAACAAAGACATCACAAGAAAATTACAGACCAATAATTCTATGAATGGATACAAAAATCTTCAACAAAATACTAGCAAACCAAATAGAGCAAAATAAAAAAGGATTATAAATCATAACCAAGTCTGATTTATCTCAGAAATGCAATGGTAATTCAACATACAAAAATCAACACACATACAATCAATGCATGTGAAATGGTAAAGGACAAAAAACACATAATCATCTCAGTAGACATAGAGAAAGCATTTGACAAAATCCAACACCCTTTCTTGATAGGGGCACTTAATTATCTAGAAATACAAGTGAAGTTCCTCAACCTGATAAAGTGCATTTATGAAAAGACCACATCTATCATCATATTTAATGCTTAAGGACTGAAAGATTTTCTCTAAGTATCAGGAAGACAAGGATGTATGTTTCTGAAACTTGTACATAACATTTTATTAGAGGTTCTAGCCAGGGCAACTAGGCAAGAAAAAGTATTGAAATGCATCCAGACTGAAAAGGAAGAAGTAAAACTATCTGAATTTGCAAAGCATGATGTTGTGTATAGACAATCCCAAGGAATCCCCAAAAAGTTTTTAGAGCAAATGTAAGTTAAATAGGGTTACAGGACACAAGATCAATATAGAAAAAAAAAATAAGTTGTGTTTTTATATACCAGCACTGAACAAACCAAAAACGAAATCATAAAACTGTTCTATTAACATAGGATTAAAAAGAATAAAATATAAAGAATAAATTAAAAAAAAAAAAAAGAATAAATTTAACAAAGGAATGTAAGATTTGTGCATTAAAAACTCTAAAACATTATTACAAGAAACTGAAGGCCTAAATAAGTGGAAATATATACCATGTTCATGGATTAGAAGACTTAATATTGTTAAGATGGATCAAATTGATCTACTGATTCAATGCAATTGTAACACACACATTCCAGGTTTTCTGTTTGTTTGTTTTGGCAGAATTAGACAAGCTGATTCTAAAGTTCATGTGAAAATGCAAGGGACCTAGAATAGACCAAACGATCTTGAAAAAAGGGACATAGGAGGACCCACACTTTCTGACTTCAAAACTTACTACAAATCTACAGTAATGGATAGAGAAGATGTGGTACATATATACAATAGAATATTACTCAGCCATATAAAAGAATGCAATCTTGCAGGTGGACTTAGAGGGTATAATGCTAAGTGAAATAAGTCCGTCAAAGAAAGGCAAATACCATGCAATTTTCACTCCTGTCTGGAATTTACAGTACAAAACAAATGAACAAACAAAGAAGAGACAAAAAAAAAAGAAAGAAAAAAGAAAACTGACTCTTAAATACAGAGAAAATTAGTGGTTGCCAGAGAGGAGGTAGGTAGGTGAAATAGATAAAGGGAATTAAGGGTATTATCTTGATGAGCACTGAGAATTGTATAGAGTGTTGAATCATTATGTTGTACACCTGAAATTAATATAGCACTATGTTAATTATACTTGAGTTAAAAAATGTTAAAAGAAGAAAAAAACAAGACTGTTGATATTGGCATAAAAATAGATATGTGGATCAGTGAAAATTTGAGAGTCCAGATAAAAACCCATAAAATTACAGTCAATTGATTTTGACAAGGACACCAAGACCATTTAGTTTGAAAAGAATTGTCTCTTCAACAAATAGTGTTGCGACATTCGGAAACTTATATGCAGAAGAATGAAGTTGAAACCCTGCTTACACTATATTTAAAAATTAACTTAAAATGATCAATGGCCTAAATATAAGAGCCAAAACTATAAAAAGTTCAGAGGAGAACAGCTTTACATCATCATGATCTTGGATTAGGCAGTGAATTCTTAGATATGATACTAAAAGCGTCAACAAAAGAAAAGAAAAATAAAACAACCACCCCCAACAAAAAATAAATTGGACTTCACCAAAATTAAAATCCTTTGTGCTTCAAAGGCCACTATTAAGAAAGTGAAAAGGTAACCCACAGAGTGGGAGATAGTATTTGCAAATCATATATGTGATAACGGTTTTAGTATTCAGAATATAAGAACTCTTATGTTGCAGTATATCATAAAAAGCCAATTACAGATGGGCAAAGGATTTGAATAAGTGTTTTTGCAAAGATCATCGTATATATAAATAGCCAATAAGAATATGAAAAGATACTCATCATCATTAGTCATTAGGGAAATGCAATTTAGAACAATAATGAGAGAGACTTCATACCTACCATGATGGCTATCATGAAAAAGACAGACAATAACAAATGGTGGCAAGAATGTGGAAGAATTGAAACCTCATACATGTTACTGGATGAATGTAAAAACTTGCAGCTGCTCTGGGATAACGTTTGGCAGTTCTCAAAGTTAAACGTGTAGTTACCATAAGACACAGCAACTCCATTCGCAAGTAATGTACCCAAGAGAATACATATACAAAATTTACCCAAGAGAATTCATATACAAAATTTGTATGTCGATGTTCATAGCAACATTATTCTTAGTAGACAAAAAGTGGAAAAAATTCAAATTTTTATCAACAAATGGATGAATAAACAAAAATAAGGAATATCCATTAGAGTATTATTTTTTCATTTCATCATTTCATTTCATCTCATTTATTTTATTTTTGAAAGAGAGCACATACAAGGGTGGGACAGAGGGAGAGAGAGGAAAAGAATCCCAGGCAGGCTGTACTCTCAGCGCAGAGCCTGATGCAGGGGCTCGATCTCATGACCTTGAGATCATGAACAGAGCTGAAATCAAGTGCCAGACGCTCAACTGAGACATCCAGGTGCCCCTAAATAAAGTATTGTTAAACCATAAAAGGAATGAAGTACTGATATATACTGCAACATAGATGTACCATGAAATCGTGCTAAGTGAAAGCAGGAAGACACACACACACACACACACACACACACACACACACAGGCACAAATATTGCACAATTCCATTCATGTGAAGTGTCCAGAATGGGGAAATAAAAAAGAGAAAAAAAAGCATAATTAGTTGTTCCAGGGGCTGATGAGTATGAGTTTTTTGGGGTGTGATATGTTCTGGAATTAGTGATGATAGTACCACATTTTGGATGTTATCAAAACATTGAATTATAAATAAACATACATGTATAAAGTATATATTTACTACATATGTATACACATATTTATTTATAAAATTTATGTATACATGTGTATGTATGTATGTAAAATGTCTGGTCGATACAAATAATTAAAGAAATACAAGTCTAAACAACACCATAATATTTCTCCTATTCAGTTTAGCAAAACTAAGAGTGTCTGCTCATATGAGTATTGATGAGGTTGTGAGAAAACAGGTATTCTGTTACCGT
The DNA here is from genome assembly GCF_007474595.2 of Lynx canadensis. Classification (NCBI taxonomy): domain Eukaryota; kingdom Metazoa; phylum Chordata; class Mammalia; order Carnivora; family Felidae; genus Lynx; species Lynx canadensis. Next base: position 58,497,189 of record NC_044320.2, on the reverse strand, counting down.
ATAGTGTTGGTGTATGTGTAAATTATTACGATCACTTTGAAGTAATTTGATCTTATCTCTTAAAAAAAAAAGGCTATACCTGTCTCTACAAAAACACATGTTAGGAAAGTTGTTTGTAGTTGTTCATGATAACATTATCTATATTAGGAAACCCCTGGGGACAACCTAATTGTGCACTGGACAAGTGTTTGCACTATAGATGATGATACAAAAGCATTTCCTGAATATATTCTCAAGCAAAAAAGACATTTGCAGAACATAATGTATATTATTACTGATTTGCATTTTAAAAGTGCATAAACATACACAGTTTTTATATGCATAGACTTTCTCCAGACAGACACACAATAACTCAGAAATAGTGGTGGAGCCACTAGGAGGAGCACTTTGGGGTCTGGAGGGAGAGGGAGATTATTTTCCATAAAGAAAACTTCATAGGTAAATCATTATCAAATACTTGAAGAATTTTCATGTGGTAAATGAAAGCATTGGTTAAGAGAACAGACTTTGACATTAGATTGCCCTATATTTGTGTCTAGTTTTGTCACTGACTTCATTTGGGGAAATTGTTTAAACTGTTTCAATTTTCTCATAAAATAAAGACAGAAATGATGGTCATGTACAGAGGTAATGTAAATATTAAATAAGATATGGCATGTAAAGTAACACAAGGCCTGGCAAAAAGTAATCATCTAATATATACTGTATAATACTTTTATTAGCCGTAGCTAATCAAATCTGAATGTACAAAGGCTTTCACTCCTAGTGAGAAATGTTGTCAACATATTCTTGCAGGGGCAGTTGATCTAGATCCGAGTTTTCAATTCATGGTGCCATAACAAACTGATATATTGTAATTATTGTGTTTTATAAGTAATTTGTTTCTTTTTAAAAAATTAATTTAATTTATTTATTTAAATTGAACTTAATTAACATGCAGTGTAGTATTGGTTTCAGAAGTAGAGCCCATTCATCACTTACATACAACACCCAGTGCTCATCCCAACAAGTGCCCTTCTTAATGCCCATCACCCATTTAGCTCATCCCCCCCACCAACCTCCCTTCCAGCAACCCTCAGTTTCTTCTCTGTATTTAAAAGTCTCTTATGGTTTGCCCCTGTCTCTGTTTTTATCTTATTTTTCCTTCCCTTCCCCTATGTTCATCTGTTTTGTTTCTTAAATTCCACATGTGAATGAAATCATATGTTTGTCTTCTCTGACTTATTTCGCCTAGCATAATATACTCTAGTTCCATCCATGTTGTTGCAAATGGCAAGATTTCATTCCTTTTGATTGCTAAGTAATATTCCATTATACATGTATGTGTGTATACACACACACACACACTCACACACACATATACCATGTCTTCTTTATCCATTCACCAGTCGATGGACATTTGGGCTCTCTCCATAACTTGGCTATTGTTGATAGCACCGCTATAAACATTGGGTACATGTGCCCGTTTGAATCAGCATTTTTGTATCCTTTGGATAAATACCTAGTAGTACAATTGCTGGGTCATAGGGTAGTTCTATTTTTAATTTTTTAAGAACACTGCATAGTGTTTTCCAGCATAGCTGCACCAGTTTGCATTCCGACTAGTAGTGCAAAAGTGTTCCCCTTGTTTCGCATCCTCACCAATACCTGTTATTTCATGAGTTGTTAATTTCAGCCATTCTGACTGGTGTGAGGTGGTATCTTATTGTGGTTTTGATTTGTATTACCCTGATGATCAGTGATGTTGAGCATCTTTTCATGGGTCTGTTAGCCATCTGGATGTCTTCTTTGGGAAAGTGTCTATGCATCTCTTCTGCCCATTTTTTCACTGGATTGTTTGTTTTTTGGGTGTTGAGTTTGATAAGTTCTTTATAGATTTTGGATACTAACTCTACCCGATATGTCATTTGCAAATGTCTTCTCTCATTCCATCAGTTGCCTTTTAGTTTTGTTGATTGTTTCCTTCTTGCAGAAGCTTTTTATCTTGATGAGATCTTAATAGTTCATTTTTGCTTTTATTTTGTCTCCAGAGACATATCTCATAAGAAGTTGCTGTGGCTGCGATCAGAGAGGTTGCTGTCTGTTTTCTCCTCTAGTGTTTGGTCGTTTCCTATCTCACATTTAGGTATTTCATCCATTTTTAATTTTTTTGCATGTATGGTGTAAGAAAGTGGTCTCGTTTCATTCTTTTGCATGTCTCTTTCCCGTTCTCCCAGCACCAGTTGTTGAAGAGACTTTTTTCCTTGGATACTCATTCCTGCTTTTTTGAAAATGAAAACAGGACAGCCCAAACTCTTTGGAATGAAGCAAAGGCAGTCCTAAGAGGAAAGTACATTGCAATTCAGGCCTATTGCAAGAAGCATGAAAGGTCCCAAATACACAACCTAACTTCACAGGTAAAGGAGCTAGAAAAGGAGTAGCAAATAAAGCCTAATGCCAGCCAAAGAAAGAAAATAATGATTAGAGCAGAAGAAAACAATATACAAAGAAAGAAACAAACAAACAGTAGGATAGATCAATAAAACTAAATGCTGGTTCTTTAAAAGAGTAAACAAAATTGATAAACCCCTAGCCAGACTTATCAAAAAGAAGAGAGAGGACCCAAATTGATAAACTCATGAATGAAAGAGGAGAGGTCACAACCAACACCACAGAAATACAAACAGTGGTTAACAGAATACTATGAAAAATTATATGCCAGCAAACTGGGCAATCTGGAAGAAATGGACCAATCCCTAGAAACACACTACCAAAACTGAAACAGGAAAAAAAAAAATAGAAAATTTGAATAGGGCCATAGGCAGCAAAGAAATTAAATCAGTTATCAAAAATCTCCCAACAAACAAGAGCCCTGGGCCAGATGGCTTCCCAGGGGAATTCTACCTGATATTTAAGAGTTAATACCTATTCTTCTCAAGCTCTTCCGAAAAATAGAAATGAGAGGAAAGCTTCCAGGCTTGCTTCTATGAAGCCAGCATTACCTTGATTCCCAAGCCACACAAATATCCCACTAAAAAGGAGAATTACAGGCCAATAGCCCTGATGAACCTGGATGCAAAAATTCTCAACAAGATACTAGCAAATCGAATTCAACACTATATTAAAAGAATTATTCACCATGATCAAGTGAGATTTATTCCTGGGCTGCAGGGCTGGTTCAGCATATGTATATCAATCAACTTGATACACCACATTAATGTAAAAGAAAGGATAAGAACCAGATGATCCTCATCCTTTCTTGATAAAAACCCTCAAGAAAGTAGAGATATAAGGAACATACCTCAACAACATAAAGCCCATATGCAAAAGACTCACAGCTAATATCATACTCAATGGAGAAAAACTGAAAGCTTTCCCCCCAAAGTCAGGAACATGACGGGGATGTCCACTCTCACCACTGTTGTTCAACATAGGACTGGAAGTCCTAGCCTCAGCAATCAGACAGCTAAGCAGATTAAAAGGCATACTGATTGGCAAAGAAGAAGTGATACTTTCACTCTTCTCAGATGACATGATACTCTATAGGGAAAACCCAAAAGACTCCACCAAAAAACTGCTAGAACTGATCCATGAATTCAGCAAAGTTGCAGTTGATACAAAATCAATGTACAGAAATTGGTTGTATTTCTATACACCAATAATGGAGCTGCAGAAAGAGAAATCAAGGAATCAATCCCACTTACAATTGCACCAAACACCATAAGATACATAGGCATAAACCTAACTAAAGAGGTAAAAGATCTGAAACTATAACTATAGAAAGCTTATGAAAGAAATTGAAAGAAAGACACAAGAAATGGAAAACCATTACATGCTCATGGATTAGAAGAACAAATATTGTTAAAATGTCAATACTACCCAAAGCAAACTACATATTCAGTGCAGTCCCTAGCAAAATAACACCAGCATCTTCACAGAGCTAGAACAAACAATCCTAAAAGTTGTATTAAACCAGAAAAGACCCTGACTAGCCAAAGTAATGTTGAAAAAGAAAACCAAAGCTGGGGGGATCACAATTCCGGACTTCACGCTATATTACAAAGCTGTAACCGTCAAGACAGCATGGTACTGACACAAAAACAGACACATAAATCAGTGGAACAGAATGGAGAACTCAGAAATGGACCCACAAATGTATGGTCAACTATTCTTCCACAAAGTAATTTGTTTCTTACAATACTTTATCAAAGTTTGAGGATTGTTCCTGTTAGAACTGAATTATTACTGTGCCTGTAAAAACTGTCTTACTCTCCTGAGTTTTGAAGTGAATTTTCCAGTGGGATAGAAAAGGAGTTAATTACAGCATAGTGCTGACAATTCTGGGTGGGCCAGTGGGAGTGTATGAGGACCTATGAGAAAATCATGTCATCACAAACTATAATCCTTTGCTATGGATAGGAACTAGTTTAAAATCAGTAAACACAAAGTTCCAGGTGATCTAAGGACCTAGGAATCTTTGTAGACTGTTTTCAGAATACATGAGCCTAAATTGCCTCCAAATTCTGAAGTCTAATAAAATTCTGGACATGATCAGGAAAGAAAACATAACTTTACTGTTTATATTTAACAACAGTGTTTCTGCTTTTAAAATACCAGTACGGTTCTGGTTATCAAATCTCAAGACAGAGATTCTTAGAACTGGCATTATTAGGTCAAAGTTTATAAGCATTTTAATAGTTTTTGATATATACATGTTCAGCAGAAGGTGGCTTGCATTGTTATCAGCACTGTAAGAGTCATACTGGTTATCTGTAGCATATAATGTAATTTACCAAATACACTATTTACTAGGTATAAAATTATATTTTAAGGTGAATGTCCTTTGATTATTACCAAATTTGGACATTTCCCCATATATTAGTTTTCTATTTACATTTCCTTTTGTCTAAATTGTATATTTATGTTCTCCTGATGACTAATTAGGTTATTGATATTTTTATAACAAATTTAAATGATCTCTTATTACTTACATATAAGTAACCCTGAGATATAGTGAATTATAGATTGTGCAAACTAGTTTGAGTCTTATCTATCTGACTCTATAATGTTGTGACTTTGAATTATACCTATTGTATTTGGTGGTCCATGAGTGCAAAGGAGGGTAGATATTTTTAGTTCCATTTACTCATGAAGGTGATTATAGAAATTTAATCAGAATCTATAATATACTCAATTCCTAACATTATGATTATCATGGAGAAATTACTTTTCAGAGGATTTTATTAGTAGTTTATTAGGGTTTAGAAAGGAGGTCTCTGTTTTTGTAGGGTGACATTTTCTGAAAGTATGTTAGTTTTGGGGTGTACTGATTTTACCGGCTAAATATTTGATATAGCTACCGATTTCTAATCCCGATTCTTCCACTAACTTATTAGTGAACTTATGACAAGTCACTTAACCTTTTTGTTTCCCTCACCTGCAAATGAAGCATTGGTCTTAGCTGACTCCATGCTTGCTGACTCTTTCTGATTCATTTATACTATGCATTTCTTGCTCCCAAAGGCACCTTTGGAATTTCCAAATGAATTTGGGACTGTCCGTGATCTACCATGAGCTGGCTTCTCTCTTTATGTAATCCAGAACAAGATAAGTAGTGCAAAGGTTTCAGAAATTTGGAACTCAAAAACCACAATGTATTGAAATTATATTCATTCAGTAAAATAAGGACAAAGTTAAGGCAAAATATATAAGAACATTGTTTTATCTTGCAGTCTTTTTTTATAATGTTTATTTATTTTTGAGAGAGAGAGAGAACACATACGTGCACACTCACAAGTGGGGTAGAGGCAGAGAGAGTGGGGACTGAGGACACAGGCTCTGTGTGGGCAGCAGAGAGCCCTATGCGGGGCTCGAACCCACAAATCATGAGCTCATGACCTGAGCCGAAGTTGGAGGCTTAACTGACTGAGTCACCCAGTCATCCCTGTCTTGCAGTCTTATTGAGCCAATTTCACTGTCCAGTTACTCATAAACAAATATAAATGTGCCTTATGCTGGAGAGAGTTATACTCTAATCTCCATAATACAAAAGTTGGGAAAAATACATGATACAAGAGTTGCAAATAAATATATTTGGGGTTTCTTGCCACTTGTTCAGCTAGTTTAAAAATCGTCTGAAGAAGAATGTGGTGAATTCATTAAACTCTGTTACATTTTAAATATTTTGTAGATACACAGACTCTGAATAATTAACTCTGCTTGCTACTCAATGATTTAAGTGGAATGACCCTTGACAGCCTGTTTGTAATAACTAACACGATGCATTTTAATTATTTATTTTTAATTGGGAAAAGATATCCCCAGAGTCTGAGATTCTCGGAGGTAAAATTGTACTTTCAAAATTAGTAATGATATTTCTCTTTTAATGAAAATGGAAGTGCCTGCGTTCTAAAAATGTGAGCATGCTTTTAAAAATGATTATGTAAGTAATTCAAGATCAGGTGTATATTATAGACTGTTGCACCCTTTCTTGCTACCACAGCATACACATCTAGTGTATCACAAACTGTAGAGTCTATAAGCTAAATAGGTCTGAAAGCAGATTTAGTGATTTTTGTATAAGAATCTGAGTTTGAAAGTTCAAACAAATACTAATTTCGCAAACATAAAAGTTATAGATAGCAAAAATAAAATCTATCATAAAATTTACAAGCAGCTTTAGTAGTTATTAAATACTAGGTTTAGTAAGCAGGGAACTCTTATCTTCCATTTTAAGTGCCTGTTTATCATGTACTTGAACTCTTCCCTCATTTTATCCTTTTGAATAACACTGTGCTAAAGTGGATCTCTGATTAATATTTAAATGTACATGGGGATAAATAGGTAACCTAATCAGAGAAAATAATTAACAAGCCACCTCATTCTCATGTCCCTTAATTCCTACAAGGTAGCATATATCTTGATTACTAGAATATCATTTCCTTTGACCTCCTTTGTAATTCAAAGTTTAGTAGATTTCGTGATTGAACTGGCTCACTAACAATTAAGTATAGTTCCTAAATATTTCTGAATATGCTTCTTATTACGCACTGGCTTTTCCCAAATTCTACTTTTCTCCTCCTTTAAAATATCAAGAGGTAATCTTGTAAGGATTATTTTCCCCTTCCAATTCTGCCATTTTTTTTTTTTTGATGGGTACAAATCCACACAAAAGTTTAGGTGGGAACCACTGAAATATCCTTTTGGCAAAAGTAATTTTATTCAGTGATTAAAAATGACATAGATCTCTATGTATCAATGTGGATATTCATGTCTCAATAGTTGAACATTGCAGTTCTATTGGGCTGAAAATTTCTATAAGCATATGAAAAGCTTATATGTGTAAAAAATTCTACATGTGTGTGTGCATGTTGTGTATGTCAGTGAGTGTTCATGTCACATGTTATTTATTTATATAAAGCTTATCTATCGAAATAATTACCTTTTTTATTTATAGCCCATCTACTTGCCTTTCTACCCATTTTATTAAAATCTTTCTCTAATACTTCTGTAACTGGGGAGTGAAATTGGGAAGGGGAAGGATCAACTTTTAAATTTTAATTTACATACATTGTAAAATTTGCTTTGTTTTTTTTTTTTTACAAGTCAGTCTTCTAAGTTTCATAATTAAAGATACAAGGAAAATAAGCATTTTTTTACAAATCTATTTTATAAAACTATTATTTATAATAAAGTTTCAAAACCGGTTCAAAAAGTGTTAACTAATTCCATTAAAATTTAGTAATATGTTTTCAAAATACATAGTGTTTGGAAATAATTGTGAACAGAGATGTCAAGTTTAAGATGATTTGATACTTATGTGCTTTAAAAGAAAACATAAAAAGTAGTAAATGGAATTACCAGGTATTGGGGTAGGAAATCTAAAATGTGTAAAGAATTGAGAAGCTTTTGAATTTATTTACAGGTTTGGGTAAAACTTGTCCCAAGGATTCTAAAGTTAACATTATAACATTATAAACAGAATGAAGTGGTAATTTTGAAAAAAGGACAAAAATGAATGGAGACTAACCAGATTGATATTAAACAATGTTATTATAAGGCTACAATGATGATGCTAGTGGTAGGAATACACAGAATATTTTAACAAATAGACCAGATGGAGAATCTCTCCTAGAGATGAGAAAACGCATTCTCCTGGGGCAACTGGGTGGCTCAGTTGCTTAAGCATCTGACATCGGTTCAGGTCATGATCTCACAGTTGTTGGGTTCGAGCCCCGTGTCAGGCTCTGTGCTGACAGCTCAGAGCCTAGAGCCTGGTTCAGATTCTGTGTCTCCCTCCCTCTCTCTGCCCGTCCCCTGCCTGTGCTCTGTCTGTCTCTGTCTCTCAAAAATAAACGGTAACAAAAATTTTTTAAAAAATAAATAAAATGCCTGTCGGACAGCTATTATTAAGTTACAGTTCACTCCCTGTCTCCTAGCTGTTGTATGTCTCCCTTCCCAGTACTTCTTTATTATAATTGACTTTGAGGGTGTCTGGATGGCTCTCAGTTGGTTGAGCATCCAACTTCACCTTAGGTCATGATCTCACAGTTTGTGAGTTAGAGCCCCACATCAAGCTTTGCACTGATAGCACAGAGCCTGCTTTGGATTCTGTCTCCCTCTCTCTCTTTCCCTCCCCCGCTAGTGTGTGCTTTCTCTCTCTCAAAAATAAATAAACACTAAAAAAATAAAATTAAATTAACTTTGGAGACAACAAAGTCCTTTTTCAGTGAAAACCAAGAAAGCTGTGTTTTTTTAGATTTCTATGTAAAAGATTCTGCCCAGGAATTACAATTGTTATGCTAATACAATAATTCATTTATTAAACAAACTTTTTAATGTACTGCCTGACTATGGAGATACTGGGATTATGATAATGTATAAGAGGCTGTGACTATATAGCTTAGAGTATACCACAATATATTCATATAAACTTTTATTTCATAATAATAAATTTAAATAAATGATTAAACAGTCCTTTATAATTTCCAAAAGGCTCAAGTATATGATCACAGCTGATTCTTGTAATTTTCAGAATGCTTAAATACATTATTCTTATTGATTCTCATTTAAAATATTTTGAATTTGGGAGTGTCTGGGTCGCTCAGTCAGTTAAGCATCCAACTCTTGATTTGGGGGAACCTGGTTAAGATTCTCTTCCTGTCTCCCTCTGCCCCTCCCCTGTGCTCTCTGGCTTTCTCGAAAATAATAAAATAAATAAAATAAAATAAAATAAAATAAAATAAAATAAAATAAAATAAAACAATAAAATAAAATAAAATAAAATAAAATTTTTGAATTTTAAGTGAGGACACATAACTCAGGTGTAGGTCAAAGTTTCCTAACCTCAGCATTATTGACATTCGGCCTGGTAATTCTTTGCTCTGAGCCATCGCTCTGTCACTGTAAGATGTTTGCAGCATCTCTGACCTATACCAACTAGGTATCAGTATCACTATTCCCATCAGTTGTCATAACCAAAAAATGTCCCCAGACATCTTCACATTTTCCCTGGGCAGGGAAAATCACCACTCATGGGAATCCCTGCTATATATATCCTAATATGCCACCTAAGCTTTAGTGAAGTGCTATTTCAGGAGTAATATTTCATATAAGTTAATATAGATGTGTAATTACGCCATGCCTATATAATGGAAATACTTTCAAGGAGTTTGGTTATTTACCTTTAAATAGGTAGACAGGTGAATTGAAGCATACCATGAAACAGAGGGCATAAAAAAGGAAAGCCTTTGGAACTGTAAAGACTTGTTTTGAATTCCAGCTTTCTGTCAAAGATGCAAAGGAATGGTAACCTCCTTGAATCCAGGATGATGAATTTCTTCTCCCTCCTGCTTTTCCTAGATGCTATTTCAGCCTTCTAGAATCAAGGATTTGAACATTATACCTCCATCATTCTCTGGTAGGCTCTCTAAGTAGCCCCTAAGTCCCATTGCTGCAATCACTTCTTCCTATCGAAAAAAAAAAATTCATTTTCTTCTTCCCTCAATTATATAAGCAAAACACATTGATCCCACTACTAGATATATAATAAATTAATTATCCTAATATTTTGGACCCCAGTGATGAGCAATAAATGAAGAAGTGGAAAATTATCTGTGTGAATCTTCTTTGAGTACATTAATGGGGAAGCTGGTATATACAATAGCAGTATATAAGAAACTAGTAGTATATGAGGAGTTAGCGAATTATTGATGTTTTTGTAAAATGTTTATTTTTGAGAGAGAGAGTGAAAGCGCTCACGCAGGCATGAGCGGCGTAGGGGCGGGGGCGGGGTAGAGAATCCGAAGCAGTCTCTGTGCTGATAGCAGAGACCCCGATGTGGGGCTCAAGCCCACAAACTGTAGATCATGACCTGACCCAAAGTCAGAGGCTTAACCAACTGAGCCACCCAGGTACCCCTGAAGATTTTTTTACGGGAAAGAGATTCAATGGATTTTTAAAAACTTCTCTAAAATCCATAATACTGATTAGACTATTGAGCTTAGTAAAAAGGTTACATTTCATTAACAAAATTAATTGATTATAACTGACCAGAAAAAATAACTATGTATTTGCTTGTCTGTAATTTTCATGAGACTGTCAATAACTGTTACTTTTCTAAGAATATTCCTAATGGGCTGCTGTGTGCTGTATAATGAAAACATTTAATAGAAGATACTTTATATGGGCTACCTTAAACTGCTAGAAATAGTAACACTTCCTTAAGATACAATCTTACAGCAGATTAATTTTTATACTCTTTATTGAAGTATAATACAGATACATAAGTGTACAGCTTGATAACGTTTTGCAACTATACACTCCCATGAATCCACAGATTAGAATTTGAACATAGAGATATGAGCACCTTTTAGAGACCTATAGCATACACACATTTCATGTGGGTTGACTTCCTATTAATATATTTACTAAATAAAAATTTATGCTACACATATGCATAGTACTGTGCTAGGCACAATAAGGAATATGAATAGGTAAGATTATAACTCTGGAAAGAATTGCTGTAAATTTGGAGACAAGTAAAAGGAAACTTCAGTCACCATTTCAAAACATTCTGTAATTACATATTCAACCTCATCTTCCTCAGTAAGGAGCAATGACTCAAGAAATTACAAGATCAGTCTGTCCGATTAAAATGATTGTCTTGAGAAATATTTCATCATTTAGGGTTGTATCATAAGTAGTCTTGAAAACATACTTTATGTATTTATGTCCATATCATATGCTTTTTTTTTTAAATTTTTTTTCAACGTTTTTATTTATTTTTGGGACAGAGAGAGACAGAGCATGAACGGGCGAGGGGCAGAGAGAGGGAGACACAGAATTGGAAACAGGCTCCAGGCTCTGAGCCATCAGCCCAGAGCCCGATGCGGGGCTCGAACTCACGGACCGCGAGATCGTGACCTGGCTGAAGTCGGACGCTTAACCGACTGCGCCACCCAGGCGCCCCGTCATATGCTTTTTAAGTTGTTGGAGTCATTACATTTTTTTATCAGAACAATAACATAAAATATGTATCTTAGGAATAGTAGCCTGTATACAGAATAGAATACACATAATGAAATGGACGAGGGAGAGGAAGGAGCAAGTGAAAAGATTGGGAGGCTGTTGCAATAGTTCACACAGGAAGTGATTCCATCTTGAATTAGGAAGACTGTGGGGATGAATAGGTACAGATAAATGAAAAATGTGTTATTTAGGATAAATCTGACTTGGTCATTGAATCAGTAAGATTAAAGTGGGCTGAATTTGCTGTCATTGTTAAATGTGTGTGTGTGTGTGTGTGTGTGTGTGTGTGCGTGTGTGTGTGTGTGTGTTTATTACTAGAAGAACAATTTCACCAAGATAAAGTTAGGAAAATCAGAAAAGAAAGCTTTTTGTTTTCTGTGGGTAAATGAGTTCCATTTTATATATAAAAGTCTTTGTATATATTTATATATATGTATATAATATGCAATGACCTATTTCATAATATTGAGAGTTTGGAGATGTTTTTGACCATTCTAGTATTCTTGGTGTCATTCTAACCAATGACAATATCCAGAATCTTCTCCATTAATATTTCAGCCTTGATGGTCAGATGTTATCATGTCCAAACTACCTCTGAAACCTGAAAAGACTTGGATTAAGGCACCTGACATTTCACCTCTAAGCCAACGAGGCTCACCTGGGTAATTTTATTGACCTCATAGTACCAGATTGAAGTTTTTGGTCCCCACTTATAATACTATGGAAAAGTTTTACTCTATGTGACAGAAAAACATTCTAGGGTGAAAAGGATTAATTAAAAAGTTAAAGATGCAGGGACACCTGTCTGGCTCAGTCGGTAAAGCATGTGACTCTTGGTCTGAGGGTCATGAGTTCAAGCCCCACATTGGGTGTAGCTCTTACTTAAAAAAAATTGAGGATCTAAAATCATATTTTAAAATGGAGGAGTCATTGCAATAAAAATTTAGAATCATATTTCTAAATAGTGATGGTAATTTTAAATGCATGAGACTCCAAAATAAAATAGCAGCAAACTGAAAAAAAAAAAATGAGTATTATGAGGAAGAGAAAAAGGAGTTGCCTCTTTTTCAGTTGTATTTAGTAAGTCAGGGTTAGATTTCAAGGGAAGCTAATGAAACTTCAATTTCAAGGCACATCTGTTGTATGAGCCCCTTTTGGACCCTGTCAGGGCCTTGGCAGTGTGTTTCTAGAAATTTAATTTCTTTTCAAGAGTCCCCTCAAAACTGTTTAAGCTTCAGCTCTGTGAAAAATATATCAGGTACTATATAGTTTTACTATATAGTTTTTTAGTATATAGCTTACTAAATAGTTTTTTCTACTTGAAAGAGACTATACTAGTGAAATTATTCTATTAATTTTTAATCACTTTAAAATATAGTAGTAATACCATAAAAATTATTATGATGTGCTCTTAACACTTAAGCAAAACAATTTTTGCTCCTAGTATTCGATACAAATATGTATTTAAATAGTACATATTCATGGCTTAAACTTTTCCAGAGGTCCATATTTCTAACCTAAATTGTTCTTTTCATTTTCTTTTCTTTTCTTTTTTAACCACAGCTAAAGGGAGAACAGTAGGAAGAACATTATTTCTGCTATCATGGTGAATATTTATCACTGAAAAATTAAGTTACCCTAATTAATGCGACTGTAACAGTGTTTGCCTGAACAAATGTTCCATTTACTATCATAACCTAACATCACAGTGAAATTACTGGCTGATTTTTTTTTTATTATAAATTTAGAAATACAGTTTTTAATTTTAGGGGCTTCAGATTGAAAACTTACTGTTCGGTTTCTTATATTGAATAAAATGACTTATAGGGGGTCTTGATATCTGTCAGTTAAGCGTCTGACTCTTGATTTTGGCCCAGATCATGATCTCATGATCATGAGATCAAGCTTCAAGATGGGCTCCACGCTGGGTGTGGACCTCCTTAAGATTCTCTCTCTCTCCCTAAGCCCCTCCTCAGCATGTACATGTGCACGATCTCACTCTCTCTCTGAAAAATAAATAAATAAATAATAAATGAATAAATAATAAATAAACAAGATAAATAAGAAATAAACATTAGGAGGTTGGATCAACAAAAATGGACAAACCTCAAAGGGAAAAAGTTTATATATATATATATATATATATATATATACACATATATATATATATATGTAAAATTTTTCTTTACATTTGAAACCCAAATACTAGTAACAGAAACATAACTTTTTAAATATTTAATTTAAAGACTACAAAGGACTTGGCAAATCTCAGGAAGTTTTATTTCAATATATAATTAATATGTTACACAACCAATGAATAGTTTTCTTTTTGCTGCATATTAAAAACCTCAGTAATAATTGCATATCTGTATATATAGCGGATCTTCATCATTTGTGGGTTCCATGCTTGCAGATAAGCCTACTTGCTAAAATTTATTTCTGACCTCAAAACCAATACTCAAGGTACATTCGCAGTCATTTGTGGGTCTGCTGACTGGTCAAAAGTTTGAATTGCTCCAGAAGCGTGTTCTCAGTTGAGATCATGCAAGACAATGCTCTGCCTTCTTGTTTCCGCTCTTGTACCAAAAAGTATCCTTTTCACATCTTTCATTCCACGCTTTTCTCATGTTTGTGCTTTTTGTTGGTGGTTTGGCTATTTAAAATGATCCCCAAATGTACTACTGAAGTACTGTCTAGTATTACAAATTGCAAGAAGGCTGTGATGTGCCTTGCAGCGAAAGTACATTTTAGATGAGCTTTGTTCAAGCATGAGTTACAATGCTTTTGGCTGTGAGTTCAGTGTTACTGGATCAACAATATATACATATATATATACATATATATATATTACATAAGGGATATATATATGTATACACACACACACATATATATGTGTGTGTATGTATGTATATATATATATATATATATATATATATATATATATTACATAAGTGATCTTTGGACAGAAACTCACATAAAGCGAGGTTGCAAATTGATTGGTTAATAAAATTGTGACCAGAAGCTCACAGGAATTTAACCCCATTTCCCCTAGGAGCAAAGGTTCTATTTGCCAATTCAGTTTTTGCAGCATTGTCCCTCTGAAATACCTAAGGATAAACAACAATGTAAATTAAGACAGTCAGTGGGGAGTCACTGAATAAGAGGGTTTACTTATACCTATTTGTATTTACCTGCAAACCAGTAAGTTAGCCATTTCAAGGTCTAAATGTATAAAATACTAATTATATTTTTCATTCCAGTTTTGTGGATCCACTGGAAAGACAATGGTTTAATTATCTCTTTATGAAAAAATATGTAATTATTATTTATTATAATAATAATTAGTATTATTACTTGATTATAAGTTTCATGAGAGTAGGGACTTTCTCTATTGGTTCATATAAAATTACTCAGTGATTACAAAAGTGCTTGACCTACAAAATGTACTTATATGCTCAATAGGAATGCTGTCTTGTGTCAAAGTTAATTATTTGCATCTTTATTTTATTCATATATTCAGTAAGTATTTGGAGAGTGTTTGCCATGTGGCAGATAATATTCTAGGCCCTGGAGATACAGTAGTGAATAAAGAATATAAGGTCTATGCCTTCAGGAACTTTTAGACTTTGTGGCACATGGGAATCACCTACAAATTGCTTAAAAGACTGACACCTGATTCCACTCCCAGACATTCTAATTAAATTAGAATATGATGCAACTCGGGCCTTGAGGTCTTTAAAAGTTTTCCAGATGATTCTAATTTTCAGCAGATTTTGTGAATCACTAGCCTAATGTATAGGTTAAATATTAAACAATTACAAATTACTTACTTGAGAGTGATAGTAACTTGTGTTAACTTTGAAACTTAACACATTGCCAAAAGCCACAACCTTACCTACGATGTGTAGTTCAAGTTAAGTTAATATTTGTTTGCTATTAATATCACTTTAATTTTGTTCTGTATTTTTATTCTAAAAGAAACACTTCATTATGGTATTTTCAAAAAAACAATTGCTTTTTCAAAAAGAAATCTATATAAAAGGAAGTGAAATATTTAACATTTCAAATGAGTCAATCATATACCTACCTTTACTAAATGGAGATGCAAATGTTGTTTAGTTTTATCTACATAAAATATCACATTGATATGTTGTTTTTCCATGTAGATAAAAAAAAGCTTTAAGGAGGAAGGTTGAGTTCTTGACTCTATGACTGTGGGGATGGTCTGTTACTACATCTTTTACATGAAGAAACAGTAACTCTTATGTGTGTATGTGTGTATGGGTGGGTGGATGGATAGATTTGGCTCCCAGATGCTAAAGTTTATGATCACAATACATTTGTTCAAAATGTTCAAGTCTAACTGTGCAGTCAGCATACTAAAACTGCTGCTATTTTTATTTAACATTATACCTCTTCAGAACATGTTTGAAATAGGTACTGGCCCAAACTGATAACTTCCTTCCCTTCATTTTGCATAATGCAGCAACTTTGGTATCAGAATGCCACCACGATCTTAAATATTCTGACCAACTTTGCTGAGTTTGCAGTGGCAACAATGATAATACCCATTGTAAAAAGGAAATGCAGAAGTAGTGACTATCGAATCCTAACGTTCCTTATACCCTGGCTTTTTTTATTTTCCTTGCCAGTATAATCTATATTCCAGTTAATAATTTAGTACTAATCAGCTCCTTATCTTTTGAAAAGGAGAGTCTGTTTTGAATCACAAGGCAACTGACCTTGAGGCTAGGTTTAATATATGCAGATTTCTCCTATCACCTCTACACTGTTACTCAGAGTGTTTTCTTGGTTACATTTAGGTCTCAGATGTGCAGTGCCCCTTTGTCTATCCTAGCAGTAACTGATTTCATTCTAATACAGCTTCCACTCTTCTTTAGTTGGGGTTTTACATTTATTTGTGTAACTATTTTTAAATCATAAGCTGATGTTTTAGTGAGAAAATATGAACAGTTGAGAGAATAGTTTAGAGGAAAAAATATGAATAGTTGAGGTAATTGCTAATATTATAAAGAGTAGCAACATATTTTTTTTTTAATTTTTTTTTTTCCACGTTTATTTATTTTTGGGACAGAGAGAGACAGAGCATGAACGGGGGAGGGGCAGAGAGAGAGGGAGACACAGAATCGGAAACAGGCTCCAGGCCATCAGCCCAGAGCCCGACGCGGGGCTCGAACTCACGGACCGTGAGATCGTGACCTGGCTGAAGTCGGACGCTTAACCGACTGCGCCACCCAGGCGCCCCAAGTAGCAACATATTTTTAACCTAAGTCAGCTATTTCATAAGGTGTTGTGTATCTTTGTGCAATGTATTTAGATTTTACTATCAAATGGCATCTTTTAGTAGTGATGTGAGCTATTTTCATTGATCAGATACAAGATGGATCTAAAATAAGGATTTACAATTGTTTCCTTGGGCTACAGTCATGAATTAAAAAGCAGCAGAAATTTGGGGCGCCTGGGTGGCTCAGTTGGTTAAGCGTCCGACTTCAGCTCAGGTCATGATCTTCCGGGTTCAGGTCATGATCACATGGTTCATGAGTTCAAACCCTGCATTGGGTTCTGTGCTGACAACTCAGAGCCTGGAGCCTGCTTTGGATTCTGTCTCCCTCTCTCTCTCTCTGCCCTTCCCCTGCTCATGTTCTGTCTCTCTCTCACTCTCAAAAATAAATAAAACATTTTTTAAAAAGCAACAGAAATTGAGCCATGGGTAATTAAAGAGAGATTTATAAAAATATGTAAACAAAATCTATAGAAGTTCAGTTTAAATTTTAAAATTTTTTGGCAATTTTAAGATACAAGTGTGCTTCAAAAATAATAATAATAGGCATTTTTTAATGTTGGGAGTGGCTTTGATTAAATGAGTTATTTGGCTCTGCTGCTCATTGCATGGTCGTCAGCTAGATCTAAGAAGAAAGAAAAAAAACAAGGCCAAAAAAGACAAAAAGCTTTTGTTTATATAAAAATGGTATATAATCTGGACTTTAAGAGAGGATTTATGAAGCTCTTTGAAAATAGAATCCCATCATTACAGTCAATTCCAAACTTCTTTCTTTGCGTGTCGGTGATAACAGCTTGCTTTGAAGATTCAAATGTCTATTTTGTTTGTTTTAATTTTTTAACGCCTGTTTTTTGTCACTAAAGTAGAGAGAAGACACAAAATTTCTATTTCAAAAGAGCAATCACAGGTCAAGACAGTGGCAGCAAGGAAAATAATGATTTTTTTAATGAAGTGATTTTTGAGATGTGAAAAGTAGCTTAATAAGTCATTTTCCTGGGCAGATCCTCCATTTAATAATGGTGTCCTTCCATTGAAAACCACACTGAGCTGATGTGGATGGTTATTCACGTTTGTGATCGCATTTGTGTAATCTTCCTACTTGAAAAGGTGGAATATGGAAACAAGAGGGACTACTAATGTGCTTTGGGGATTAATATAGTATTTTTGGTAATGAAAAGTAACCTCAAAGAAATATGATCACAGAACAAATTTTATTAACTCTGACTTCAAAATAAACTGTTTTAATATTGATATTAACATCCCAAATTATTCTCATGAAGATTGTTTATGGAATGTAAACTAGAACACAGGCGAATAAAAATCAAAATCATTTTCATGAAAATTCTTTTATGAAAATAACCTTGATTTTTATTAGCTGTGTTCTAGTTTAAATCATGCTATGAAGGGATGATTAAATCAAATATGAAGTATAGAACAATTTAACAGGCTTAATAGTCTTCCAGATAAGATAGAAATGTTTCTACTAGTATCTTGAGTCAATAGTGAATTGAGTTGATGTCTTCTTCTTTTTTTTAATATGAAATTTATTGTCAAACTGGTTTCCATATAACACCCAGTGCTCATCCCAACAGGTGCCCTCCTCAATGCCTATCACCCACCCACCCCTCCCTCCCACCCCCCATCAACCCTCAGTTTATTCTCAGTTTTTAAGAGTCTTTTATGGTTTGGCTCCCTCCCTGTCTCTTTTTTTTTTTTTTCCTTCCCCTGCCCCATGGTCTTCTGTTAAGTTTCTCAGGATCCACATAAGAGTGAAAACATACGGTATCTGTCTTTATCTGTGTGACTTATTTCACTTAGCATAACACTCCTTTAAACACCCTGTAGTTTTCATCTCGTTATGTTGCTCTAAAGAAATTTAAATACCATATTTCATATGTCAGTTTAGAAAACCATTGCTAAGAGAGAAACCTTTCTCAAGAACATTAGTTGTGCTTTTTAAAATCGGCCTTTTAGCTACAAGTAATATTCTCTTTCCGTCTGGGGTATTTGCCTTGACTAGGACTAAGAAGATCCATCTTTGCCTACAAACCATGATATCGCACTAAAGAACAGTAACATTTTGCTCAGCTTCTAGAACGTTACTACAAAGTGACCTCTGTTAAGAGAGATTTTCAGTAGGTCATAGTTTACCATATATATTTATATTTTTAGGCCTAGATTAAGTTAATATATTTCTACTTTAGAAAATGTATGCTACTTACTCTAAATTACTGCCTTAGGAATTAGCATGAATATTTGATGTTTTCCCCAATTAAACCTTTAAAAGTAAGCTTGAAAGTACTCATAAATTTATGCTGAATATAGGGTTACTAAACCCATTTATGTAGGATAATTGTTTCTATGTCACCTAGACATAAAATTAATACGGTTTTTTAATAACGATTTAAGCTTTTAATCTAATGTAGCCTTAATGAATGTTACCCATAAGAAGGGCTTGGGGAAACAAGAATTAAAGACTCCCTGTGTGATGTCCATTTGTCTTTTTCCTGAAAATAAATGAATGTTAATGTGAAAATATACAAATACCATAACTGTTTTATGTATCTAAAGTTTATACAATTAAATTATGTTTTATTTTGTTCAATTATGCCATGGATGTGTTTCCAAAAATCACATTTACTGAATTATGAAAATTCCACAATCACTATTGAGTGGAAAACACAAAAAATACTAAAGAATGTGATACTTGCTTAGATTGTGATGCATAATTAAAACTCTAAAAGTAACCATGACTAAATGTTTCTCTGTGACACTTTCTTCTTTTTCTTTCTTTTTTTCTTTTCTTTCTCATCCATCTGATTGTCCTTCCCTATTCTTCTTAAAGCAAATAAAAATATTCTGAATTTAGCCTAATTAATTTTAGAAGTAGAGAAAAGGGATTGGTCATAAGGAGGAATAGAAATTACTTAACAAGTTATCTCATGTTAAAATCAATACGACAAAAACTTTAATCTCCATTTAGCCAACTCCCTGAGTTAACTCAGGTTTTCAACTTCCTTTGTGGAACACACTAATTAGTTTGTAGGATGGGCTAACTTCCTTAAGTAGTAGACACTTTTTTTGTTTGTTTTAATAGCATTGTTTTATCTTACATTTTTCTAATTACTAATAAGGTTGATCTTTTTCCCATGATGTAGTTTAGAGTTTTTTCATAAATCTGTTTTATTTTATTTTACTAAGAACACTTAACATGAGATCTACTCTTTTAACAAATTGTTAAGTGTACAATGTTATTGACAGTCGCAATGCTGTACAGCAGATTATCTATAGTTTATTCATCTTGCTTAGCTGGAATTTTATACTTTTTTATTATCAACTCCCCATTTCTCCCTTCCCTGGTCCCTGGCAACCACCATTCATTTTTTTGAATCTATGAGTTTGACTCTAGATTTCTTATATTAGTGTAATCATGTAGTTCCTGCCTTTCTGTGACTGGTTTATTTTACCTAGCATAATGTTCTTAAGGTGTATCCTTGGTGTAGTATGCATCAATAGTTTATTCCTTTTTGTGGCTGAATGGTATTTTATTGTATAGCATACTTTCTTTATCCATCCATCCAGTAATGGACATTTCTATTGTCTCCACCTTGGCTGTTGTGAAGAGTGTTGCAATGTTCCCTGACCATCTCACCAACTATATATAGTTATCAAAGGTCAACTGTATTTGTTACATAGCATGGTTATATCATTTATGCGTATTATTTCATCATGCTTTAGTTAAACATTGCATAATCTGATGAAACGTGAGTATTAAAAAGAGATTTTTTTTCCCCAATAAAAACCTAGGGAAATACTTTGGAAGTGGATAAAAGCAAGTTGATTAAAACATATAAAATATTTTTGAAAAAGTATAAAATTCTAAAAGGCTTCTGCACTTAGTGTTTACATATAGCTTTGACTTTTTTCCTCCATTAAGACAAAAAAACTAGACATCAAAGACAGAGATTTATACAAACAAAAAATTAATAAAGAATCACAAGCAGTGGGTTCTTATTCAGACAAAAACTCTTGGTTTTCCAACAAAACACTAGCAATTTAGGGGAGCTTGGGTGGCTCAGTCAGTTAAGTGTACAAGTCTTGATTTTGGCTCAGGTCATGATCTTATGACCTCACATTATCTCCACTGACAGCTCACAGCCTGCTTAGGATTCTTTCTCTCTGCCCCTCCCCTGTTCACACGCTCTTTCTCTCTCTCTCAAAATAAGTAAACATTTTAAAAATGTAAAAATGTGTTGAAAAGAGCAATTTACATATTCAAGTCAAATATGCTATTAAGTATGGATACCCGTTTTCACAATTCTGTTTTAATTATTTTATTTGCCATCCAGTTACCAATCCTCGCATTGAAGAAAAGAAGACTTCTGTACTTTGTGATTTCTTTGAGAATAACAAAACAAAAAAAGCAAACAAACAAACAAAAAAAAAAACCTAAAGAGAGTCTGTCCTTTACTAGACTGAGGCTGACTGGACTCTGTGGGTGTTTCCACATCTGAATATCATTAGGAAGACAAACTGCCCATTTGAGGAGATATGCTTGCTATTTGAATCTGCTATATTTTCTGGAAATTCTCAAGTTTTTACTCTATAAAATGAAGAAAATGATTTACAATAACATGGATGAGAAACAGGTTTCATCTTGAAAGCTAGCTCTGATTAATTGCTAGTGACTACTTGAGGATCTGTGCTGAGATGAATGTGTAGCTCCTTTCCCCTTTGAGGAAATAACACTGATCCAATAGCGACGGCACCCCTAGGCACAAGATGGAGTAGAACAATAAATTAGGATAGTATTGTTTTCCTGAGCTGTAGTCACATTTCTTTTAGTGATTTGAATCTTATATATGAATAACTCTCTACCCTTTTCTTTTCTTCTTTTCCTTCTGTCGGTACACTTTCACGGGTGACATTCCTCATCGTTGTTTAGTTACTACATAGACGGGAAAGATGGTGGGCTATGCACAGTTCACTGCTTTGGTTGACACAGGAAACATGTCTGTGTTACTTCACCACATGTAGGAACTGCCTCATGAGAATGAAAACCACGGGATTCGCTTGCTGTCCACTTCTCCAAAAACTGAATAACTACCAATAGCTCTTACTAAAGAGACTCAGTCACTTAAATGTATCCCTCAGATATCATCCTCACAATTAAGAGTGCTACAGAATATGAAGGCAAGTAGACAATTCCAGTGATTGCTGTTTGATTTAATGAATTTGGTTGCTAACGTGACTCTGTTGTTTTCATCAACAAATGCTTCACATAGTTTCGAGTTTAAGAGGCCAGCCTTCCCAGAGGAAAAGATAATAATTTTTAAGATGCAATATTCACAAGGCTTATGGTATTAAGAAATTGAATAAGAAATATTACTTTGCAGGAATCTTTAACAAATGTAGGAAATGAGATTCTGTGTTTATAATGTAAATGTGGCTGGAATTCTTTCTTGGAAGATAAAATCAATAGACGTATTCTCAGAAGTAAAATATAATCATTGGCTAGTATCTTCTAAATGTTCCCTGAATTCTAAATTCTCCTTGTCACATGTGCTTGCAAAAGTCATAGTGTGCCATGTGGATGCTAGATATTAGAAGGTGGATGATGGGAATGTGTAGACGCACACGTTAAGGATAGGTTTATTTCCGTGTAAGGCTTAGAATGTAATAGCTGTCAGAAGTCAGAAGAAATGATACCTTAATCATGTAGCTCTTAGTCACAGAATGCCCACAATATACTAGCCACTTTACTAGTTCTGTCCTTGGGCAGTTTACAAACATTCAAAGGACACAGATTCATAAGTAGATAGTTAAGGAGGATATGTTAAACCATATTAGGGTAATGCCCAGGCTGCTACTGAGCATATCATAAATCCCTGTCACTTCAAATTACAACATAAACACAGTTAGCTCTATTGTACAGTAAGAAAAATTGAAATTAAGAGCTTATGTTAAGTGTTAACTTATAGTCTTGACACAGTAAAGTCCCATCTTTTAGAATCCGTGGTATGTGATTTCAGCCCCTTACCTGGGATAAATCCTGTTATAAATTGTTGAAGACTGAGAGATTCTCTTTTCTATTTTTAACTACTTAATGACATCATTTATTGTCTACTGGGAATCAATTTAGGAAATCATGTTAGTCCACTAAGCACTTCAGATAAGGTGATTCCACGAAGCATTCCAAGATTATCACAAGGAATTGCTTTCGTGTGCCATAAAAGAGAAAGAAATGAGCAGAATATGGCCTGCTGAGGAGTTTACAGTTTTACAGCTCCTCCCACGGCAGCGCATAAGTCACTCAGTTACAGTTAACTTTGGATTATCACTCACAGATTGAAAGCCCAACAGCCATCACACACGCTGGCCTGTGGCGCCACTTGTATGTGTGTTCCTAAGTCAATGATGAGGGTATCGGAACCAATACTGGACATGGATATGGCAAATTACAGTGAAGTTTTGGACCCAACGTATACAACCTTGGAGTTTGAAACTATGCAGATTCTATATAATTCAAACGGTGAGTTCTCATCTGCTTGTAGATATAGAGAAAAGTAGGTATAACGGGAGGGTTAAAAGTGAGCTACCGCTCAGGAGGTAGCTCTGAGTTTTCTTGCTGAAGAATTCGGAGCTTGTTTTTTAAGACCACAAATCTGAGCTTTTGCATTTCATCACAAAATTTAAATTAAGAATGCTATGGCTATTTTATGTGGAGGCTTTTAAAGAGTCAAGCTATGTGTAATAAAGTGACCTCAGAATTCTGTCATGGGCCTGTCAGAGTAAAAAGAACAGTTTCAGCATTACTTTATTTACTGTAAATTACAGCAGTAGGTAATATTGGCAGATTGGCTGTGAAGTACATTTTCTATGCAGTATTTAAAATGACATACGGAAGGCAGGAGGCTTTACTGGCTGCCTCCCCCTGTCATTTTAGTTCTCAGTGACTACTGATGAGAAACTGCATTTAAAATGACTATCAAGTTTTAACACTGAACACAATATGAAAGGAAATAAAGGCTTATATTATAACCTTACTACTTGACAGGCTAATGTTTAGCCTCACAGAGCCCTTGGTATTTATCTACTGTAACATTTTAACTTTAAAGAAGGCATGAATTGTCTAGAGTTCGCGGATTTGAATAATAAATACAACAGTTTACTGTTGACTTTGTATTTAGACTTTAACTCAAGTAAAAATCTTGTCCAAGATTAGCTGTAATTGTTAGAACTACTAAAATCCGGTAATTATGTATACTTTGAAAGGGGGGTGTGTGTGTGTGTGTGTGTGTGTGTGTGTACTTCAGGATTGAGAATGTATCTTGTACTCAGGATATGGTAATGTTCTGCTATGCTCCTCAAGTTTACAACTGCTATTCTTGCTATATTTAAATAAACAATAGTTTATTAGTTGGAAAATTTTTTTTAAACCACCAGAAAAGGAATTCTGAAATTTTAGCACAAAGAGAATTAAAAAGAACATGTAATCTTAGGTTCAAATCTTAGGAAGTCACTATTTTTCTTCCTTATGTTTAGATTTGATTAGAGACATTTAATAATGGGTTTGTCAGATTAATCATGATTTTTTTAAAAGACCGTAGATTACTAAATAGTAAGGGCAGGTTTACCCTAAATATTTAACACTACTGACTTTTCCAAGTGTTGTCTATGTTGTTTGTTTTAGAATAATGTTGTTAACAATATATTAAGTATAGCATTAAACTGGAAACAAGAGTTGAATTTTTTCCTACTTCCAAAAGCTTCCTAGAATATAATCAATCCTGATACTTCTAGCTGCCATATTCCTAATATCTATTTTATTTATGTTACCAAAAGAAAAGTTCCTAGATTTAAACTCTGTAATGTCACATGATTAACCCTTAAACCTATTCTCATTGGTGGGAATTATATATGGTGATGTCTTTCTACTCAAAAGTATCAGTAAGTAGAATATATGTATTTTCACAGAATATAATCGGATGTCACAACCTTTAATTTTACCTTTTGTTATATTCAAAATATGATGAGCTGTTACTATGTTGATATTTTCATACAATTTTATATTGATTTATTTAAGAAATACTTAAATGAAAACACTTATGTGGAGGTTTTTAAGTCTTTTCCTTCAAAACTATGCATTAAGTGTTCACTTTACACCAGGCACAGTTCTGAGAGCTGGAAGACGGGGGTGTGTGCCTACAACAGATCTGCATTCTCTAACATCATGAAGTTTATATTCTGTAGTTAAAGAGGGGCGATAAATGAAGAGACCCATACGTAATATAGTTTTAAAAAACGAAGCAGCTATTTAAAAAAATAAGCATGGTTCTAGATTCTACTTGAAGGGCAGATTAGAGCTAACTCTTTTAGATGGGTGTTCAGAGACTATTTCACAGAAAAGTGTGAGATTGGAGCAGCTCACAGGCATCCTTGGGGAAGAACGTTTCTTGGCGGCAGAAGGAACAGCAAATGTAAAGACTGAGATGGGAACAGACTTCAAGGGAGTAAAAAAGGCAACATTGTTGGAGAACAGCGAACAGGATGAAAAGTAGTACCAAGTAATGGGATCAGAGAGGTAGGAGGGGGCTTTACCATGCAGGGCTTTACATGATGTATAAACTTTATTCTGTTTCTGAGGGTTGGGTGCAGAAGGCTAATAGGAGGCAAATTTCTCATTCCAAGAGCACTTTGGGGTAACAAACAGTAGAGGAGGGAGCAAGGGTGGAAATAGAAAAATTAGATAAGAGGCTATTGCAGTAATCCAAGTGAAGGATGATCGTCGATCGCTTACGACTTGCCTTGGTGAAAGGACGAAAAGTCATGGTTTTATATGTGTTCCAAACATGGACTATTAGATTGGATACGAACAATGAAGGAGAGAATCCAATGAAGACTACCATGTCATTGATCCCAAGTACTGGGTACCATTAACTGACATAAGGAAGACTGAAAAAGAACAAGTTCAGGGGAAAAACAAAGAGTTGTCTTTTTGATACATTAATTTGCAATTCCTATTAAACTTCAAAGTGAAGTTGTTAAATAGGTATTTGGGCATTTCAGACTGATACTCACAGAAGGCATCAAGGCTAGAGATAAAATCTGGGGATTTTTCATCATACACATATTTGACATCATGTGACTGGATGAGCTTTCCTTGGGAAAGAGTATATTTGGAGGGACTTAGACCTCTGGTATCCCAAAGCTTACTGTTCAGAAATATGAGAAGGGAAACTGGAATGGAGACTGGCAGAAGTGGTCAGCAGTTAAAAGGACACCCCTGGTGCACTCCAAGAAGCCAAGGAATGGACTGTTTTGAGCCTGTGAATCATTAGTAGGGTAATTTAAACAAAGAAATACTTAGTATTAACTTGAAGGCTACTCTGCTTTTTCTTCAACAGAGAGCTCTGCTCCAGAGACAACAAGTATGAATACCACAGACAATGGTGTCAACTGTCTATGTGCTATATGTGGGGACAGAGCGACAGGAAAGCATTATGGAGCGTCAAGCTGTGATGGGTGCAAGGGCTTCTTCAGACGCAGCATACGCAAGAGTCACGTTTATTCCTGCAGGTACTTGAGATGCTCCTTTTAAGAAAGTTATCTTTAGAGGCGTTTCAAAATGGTGTGCAAGAAGGAAGGGAAGAAGATGAGTCCTTTCATATTTCTGTAACTCTACAAACAAAATCTGTAAGCTACATTAAGAGTAATATGTGGGGGCACCTGAGTGGCTCAGTTGTTAAGCTTCTGACTCTTGATTTCACCGTCATGATCTCAGGGTTCATGAATTCCAGCCCTGCATTGGGATCTCTGCTGTCAGCACAGAGCCAGCCTCAGATCCTCTGTCTCCCTCTCTCTGCCCCTCCCCCATTCATGCACGTGCATGCTCCCATGCTCTCTCTCTCCCACAAAAATAAATGAACATTTAAAAAAAAAAGAATTCTTGGGGCGCCTGGGTGACTCGGTTGGTTAAGCGTCCGACTTCGGCTCAGGTCATGATCTCGGTCCGTGAGTTCGAGCTCCGTGTCAGGCTCTGTGCTGACAGCTCGGAGCCTGGAGCCTGCTTCGGATTCTGCGTCTCCCTCTCTCTCTGCCCCTCCCCTGCTCCTACTCTGTCTCTCTCTCTTTCTGTCTCAAAAATGAACAAAACATTAAAAAAAATTTTTTTTTAAGAATTCATTAAGAAAAGAGGATATGTGGGTGCCTGTGCAGGATGCGTTCCTACAGCGTGGATCTTTTTTATGAAACATTTTAGACACAAATGTATTAAAAAAACCCACATACTTACCACCCAACCTAGATCAATATAGTTGAAGCATCTAGTGAACCCACCTCCCCTATCACTTTCTCTTTCTCTCCTCTCTCCCAGAGGTGACTACTGTCTGAAATTTGGTGTTTGGCTTTTCTTTGTGTTTCTTTATTGTTTTACCACATGTTCACATACCAATAGACATATTTAAATCTATATGTAAATGGATTCCCAATCTGTGTATTTTTCTGCGTAATAATTTTATTTTCAACATCTCACAGCCTGAGTCTTTTAAAACAAAATTATAAAAGTGCAGATGATTTTGGTAGTTTGTTGATGTCAGTGAATGAAATTAAATTTTCAGTCCCAAAATTTTAAATATATTTGTCATGCCACAATTTTGCCATTGAATTTAATGTTTTGTCTAAAACATATTTAACTGTACTGTATATGTCACATATTTCTAGTAGGCTTTTAAAAAAGTAATATCTAGTTAACATCATAGTACAAGTTAGGGTTAGATGTTCCACCTTGAGTGTTCAGAATGACAGTTCTTTTTTTTTTTTAATGTTTATTATTTATTCTTGAGAGAGAAAGAGAGAGCACAACTGGGGAGGGGTGGCGAGACAGAAAGGGAGACACAGACTCTGAAACAAGCTCCAGGCTCTGAGCTGTCAGCACAGAGCCTAATGTGGGGCTCAAACTCACAAACTGTGAGGTCATGACCTGGGCTGACGTCGGCCATGGTTAACCCACTAAGCCATGCAGGCACCCCAAGAATGACAGTTCTTGAGTGCAGATTAGGTCTCTTAAATGTGAACTATTAAAGAATGGCTGATGGTAAGAGAAAAATATCAATGCTTGCTCTGTTGATGAAAAGCTTGTATAGAAAAGCTATGTTACTTTAGGAAAAATTAGACCTTTAGGAAAAAATTAACTCTCTCACAATATGGTGCAACCTGATTTCTAGGGATCTGGAAAAAGTTAATAACTCTCTGAATAGCTAACTAGTATTCTCCAGTAATTTTTCCAGGAGGGCTTAAAGTTGGTTTAAAAAATGTGAATACCCTACTTTAAAATCTTCTTGATAAACAAAAATATATACATAGTTAGATGACTCTTGCTTTTATATATTTCAAAACTCTAGAGGTAAAAAGCAGACCAAGTAAATTTCCTTCATTAAAATGTTTTTCTCTGATTACATTAAATATTGAGTGCTTTTACAAAATTAACAGCTAAAATAAATACAAAATTACATGTATTGTAATCAAAATTACAATATATTTTGAGTCATGTGTACTGTTAAAGGTGTAATACATACATATGAAAAATGGTGTGATCCAACAGACTTGTAGGAATCAAAGAACATCAGCACCACGGGCTTCCAAGATTCCCTCCCTTATTGGACGGGAAAAGTGAGAAAGGAGTGTTCCCGTAGCAACTTTTGGAATTTAAAAAAATATTCCCACCACATATAGAGTTTAACTCCTCACACCTTCCCAACATGAGTATTGCTGCCAACTTAGCCTTCTTTACATATTTTGGCATTAAGCAAATGCTGTGATTTTCCATTTGGAAAATAGTTATTATTATAATGATGAAAGTGTAGGACCATGAAGGTTTCTTAAGCTCAGATTTTGCTGGTCTCAAATTTATCCATTTCCTCAGATGTGCAAATTTCATTTCCACTCTTAACTCTTCTTTACATTAAAGTTGGGCTTTCCCTCCCAAAGCACTTTGTTTTTGTTTTGTTTTGTATATATATATATATATATATATGGGTGTGTGTGTGTGTGTGTGTGTGTGTGTGTGTATAAATGTTTATTTATTTTGAGAGAGAGAGAGAGTGTGTGAACGAGGGAGGGGCAGAGACAGAAAAACAGAATCTGAAGCAGGATCCAGGCTCTGAGCTGTCAGCACAGAGCCCAACGCAGGGCTGGTGCTTACAAACTGCAAGATCATGACCTGAGCCCAAGTCAGAGGCTTAACTGACTGAGCCATCCAGGCACCCCTGTTTTGTTTTGTTTTTTAATTAGGCTCCACGTCCAGCATGGAGCCCAATATGGGCTTGAACTCACAACCCTGAGGTCAAGACTTGAGGTAGATCAAGAATCAGATGCTTAACCGACTGAACCATTCAGGCACTCCCCTCCCAAAGCACTTTAAATTACTGTTTCAATACTTCTCACATTATGGTTGTTTTGGTTTTTTTTTTTTTAATTTTTTGTTTTGTTTTATTATGGCTGTTTGCAAATTTGTATGTATACTCTGTCAGACTCTAGTTTCCCTGAATAGAGGAGACAGGTAATATTCCTTTTTTTAAACTCCCTACACCAGGATCTTGTACAGGTGTTTAATAAAAATGTTTATTCAATTTTTTCACTAATGTTAATTGGGTGTGTTTTCCTCTTGTATTTATTGCTAATCCAGTTCCCTCTCCTGAAGCCTCCTCAGCCATGCATTCCCAAGTGAACAATTCTTTTCTTCTCACTCTGAAAATATCTGTCTTCTGACTCAATTCATTTATAGTAGGCTTTATATTCATTCGGTTTAAAGTAGCTACCCATCATTTTCAGAAGCAATATCTTCTTTTATTGATCACAAAATAGTTCTTTTATTCCCATCATTAATAAACAGCCACAAATAATCAGTGATATACCAATACATGTGGGCAATTTTATGATAGAATTTTGTTATTATTTTATCATTTTGTTATTATTATTAGAAAACGTTATTATTTTACTATATGATTGATATTTGCCCCAAAGCCTTAAAAATACCTTCTCACAACAACTTTTTACTGCAGCTCCTTCCTATTGGACAACTGTAAATTAATTTGGGAATGTTAAATAATATCCCCAAGTCCTACCAAGAGCGAATGGTGGGTGCACATGGGTGGTTCAGTCAGTTGAGCGTCCGACTCTTGGTTCAGCTCAGGTCATGATCTCACTCTTTGTGAGTTCGAGGCCTGAGTCGGTCTCTACGCTGACAGCACAGAGCCTGCTTGGGATTCTCTCTCCCTCTTTCTCTGTCCCTCTTCCACTCACTATCTGTCTCTCTCTCAAAATAAATAAATAAACTTAAAGAAAAAAAAAGAGAGTGAATGATGGACCTGAGAATCAAGCTCACATCTAATTCCAGAGACTGTATTTTTCTCTTTTTTCAAGTGTACAACACAGTTTTGAGTATGTTCCCAGAGTTGTGTAACCATCACTTCAACCAACTTAGAACACTTTTTGTCACCATGCAAAGAGACAATATACCCTTCAGCAGTCACCCACTCCCCATTTCCCTAACTCCCTCCCCTCCAATGATAGGCAACTACTAATCCACTTTCTATTTGTATAGATTTGCCTTTTCTGGACATTTGATATAAATCAAATTACAGACACACCTCACTGTATTGTGCTACACAGATACTGTGTTTTTTACAAATCGAAGGTTTGTGGCAACCCTGTGTTGAGTAAGTCTGTTGGCACCATTTTCCCAACTTTGTGTCTGTGTG
Source organism: Lynx canadensis (assembly GCF_007474595.2). Taxonomy (NCBI): domain Eukaryota; kingdom Metazoa; phylum Chordata; class Mammalia; order Carnivora; family Felidae; genus Lynx; species Lynx canadensis. The sequence goes on along the minus strand of NC_044320.2, from coordinate 58,466,619 downwards.
TCGCATTTGGGTAATTCTTCACAATATTTCAAACTTTTTCATGATTATTACATTTGTTATGGTGATCAGTGATTACAACTCATTGAAAGTTCAGATAATGCTTAGCAGTGTTTATCAATAAAGTATTTTTTTTTTAGGTTTATTTATTTGAGAGGAAGAGAGAGTGCAAGTGGGAGAGGGGCAGAGAGAGAGGGAAAGAGAGAGTCCCAAGCAGGCTCCACACTGTCAGTGCAGAGCCTGATGCGGGGCTCAATCTCACGGATCATGAGATCACAACCTTGGCTGAAATCAAGAGTCAGTTGCCTAACCGACTGAGCCACCAAGGCGCCTCAGCAATAAAGTATTGTTAATTAAGGTACTACATCGCTATTTTAGACAATGCTGTGGCACACTTTACAGACTACAGTATAGTGTAAACATAACTCTTATATGCACTGGGAAAGCAAGAAATTTCATTTGACTCACTTTATTATGATACTTGCTTTATTGTGGTGGTATGAAACAGCAGCCTGTCTCAGGTATGCCTGGGTACAATATGTAGCCTTTGTGTCTGACTTCTTTCTCTTAGCATAGTGTTTTCAAAGTTCATCTGTGTCGTAACATACATCAGTCCTCCATTCCTGTTTATTGCCGAACAATAATAAGTGTCGTGTCTGTGTACCACATCTTATTGATCTGTTCATCGGCTGATGGGCATTTGGTCTGTCCCTGCACTTTGGCTATTATGAATAATGGTGGTGTGGACATTTATGTACAAGTTTTTGTGTGAACATATGCTTTCATTCTTTTGTGTATATACCCAGGAGTGTAATTGCTGGGTCATAGAGTAACTCTAACGTTTAACTTTTCTCAAAAAACTACCCAACTTTGTTCCCAAGCAGCTCCATCATTTTATATTACAAAAAGCAATGTATTAAAAAAAAAAAAGCAAAGTATGAGGGCTCCAGTTTTCCCCACATCTTCATCAACACTTGTTATTGTCTGTTTTTTCATTTTTTTCCCCCTGATTATAGCCATTTTAGTGAGTGTGAGGTAGTACCCAATTATACAGAGACTACGCTCAATGCTGTGCCTCTGGTTACGTAACTGAGCAGTTACAGCAATTTCAGTTGCATGTGAGGCACATTTAAAATTAATAGGAAAATATTTAAAGAGAGCAAAGCATGAAAGGAGCAGAGGAATGAAGTCCTGATATATTCTCCATTACACTGAAACCATTTAGTAATAAGCAATTAGAATTCACATGTCAAAGATTTTTAAACCAGATTTGGCTTTCATGACTCAGGATTGAAGTGATAATGTATACCGGGGAGAAGTGAGATATCATTCGGTTTTATTTTACTGTAAAGACTGCATGAGAGGTGAGGCCTTTATTTCCACATTTTATTGATCTGTTCATCAGCTGATGGGCATTTCCATGCGCATGCTGATCACTGACTGGAAATGTCGCAGGTAATTGTTCTTATACATTCTTCCTTTTGGGCCACACTTGACCATACTTATTCAAGTTTTATTTATCTGTTTATTTGTGTGTTTTTTGAATAAATAAATAGTTGTCTGCAAGCTAATCTTTCTTTGTTTGATGTTATAGGTTCAGTCGGCAATGTGTTGTTGACAAGGACAAAAGGAATCAATGTAGATATTGTCGATTAAGAAAGTGTTTTAGAGCAGGAATGAAAAAAGAAGGTAATAATATATATATACATATAATATATACGTAATAACATATATAATGACAATTATTTAAGCAAAAGTGTTAAAAAATATACATCTTCATTTAATCACAATAACCTTTTCACCTGTGTTCTGAATTGCCTAAATGAAGAATCTATAATTCCTTGAGTGTAAGAATTTACCCAAGAACACTGACACCTAGTCTCTGATGACTGTCTGATTCTAGAAACTATTATCTCTATTACTGTCTTATCCCTGGAAACAAAATTATCATCTAAATAATATTCGAATACCACGTTCCAAAGATAAATGTCAAAATTGATTAATAGGTTGAAGTTACAAATGTATTTTTAAACACATATTTATTGTCAATAGCAACTGAATATCTTTATTCATTTCATCAACATTGACTAAACATGAGCTTTTTGCTCATTCGTTTGTTTATTTAAGAAATATTTATTGAGCACTTCTTTCTAAAAATTGTTCATGGCGTTAAGGCTGCAGCGGTGAACATAACAGAAAAAAAGAGTCCTTCCTCTCAGGGAGCTTACATTCTATTGAGGAACAGAGACAATGGAGTAGACACTCTATTTTAGTGTGCATTAATTGCATTTCAAACATAGTAAATAATCTGATTATACTATCCTACATCCTAAATATGGTTATTTATTTTTTATGTTTATTTATTTCGAGAAGAGACAGACAGCGAGAGCAAGCACAAATGGGGGAGTGGCAGAGGGAGAGGGAAAGAGAGAGAATCCCCAAGCAGCCTCCCTTAGCACAGAGCCCAACATGGGTCTTGAACTCACCAACTGTGAGATAGACTTGAGCAGAGATCAAGAGTCCAGTGCTTAACCGACTGAGCCACCCAGGCACACCCCCTAAATATGGTTAATTCAGAAACAAATCTGGGGGATTTGTTGGGATGAGCCTCTGCAAGATTTTATGCTTATTCAGTTTTGTCACAGGCTTATGCCTATCATAGACGAAGAAATATTTTTCAGAACTATTTTACAAACCATAAAAATTAAATCAGGTTAATACACTACAGAAGTATACCTATCTTGAACATAACTCATTTTTTCTTTGTCACAATATTTTAAAGAGACAAAAAATTCCATTAGTTTCATTCAGACTGCTAATCTCAAAAAAAAAGGCAAAATAAAGTTTACAGAACTAAGGGAGAAGCACCTTGTCATTACAAAATGACTTATTTCTAATGGCATATTCAGTAGTTTATGGGATTAATTATATACTCTGTCAGTCAACTTCACCTATTTCTACATGAACCCCAGCATTACTCCTACAAAAGTATAAGCAAGTCTCCATCCTGTATTTCCTTTAAGAGTGTACAGGTTTTGAAATAAAATTACTTTCAAAAATAGTTAAATCATGTCTTCTATTGCTCATAGAATAATGCATTGTTGTTGTTTTTTTCCTAAATAGACTAGGAAGTAACTTTTGGGTTTCAAAGTAGATATATTTCTCTTCTTTACAGTAATAGCATAATATCAAAGTTAGTTAGATGGAAACATATATAAACATGGTTTTATGTCAAAAATGATAGCAGTAAGAAGATGACAAATGTTCAGAATTTCTTTTGGCATGTTTCCAAGGGTTGATCATGTAAATGAAATTCATAAAATCATAGCTTACATTTTAATTTTTTATCTCCACATATGCATTTCCACATGAGTCAGTCTGGGCTACAAATCAATGACAATTTCTGTGGGAGAAAAAAAGGAGTAAGCTACCAGTAAATATGATTTTAAAATAAAATATTAATGATTCACTCCAACTTAAACACTACTCACTCTTAAAGGCAAAAGTCCAGTATATTCTCTTCCAAATTAATGAGTTGGTGGTTAATAGTACGTTTGGGTAGATAGTAGATTTTGGCATAGGAACTGATGAATCTCTTTAGTATTAAGGAGAATAATTGCATAAAAAAATCTAATAGTTTAATGTCTTAGCTCTCCAGCAATACAGAGTAGCATATTGATCTAAAAAGATTTAAGGACTATAGGCCTTGTTTTTGTTCTTTTTGGTTAACAGAAGATAAATTTATCTACTAAGTTTTAAACACTAACTTTGATATTTGACTTGTATTTTTCTTTGTATGACACGTATACAAGGTAATACTCCCTTGTTCACTCTTCCTTATGTTTAAAATGTAGTTTTCAATAAGGAATTTGGCTCTCTCTTAGAAGCTTTTTGTATAATACTTAAGAAGTCTTCATCTTTCCAAAATGCTGATGTTCAAAACCTCATTCTTCTCGGGAGAGACCCCTTGCTGCAACTTTTGCTTTATTAATGTTAGTAAACTGTCCCAAGGACATGGTTTCACAAGAGATTGTAAGACTGCAAGCTTAAATTCACCTTCACTAAATAAATTTAATTTCCATTTTGGCTAGTGTTTAAGGAAAAAAAAACGAATATGGAAGTTTCAAAATCTATGACTCATATCTTCTAACAGTGGATACACTCTCTGACTTGGTCAATCTTATGGCGATACTCTTCATCTACTTATCTTATGGTTTTATTAACTTTGAGAGAATGGAAAGTCATCCTGTTATACAGCGTGGCTAACTGGCTGACCCAACACTTTGTGACACGCATGCAACCATGAAGTTTCAAAAGGCAGTATTTTATGAGCTCTATTGACAGGCCTGGCTTTCTACTTTTTTGAAAGCAGTACAGAATGAAACATATTTTCAGTCATACTTCCCCCTCTGTCTTAACCCCTTCCCCGGTCTTTAAGAAATATCCATTTTTACTTTTTATTGCTATTTTTTAATCTTTAAACTGTATGTCCTGACGCGGACTGAAGAGAACTGACCAGTGAATACTGTGATTTTCTTCCCTAGCTGTGCAAAATGAACGTGATCGAATAAGCACCAGAAGGAGCACATTTGATGGCAGCAACATCCCCTCCATTAACACACTGGCACAGGCAGAAATTCGGTCTCGCCAGGTATGCAATGCACACCGGTACTCAATCCTGTTTAAAAGAATCAAATGTCTGTTTAGGCATAATTCTAAAATAATCCACGTTCCTTTACATGTGCTCACTACTTAAATCAGTTGCAGTTTTACTTTGAAAGTATTAGGTGGACTGTTGACTTAATTTTGACTTTCCCTGGACAACTTCCTGTTTTTAAACAGAAAAAAAAGAAAAACCAAAATGCATTTCAGTGCACTATTGTTCAGTAAAAGTTAGCTTATGAGATTGATTTAAAATTCTGAATGAGGAGCACAGTGTTCTGGGGGCACTGTCTTGTTTCACTGATTAAATCTGTAAAATTGGTTACTGTGGCTTTTTGGGAGTTTGGTTGAGACCTATCATCAGAGCTTGCTTCCTTGAAAATGGTTTCTGGACTCAAGAACTCATCTTGGCGTCAGCTTTGGAAACAAGTATTTAAGAGAAGAGCCAGAATTCAGAAGCCAATGGAGAAAGAGTTTATTATTTTAAACTTCTAGAATGAGAATATCAGTTCCAAAGTTTAAAAAATGTCTGTCATTAGTTATATACATAAAAATAAATCGTTTAAAATTAAGATGAAGAAATCTTTTGAAGACAGTTTATTTTGGCATTGCTGCATTAGAAAAGTTAATGGTATTTTTCTATTGTAAAGCAAATTATGAAATAGCTAACTATTAATCGGGTCCTATAACGAGTCAGTGCAACTACTTTCGTTTTTAATAGCATGAGAGTAGTATGATCAGGCTAACATCACCATTATCATCAGTATTTGAAGATTACTTGATAGTCGTATAGAGCATTTATGAAATGGCTTAAAGGGAAGCTGGGAGGAAATAAACATACACATAGAAAGACATGTGTACCACAGAGACACATATTCAAAAATTAAGTTTATAAGGACTTTTAGAAAGAGATTTTCTTTAGTAGAAAAGCATTTTGAAGCCACTTATATTTTATATAGTTCAAAATTATATATAGTTCAAAAACTTTTTCATTCCATGTTAAGCTTTTCAATGTTGCTGAGTCAAAAGTTGTTTTTTTTAATTTTATGTTGATGGGCTTTTATTTACTGCAGTTCTGGCTTCTCGTCTAAATCTTTTCTCCTCAGTTTGGTAAACTGTATCCACTGGAAACGTTTTCTTCGGATATTTTTAAAAGTTAAAGGTGGGCTTTCTTAGTGGAAATATCATTTTTTAATTAAAAATAAAATCGCAGAGTGTATTTCAGGTGAATACTGCATATCTTCCTGTATAGTCATTTTGAATTAGGAAACTCCCTGAAAGTTGAGTAACTTATTTTATGGGTTTGCCAGTAAAAGAAGGTAGTGCTCCCAGAGCCATGGTACTGTGTTTTCAATTTAACTTGTACTGGTTGGTATTTTTTTTTCTCAATTTTAAAATGTTTCATATATTTCAAGATACTGTGGCAATGATAGTGTCCACTTCAAAGGTGTTTACTTATTGGAATCATAGAAAAAAGAGAAATGGTACTCAGGTGTTATTTGAAATGATAAATTAATGTAATCTTCTTAATGCCAGATCTCAGTCTCAAGCCCTGGAGCAAGCACTGACATAAATGTTAAGAAAATTGCAAGTATCAGTGATGTCTGCGAATCTATGAAGCAGCAGCTCTTAGTCTTGGTGGAATGGGCTAAATATATCCCCGCCTTCTGTGAGTTACCGCTGGATGACCAGGTATAAGTTAAAGATTTTACGAATGCTTTCAGAAATGATTTTTGAACTTTGCCCAGTTTATGTGTTTTTTAAATTATATTTAAAATAGGTTTACCATAGTTGACAAGTTAAATTATCTTGTGAGGGAAAGATTGGCTTTCTTGTCCAGTCACCTTGTTCTATTAAGAGGCACAACTGTTTAACTTCTGTGTTAGGGGTCTTGCAAATTTATTGATTGGGTGAAGTTGAGGAAGACACTGATCTTCCCTCTTGGAGTTGAAAAAGCTTAAGTGAAGAAGAAAAACAGGATAGCAAGTAACTGCCATTGTGAGACAAATGTCTGGGAGGGAAAAGGTATACTCTCCTGTCTTGGTGTATCTTGGAAGGCGCCATATAAAATTCCATGGAAATACCAGGCCACTCCTAGACAGAAACCTCACAGGTTGTGTTGGTGTCTTGGTAGGAACTCTATGCAATTAACATAAAATTTTGCCTTTCATGTTGTCAATTCTATCCTAGCATTTACTGTATAAAAATATGGGTTCGGCAAAAACATCTCTAGAATCATGCTCTGAAGTCTACAGATTTCAATAGTATTTCAGACACAACAAACTTTTCCTAATACATATATTTTGGTATTTTGTCATATATACATTAAGACATTTTAATGAATAGTTAAGAATTTTAATTTCCTAGTCTGTGAAAATTAGATTATTAGCTTCAGATTCATTTTTAATGCCTCCATTTAAATAGTTTATAATATTTTGTAGATGCATATAATTTGAAAATTTTTAATTCCCCACACTGAGTAAACCATGATATGTATTATGCCCAGTGTATATTTTTATACCCTCTGGCCATGTTCTTTATCACTGATATACAAAAACAAACAATTAAAGGGAAAGGTGCATTTTGATTGTTTAAAAATCAGAGAAGGGCAAAATATTTATACAACTAGAACAAAGAGTGATCATAGGAAGTCAGAAGTTATATTTCTAGGACAGGTGAAATCCTGGTGACCAAAAGATAAAAAAATAAAAAAGTACTATGAATTCTGAAATCATTCTTAAAATGTTCTGTAACTGCCTTCCTGGTATGAGTCATGGTTATTGACATGTCATAAAGATAGCTAAGCTCAGAAGGTTATTTCAGAGTGAATAATGCTAAATTGCTAAAACATACGTGTCTCACCCCAAGCCATATAAGTAGGTTACGTTATTTATCAGTTTTATATTTTTATTATCACTCCTCTTTAAAAGTTGCTGACTTATGTGTGAAGGCAATGATTTAAAAATTGGAAAATTAAAATCTAGTAACCTGTCAAAAATGGTTTTTATTTGCTAAATGACGCTTGAATACTAACAATATAACATTACTAGCCTTGGACGGGCAAATGTCCAGTGTGGTTAAGGCATTAGAGAAGTAGCTTTCAGTTGCATTAAATATTACACTATTTTATTGAATCCCCTCAGGACCTCTGACATAAATGTTATTATCTCCACTTAACAATTTTTAAAACTGATCCTAGATCAGTTAAATTCACTCAGAAAATTCATCAAACGAATATTTATTGGGACTACAGTTCCATTTTAGGTTCTGTGACGATCTGGCAGTAAAAATACAGACTCATCATGATTCTCATAAAGTCTGCACTCTATTTGGGAGAGACAGACAATAAAAAAGATACAGATTATGAGTAAGTTAATTCTAGGTGGGGATAAGTTCTATAAAATGGAATGGGGTGAGTTGTAGAATGACTGTGTTGGAATGGCAAGACATACTTTAAATTGGGGATCAGTGACTTTTCCTGAGACCTGAATGACAAGGGACCAAACATACCAACATCTGAGGACAAGACATTCCAGGGATAGGAACAGCATGTTCAAACGCTCTGAGGCAAGTTGAAATAATGAGTGCAGAGAAAAGAGAACAAGAGAACAAGGGATATCATAAGCTGAGATCAGAGAAGGCGGGGGGGGGGGGGGGGGGGGGGGAGGGGAAGGAGCAGGGGAGGACAAACCATTGTGCTGTTACCTAGGAGGCCATTGTTAACAACTTTGGGTTTTATTGTAAAGGCAATTAGAAACCAGTGAGGAGTTTTCAGGAGAGGGATGATAGTAAGTGACTATTGTTTCACAAAAGTTATCTGGGAAGCTCTGTCAAGAAGGATTTAGGATGGAGGAACCAGAAGGGAAGCAAGAATCAACCTATTAGCTCTGTGGAGCGCATTGTGGCAGGCAAGATGAAGAATGGCAAAGGCTCGGGCTGGGGTGGTAGCTATGGAGAAGCAGTACCCGGATTTGCTGTGCAACTAGAAAGGAATCAAAATGGGCTTTGGGTTCTGACGTGAACAAGCATTTTGGATGAGCAGACCATTTAGTAAAATGATGAAGATATTGGAGAAACATTACTTTGATGTTTTATATTTGGAATGCTTCCTAGTCTTCCTAGAGGTGATGGCAAGTAGACAGTTGAACATATGCATAAAGCTCAGTTGAAAGCTTAGTGCAATTAGCTTCAGTCTACAAAGTGTCAGCAATGAGGTTATCCATCCTCTTCTTAGTTTGCCACAAGTCCTTGCTTTGCTTTTGTTTATTCAGCCTATTATGTGTAATAACAGCGTGTTTTTTACATATGTTTTCTTATTTGGTCCTCATGACTACCTTTGAGATTTTTATCACTACCTCCATTTGACAGATGAAAACAATTGAGTCCCAAACATACTGGTTAACTTATCTAAGATTCAACAGGTATGACCAGGCAGCATTTGAACTCTGTTTGATTCTATTTCACTCCAGATCTATTTTGTTTGCTTGTATTGACTTCTAAGCTTTAGAAATTATGAAAAGTAAAACTCTATTGACATGCTGAAATAGAAAAATAGAAGGCTTAATGATGGCAAGCATCTATGAATATTATAGTTTATTAAAACCAAAAAAAAAGGTCCCAGGCTTAAAGAGCACTGAATTAATCAGATACATATTATACCATCTTTTAATCATTATATTTTATAATTAATTGTTAAACTTGAAATTTTTCATTAAGGTGGCACTGTTGAGAGCTCACGCAGGGGAACATTTACTGCTTGGAGCGACAAAGAGATCCATGGTGTATAAAGATATTTTGCTTTTGGGTAAGTTTTTTTTTTTTTTTAATTTAAGAAGAAATTATGCATGCTTCATCTTTACACAGGATCTATTCTGTATGTAGCAAGCATTCAAGACACTGTCAAATGGTATTCTCATTTCACAAATTGGATTTAATTAAGTATCCTCATTCAAGACCCTATGTTTCCTTGACTTCATTGCAGCGAAGTTCAGAGGGCATTGAGATGTTTCGGGTGCATTAACATTTAAAAATAAGAGTTGGAGAGGGGCACCTGGTTGGGTCAGTTGGTAAGCATCTGACTTTGGCTCAGGTCATGATCTTGTGGTCTGAGAGTTCAAGCCCCACATTGGGCTCTGTGCTGACAGCTCAGAGCCTGGAGCCGGCTTCAGATTTTGTGTCTCCCTCTCTCTCTTCCCCTTCCTCTCTCACACTTTGACTCTCTCTCTCATAAATAAACATGAAAAATTTTTAAAAATATAAGTTGGAGATGGTGGTCAAAAGGTACAAACTTCCTTGGGGTGCCTGGGTGGCTCAGTCAGTTAAGCGTCCGACTTCAGCTCAGGTCACAATCTCGCGGTCCATGAGTTCGAGCCCCGCGTTGGGCTCTGGGCTGATGGCTCAGAGCTTGGAGCCTGCAGCCTGCTTCCGATTCTGTGTCTCCCTCTCTCTCTGCCCCTCCCCCCTTCATGCTGTGTCTCTCTCTGTCTCAAAAATAAATAAAACGTTAAAAAAAATTAAAAAAATAAAAGGTACAAACTTCCAGTTACAAGTCAAATAAATACTATGGATATGATGTACAACATGATGACTAGAGCTAACACTTGCAGTATAATATGTGTGGACATTGTTAAGAGTGTAAATTCTAAGCATTTTCATTACAAGGGGATTTTTTTCCTTCTGTTTTCGTTGTATCCATGAGAAGATGGACATTAATTGAACCTACCATGGTAATCATCTCACAATATATCTAAATCAAACTGTCATGCTGTCCTTCTTAAACTTATACAGTGATGTATGTCAATTATTTCTCAATAAAACTGGAGGGAAAAGATTTAAAAATAAAAGAGAAATGTTGCTCAATAAACATAATAATGAAGTATCTTTAAATCCTATCAGGACAGATAACTGGTGATTTATGTGACCACTTTATTGGAGTCTCAGTGTTGTTTCCAACTCCTTCAGTGGCTGCTTAATACTTGTAACTTGTTTTATACACTTCCAAGGAACATGTCTATTTCCTTTTTTTTTTTTTTTATGGTATAGCAATTATTTTATTTTTTATTTTTTTTTTATTTTTTTTTTTTATGAAATTTATTGACAAATTGGTTTCCATACAACACCCAGTGCTCATCCCAAAAGGTGCCCTCCTCAATACCCATCACCCACCCTCCCCTCCCTCCCACCCCCCATCAACCCTCAGTTTGTTCTCAGTTTTTAACAGTCTCTTATGCTTTGGCTCTCTCCCACTCTAACCTCTTTTTTTTTTTTTTTTTTTTTTTTCCTTCCCCTCCCCCATGGGTTCCTGTTAAGTTTCTCAGGATCCACATAAGAGTGAAACCATATGGTATCTGTCTTTCTCTGTATGGCTTATTTCACTTAGCATTACACTCTCCAGTTCCATCCACGTTGCTACAAAGGGCCATATTTCATTTTTTCTCATTGCCACATAGTACTCCATTGTGTATATATACCACAATTTCTTTATCCATTCATCAGTTGATGGACATTTAGGCTCTTTCCATAATTTGGCTATTGTTGAGAGTGCTGCTATGAACATTGGGGTACAAGTGCCCCTATGCATCAGTACTCCTGTATCCCTTGGATAAATTCCTAGCAGTGCTATTGCTGGGTCATAGGGTAGGTCTATTTTTAATTTTCTGAGGAACCTCCACACTGCTTTCCAGAGCGGCTGCACCAATTTGCATTCCCACCAACAGTGCAAGAGGGTTCCCGTTTCTCCACATCCTCTCCAGCATCTATAGTCTCCTGATTTGTTCATTTTGGCCACTCTGACTGGCGTGAGGTGATACCTGAGTGTGGTTTTGATTTGTATTTCCCTGATAAGGAGCGACGCTGAACATCTTTTCATGGAACATGTCTATTTCCTATGATCTCATTGCCTATGATATGATGCAAAATCCCAAGTTAAAAAAAATTATTTGGTGACTATGTCTGAAAATCCTGATAGTTAAGTAGTAGTGCTGGAAGAGACAAAGTAGGATGGCAGGTTGAATGGGGGAAGAAGACACAAGGGAAAGCTTTTGTCTTCCTTAAGCAATTGCTTCCATCCACCCACCTTACTTACCTTTTAAAATTAGTTTTCCTGTTGAGAGAGTTGAGATAGCTGTAATGATTATTATCTCCACTTCTCTCTGGCTGTGTGAAATGATGACTAGATTGCTCAATATGTCTTTGTGTTAGATATTTTAACCCAAAATAGGAATAAATAAAATATGATATATTTTTCACATATAATATGATATAGCTAATATAATAGATATAGCTAATATCTATTGAGGACTTACTATGCAAGATGCATTCTCTAAGTGCTTTACATATAAATACATGCTATCTCATTTAATCCTCATGATAACCCTAAGGGATAGGTACGTACTTTTATTCTGCAGGTGAAGAAATGCAGGCAGAGAAAGTTAACTTAAGGTCACAAAGCTAGTAAGGGATAGAGCCAGGATTCTAAACCACATAATGTGACTGCAGAGACAATGCTCTTAGATTCTATTAAACACTTTCCTGCATTTATAAGACTGCTATAATACTGCTCTCATTATAGATTGAATACAGTAGACTTAAAAACTCAAATGTATTTGCTACCTATTTCTAAATTGTTTTACCCTGAATAATTAGGTAAACTAACTTTTCATAAGAGCAAGACTATATTTTTTTAGATCTTTTTACATGTTGTTGCACTGAAGATTGTCTTTGCCTGCAATGAAAGAATTCAGAATATTGACTTCTTATAAAATCAGAAAATAACAATTTAGCTGTTATCTTAGGAGCTCTAATAACTTCTAGTTTCTAATATTTTCAAAGCTATACTATTTGTCACTTACAGCCAGAGACATTCTAAATCGGAGCGTCCTTAGGGATTAGGGAGTCTAGTCTCTGTTCAATTTCTGAACTTTCTTGAATTCATCTACTTAGGCCTGTTAAAGTTGTGTTTCAAAAGTTGTTACACCTACATATACCTAGACCACTAAAGGAGTCCTCTTTTTATCCACTGTAAGCAAGAAAGTTTCTTTAGGTTTTGTGTTACGCTCATTAATGATTAAGACACTAATAGATAACTGACATAGTGGAAGGGTAATCATTATATTTTGTTTCTCTCCTGTCAATTATTAGCTTGTTATTAGTCTGCACTTTCGTGTTATCACTAGTGACTGAGTCTGTTAAAATGCATGTGATCATATTATCAATGTCATTTATCCTTGACGTGTTCTTAAGTTTTTCTTTCTTTTTTTTTTTTAATATGAAATTTATTGTCAAACTGTTTTCCATACAACACCCAGTGCTCATCCCAACAGGTGCCCTCCTCAATACCCATCACCCACCATCCCCTCCCTCCCACCCCCCATCAACCCTCAGATTGTTCTCAGTTTTTAAGAGTCTCTTATGTTTTGGCTCCCTCCCTCTCTAACCTTTTTTTTTTTTTTCCTTCCCCTCCCCCATGGTCTTCTGTTAAGTTTCTCAGGATCCATATAAGAGTGAAACCATATGGTATCTGTCTTTCTCTGTATGGCTTATTTCACTCAGCATAACACTCTCCAGTTCCATCCATGTTGCTACAAAAGGCCATATTTCATTCTTTCTCATTGCCACGTAGTATTCCATTGTGTATATAAACCACAATTTCTTTACCCATTCATCAGTCGATGGATATTTAGGCTCTTTCCATAATTTGGCTATTGTTGAAAGTGCTGTTATAAACATTGGGGTACAAGTGCCCCTATGCATCAGCACTCCTGTATCCCCTGGGTAAATTCCTAGCAGTGCTATTGCTGGGTCATAGGGTAGATCTATTTTTAATTTTTTGAGGAACCTCCACACTGTTTTCCAGAGCGGCTGCACCAGTTTGCATTCCCACCAACAGTGCAAGAGGGTTCCCGTTTCTCCACATCCTCTCCAGCATCTATAAGTCTCCTGATTTGTTCATTTTAGCCACTCTGACTGGCGTGAGGTGGTATCTGAGTATGGTTTTGATTTGTATTTCCCTGATGACGAGTGATGTTGAGCATCTTGTTATGTGCCTGTTGGCCATCTGGATGTCTTCTTTAGAGAAGTGTCTATTCATGTCTTCTGCCCATTTCTTCACTGGATTATTTGTTTTTTGGGTGTGGAGTTTTGTGGGTTCTTTATAGATTTTGGATACTGGCCCTTTGCCTGATATGTCATTTGCAAATATCTTTCCCCATTCCATCGGTTGCCTTTTAGTTTTCTTCATTGTTTCCTTGGCAGTGCAGAAGCTTTTCATCTTGATGAGGTCCCAATAGTTCATTTTTGCTTTTAATTCCCTTGCCTTTGGGGATGTGTCAAGTAAGAAATTGCTGTGGCTGAGGTCAGAGAGGTTTTTTCCTGCTTTCTTCTCTAGGGTTTTGATGATTTCCTGTCTCACATTCAGGTCCTTTATCCATTTTGAGTTTATTTTTGTGAATGGTGTAAGAAAGTGGTCTAGTTTCATCCTTCTGCATGTTGCTGTCCAGTTCTCCCAGCACCATTTGTTAAAGAGACTGTCTTTTTTTCCATTGGATATTCCTTCCTGCTTTGTTAAAGATTAGTTGGCCATACTTTTGTGGGTCTAATTCTGGGGTTTCTATTCTATTCCATTGGTCTATGTGTCTGTTTTTGTGCCAATACCATGCTGTCTTGATGATTACAGCTTTGTAGTAGAGGCTAAAGTCTGGGATTGTGATGCCTCCAGCTTTGGTCTTCTTCAAAATTACTTTGGCTATTCGGGGTCTTTTGTGGTTCCATACAAATTTTAGGATTGCTTGTTCTAGCTTCAAGAAGAATGCTGGTGCAATTTTGATTGGGATTGCATTGAATGTGTAGAGAGCTTTGCAGTATTGACATTTTAACAATATTTATTCTTCCAATCCACTACTGAAAGAAAGTACTATTCCTATTCCTTCAAGGGAAGAACCGTTTAAAATATTTATTTGTGAAAACTTAAATCATATCCGACAATCTTTTGTTGGGGTGCGCTGATCTTTTTTTTTTTTCCTCCTAGGAAACAACTACGTAATTCACCGCAACAGCAGTGAAATTGAGATCAGCCGCGTGGCCAACCGGGTTCTAGACGAGTTGGTACGACCATTTCAAGAAATTCAGATTGATGACAATGAATATGCTTGTTTGAAGGCAATTGTATTTTTTGATCCAGGTTTGTTTTCAGATTTCCATTAAACAACAATTAAAATGAAAATTAACCATTATTTAATATTGGAATATTTTCTCTCACACTCTAGCAAGATGCGATCTCTTAGATTGCCCCTTTTCTTCCTTTCTTAGATGCAAAAGGGCTAAGCGACCCGGTAAAGATTAAGAACATGCGGTTCCAAGTGCAGCTGAGTTTGGAGGACTACATCAATGACAGGCAATATGACTCCCGGGGGAGGTTTGGAGAGCTGCTCTTGCTCCTGCCCACGCTGCAGAGCATCACCTGGCAAATGATTGAGCAAATACAATTCGTTAAACTTTTTGGGATGGTTAAAATTGACAACTTACTTCAGGAAATGTTACTGGGTGGTGAGTACATTTAAGAATTTATTATTTATTAGCATTGCAGTCTGTAATAGGTTGACCTGTTTGTTTGTTTGTTTGTTTGTTTATCTTCTTCCAAGTTTTTCTATTTTATTTTATTTATTTGAATTCAAGTTAGTTAGCATACATAGGTAGTATTGGTTTCTGGAGCAGAATCTATTTATTTTTTGTCTGTGACATAGTGGATTCATTTTTTTTTTTTTTTTTTAACATTTAGAAAGTCTGCAAAACCCATTTGATGGAGACAAAAATACTTGAACATATTGAAATCCTCATTCTTACTAGTCTCTGCCGTCTTTGTCCCATGCAGTTCTTCTTGCCTCAGTTTCTATCCTTTCAAATATGGTGAATAGAAATGGATTTTCTATTTTTAGGACTCCTAGGGGTGTATTCTATTTTTCTATGCCATGACTCCTTTAAAAGCTCAAGGATACCAGCATTGCAACAGAACCTAAAAATATTTCTAGTAAATACCTTAAAACTAAACACTTTGCTCCTGAAATAATTAATTGACATAACACAATGAGAAGGGAAAAATGAGATTTCATTGCTGCAATAAATGTCAGGAATAAGTTAAGAAATCATTTATTTTGTGTTCTGATCTAAATTAAATTTCCTTGTAAAATCACTTTATTTTATTTTATTTTAGTTTTAGTTTTCTGGTGCTTAATGTGTTTCTAATGACATCTTTCTGAAATAAAAGTTGTTTATGCTATTAGTGTGATCCCAAATACTATAAACTTGAGGTAAGTGATTCTTGGAATTGCCTTAACAACAGGCAGCAAACCTAATGATTCCAGGAAACAGCACACAAGGTCCATTATTAATATACAACATAACATGATACAACATTAATCTAGCCAATGCACAGTGAAAGCTGACATTGTCCTTAATATGGCAGCAGTTCTATTAATTTATTTTTGAAATCCCAAAAAGCACTTTGCAAAAATAGCAATATTCCAGCTGTCAATCAAAGCATGTGTTGCAAGGTAAACTTGCTGTCGCTGATTAAATGTCACTAACGCAAGCATCTTTTTATCTTCTGTAGGTGCTTCCAATGACGCCAGCCATCTCCATCATCCGGTGCACCCACATTTGTCTCAAGATCCATTAACTGGACAAACTATACTTTTAGGTCCCATGTCAACACTGGTTCATACAGACCAGATCTGTAAGTATTTTGCCAACCATAATATTTTTTAAACTTAATTAAGAAAAAGTGGAATTTGGGGAAAGAATCTATCAGTACCCAGCAATAGCAAAATTTAGGCGCAGTTTCCTCTGTAGGACTCCACTATGGGAGATTGTGATATTCAGCAACTCCTTGTTCTCCTAGGGATCATGGGTTTGCTCCCTAAAATTGGATGTGAGTGCATAAAACAGAATGTACAGGCAGTCCTGGTTTGGCCTGGTAGTGCAGGGCTGTGAAAAGGACTGTGCAAGCCGGAAGTGTGCAAGGAAATCTTAATAATCAATAGGAAAATTATAGTTGATTGTGACCTTTAAAAATGTTTGCCGGGGTGGCTGGGTGGCTCAGTTGGTTAAGCATCAGACTCTTGGTTTCAGCTCAGGTCACGATCTCATGGTTTGTGAGATCAAGCCCCATGTTGGACTCTGCACTGACAGCACGGAGCCTGCTTGGGATCCTCTCTCTCCCTCTCTCTCTCTGTCCCTACCCTGTTCTCACGTGTGTGTGTGTGTGTGTGTGTGTGTGTGTGTGTGTGCTCATGCTTTCTCCCTTTCTCTATCTTAAAACAAACATTTAAAAATGAATAAATAAAAGTGTTTGCTGAAACATTAAGAACTCTCCTAACTACAGGTTGTAACTCTATAGTGAAGCTGAATAATAATAATCCTAATATCTATTTAAGACACTGTAATGTAAGCATTAGATACAATGAGAATTCACATGTTTTTGTTTGTTTGTTTGTTTGTTTGTTAAAAAATTATCAAGAAGGAGTGCCTGGATGGCTCAGTTGGTTAAGCGTCTGACTCTTGAGCCCCACGTCAGGCTCTGTGCTGACAGCATGAAGCCTGCTTGGGATTCTCCCTCTCCCTCTCTCTCTGCCCCTCCCCTTTTGTGTCCCCTCTTTCTCTCTCAGAATAAATAAAAAGGGGCGCCTGGGTGGCGCAGTCGGTTAAGCGTCCGACTTCAGCCAGGTCACGATCTCGCGGTCCGGGAGTTCGAGCCCCGCGTCAGGCTCTGGGCTGATGGCTCGGAGCCTGGAGCCTGCTTCGGATTCTGTGTCTCCCTCTCTCTCTGCCCCTCCCCCGTTCATGCTCTGTCTCTCTCTGTCCCAAAAATAAATAAAAAATGTTGAAAAAAAAATTAAAAAAAAAAAAAGAATAAATAAAAAAACATTTTTTTAAAAATCTGTAAAAAAATTATGAAGTATAGTTTCAACAGTGCGTCCTGCTTTCCTCTGTTCTAAATTGCAAGTGGAAGTGAGCATCTTTTCTATGCCTTGATGAATTTTACTCTTTTGGGAAGTTTGGATCAGCTTCCAAGATTTTACCCTTCGCAATTTCCATGTCTGAAATATCTCTGAGAAATTATTTAATATGAAGTTTTTTCACTAATGTCCATCACTTTACCTTCACTAAGACCCAGAATGCAGATTTATTTTTATTGTTTTAATTTAAATTTCAGTGAACATACAGTGCAGTATTGGTTTCAGGAGTAGAATTCAGTAATTCCTCACTTACACACAAAACCCAGTGCTCATCACAAGTGCCCTTTTTAGTACCCATCACCCTTCTAGCCATGTCCCCACCCCCCATCAACCCTCAGTTTGTTCTCTATCTTTAAGAGTCTCCTGTGATTTGTTTCCCTCTCTTCTCTTCCCCCCACTTTCCCATGTTATATGTTCATCTGTTTTGTTTCGCAAACTCCACATATGAATGAAATCATATGGTATTTGTCTTTCTCTGATTGGCTTATTTCACTTAGCATAACACACTCTAGCTCCATCCATGTTATTGCAAACAGCAAGATTTCACAGAATGCAGATTTAGAGACTCAAAGAGCAGCAGTGTCTGCATTCCCAGGGGAACTATTTCTTCTGCAGCTCCATCCATGTTCCATTCACTTCCTGCATTGTCACTTTTTGCTTCTTTTCTTTTATTTATTTTTTGCCAATTCTGTTTTAATTGTCCATTTTTTTGCAAAATGTCATGAGAATTTATCACTAGGAGATGAGGAGGCAACACAACTACACACTTAGTTGTCAGTACATGAACTGAATAAAATATGTTCAGTGACATCCCAGACAGACTTAAAGATGTGATGTGATTGGTTACTGATCACAGTACACATCTGTTACTGAGGTGATTCATGTAGACCGAAGAGTTAGCAGTGAAGTTTGTATTTATGCAGTTACTCACAGTTAATTGTGAGTTACCATGCTAAATGAAATTTGAGCCATGTTTTTGCCAGACTGGTGCTATTTATCCAAGCTGTAATAACTGAAATCCATGCATGTCAGATTTGTGCAAAGTGAGGGCCACTGGGAAAACACTTTGGAACTAAAATGATTACATAAATAGTAGGGGTTAGTAGCAAAGTTAATATGATAATATTGCAGATTTAACAAAAATTCTATTTTTCATAAGCTACTCCAGAGATAAAAATCTGTATTTGACAAAATACCTAGGATTGTTTCTGAGTTTATACTTAGTATTCCCACATTTACCTTTGATCTATCTCCTCTTAACACTAAACCAGCTAACTCACTGAGATTCCTTGAGTTATTGTGATATAATTATTATGTGTGTCTGTATTACCTACTGAATTTACAGTAGCCCTCAGTAACTAATTACAGTGTGGTTTCATGGAAATGTTCAAACAAATGTGACAATTTAGTGAGTACCACCTGACTGCTACCTAGTGGTGTAGGGAAAGTGGAGGCCACAGAAATGGGTATTATCCCTGTTGCCTTTTAGATACAGCCCCTGGTAAACCTATGTGTAAATAGTGTCCGAAACACGAAGTTCTTTGACTGCATGATAAAGGCAGAAATATAATTGTTAAAACATAACTCATATTATGGAAACAGAACTTGAAATGTGTTTGAAAGACATCAATTTGGGACCATCCTTGCAAAGCAAATGTTACCATGTTCCTTTCATAGTCAAGAGCAGACAGGGCGAGTCCAACGTCATCTCTCTTAGGGATTAGTTATTCATAAACCCAGAAAACAAAACACTTTAACAACATATTAAACATTATAGGCATTGGCTGGCAAGAACGTTTAACAATTCTGCTCGTGGTTGAATCTTGTACTTTTTAAATGTTAGTTTTCTAGTACTTTTAAAAGCATATTTGCTGACCCTAATCTATTTAAAATCACATCACATTTCTCATTTTTATTTTACCTCTTTCAACACAATATTTATGAGAATCCATTTGTAAAGGAAAAATTTCCTCTGTTAGCACCTATTTGGAATAGTTTATATTTTATGCAAAACAAAACATTACACATACACACAAAATAAATTTAAGTTCATGTGTATTTTCCTGGCCTTTTAGAGCAGGTCCTGGCAGTCTTAGATTCATCCCAAATATCCAGAAAAAAATTTTAAAGCAAATATGGTTATTCTTTTGTTAATTAAACTGTATGTAAATATGTTGTTTCCAACCATATTTAATAATATAAAGTCAATATGTGAAAGATCAGGCAAAAAGGAAGTGTTCTTATTTTTGTATCAATTTTTAAAAGCTATTTTGAAAAAAAAGTCTATACAGTTTGCAGTGCCTCAGGCTGATTATCAAACATTTTCTATTCGTTCTGTTAAATATGGAATTAAAATCAATGTGAATATTAAAATATTTCAAGTTTTAAAAAATTAAAAATCTAAGATAGCTCCCAGATTATTTTATAATATAGTAAAAGTTTGCAATAGGAGGAAATACTATTCTAGACAATGAAGTATTCACACTGTAACTTCTTTTTTCAATTACTTGGGCTTGCTCTTTGATGAGGAAGGGATGGGTGAGCTCAACTGTAATAGAATAATTTTGAAGCAAAATGCCAGTATTTTTCAGATGTTTTTAATTCCGATATAGGTTTCAAAGCACTTGCAAAATGTCTTAACTTTTTATGTCGTCTATTATGTTTGAGTCAGTGGAATCCAAACCAAATATATTTTATGTGCATTTTTCATTGTAAAAATTGTACAGTTATTTTCAAAGATTTGAAAAAAAACAACAACCTGGCATTCTGTTCATACTCTTCATTAACTTTTTTTCTGCTGGGTTTGTGAGAGAATCAAATGCTCATAAATGCTATTAAGAAAGACAGTACGTGACTATTGAGTGACTATGAAGAAGTTTAAGCATCTCTATTCCGTTTGGATGCTATCTGGGAGGGAAGAGGGCAGTGCAACTCCAATAGCACCTCAGTGAGCTCATAACGGATTAGATAATCATACTTTATATATGATCTTCATATATATGATAATATCTCCAAAGTGGAATAATGCATATGGGTGTCATGCAGGGCTTACTAGGCTGGGCCAGGGTGACTGTCACCATCACATACAATTCTCTGATTCTTTTTTAGCAACTCCTGAGACCCCACTCCCTTCCCCACCACAAGGCTCTGGACAAGAACAGTACAAAATAGCCGCAAACCAAGCTTCAGTGATTTCACACCAGCCTCTCTCCAAACAAAAGCAATTGTGAGAATATGTTTACTCCTGAATGGCACTGCGTAAATGTGAAAACTTGTTGGTCTTAAAATAACTCAGGATAGTACTTTTGGCAAACTCTTAGCCAAGGCTTCTTCATGGTGCTGTTGTAAGATGGTATCCTCTTTTCTTGTTTATATGCTCATTTTGTTTGTTGTTGCTATTGTGTAAAACTTTCAGATGCAAATAATGTATATCTGAGTTTCAATATGTTTGTATAGTATATTTTTCCAACTTCCCTTGCACTGCTCTGGAACCAGTTGAATCTTATGTACTACTTTCATTTGTTGTCTCGATATTAATTTAAATCTGTAAATAATTGCTTCATTGTGATGTGATGCAGAACTGAGTGTTCTTTTGTGACTAAGAATGGTA
The DNA here is from genome assembly GCF_007474595.2 of Lynx canadensis. Taxonomy (NCBI): domain Eukaryota; kingdom Metazoa; phylum Chordata; class Mammalia; order Carnivora; family Felidae; genus Lynx; species Lynx canadensis. The sequence goes on along the minus strand of NC_044320.2, from coordinate 58,445,340 downwards.
GGTAGATCAGCAATTCCAGATCAGTGGAATTGAACCATTTTTTTTTATCAATTTCAAACTTGCAAGTTAGAAAAATAAAGCAGTTGCTATAAAATAGGAAATATTTATTTGAAGAATCACTTGTGGATATCCAGTGGCTAAGAAGCATCTTTTTGGCCCACAGTTAAATACACCTCTATCTTAAGCTTAGAAAATTATAGTCATTCCGAGGCTGACTGGCTATTCCTTGTAATCCTGCCTATATTTGAAGATGTATTTTAACATAAAACATGTTTGTTTTACCAATCAAGATACAGGATAAATGGTAAAAAAGGAAACCCTTAACACAGTGTCTCAACCAAGAGAAACCCTGCCTTCTCTCTCCTGAAACAATCTGGTAGTCATCCATTGACTTGAATTTTAGCATATGCCTGCCTCTAGTTCCCAGGGACCCTGCAAGAGCAGTCTTTAGGTGATAAGCCTTGTGCCAACTAAAACGGCACCACTCTGGGAGGCTGATATTGGGAGACCAAATGGCCATTGTCACACACAAAGTGTCTCACTTAATCCTCACGGCAACCCGGTAAGAGAGGTATTATTGTCTTTCCCTTATAAATGAAGAAACCTATTGCTTGGAGGGTTGAAGTACATAACTGAAGTTTGTAAACCTGAAGAGCAGGACAGCCACCTTGACGCCCAGATCTGCTTGACTCTAAGGAGAATAAATCTGGTGTGGAATGAAAAATGTGAGCTTCTTACTATGGTTTTTAAATATATGCAGTTGATGTTGGGGCGCCTGGGTGGCGCAGTCGGTTAAGCGTCCGACTTCAGCCAGGTCACGATCTCGCGGTCCGTGAGTTCGAGCCCCGCGTCAGGCTCTGGGCTGATGGCTCGGAGCCTGGAGCCTGTTTCCGATTCTGTGTCTCCCTCTCTCTCTGCCCCTCCCCCGTTCATGCTCTGTCTCTTTCTGTCCCAAAAATGAATAAACGTTGAAAAAAAAAATTAAAAAAAAAATATATGCAGTTGATGTGATGACTGAATCCTGCCCATCTTGTTACCTGTAACACATATTTACATGTAATCAATGAGTGTAAATTTGTTGCAGCATGAATAAGAAACCACTGTTGTAGCTTTAATGTCTTCCCCCCAAAACAAAAAACAAAAAAACAAGACAAAAACACAAAACAAAACCTTAAAACAAATTAAAGGAAATAAAAGACATACCAGATAGGTTATGATGAAAACACAAATGCAAATCACTGGCTCAGCGGATTTTCAAAACTCCAGTGGACTGAGGAGTACAGTTCATTGGAGCCCTATTTGATATCTAAAGCTGAAGTGTATTTGAAAACAATGCATGATGGGCCACCTCAAGAAATAGTGATCTCTCTCACTCTCTTTCTCTATCACACACACACACACACACACACACGCACACAGAAGCAAGGAAATATCACTGAGTAATTATGAGTGATACAAAAAAGTGTCCCAACTTGTAAGAGACTAAATTAACTGATTTTTACAGAATCTCTCAAAATTTCTAAGATTTCATAACCCCCCATTTACCCTACGAATAAAAAAGGTTCTGTTAATATTAACTAACTTATTAAGTCAGTGTAGAAAAATGGTTAATTGGAAGCTATAATGGATTTAATAAAATCAAAATTCCTTCAGTAGCTGGTACCTGAAAACTGTAAAATATATCTTTGAGAGTGAGTGAGGGAAGAGGAAAGTTTACTTCACTCTTATTTTTTGGAAATTTACTCTAGAATCTCAATTTCATGTATAAGAATGCTTTTGATCTTTATGAATGACAAATACTTTTGTAGGTTTCTGTTTTACTTGTTGTGCTGTTCTTTTAGTAGATATTAAAAAAAATTCATTTTTAGTGAACCCTTTAACTTATCTGCATATATTTACTAAACAGCTTTGTTTTAGAAATTATTGCTAACGATTTTGTTTTAATAACTATGGTCAGGGAATTTTTAATATAATATTTTTGTATACTTAACTGCCAAAAATGCTGGACAAAGAGGAACTGAAGTTTTCAGCGTATTTTCAAAATGTTGATAATGAAACTTATTGCTTTTATATAGCACAAAACTTTTTCAGGTGGTAAATATGAATAATTTATTGTGAAATAATGATTCATTTTATAAATGTAAAATTATTTTTATAAATTTTATTGTTGAAAATCAAAACTTACTAAATTTTTAAGTGTAAATTATAGTGAGATTAAGATATTTCTAAACTGTGATATGTTGTTTCACTGAACTTTCTAAATAAAAATTGAGAAAAAAAACTGAAGTAGGGTGCTTCATTATTGTTTAAAATGATTTTGTACTTTTAGAGATATGGATAACATATTTTATATGGACATTTAATTAAATCCATATATAGTTCACTAATACTGGTCTTTAGAGGCCAGAGCAAAATGAATTAGCACATCTCCAAATAATCATAGAATTGGCTACTGATTGAAGGGAGAATCCTCACATTTGAGCTTTATGATGTAGTTATTCTTTAAAGTTTTGTGATAGTGATTAAAATAAATGAGCTAGCTTGGCTTAAACGTTGTATCCATATACTCTGGCAATACATTTTTAACCTAGATGTTTTAATTGCCGTTGTCCTGTGTTCATATTTAATTGCCTACCATGTTTTAAAATATGAAAGCATGTAATTTTTGTATCTTTGTGGAGAATACAAGAAATATACTCTAATTTAATAGAGAAAGAAGAATTCTTGCTCTAGGCCACAGGAAGATTGCAACCTAGAATAAAGATAAAACATTGCATGTATTAGTAATAGGTTTATTTTACTCTATAGTCAAGTGCAATTTGACATCCATTTCAACCTGGGCATTTGAGCTGATCTTTTTATGTCACTTCCTTCCCTCCAAGATTTCACTAACTGCCCAGAGAAAGACTTTTTAAAAAATAAGAACCATCTATACATCTCCTGAAATTAAATCTTAAATTTTAAACTAAATTAAATTTTTTTTTCTGCAAAATATAAGGCAGATGACATCAGAGTAAAAGAAATGCAGACTTGTCCATGATTAACCATGAGTATAATGGTGCTGCTGTGAAAGTGATATGAAATTCCACAAATAGAACCCTCTAAATCTTCAGGGCCACCAGAGTGGCTCAGTTGGTTGAGTGTGCGACTCTTGATTTCAGCTCAGGTCATGAGCCCAGGGTCTTGGGAGCAAGCCCTCCACTGGGCTCCGTGCTGAGCATGGAGCCTGCTTAGGATTCTCTCTCTCTCTCTCTCTCTCTCTCTCTGCTTCTTCCCTGCTTCCTCAGACCCTTCCCAGCTTGTGCATGCACTCAACCTCTCTCTTTTTAAAAACAAATACCAAAGTTGTAACACAAGAGGCTAAGACCAAGATAAGAGCATGTGATAGTCAATGAATGTCAAATCAAAGGACGTAAGGAGCTACAGCGGTGACCCACTGTGGAAGACTATGTGATTCACCTGATTTCCGTTGAGGCAGATGGCTTGATCAGTGAAGGAGGGTCGGGGCCACAACAATTTCCAAATTAGGAGAGTCGGATTCAGTTACAGAAGAGATAGATCCTGACTTCAGAGTACTCTAATAATCTCGTGAAAGAAGGTACTCAATTCAGTAGTGAACTTCCTCCCTACCATGTTTCCCCCCACCTGTCAACCCCCCGAGAGTCTCCTTATAGACACAGATAACTGAGGTTTTGATATACATAGGCTTATCTAAGTAGAGGTAATGCCTTGGGTGGATAGGATGCAACTGGATAGGATGAAGGACAGACAATTCTATCTACCTACTCAGACACGGAAACTCTGAAAATTAGCAGTTACTGAAGAAATCTGTAACCTTTCCTGCTGTGACCATCTTTCAAAAGTAGCCAGTGCTCTATCTTGTATCCAGTTTGATCCCTTATCTGGAAAAATAATCATTTAGAAAATGCAAAGTTTGCCCTATAAGACAAAAAAGTGCTTCGAAGAGGGTCCAGGGACAGGTGAGAGGGAAGAAGAAACTATACCAGGACTCTAATTTTACATAGGTTGCAAATAACAAGGTACAATTATATGTGTGTGTGTGTGTATTTCCTCTTGATATTTCATAAAATAAATGCAATTAAAAATGAATTTATAGATAACCATTAATAGAACAAAAATAAGATTCAAAAAATACACTATTAAAAAAAAGAATAAGGAAAATTGAGCAGTCTGGTGAACAAGTAGTTTTTTTAAAAAAGAAATTATCGGGGTACCTGGGTGGTTCAGTTGGTTAAGCATCTGACTTCAGCTCAGGTCATGATCTCGCGGTTCCTGAACTCAAGCCCTGCATCAGGCTCTATGCTGACAGCTCAGAGCCTGGAGCCTGCTTCGGATTCTGTGTCTCCCTCTTTCTCTCTATGCTCCTCTCCCACTCATGCTCTGTCTCTCTCTCTCTCTCAAAAAAAAATTAATAAAAAGAAAAAAGAAAAATTATCAAGGAAACATAACTAAAAATGAGAGATATATGACAAAACTCAGATATCTCATCAACTTTTATAAGTTAAAAACATCACTTAGTACCATATAATTACTTTTAGATTAGATTAGAATACAAATTCATCTATTTTTATTACATAATTCATTACATAATTCTTTAGTACATAAATCTTTACAAAGCAATCCAGTAAGTGACATTTATGCATTATCCAATATGTATATATTAAACCTCTACACTTTGGCAAAAATTTATAGACATTGGAGCTCTCAAGTTTCTAATGGAATTTTGAGGCAGAAAAACATTAAGCCATAATCATACAAATAATTAAAGATAACCAATGATTACTTTCTAGTCCAAGAACTAGATGTTCTGAGAGTTTCCTAGATGAATTTACTTCTAGATCAGGAAAGAGCTCTCAGAAAAAAACTGAAAGAAGACTGTAAGTAAAGCTCAGTGAACAAAACAAGGCCAAAACCTGAGGTTATGAAGGTGACAGGAGGCAGATGACAGGGGCCATGGTATTTTAGGTTTTAGTTTAACTATATCCATGTGATTCACCAAATGGTTTTAAGTAGAGTGGAACATGATCCAATTTGATTTTTTGGAACAGATCCCTCTGCTAAATGGAAATGAGTCAAGTTGGAGCAAAAACATCATCCTTAAAAGGAAGTAAGAAGAGGGGCGCCTGGGTGGCGCAGTCGGTTAAGCGTCCGACTTCAGCCAGGTCACGATCTCACGGTCCGTGAGTTTGAGCCCCGCGTCGGGCTCTGGGCTGATGGCTCAGAGCCTGGAGCCTGTTTCCGATTCTGTCTCCCTCTCTCTGCCCCTCCCCCGTTCATGCTCTGTCTCTCTCTGTCCCAAAAATAAATAAACGTTGAAAAAAAAAAAAAATTTTTTTAAAAAAAAAAAGGAAGTAAGAAGAGATGTCTGTATTTTGGATTAGGATGAGAGTACCAAGTTTGGTACCAAATATATGCTACCAAATATATACTAATATATATGACTATCATTTGGAAGCAGACACAATAGAACTTCCAAACTTGATATTTGGTATATCCGATGGTGTAGTTGCTTTGAAAAGAATGTTCATGTTCTTACGGGGGTTAAACACACAATTACCAGTAGGAGCCAAAAGAAATGAAAATTTGTGTCAAGGGGCACCTGGGTGGCACAGTCAGTTAAGCATCAGACTCCTGTCTTCAGCTCAACTCATGATCCCAGGGGATCCCAGAGGTGTGGGATCAAACCCTGTATCAGGCTCCCCACTGAGCATGGAGCCTGCTTGGGTTTCTCTCTCTCCCTCTCTCTCTCTGCCTCTCACCCACCACTAAAAATAAATAAAGATAAAAAAGGAAAGAAAATATGTGTCAAATAAGGACCTGTGAAGTTTTTTGACACAAAAGTATATACTGTCAATTAAAAAAAAAAAAAAAAAAAAGGAAACTAGTCTATTGTGAGAGACTGCAAATCAATTATTGCCAAGGCTTGAATCTGATTTCAAAGAGGCAGGAGGGAATTTGTGGGTGGGAGGTGGGGAATGATACCTTTGCATATATATTTTGGTGATGGTCATATTTGTATGCTTAACATTTAAATGTGTGTATTTTACTGTATATAAAGTATATCTCAATAAAGTTCACAAAAACAAAATATACTAACTGTATTATTTAAAAACTACAGGGGCTCTGGGTATCTCAGTCAGTTAAGCATCCCACTCTTAATTTCGATCCAGGTCATGATTTCAAAGTTCATGAGATTGAGCTCCATGCCTGGCTCTGTGCTGTCAGTGTGGAGCCTGCTTGGGATTCTCTCTTTCCCTCTCTCTCTGTCCCTCCCCCACTTGTGCATTGCTCTCTCTCTCCTTCAAAATAAATAAACTTAAGAACATTTTTTTAATTACAAAAACAGCAAGAAATAAACATAATGCTGTAGAAAATAATATATAAATAAGAAAGTAAAAACATATAACTTAAGAAACAGAAAAAATATATAATTTGTAATAAGTCCAGCTACTAGTGCTCTGAAGTGATAAATTAGATGAAATTTTGATTAAAGAAAATGGAGCAAGTACAAAGAAATGTACAAGCCAACAACTTTTTAAAAATATTATTTTTAATGTTTATTTATTTTTGAGAGAGAGAGAGAGAGAGAGAGAGAGACAGAGCACAAGCGGGAGGAGGGGCAGAGAGAGGAGACATAGAATCCGAAGCAGGCTCCAGGCTCTGAGCTGTCAGCACAGAGCCTGACGTGGGGCTCAAACTCACAAGATGTGAGATCATGACCTGAGCAAAAGTTGGAGGCTTCACGACTGAGCCACCCAGGTGCCCCACCAGCCAATAATTTTTATGAATATAACTGCAAAATGTCTAGACAAAATACTGGAAAATTAAATTTAGTGCTATAATGAAAGGATAACATAACATACTCAAGTGGGCTTTTTGTTCCAAAAATGAATTACTGGGTTAACATTTGAACATCAAGCCTTAATGGCAGAACTATCTCCACCGAATGTGCATCATAGTTTAACTTCCGCCAAAGTTGGCTTCCATCTTTCCTCTTGGATATGCACCCTTAAAGTCTTCCCTGCTGAGTATGCTACATGCTAACTTCAGAGTCTGATTCCTAGGTAACCCACCTAAAACAACCTATAGAATTCATTTATACTTATATGCTAATGTAGGTAACTGTAAAATGAAATTAATCAACCATATGGCTTACCATATCATCAAAAAATTTGGTGAAAATCAGATTTATGAAGCATCGATTACACTATCATCAGAAGTCAAATTTACAAAAAATAACCTAATTAAAAGGGTTACACTGAAATGCTGAAAACTCTGAGGCATTTCTGAAAGTTTAATTTATCTTCCGATAAATTAAGGCACCGATTAAGGCAAGGATGTTGATGAAGTAGAGTTACAGATGTATGGAAATAGACATGAAAATGAAACGGCTGGCCAGACCAGAGATTCCATTAGAAAAAGTTATTATACTCACAGATTTTGTAAAAGAGGAGTCCCAGATGACAAACTTCCAGCTTTGCCTTTTTCACAGGCTATTTATATTTCTGCTGGGGTCTTCTTCTTCTTCTTCTTTTTCCTCTCTTGGCATGTTCCCATGTGTCTTGTAAAATGTCATTAATATATCACCTTCACCCTTCTGTGAGCATGTTTAAAACTTTCTCAGGTAAAATTAAGGACTTCCTTACATGTTTTATTATTTGTTGTTTATACTGCTATTTTACCATTTATTTCAATGCTTTAATTATTGCTTATTGTCAGTTAGAATGAACCCCAGAAGAGCCGGTACCAGTTGGGTACCTTTTGAATTCCAAAGATTCAACAGAATTCCCAGCAATTAATAGGTGATCAATAGTGATTTCTAAATTAGACAAGAGAATAGTCACAACTATGAATTCTTGTTAGTAAAGCTGAAGAAGGAAATGAACTGAAGATAAAAATAGCATATTTACCTCTTATTCAATGGATTATTTTTAGATAATGGTAACTATTTCTACAAGACAGTTTATCATATTAATTTGTAAAAGTAAAAATAGTAAAAAAAACCATCAAATTATTTTTATCAGTGAAACATTATCACTTAATCCTTGTCTGTAGTATTTTGTGATCTTTTCTCAGATATGTTTTTTTAATCTTTTAAAATTTACATCCAAATTAGTTAGCATATAGTGCAAAAATGATTTCAGGAGTAGATTCCTTAGTGCCCCTTACCCATTTAGCCCATTCCCCCTCCCACAACCCCTCCAGTAACTCTGTTTGTTCTCCCTATTTATGAGTCTCTTCTGTTTTGTCCCCTTCCCTGTTTTTATATTATTTTTGTTTCCCTTTCCTTATGTTCATCTGTTTTGTCCTTTAAAATATTCATATGAGTGAAGTCATATGATTTTTGTCTTTCTCTGACTAAAGTCACTTAGCATAACATCCTCCAGTTCCACCCACGTAGTTGCAAATGGCAAGATTTCATTCTTTTTGATTGCTGAGTAATACTCCATTATATATATATATATATATATATATATATATATATATATATACCACATCTTCTTTATCCATTCGTCCATCGAGGGACACTTGGGCTCTTTCCATGTTTGACTATTGTTGATAGTGCTGCTATAAACATGGGGGTGCATGTGTCCCTTTGAAACAGTACACCTGTATACCTTGGATAAATGCCTAGTAGTGCAATTGCTGGGTCATAGGGTAGTTCTATTTTTAGTTTTTTGAGGAAACTCCATACTGTTTTCCAGAGTGGCTGCACCAGCTTGCATTCCCACCAACAATGAAAAGAGATCCTCTTTCTCCGCATCCTCGCCAACATCTGTGGTTGCCTGAGTTGTTCATGTTAGCCATTCTGACAGGTGTAAGGTGGTATCTCATGGTGGTTTTGATTTGTATCTCCCTGATGATGAGTCATGTTGAGCATTTTTTCATGTATCGGTTGGCCATCTGGATGTCTTCTTTGGAGAAGTGTCTATTCATGTCTTTTGCCCATTGCTTCACTGGATTATTTGTTTTTTTGGTGTTGAGTTTGATAAGTTCTTTATTGATTTTGGATACTAACCCTTTATATGATGTGTCATTTGCAGATATCTTCTCCCATTCTGTCAGTTGTCTTTTAGTTTTGCTGATGGTTTCCTTCACTGTGCAGAAGCTTTTTATTTTGATGAGGTCCCAGGAGTTCATTTTTGCTTTTGTTTCCCTTGCCTCCAGAGACGTGTTAAGTAAGAAGTTGCTGTGGCCAAGATCAAAGAAGTTTTTGCCTGCTTTCTCCTCAAGGATTTTGATGGCTTCCTGTCTTACATTGAGGTCTTTCATCCATTTTGAGTTTATTTTTGTGTATGGTGTAAGAAAGTGATCCAGGTTCATTCTTCTGCATGTTGCTGTCCAATTTTCCCAGCACCACTTGCTGAAGAGACTGTCTTTATTCCATTGGATATTCTTTCCTACTTTGTCAAAGATTAGTTGGCCATACGTTTGTGGGTCCATTTCTGGATTCTCTATTCTATTTCATTGATCTGAGTGTCTGTTCTTGTGCCAGTACCACACTGTCATGATGATTACAGCTTTGTAGTATAGCTTGAAGTCTGGGATTATGATGCCTCCTGCTTTGGTTTTCTTTTTCAAGAATGCTTTGGCTATTCAGGGTCTCTTATACTTCCATACAAATTTTAGGATTATTTATTCTAGTTCTGTGAAGAATGCTGGTGTTACTTTGATAGGGATTGCATTGAATATGTAGATTGCTTTGGGTAGTATCAACATTTTAACAATATTTGTTCTTCCTATCCAGGAGCATGGAATTTTTTCCATTTTTTTGTGTCTTCTTCAATTTCTTTCATAAGCTTTCTATAGTTTTCAGTGTATAGATTTTTCACCTCTTTGGTTAGATTTATTCCTAGGTATTTTATGGTTTTTGGTGCAACTGTAAACAGGATCAATTCCTTCATTTCTCTTTCTGTTGTTCATTGTTGGTGTATAGGAATGCAGCTGATTTCTGTGCATTGATATTATATCCTGCAACTTTGCTGAATTCATGAATCAATTTTAGCCATTTTTTGGTGGAATCTTTAGGGTTTTCCATATAGAGTATCATGTCATCTGCGCAAAGTGAAAGTTTGACTTCCTCCTGGCCGATTTGGATGCCTTTTATTTCTTTGTGTTGTCTGATTGCTGAGGCTAAGACTTCCAATACTACGTTGAATAACAGTGGCGAGAGTGGACATCTCTGTCTTGCTCCTGACCTTGGGGGGAAAGCTGTTAGTTTTTCCCCATTGAGGATGATATTAACATTGGGTCTTTCGTATATGGCTCTTATGATCTTGAGGTATGATCCTTCTATCCCTACTTCTTGAAGGTTTTTATCAAGAAATGACGCTGTATTTTGTCAAATGCTTTCTCTACATCTATTGAGAGGATCATGTGGTTCTTGTCGATGAATGAATCATCTTGTCGATGAATCACATCGATTGCTTTGTGGATACTGAACCAGCCCTGCATTGCAGGTATAAATCCCACTTGGTCATGGTGAATAATTTTTTTAATGTATTGTTGGATCCGGTTGGATAATATCTTGTTGAGGATTTTTGCATCCATGTTCATTAGGGAAATTGGTCTATAGGTCTCCTTTTTAGCGGGTTCTCTGTCTGGTTTTGGAATCAAGGTAATGCTGGCGTCACGGAAAGAGTTTGGAAGTTTTCCTTCCATTTCTATTTTTTGGAACAGCTTCAAGAGAATAGGTGTTAACTCTTCCTTAAATGCTTGGTAGAATTCCCCTGGAAAGCCATCTGGCCCTGGACTCTTGTTTCTTGGCAGATTTTTGATTACTAATTCCATTTCCTTACTGGTTATGGGTCTAATCAAATTTTATATTTCCTCCTGTTTCAGTTTTGGTGGTGTATATGTTTCTAGGAATTTGTCCATTTCTTCCAGATTGCCCATTTTATTGGCATATAATTGCTCATGATATTCTCTTACTATTGGTTTTATTTCTGTTGTGTTGATTGTGATCTCTCCTCTTTCATTCTTGGCTTTATTTATTTGGGTCCTTTCTCTTTTTGATCAAACTGGCTAGTGCTTTATCAATTTTGTTAACTCTTTCAAAGAACCAGCTTCTGGTTTCATTGATCTGTTCTACTGGTTTTTTGGTTTTGATAGCATTAATTTCTGCTCTAATCTTTATTATTTCCTGTCTTCTGCCGGTTTTGCATTTTATTTGCTGTTCTTTTTCCAGCTCCTTAAGGCATAACATTAGGTTGTGTATCTGAGATCTTTCTTTCTTCTTTAGGAAGGCCTGGATTGCTAATATTTTCCTCTTATGACTGCCTTTGCTGCGTCCCAGAGGTTTTGGGTTGTGGTGTTATCATTTTCATTGACTTCCATATACTTTTTAATTTCCTCTTTAACTTCTTGGTTAGCCCATCCATTCTTTAGTAGGATGTTCTTCAGTCTCCAAGTATTTGTTTTCTTTCCAAATTTTTTATTGTGGTTGATTTTGAGTTTCAAAGCATTATGGTCTGAAAATATTCACGGTATGATCTGGATCTTTTTGTACTTACTTAGGGCTTATTTGTGTCCCAGCATATGGTCTATTCCGGAGAACGTTCCATGTGCACTGGAGAAGAATATATTCTGCTGCTTTAGGATGAAATGTTCTAAATATATCTGTTAAGTCCATCTGGTCCAGTGTGTCATTCAAAGCCATTGTTTCCTTGTTGATTTTTTGATTAGATGATCCGTCCACTGCTGTGGGTGGGGTGTTGAAGTCTCCTACTATTATGGTATTACTATCGATGAGTTTCTTTATGTTGGTGATTCATTGTTTTATATATTTTTTGTGCTCTACATTTGGCACATAAATGTTTACAATTGTTAGGTCTTCTTGGTGGATAGACCCCTGATTATGGTATAATGCCCTTCTGCATCTCTTGATACAGTCTTTATTTTAAAGTCTAAGTTGTCTGATATATGTATGGCTACTCTGGCTTTCTTTTGTTGACCATTAGCATGATAGATGGTTCTCCATCCCCTTATTTTCAGTCTGAAGGTATCTTTTGGTCTAAAGTGGGTCTCTTGTAAACAGCATATAGATGGATCTTGTTTTCTTATCCATTCTGTTACCCTATGTCTTTGGATTGGATCATTGAGTCCATTGATATTTAGAGTGAGTACTGAAAGATATGAATTTATTGCCATTATGATGCTTGTAGAGTTGGAGTTTCTGGTGGTGTTCTCTGGTCCTTTCTAATCCTTGTTGCTTGGGTATTTATATATATGTATGTATATATATATTTTCATATTTTCTCCCCTCAGAGAATCCCCCTTAAAATTTCTTGCAGGGCTCGTTTAGTGGTCACAAACTCCTTTAATTTTTGTTTGTCTGGGAAACTTTTTATCTCTCCTTCTATTTTGAACGACAGCCTTGCTGGATGAAGAATTCTTGGCTGCATGTTTTTCTGATTCAGCACACTGAATATATCCTGCCACTCCTTTCTGGCCTGCCAAGTTTCTGTGGATAGGTCTGTTGCAAACCTGATCTGTCTTCCCTTGTATGTTAGGGACTTTTCTTCCCTTGCTGCTTTCATGATTCTCTCCTTGCCTGAGTGTTTTGTGAATTTGACTATGATATGCCTTGTTGATGGTCGGTTTTTGCTGAATCTGATGGGGGTCCTCTGTGCTTCCTGGATTTTGATGTCTGTGTCTTTCCCCAGGTTAGGGCAGTTTTCTGCCATGATTTGCTCACATAACCCCTCTACTCTTATTTCTCTCTCTTCCTCTTCTGGGGCCCCTATGATTCTGATGTTGTTCCTTTTTAATGAGTCACTGATTTCTCTAATTCTTAAATTGTGCTCTTTTGCCTTAATCTCCCTCTTTTTTTCTTCTTCATTATTCTCTATAAGTTTGTACTCTATATTGCTGATTCCCTGTTCTGCCTCATCCATCCTTGCTGCTGCTGCATCCATCCATGATTCCAGCTCAGTTATAGCATTTTTAATTTCATTTGGGCATTTCTTCTTTTATCTGTGCAGAAAGGAATTCTAATCTACTTTTGACTCCAGCTAGTATTCTTATTATCGTAATTCTAAACTCTGGTTCAGACATCTTGATTTTATCTGTGTTGGTTAAATCCCTGGCTGTTGTTTCTTCGTGCTCTTTCTTTTGGGGTTAATTCCTTCGTTGTGTCATTTTGAAGGGAGAAAAGGAATTAATGAGGTAGAAAAATTGAAATTAAAAAATATTACAATTAAAAATTATTAAAATTAAAAATTAAAAAACACACACACAGAAATCAAATTGGTGATGCTAGATTCTAGGTGTGTTTTGGTCTGGGTGTTGAAAGTGGTTTGACAGATTAGAGAAGAAAAAGGGTGGGGGGGAGAAAAAAAAAGGAAATCGTTTGAGAATTTGATAAAATTAATACACGGAAGTAGACGAAAATGAGATGATGGGGGTAAATATATAATTTGAAAAAATATACACAAAAGTAAAGAATATAGTAGAAAAAAATTAAAGAAAAATATTTTTAATAAAAATTAAAAATAAATATGAATTTTTTCTTTTTCTGCATTCAAGAAAAAAGAAAAGAATTAAAAAAGAAAAAAGATTAAAAAAGGAAAGAATAAAAGGAAATCACTTGAAAATTTGAAAAAGGAAATACACTGTAGTATAATAACATAAAATGATGCAAGTAAAATAGAATTTGAAAAAATTTACATAAAACAAAAATATAGTAAAAAATTAAATAAAAATATTTTTAAGAAATTGAAAGTAAAAATCAATTTTTTCTCTTTCTGCATTCAAGAAAAAGAAAAGAAACGAAAAAGAGAATAAAAGAAAAAGAAAGAAAAAATAAGAAAGAAATTGTTTGAAATTTTGAAAAGGTGAATACACTGAAGTAGACTAGAATAAAATGATGGAAGTAAAATAGAATTTGAAAAAATTTACACAAAAGTAAAAAGATAGTAGTAAGAACTAAAGAAAAATATTTTTAACAAAAATTGAAAATAAAAATGAATTTTTTCTTTCTTTATTCAAGAAAAAGAAAAGAAGCCCAAAAGAGAAAACAAAAAAAAAGAAAGAAAGAAAGAAAGTTGAATAGATGAACCTACTAACAGATTGACATAGGACTGAAATTACTCTGTTTTCCCCTAGAAGTCAGTCTATGTAGCTCTTTATAGTCCATAAGTTAAGCGGGCAGTGAGACTTGTGTTCTTGAAGAGGGAAGTTGGCCCAGTTGGGCGGAGCTCAGTGTAATAACTCCGCTCTCCACTAGATGGCGCTGCTAGCCTACTGGGGTGGATTGTTGCGGGGCTCGCAGGTATGTTTGCGCATGCGCGGGATTGTTGAAAATGGCGCCAGCCAGCTTCCCAATCTATTCTTCCGGATCAGCAATCGTGCACCCGTCCCTCTGTCTTCAGCTCTCCTCCACTCCCTGCTTTTTCACTCTCCGTGACCAGTCCCCAGGCAATACCTCTCTCCCAAGTTTTGTCTCCGATGCGGCTGTTTTCCCTGGCTCCTTACTTCCGAAGGACTGACACTTTGACCCCGTTCCGCCCCTGTGTGGGAGGGTCTCACTGAGCAATGGCCGAATATCAGCTGCACCCAGGAACACTTTCTGGAGCCTGCTGCTGCCAGTGCCCCGAGACTGCGCCCAGGTGCCAGCCGCCCCAGAAAAAGTTCGCGAGACAGTGTAGCAGCGGCGTTTCAGGGATTATGGAAAATCACAACACACATCTGGCACCAGGCTTCACCCTTAACGACCTCGCCCCAGCATCAGCGAATGTGGCCGTTTTCTGGGGTCTACTGGGAACAGGTGGCTTCAACAGTCTCTACCAAATGTCCTTCCAGCAGTGGAACCGCTTTTCCCCGTGTGGCCTGAGAACCTCCCAGACCCCACTCTGCTCCTGGGGATTCGCCCTTCCCACCAGAGCACCACCAGGTATGGAGCTGCGGAGTTGCAGCCTCTGTTCTCCCTTTGTTTACAGTCTTAATGGAATTTAAACTCTCTCCTTTCTCCTTTCTCCCTTTTTAGTTTAGTCCCTGTGGCTGTTCCCAATTTTCCACCTTCTCTCCAGCTGCTTTTGGGGAAGGGTGCTTTTCCCCTATTCCCCCCCCCCCCCCCCCAGTCTCTGTCCTCTCTCCACCCTCAAAAGCGGTTCTCTACCTTTCGCGGCTTCTTGCTCCCCAAGTTCAGTTCTCTGTGCCGCATACATGCTGAATTCTGTGGTTCAGGTTGTGCAGATTGTTGTGTTTATCCTCCAGTTAGTTTTCTAGGTGTGTAGGATGGTTTAGTGTTGGTCTGGCTGTATTTCATGCACACGAGACACTTAAGAAACTTCCATGCTGTCTGCCATCTTGGCTCCTCCCCTAATATTCACCCAGATATGTTTTTAGCACAGATTTCAACAACTTATTTTTCATATTTTATAACAAAAACTTTGTTAAAAAGAACTTTTGCCTCACAAAACTTATTTTATAGGACAAAAAACAGCATCAACACACAAAAGTTTTTTTGTTTTTTTTTTTTTTTTTTTTTTTTAACGTTTATTATTGAGAGGCAGATCATGAGCCTGGGAGGGGCAGACACAGAATCTGAAGCAGGCCCCAGGCTCCAAGCTGTCTGCAAAGAGCTCAGTGTGGGGCTTGAACTCACAAACCGTGAGATCATGATCCGAGCTGAAGTCAGACACTTAACTGAGTCACCCAGGTGCCCCAAAACACAAAAGGTTTTTTTAAATAATACATTGGGAGTTTGTGCTCATTCAGTCTAAATTGTAATTTACACAAGCCATTTACCTGCTTATACTAGACATTAGTGGTACAGGAAGGTTAGTAGATAGTTACAATATTGCCTGTTTATTTTTTTTTTAAAGCTACAGAATGATGTGGAGTTAACACACTGATAACTTAGGAAAAACATGTAAAGCCCATTCACCGTAAAATAATGACAGTAAAGGAGAGAAATGAAATTAGGTTATATTATTGATTATTTTATTTATAAGTCATTGGTGCCCTTGCACTGTATAATAATTCAATTTAAATATAAATGTAAGGATCTAATGAGCAGTTATCTGGCAGATAAATAAGATCAGAAACACAAATCAAAACATGTAGTGGTGTGTGTTTAGAAAAACACTGATCTTAATCTAGAGTTGGATTGCTTGGTCTAAAAAAGGAAAATCTGAAATGACCTCTAACAGCATCACAAGACACCCAACATGACAGTATTTCTGCAGCATAATTAAAGTGTTTATGCTATGGAATTGCAATAGATCTTTATCAATGTATAGGAAATACTTTTACAATAAAACATATCATGATAATTCTTGAATTAAAATAAGATTAAAGGGAATTTTCATATAAGCATTTTAATATCTCACAAATATTTATTTTGGACATACCGGGTTCAGGAAATGAATTAATTTACTAAGCTGAATTTAGTCAGAATAACAAAAATGAAGGAAATACATTTCTGTTCTCAAGGGGTTTGAAATTTAGTGAGGAAGATTGACAAGTTATTAATACTTATAGCAGAGAAAGCAGTAAGTGTTAGGATGTAGTCTACCATAGAGATGAAGGAGAATTTAGGTTTAGCTTAGATTCTAGTGTGTAATATCTGTAAAATTATTTGCAAGTTCTTTCTGAGTATCAATTTACTCGTCTTTAAACAAAATAAAACAAGACAAATACCAACAAAAGAGTAATTGTACTATTAACATCAGGTAGGCTATGATCAGGATGAATTGAGAAAGTTTATGAAATGTGCTTATCATGGGATCTGAGGCTTAGTAAACAGTAAAAAATAATACTAGCAAGTATTATTAAGGTATACACAAGGTCTGAGAGCACAGATTAAAAAAATCAATGATTTCTGATTATGAATATTGTAATGATTAGTTCAAAATCATGATCCAATGCAAGTATTAAATATTTTCTTAAGTATATTTTAGCATCTACATATTCCTTCCCATAGTTTCTTAGAACATATTTTGGAGAAATTTCACTTTAAAATATCGTCTTGGAAAATAATGAAGTTATTTTTCATACTACTTATGATAAATCATCTTAATAATGCTGTAATGTGAATTTCAAGAGCTTAACTGAATAAATCCTTTTTTAAAAAATACTTATTTATTTATTTATTTATTTATTTAGAGAAAGAGAGTGTGTGCGAGAGTTGGGGAGGGGCAGAGAGAGAGGAAGAGAGAGAGGGAGAGAGAGAAAGTCTCAAGCAAGCTCCACTCCATCAGCACATGAACCATGAGATCATGACCTGAACCAAAATCATGAGAAGGACACTTACCTAGCTGAGCCACTCAGGAGCTCCAATAAATCCATTTTTTTAACCAGTTAAATAAATTCTCAGGTTAAAAGTGATCCACGTAATCTAGTATTTATCATAGCTTGAATATATACAAGGAGTTCTTAAACATATTACATATTCCTTTTTTTATATGGTACTCTAATATGACAATGCTATTTTCATATTGTGGTAAAGCATTGCAATAAGGAATTACATAAACTAGCCAAGAACTTACTGACCAACATTTTATAAACACGAGTTGAAACATAATTATTGAACAATTGCTTGTATATTGTATAATAAAATGCTTTTTGACTTTATAAACAATAATTTAAAAGGGATACATAATATCTACTTTAATACATATTTCTATTATATAAGAATCTCCTGGCTGAAAAAGAAATGATAGACATGCAAGGAAGTGGTTAATTCTCATCCAGGAATTAATGGTGCACCTGAACCAGGTAGCCAGAATGACCCCAAGTACACACCCCAAGGGTTCAAATTTTATGTGGCAATCTTTAAGATCCAGACAGTCTGAGTGACATAGTCTGTGCTCTTGGTGCCCTACGTGCCATAAATAATTACACAGGTGCAATTGCAAGAGAGCTATAAATGAGAATCACTCTAAGTTAATTCCTATTGGCTGAGAATTTTCCATAATTACAGAAAGCTCAGAGTGGATTTTGAGATCTGGCCAAGTATTCACAGCAATTCACTCTGGGGCCAAGACAGTCTGTCTCCTGACTCCCAGATAAGGTCAGATACAAAGAACAGCCTCCCCTAGGAAACCACCTGAAAAATTGCAAAATTATTTCTTCAACTTGTGCATTTGAGCAGCTAAAAAGTCATGAAATTTCAGTAGCAATAAGTATTAAAAGGAAGACAATTAGTTACAGTTATATTTTTTACAGTTACATTTTAATAAATGTAATTGTAATTCATGCAAGTGAAGATATTTTGGTTTGTTTAAAATAGCTTTAGAAAGAGTCGTTTTTGGCACAGAAAAACACCTCAACAAATTATAAACTTGGACACTTGATTAGTGATATTTAGGGCTTTGGACCATGCTGTTTTCTTTATTCAGAATACTCTTCACATGGTTAACATATTATTAATAGTTCCTGTGTCAGCTCTGAGTCACCTCTTCAATTTTTTAAAATATTTATTTATTCATTTTGAGAGAGAGCTAGAGAGAGCACGTGGGGGAGGAGCAGAGAGAGAGGGAGAGAGAGAATTCCAAGCAGGCTCCACACTGTCAGCACAGAGCCCTACACAGGACTCCATCTCACAAACTGTGATCATGACCTGAGTCGAAATCAATAGTCAGACACTCAACCACCTCAGCCACCCAGGTGCCCCTATGTCACCTCTTTAGAGAGATTCTCCTTGACTCTGTCCTCTGAGTTATCTTCCCTATCATCAGAATAATGAGTGCTTCCAAAAATGTATCTCCATGAACAATTATTTTATTATTCGTTCATTTGTCTTCCCTGCTTTCCCCCCTCTCCCATTTAGAATGTGAAAGCTATATGAGGCAACAAACCATGTCTAATGTATTCATCATTGTTCTAGTAGAGTTACAGAGAAGGTAGCTTATATGGACAAATATTTGTTGCATTAACTAACTGAAAGACAGGCATTCAGCTTCAGAGGAATTGTACACAGCCAGTACTTTTTATCCCTAGAGCAACCAAAAGAAAGTGCTACAAAGAGCTGTAAGTAAAATGATAGAGATGAAAATGGAATCCTTAAAAATGCTAAATTGACTTATAGTAAAGCAGAAATGAGAAAAAGAGGGGAACAGAACATAGGGATAAGTAAAGAAACAAATACAAGACAGTAAACTTAAACACAAACCCATCAATAATAGCCTTAAATATAAATTAACTAAACATTTAGAGTCAGAGATACTCAGACTGGATATAGAGCAAGATTCAGCTAAATGTTGTTTATATTTTAAATATAAAGCCACAGATGTACTAAAAATAAAGGGCAGAAATATTCTTTCTTAAAAAATGTGTGTTTATTTTGAGAGAGAGAGCAGGGGACGGGCAAAGAGGGAGACAGAGACAGAGAGAGAAAGGGAAAGAATCTTAAGCAGATTCCACGCTGTCAGTGCTGAGCTGGATGTGGGGCTCGATCTCACAAACTGTGAGATCATGATCTGAGCTAAAATCAAGAATGGGGTACTCAAACAACTGAGTCACCCAGGGGCCCCAAAGATGGAAATATTCTTAAACAATTCAATAACAAAATTATTGACTATGTTAATATAAGGGACATTTTGTAATATTAACAGACTCAATTCATTAAGAATGTAATGATCATAACTCTGCATTATGTAATAATAGAGCTAAAAACTAGAAATAAATTGATAACCAAAGAGGGAAATGGACAAATTCACAGCCAAAGTTAGAGAAGTTTTAGACTCATCTTTTAGTAATTTATAGAGACAAAATGAGAAATAGACAAAAATGAGTGAGGATATAGAAGATATAAACAAAATTATGATCCAATTTTATTTAATTGAGATGTATTACACCTAATAACCAGATTAGGCACTCTTCCAAACCAGATGGACCATTCACAAAGATAAAAAATATGTGGTACCATAAATATGTCTTGATAATTTTCAAATTTCTGAAATCATATAGAATATGATTTCTGACTCCAACAAAATTAAATTAGAAACCAATAAAATTAGCATATCTAGGAAGTCACAAATATTTAAAGTTAAGCAGCATGCTTCTGTAACCCTTGGGTCAAAGAAGAAATCACAAGGAAAATTAGAAAACATTTCTGCTGAAATTTGATAAAGCTTAACATGTCCAAACTTGTGGAATGTAGCTAAAACAGTGCTTAGAAGAAAATGTATAGTTTTCATACTTGTTTTATAAAACAAATGTTGAGAAACATCAAAGATGTACACTTGCTCTTTAAGAAGCTAGAAACATAAGATAAACCCAAAATTATTAGAAAAAATAACAAATATTGGAAGAAGAAAAATAAATGAAATGAGGAGACAAATATTCAAGAAAAATAATATATGTAAAAAGTTATTCTTGAAAAAATTTATGAAACTGATAAACCCCTAGAGAATAATCAACAAAAAAAAAAAAAGAGAGAGAGAAAACACCAATTACCAACATAAGGAAAGAACAAATAGTTATCAATATAAGTTCTTCATACATTAAAATATGCAAAAAGCATTAACATTTTATGGTAACATAAAAAATTTATAAGAAATGAATGTTTCTTTTAAAAATATATGTAATAGTCATAAGAACTATAAGATTTAAGTAACCATATATTTATCAAAACGATTGAATTCTTAACGATTGAATTCTTAATGTGAAGACTTCTCCCAGGCCCAGGTGGCTTCAGTGGCAAATTCTGTTAAGCATTTAAAGTAGAAATATGACTGACTTTGTGCAAAACTTTAAGAAAATGAATAATAACAAAATGCTTCCCAGCTTCCTTATGAAGGCAGAATAATCCTGAGACCTAATTTTGAAAAGGACCGTTTAAGTAAAAAAAAAAAAAAAAAAAAGAAAAAAGAAAAAAAAAAAGCTGACAGACATATAGTTTTCATAAACACAGATGCAAAAATCCTTGACAAAATGATATCAAATAAACTCCCGCAATATATCAAAAGGTAATATATCATGATGAAGAGCAGTTTATTCCAGGAAGGAATGGTTGTTTTACCATTTAATAAATGTAATTCAGCACATTAACAGAATAAAGGAGGAAACTCATCTGATAATCTCAAGAGATACAGAGAAAAACTGATAAAATTAATTTCAAAACTCTCAGAAAAATAGAGTGGAACTTCCTCAAATCTGAAAACTATAATAAAATACCCATTGTTTTCCTCTTGAGGATCTAGTAAAAAATATCCACTCTTGCCACTTATATTCAAAATTGTACTGGAAGTTAAATCCAATGCATTAAAGTAAGAAAGAGAAAAAAATGACATAAAGACTACAAAGAAAGAAGACAGTCATTATTTACAGATGTCTTGATTGCATACATAGAAATTGCTGAAATTACTAGAACTAAAAATAAATGTCATCAGATATCAGTATAAAAATAAACAAAAAAATTCCTGTATAATATCAAGTAAAATTTGGGAAATAAAACAAACATTCCATTTACAGGAATACCCAAGTTTAATTAAGAAAAACATAAAAAATATGCAAGACCTATATAATCAGTACTAAACATATTTGTGAGAAAAAGTAGAAAGGAAAGAGACACCAACATGAAGATTGGAAGACCCAAAAGTGTTAAGACTTCAATTATTCCCATACTACTATATATCGATGCAGTACCACTCAAAAGAGAAGAGCGGAAGGAAAAGAATGAAAAAGAGGAGAGAGACAATTATTTTTCAGTATATACTTCTGTTAAATGAACAAATGCCTTATGTCCCAACAATTTAAGATTTTTTTTTTTTTTTTTCAACGTTTATTTATTTTTGGGACAGAGAGAGACAGAGCATGAACGGGGGAGGGGCAGAGAGAGAGGGAGACACAGAATCGGAAACAGGCTCCAGGCTCTGAGCCATCAGCCCAGAGCCTGACGCGGGGCTCGAACTCGCGGACCGCGAGATCGTGACCTGGCTGAAGTCGGACGCTCAACCGACTGCGCCACCCAGGCGCCCCAATGTCCCAACAATTTAATTTTTAGGTAGATACCTAACAGGGTATGTGCATATGTTCTTAAAACAAGCTCTTCAAGAATGGTAATAGCACCACCAGTAATAGCTTCGAACTAGAGATTGCCAATTGTGGTATGTATATGGAACAGACTACAATACTCTGCAACAATAAGATAAGTGAACCACATGCAACAACACAGTTAATCACAAAAACATAATGTCGAGTAAATGCTATTAGAAGTCAGAAGAGTGGTTATAGTGGTTGAAAAGGGACATGCAGAAGGCTTTGGGCTATTGGTGATGTTTTATTTTTAATGTGAGTGTTATATACATGGATGTTTCTTTCATTGAAATTAGTCTATGTGTTTACGATTTGTGCACTTTTTTTTTTATATGTGAGCTACTCAGCAATTGAAGAGTTTATAATTCAAAAATGGATGTAGGGATTTCTGTTCCATGTCCTGAGGAAGTCATTGAGAATGGATTTGTTCTCCTAACTGTAAAAAAATAAAAAAGAAATAAATAAAATAAAAAGACAATGGACAAAGTAAATGCAACTGCTGTTTTTAGACATTGAAGAGCTGAAAGTGCTGGCTTGTGATGCCTTAGAAAGAAAAAAAGTCATGTAATTCCTACAATTACCTCGGCTCTTTGCGTGGACAAATCAGCCAACCCCTGTAGACCATGATGTAGGGAGAGGACTCTGAAGCAGACGAAAGTGGTCTCACTGAGTTGAGGAGGCCAGAAGGCAGGTATCAGAATTCAGGGCAGCTCAGATGGCTGAAATTTGCTAGTCTTATCTTTTCCCCCATACATCTGAGAAAAAAACCCTTGATTTGGGTTTTAGATGACCTCATGCACAGTACATGTTCAATGCTGAGCACTCAAATTATTGTAGCTAATCCAATATATATAAAGTATATTTAATAATCATCAATAATTTTGTCAAGTCATAAAAATAATACAAAAACCCAGAATCGAGCTTGGACTAGAAAAGGAATGTGCTTTTAAGGTATCTGAAACTGGCATTGAATTTATTAAGGCTTTTTCTCTTTAGGTCCAGAAAGCACATAAACCAGACAAACAATCTCCGCCTGCCCCCTGCCATTACTATACCCCCCACATACAATGGACTTTGGAAAGCAGTGGCTTTTCTCTTAGTCTGAGGGGATCATTGTCACCTGTAACATATGAGTTAGTTGAGCCTCTGAGAGGCCCCATATTGACCTCAGTCATTTTGTTCAGCAATTCTTCAAAAGCAGGCCAGGGGCTCACTGGTGAACATGCTTGCAATACTGATGTTTGTGCTGTGGAAAATTTTAGGAAGGGAATTCTATTTCCCTGAGCAAGTTCCCAAGCACTAAACTCTCTTTCAAATAATAAAAGAGGTTAGAGACTAACTTAAGGAACAGATTCAATTTTTCAATGTGGCATTAATAGGGGCAAAGCAAAGAGGCCGATTGCATTGACAAGGAAACAAAAATGGATAATGGATTTAATGGTTTGAGTTCCAATGGAAGAAATAACATCGTCCATGAGATTGTCATATATTTTTAAAATGCGGCAACCATTAATAGCTCATACATGGACCCCCAAAATGAACTTTTATGGTAGTATATAAATCATTAAAAAGTTCTAAGCAAAATTAAGTAAATATTTCTGTTTCCTTTTATTTATTTTCTTCATTATCCATATCCTCAGTAATTTCTTAAGAACTCAGTATCATTGATAGCAATATTTGCTGCATACTAACCTGTGGTTTTCCACTTCTTAAAGAGAAAACATCAATAGGAGGAAACAGAGACAATGTGTATGTTAGAATAATCATTTGTGGGGTTTTTTTTTGGGTAAGTGTGTATGATTAAAATTACTAGATTCAGTATGTGATCATATGGCTAATCAAAGGCCATTTCAGTTTATAATTTTGTTAGTTGTCCCTGCCTGTTATATAAGATATTGATAAAAGGTCAACCAACTAAAAACTTTTAAAGCCCCATGAAAGTGATGGGCCCATACTATGTGACCACAACCCCAAATTTTGTACATAATTTAGGTGATGAAAGGAAATTTAGAAATATCAGATAAAAATCTTTGATTTAAACTGTAGAGTAACAAGTAGAGCGAATTATAACAATGGGTTATAAAGGTAGACTTAAAATTTTATTTCCAACAATATGCAGAGAAAATACCTTAAGTATGACAATTGATCCTACCAGAAAAAAAAAGGCTTAAGGACTCAGATGGATACAATATAATAACAGGTAGATATTTAAGTGAATTCGGTTCTGTCAATGTATAAATGGTAATTGTGATTATTTTATGAGAGACAGACAGAGAGAGACAGAGAAGACCTGGGCAAAGAAAAGGGAAGCACGAAATTAATGTTAAAATGCCCAATAAGAAAAGACAGTGGAAAACTACAAATGAGAAAATTATTTTCAATTCTACTTCATACAATATTTGTTCAGGTACTTGAGATATGCATTCACAGTATGGAATGGTCTATCAGCTGGGTTCAATGACTTTGCCACAGTGTTATTTTTCCTTCAAAAACAGATAAATTAATGACTACATCAATGAAAACAACTAAGAGTGGCAACAATTCAAACCTAAGAAACAGAGAAAAACATCTCAGGTGTTAGCGCAAGTCTTTTTTTTTTTTATTTTTAAAAAATGTTTATTCATTTTTGAGAGACAAAGACAGAGCATGAGTGGGAAAGGGGCAGAGAGAGGGAGATGCCGAATCTGAAACAGGCTCTAGGCTCCAGTCTCTGAGCTGTCAGCACAGAGCCTGACGCGGGTCTCAAACTCACAAACCGCGAGATCCTGACCTGAGCCAACGCCAGATGCTCAACGGACTGAGCCATCCAGGCACCCCTATGTTAGCTCACGTCTTAAGGCATGAGTGTTACTCTGTTTAATTTGAATTTTCCATTGTAAGGATTTCTTTCAGTTTATGATCATTAAGACTTTAATTAGACATCCCTTGAAGAACTACCATGGGAAGCACTAACCAAAGAAATGTTATATAAATAGTTAGGACTTTAAAATATTCTTTGGGAAGCAAGTAAAGAGAATTTTAAATTAGTCATAGAAGCAACTCTTCCATCCTAATATACCACGTTCTTCAGAGTTAGATATATTTTTAATGGAACTTGGATTTAGCTTCGATGTATTAGCTTACCATCTAATGACTAGTGACTAGTGACTGAATCTAGTAACTGAATCCCTATATATATCTCATAGATGTTTCCAAACTACCAAAAACAAAAATAAAGCAAACAAAAATTTTTCTTTTAGTGGCTGCATTTCTTTTTTTTTTTTTTTCCGACGTTTATTTATTTTTGGGACAGAGAGAGACAGAGCATGAACGGGGGAGGGGCAGAGAGAGAGGGAGACACAGAATCGGAAACAGGGTCCAGGCTCTGAGCCATCAGCCCAGAGCCTGACGCGGGGCTCGAACTCCCGGACCGCGAGATCGTGACCTGGCTGAAGTCGGACGCTTAACCGACTGCGCCACCCAGGCGCGCCGGCTGCATTTCTATAGAGGAGTAAATGTACTAAGATTATTAACTTATTGAGAACTTAACTAAAACTTGTGGATGGAAGCAGAAAACCAAGAAGAAGAAATGGTAAGCTAACTTGGAAGTTAGAATAATTTTTTGTTGTTGTTGTTATTTTGTTGGCAGGGTGTATATGGTGAAAATTTTTAGATTCAGTGTGTCATCAATTGGCTAACCAAGAGATATTTCAGTAGATAATAATTTTAATTGACTCTTTCTGTTATGTAAGATATTCCAAAGATATCAACTAGCTAAAAACTTTTATTTGGTGACAAAATGTATCCCAATCTTTGCTATTCAAAAGTATCTATAAAGATCATTTTTCTTTTACTCTGAAGCCCCATGGTCATTTATTGGTTTATGACTTTACAAAATCTCTGGTCTCCTGTGTTCTCTTGTTGCTTTGGATGGTAATGTTACTCAGATAGAGTTTTCTTTATTTTTCAGTTTTATTGAGCTATAATTGACAAATAAAATTTTATCTATTTAAAGTAAACAATGGGATGATTTGACTATAGATTAAATAACAGATCCATAGCATACTTAACTGTGTGTGTGTGTGTGTGTGTGTGTGTGTGTGTGTGTAATGAGATGGTTTAAGGTCTACTCTCTCAGCAAATTCCAAGTATGTCACACATTATCATTAACTATAGTCATGATGTTGTATGATAGAACTCCAGAGCTTATTCATTTTATAACTGAAGACTTGAACACTTTGACTAGCACCACCAGCCCCTGGTAACCACCATTCTATTCCATTCTATTCTCTGTTTTTATAAGTTCCTTTTTTTTTTTTTTTTTAGGTTCCACATACAAGTGAGATGATATACTATTTGTCTTTCTCTGTCTGGCTAATTTTACTTAGCATAATGTGATTCATCCATGACTCTAGATTCACCTATGTTGTTCCAAGGGCAGGACTTCCTTCTTTTTCGTGGTTGGATAATAGTCCATCATATATTTTATTGTGTATATATTTCATATCTTTTTGTCTACTCATCATCAATGGAAACTTAAGTTGTTTTAGTTTTATATATTTTGGTTATTGTGAATAATGCTACAATGAACATGGGGGTGGGGATATCTTTTCAAAGCACTGATTTCATTTCCTTTGGATATATGCCTAGTATTTTAATTTTTAGAGAAATGTCAGTGCTATTTTCCATAGTGACTTCATCATTCTACATTGCCACTATTTAAATACACAAGTTGCTTTTTCCCACATTCTCACCAGCACTTGTTACCTGTTATGTTTTTGATAAAAGCCATCCTAATGGTTGTGAGATGGTATTTCATTGTAGTTTTGATGTGCATTTCCTAATTATTAGTGATAATTGAGAATCTGTTCATGTACCTATTGGTCATTTGTATATCTTTTTTGGAAAAAGATCTACTCAGGTCCTTTGCCTATTTTTAAATCAAATTATTTGGTGTTTTGCTCTTGTGTTATATAAGTTCTTATATGTTTTGGATATTAACCCCTTATCAGATATGTGGTTTGTAAGTGTTTTCTCCCATTCCATAAGTTGCCTTTTCATTTTGTTGATTGTTTCCTTTGCTATGTAAAAGCTTTCTAGTTTGATGTAATCCTACTTGTTCATTTTTTTTTATTTTGTTGCCTGTGTTTTGGTGTCACTTCTAAAAAATCATTGCCAAGACCAAAGTCAAGAAGTTTCTTTTCTTCCCTAGGTAAATGGTGTAAGATAGGGATCCAGTTTCCTTTTGCATGTGGATATCCAGTTTTTCCAACACCGCTTATTGAAGAGATCATCTTTTCCCTATTATGTTTTTAGCAACATTGTCAAAATTTTTGGACTGTAAATATCTGAACTCTGACTCTGTTATATTGGTCTCTGTGTCTATTTTTATGCCAGTACCATTTTGCTTTGATTTTTATAACTTTGTAATATTGTTTATGTCCTGCAAGTTTACTGAATTAATTTATTAGTCCCAACAGTTTTTTGGTGGAGTCTTTTCAGGTTAACTATATACAAGATAAGGTCGTATGCAAACACAGACAATTTTACTTCTCACTTTCCAACTAGGATGCCTTTTCTTCCTTCTTCCCTTCCTCCCTCCCTCCCTTCCTTCCATTCTTCTTTCTTTCCTTCCTTCCTTTTTTCCTTCCTTCCTTCCTCCCTCCCTCCCTCTCTCCTCCATCTTCTTCTTCCCTTCCTCCGTACTTCCTTCTTCTCCCTCTCCCAATCCTTCCTCTCCCCGCCTTCCGTTCTCCC